>NC_053035.3:226355599-227028311 GCF_002575655.3 Aegilops tauschii subsp. strangulata | reverse complement strand
CTATTTAAGAGCATCCCCATATAGTAAGATACTTAATTGTTTACTAAACCTACTTGTTCATCACAAAGTATAATAATGCGTTACATACCTATTGAGTGCATGCGGTTACTGCGGCGGCTTAGTCTGCAACGATGTAATAGCTAATTAGCCAACCGAACATGCATGGATGCCACTTATTACAAAAAAGTCAGCACACGTGTTAAACCAAAATGACTTTTCTATCAAAAAACTGGAAGAGCATAGCATGTAGCATAGAACTGTAAAGACCAACAGTCAAACTCAGACTGAAGCATCCATGTATAACCACACGAGTAATACACGAAATCATGTGTTGGCATGCGATAATTTACTTTATAAAAATATGAGCATGATAAGTTATAGCTAGACATCATTATTTCTTTAGCTCAACTCTTGAATACAAATCTAGCAAAAGAGCTAATGCAGTATAATCCATCTGTTGCGATGGAGTACAAAATCCATGGCATTTGGTTCCAACAAACCACACGTGGTTTATCTTCAGGCGGCAACGTGAAATTTCTAGCTTACACAAAACAGGACGACATGTTTGCTAGGACAAACATCTGACAGTAGTACTCAAATAAAATATTCATGTCATTTTCAGTGACAACGCCAATTTTCTGATTAAAAGAAATATGCAACCAATTGGAAAAGGGGTATATACTTTAGTAAAATATAAAAAGAAAACGACCTTATTGTTATCAATAGGAAACAAAGGCATGCATTCCCTGTCCATAGACTTGATAATCGACAAATTTGTGCTGTATATATTACCTGAAAGCCTGCCACCTTCTATGTGAACAAGCAACAACATGCTCATCTTTTCTGGGGGACTGCGCTCAGTGAAGAAATTATGAATTATATTAATGCTTTTGTGAACATAATGACAATGAAAACAATAAAATAAGCAAATCATGGACCTTTAAGGCAGACTCCATTAAGCACCTGATCCATCTTGCTGCTTCTTCTGAGCTTCTAGCACCCAACTGAAAAGCATCGGTCAATCAAAATAATCTTTGTATCACAAACCAAGCAGAAAGAATTAGCTCTGTTGTCAGACATGTGACTTAACAGTTAACATCAGTGCTTACCTTCAGCTGATCATAGTGGTTAGAGGCATTGTAGAGTGTGAATATGTAAAAAACCTGTCGACAAAATGATGACGAATGGGATCAAGTATTGTTCATATATTTGTAGGTAAAAATGTAAAATAAGAAATGAATGAGCTTACACTTCTATGAACACTTTCTCTCCCGTTGTCCGTAACACGTATACAAGAGTCAATTACTGCACTTCTAACAGGATCCTGTACCGGGGGAGGAAGGGGGGTGGAGCAAAACAAGCATAACATCATATTTCAAAAGAACATACAAGTGGAGCAAAAAAATTGTCGCACAAAATGAGAGTTTTTTTTTTTTGACAGCAAATAAACTCAGAAAATGAGAGCTTATGGAATAGCAAATGCATGATCAATATGACATTCCTTTCCCTCCAAGACAAATGCGCTTTCATTGTTAACCATAACTCAGTTGAAATACACTAAGCATAGTGCCAACTTCTATGAACACTTTCTCTCCCATTGTCCGTAACACGTATACAAGAGTCAATTACTGCACTTCTAACAGGATCCTGTACCGAGGGAGGAAGGGGGGTGGAGCAAAACAAGCATAACATCATATTTCAAAAGAACATACAAGTGGAGCAAAAAAATTGCCGCAGAAAATGAGAGTTTATGGAATAGCATATGCATGATCAATATGGCTGAATGGAGTTCCAAATAGGTTCAGAACACTAATAAGGGTGGGATCGTCTGCCTTATTATGGTCGCTTTGGCTATGTAGAAATGATTTTGTTTTCAATAACAAAAACCCTACTCCATTGCAGGTTATTTTCCGCTGCACACACTTCCTTCATACGTGGTCTACAATACATCGTGTGGAGTACCAATCATTGTCAAGGCGGTGTGTGTACGCGATTGGAGTGGATGGCCAGGGAGGTTTTACCCAACATGCGTGGCAACATAATCTACGGATTGGTCCACCTTCTCCTGCGACTTAGGCATAGGCAGTGTCAGTCTTTTATGACTTTACTGTTGTCGTCATGTCGTTTTTAATATATTTTCGGTCAGACTGTTGGTGTGTGGCTGTGTGCATCTTAGCTATGCAAAGGCCAGGTGTTGCTCATCATGACTTGTATCCGCTTGATGCTACATTTTGAGCTAATAAAAACACCCTTTACCCAAAAAATATGCATGATCAATATGTCATTCCTTTCCCTCCCAAGACAGATGTGCTTTCGTTGTTAAGCATAACTCAGTTCCCTAATAAATGACTGCCCTTTTCACTCAAAATTGATATCAACGGTACTGAACTGACAGTCAATGGAGCAACCACATATGCAGATAAACAGGCAAACAGAGGATGTACGATAGTTCGCGTGCAGCTGTGTGATCCTTCCTTTTTTAGCAAATCATTGTTCCCTAAGAGGGGTTTGAAGTAAACGTCACAACACAACATGCCATACTAAGAGAATCAGCGTGGATAGCGCACTGGATTGGCTTGTGTGACTCTAACTATTATGGACGGAAGTAAAACCCGAACATCCCGAGGAACAAACAGTACTAGCCCCAAGCACTCGCAAAAGTAACCATGCGTCTCCGCAGCAGGGACGAAATTCGCATGCATTTGTGATTATATATATCTCAAAACCTACCGGCGGTTAAAATAATAATAGAAATCAACCTCGCCTAGGATACTAGGCTAGAGTTGGTGGCGAATCCAGTTGAGGATCCTCCGAACGCGCACGGGATTAAAATCGCCATAAATCCAATCAAATTCCCCGTAAACCTTAGCAGGATCGTGCTATAAGACCCCAACAAAGTGTCGTGAAATTTCCGGGAAAACAATGCCAGCGAGACCCAGAGGACAGGCGGGGGGAACAAGGGAGATGCGGGCTGGCACCTCGCGCTTGGAGCTGGAGGAGGAAGGCGCCGGGGCGGCCTTGAAGCAGCGGAGCGCGGAGTCCTCGAGCACGAAGTACCTCTTGCGCGAGGTCTGCAGCCCTAGCCGGTTGGATCGGATCAGGTAGAGCCACCCCTCCATCCGCCCGTCCTCTCCGCCCTCAGCGGCCTCCGCTGCCGCAGCGGTCGACGCGGCCTCCACGACGGCCGCCTCCGCCCCTCCCATTGGCCGCCCCCGCGCCGACGCAGAATTTCACCCAGTTGGTCTTCCTCCGCAGTCCGCAAATCTCCTCTCGGCGCAGAGTTTTAAAACTACCCTCGTCGGCTTGGCTCTGTTCGTCTCACATCTGGTGGTGGCCGGTGGCTTGTAGGCTGGGGGCTCTCTCTCCTCTCCTCTCTCTTCGCTTTTGTCCGTCCTGTTTTGTTCGTTGGTTGCAGTAGAATTGAATTTGGACGCAGTGCAGGGGTCGTCCTGTGGGTCCCGCTTGACGTGGGCCCGGGACGATTATTATTGCACTGGCCTTGGTGCATGAGCTGTTTGCTCCGGCTGCGTGCTTGGTGGCGGGCGAGTTGTTGGGGATTTGGTTCTTCTCCCTCGCTTGATTGTGTGTGGGACTGTGGAGACGAGAGGGGGATGGGCGAGACGACGGAGGACGAAAGAGAGGGCAAGGACCAGGGACAAGAAAAACATTGCAACCCTCTGAAACGTTTGGGGCGTGTTTGGCTGAGCGCACACCATCCATCCATGCAGGGGGATGGTCTATCTGCTGACCTGCATAGTAGCATGCTTCTTCAAAGCAACCTAGAGTCTGACTTTGAAGAATTCTGCACGACACTGCATATCACTTCGTCCAGTCATATCATCGAAGTGCAGTGGACGGTTGGATTTACCGTCGTCTCCCTGTCGTGCAGACTGGATCGTCTGCCCAGCAGTTTCGTTGAAGAAATGGCAAACAGCCGTATGTTGCAACGAAACATTATGCTTGTGTTTTTGCCCTTGTGCAGCCTGGGGCTTTCCGGGAATCAAACGGAGTGCAAAGCATGACTCAGATGATGTACTAGCTCAACAGCTCTACCGGACCGCTCGTGCAAAAGGACCAAAACCAATGGACTGAACCAAACACCCCCCCCCCCCCCCCCCCCCCCAGATGATGACATGTATGCATTTGTATCTTCCGCTCGCGCGTCTTTGTTGCACCAAACGAAGACGAAGGTGGAAGAGGGGAATGATATGGTCTCAAATCTAGGCTGCCTCGCTCGCTCCCATTTGGCATGCATATCGGTGATATCTCCAACCCCGCGCTCTCATCCAAATTTCGGCACACAGATCTCTCACAGTATAAAAGGTGACGATTGCTCATGCCGACGAAGACATGTCTGACTTCCTAGTGCGGGCATGCCATGACTGGCTTCCCTGCTTGCTTGCCTGCCCCTCGAAAGCTCGTGTCGTCATTGTCTGTCCTCCTCTCCCTGTCTCTGTGACGGTTGCATGTATCATGTCACACCAAAAATGTGTAATCGTCGGATGAGTTGTCCCCGTCACGCCGGAGGAAAGTGACACTACCCAGCCCCGGGTCTTTTCAGCTTGCGAGTGCGTGCAATATAGTACTCCTCCTCGTAGACGCATTGGCTAGCCACACGTCAGATTTTTCCTTTTCTTTAAAACGAAAAGCACACGTCAGGCTTCCGCAGGCCAGATTTCAAACTTCTTTAGTTTTCAATCATTTCTTGTTGGCTTGTGGAGCTGTAGTACTCTTATAATATCATTACTATTATACAGCTTCAAATGGTTGGCACATCTGCTATTCTGCTCTACAAAATTCCAGGTAACAACTGCAGTTTTTATACTCCATCGAGGCTAGTTTGGATTTTTGTGCTTTTGAGTCCTCCATTAGTGTACACAACAGATTAGAATATAGTACGAGTAAAACCTAAAAGAGCAGGAGAAAAGTCTCTGCCTTCGACCCCCACCACGAAATAAGCTTCCATCAATTTTTTACTTTGAATGATGTTTCTCAAGGAAAAATAATATACTTTGGAGTCATGGTATCGCTGGTATTTTAAGGGCAAGTTGTTATAAAAAGGGGATACCCCAATGATAAGGCACGGAAGGAAAATCCTATACTACAGCTTTTGTATGTGCACAGTTGGGTTTTAAAAAACTGCTGCCAGGAGTACTGCGGTTTGAATGACCGTGATGGACAGTGACGACACACGACCCCCCAGCCCCCGCGTCGCTCCGCTCGGGGCGACTCGGGCGGCGACGAAACCCTAGCGCGCGCCGCCGCCCCCTGCTAGCTCCCCCTTCGCCGCCACCAGAGTAGGTCTCCGGGCAAGCCAGGGCGGCCGACGAGGACGGTGGCGGCGAGGATCTGCTGCTCCGCCTCCGTGCGGAGAGCCTCGGACGCCGAGGCGGCGGCCTCGGAAGGAGAGGCGACGGTTGGCTCTCCGGCGAGCAGTGGGGTGCTGCTCCGCCCCCTCGGCCGCGCGGGCGGCGTGGTGGCGGCGGTTGTTTGGTGGCTGGTCTTCGCGTGCGGTCTTCTCCGACGGACGGCGCCAGATCTGCAGGTCTTTCCCTCCCCCTCTCATAGCTCCTTCCACCCCGGCGCTGCTGGTCCTTGGCGGTCCCTGGTCGTCGGATCTGGTGCGTTTGGGGTGCGGGAGTGGCGGCAGTCCGGGAGAAATCCTTGGCCGGTGTGGCCCGGCCACGACGGTGACGACATCACTGTTGCCGTGCCCCTCCCTAGAGGCTCCGTCGAGGTTCTGTTCCCCTCTCCCCCTCTCGCCCCGGGTGAAAACCTCATCCTTTTGGATGGGGCGGCAGCGGCGCTCTACGCCGTCACCTTCCTGGAGGTGCCGCTCAGGTGGTTCGAGAGATGCGAGGGCGTTCTGATTTGGGGATTGGGGGATTGACGGTCGCGTGGTCCGATTTTATCGTTCTGCGCGTCCTTCCTCAGCACCTTCAATCTTGATAGCTTCATCCCTTCGTGTGTGGCTCTATGCGTATGGGCGAGGATCTTCCAAGGCGAGCTCGTCTCAGCTGGGGGCGGGGCTGAGTATCTCTCAAGGTTGTTCGTGGCTGCCATCTTATCTGGCTCTAGGGTGAGCTTCCCCATCTTCCGACGGTACGGCGTCCTTCGAGCCAGGACGAGGGGTAGGGGTCCTCTTCGGAGATGGTTTCGGGTAGTTTGTTGCAGCTCACCACTCCTGGTGCAGATGAGGGCATGCTCCATGCCTATGATGGGTCTCATCTTGTTAGTGCTTCCGCTCCACCTATGGTGCTCATTCTGCGCCTGGGGACTTCATCGACATCAAGCGAAGCTTTGTTGTCCATTATGTTGTAGTGCTTGGTGTTGTTGAGGTTTGTAAGTTGTCTAGTAGCACCATGTATCTGCCGTCTTTTTCTTTTTCCTCTTGTAAGGTGATGTCCGATGTAACTCCTGGCCGGTTGATGGCTTTGTTAATTCAAAGCCGGGCTCTCTCTCGAGCCTTCGTTCTAAAAAAATCATACCAGATTCTAGGATATGTACATATATATAGTCCGCGCTATTCGTCACCCTGGGTGAGGAATAGTTATTCTTTACCCTCTCTCTATTTTGACATCAATGCATCGTATTTTTACGTTTCGTAAATTTTGTCTTATTTCATACGTAAAAAGAGAGCGTAAGAAAATATATACTTGCCGTAAAAAATATTTTATGTTACGTAAAGTTACGAACGTAAAAACATACATAAAATGCGATATTTCTGGTCTTATAACCTATTTTTTTGTTTTCTTATACCAAATTTTACGTAGTGAATCAATATGAATGTAACTATTTGTATTCCAAATGTAATTTATTTATGAAGCGATCGTAAGATTACCTCGGACGAAGAATAACTTATTCTGCAACCTGGGTGATGCCAAATTCTAGTTATTAAAAATAAATGAAAACTGTAACATCGAGTGAAAACTACTGAACTTGTACGATGGGCTTAAAACACCTGTCCAGAAACTTTTATAGAGGAACTTGATTAGGATAATGTTGGCATTCTGGGAACGGGGGTCTCCAGACTTGTCTGCCTGCGGCCCACGGCGTGGCTGAGCTAGCAGGCTTGTACGGCCCATCTTTATCGACAAGGCATTCAAGACCCTCGCGAGGCGGACGATACATGACCTCCTCAGGAGCGGCCTCGTCAGGCAGGCTCACGAGGGGCAGAGAGATCAAGGCAAGGCAAACCTCGCGAGGTCCTCGTGACGTGAGCCATGACGATCGAGACCAGGCGGGCGCCAGCGCGCGCAGCGTCCTTGTTTCCTCTTTGGTGCCAAGGGGGCAAGCGCAGGCGCGGAGTACTGAGGCATCAAGCAAAGGTTTCCATATCGGTGCAACGAGACCAAGATCAGCGGGACGGCAAGACGGAGGTCACCATGGAGCCCAAGACGGCGTCACCACCAGAGCCTTTTGCAAGCGAAGACCGCATTTGTCACGATAAGCTGTACTAGCTGTCCCCTTTCAAATTGGCCGTTGTTAGCTCCCTTCCCGCTCGATATTTGGGAAGAGGACCAGGGCCTTTATAAATAGGACTAGCCACCACAGTAGGAGGACGGATTGGGGCACGAGGGGAGAACTCATTCAGAGGCATCTTACTCACACAAGTTCGCCAAGCACAAGAACACCTCAACCTCAGGAGGCTGTTCTTCCCCTTGTACTGTTCATCATCAGCCCAAGAGGCAATCCACCACCACCACACTGGAGTAGGGTATTACACCACCACGGTGGCCCGAACTAGTATAAATCTTGTGTCTTTGTGTTGCGAGTTCGTCGAGTTCGTCCGCGAGATCCTAGAGAGTTAGGGCGTGGATCGGTAGGGAGGAGATCTTCGAGCGCACCCCAGTGTTTGAACCTTGAGGGTTTTGCCGGAACCCGTGATCCGACATTTGGCGCGCCAGGTAGGGGTGCGCCATAGCTTCTCTTCCGTCGATCTACGCTCCGTCGCCACCGCGCTTCGCCCGCATGGCAGGCGCCCTGCCACCGACTCCGACGGCCATCGTTGACGACGGGGCCAGGGGGCTCCGAGCCCTGGCCCCCGCCCTGCGGCGGGTGCGGTGGCCACCCAAGTTCAAGCCGGAGATGCCGCCGTGCTATGACGGCGCAGCGGACCCGTCAGCTTTCCTGCTGGCCTATGAGGAGGCCGTCCTCGAGGTCGGGGGTGACGACAAGGTCATGGCCAACTGGCTTCCCATGGCCCTCGCCGGCGAGCCGCGCGCCTGGCTGCTCAACCTTTCCGGATCCACGGTGGCGTCTTGGGAGGAGCTGCCCGACCTCTTCACTGCGCGCTACGCGGCACCGGCGCACCACGCGGCACCGGCGCACCACGCGGTCGCGGCTCACAGGCGCCGCCTTCAGATCGCCACATCAAGTCATTCCTCCGCCAGATTGGTGTCGCTTGCAAGCGCTCGGGGCTCCGCCGGGCTGGGCCGCGCCTGAGGCCGACCTCACCTTCAGCTCAGAAGACCACCCCGTCACCACCACCGGCTCGGGCATGCTTCCGATGCTCTGCACGCCCACCATCTGCAACGTGGCCGTCACCAAGACCCTCATCGACGGCGGCGCTGGCCTCAACTTGCTCTCCGTGGAAGCCTTTAGCCTTCTTCACGTGCCGTTCGAGCGGCTCAGCCTCAGCAAGCCTTTCTCAGGAGTTCATGGCGGCGCTGCCCGCTCCCTGGGGCAGATCCGCCTTCCCGTCACCTTCGGCACGCGTGACAACTACCGCACCGAGCTGGTCGACTTCGACATCGCCCGCATCGGCCTCTCGTACAACGCCATCCTCGGGTACCCAGCTCTGACCCAGTTCATGGCGGCGACTCATCCAGCCTACAACCTCATGAAGATGCCTAGAAGCAAAGGCGTCCTCACCGTCAAGGGGGACACCAAGGGGGCCGTGACGGCGTTCAAACTTGCCTTCAAGACCGCTGCGGCGGCGCAGCCCGTCGGCGCCGGTG
This sequence comes from Aegilops tauschii subsp. strangulata, assembly GCF_002575655.3. Taxonomy (NCBI): domain Eukaryota; kingdom Viridiplantae; phylum Streptophyta; class Magnoliopsida; order Poales; family Poaceae; genus Aegilops; species Aegilops tauschii. Next base: position 227,019,351 of record NC_053035.3, on the reverse strand, counting down.
CCCCCGAGGCCAAGGAGGCCGCGCCAACCAAGAAGAAGCAGTTGTTCACCCAAGACAAGGCAGAAACCAAGCAGGTGCCGGTCGACGAGGACGGCTCCTCAGGAGCCACCTTCACCATAGGTGTCGGCCTCAACCCCAGCCAAGAGGAAGCATTGGTGAAGTTCTTGCGCGCGAACAAGGATATATTCGCATGGGAGCCCAATCAGCTGGTGGGGGTCCTGAGAGAGGTGATTCAGCACCACTTAAGGGTATGCCCCAATGTGCGCCCTGTGAAGCAGCGAGCAAGGCGGCAGTCCACGGAGAAGTAGGCCTTCATCGTCCAAGAGACCCGCAAGTTGGAGGCGGCAGGTGCCATTTGTGAGGTTAGGTACCCCGAATGGCTGGCGAACCCCGTCGTGGTGCCGAAGAAAGGCGGGAAGGAGCGAATGTGCGTCGACTGCACTAACCTCAACAAGGCGTGCCCTCAAGATCCGTTCCCTCTCCCGCGCATCGACCAGATCGTCAACTCCACCGCCGAGTGCGACCTACTGTGTTTCCTGGATGCGTTCTCAGGGTATCACCAAATCAAGATGGCGGTGGAAGATGTAGAGAAGACTGCCTTCCTGACCCCGTGTGGGGTGTACTGCTACACCTGTATGCCCTTTGGACTGCGCAACGCGAATGCGACCTTTCAGCGGCTGATGCACATCGCTTTAGGGCGGCAGCTTGGGAGAAACACGGAGGCCTACGTCGACGACATTGTGGTGAAGTCTCGGGAGGCGAGAACCTTGATCCAAGACCTGGAGGAGACCTTCGAGAGCCTGCGCCAGGTGAACTTGCGGCTTAACCCGGAAAAGTGTGTGTTCGGTGTCCCTTCCGGCAAGCTGCTGGGATTCCTCGTGTCACACAGAGAGATCGAGGCGAACCCGGAGAAGATCAAGGCCATTGAGGACATGAGCCCACCGCAGACCCTCAAGGAAATGCAGAAGCTGGCTGGTCGGGTGACTGCGTTGGGACGCTTCATCTCCAAGCTGGGAGAGCGCGCCTTACCCTTCTTCAAGCTGATGAAGAAGAAGGGCCCGTTCGAGTGGACTCCGGAGGCCGACCGAGCCTTCCAAGACCTCAAGAGATACCTGACCAGCCCTCCGGTGATGGTGGCGCCATGGCCTCTCGAGCCTCTAGTACTTTATCTTGCCGCCACCCCATACTGCGCCAGCGCTGCGCTAGTGGCGGTTCGGGAGGAGCACCAGGCCAAGAGCGCGCCGCGCCAAGCTACGCCGCCAGCTGAGATGACGCAAGATCAGGAAGGCGCAGCAAGAGCCATAGCGGCGGCAACAGAAGACCAAGCTCGGCAGGACGATGCCATAGAGATTCCCGCAAGCAATCAGGCGCCAGGGGTCCCACCACCTTAGGAGGCACCCCAGCTTTCACAAGACGCGAGCCTCACCAACACGCCAGTCCTCGTCGAGCACCCGGTGTATTTCATCAGCACGGTGTTGAGGGAAGCGAGGGCATGATATCCCATGCCTCAGAAGCTCCTGCTCGCGCTCCTGGTGGCCTCGCGCAAGTTGCGGCACTACTTCCAGGGCCACCCTATCAAGGTCGTCTCAGCCTACCCATTGGAGAGGGTGCTCAGGAGCCCCAACTCCGCTGGAAGGGTCGCTGAGTGGAACATCGAGTTGCAAGCGTTCCAGTTGGAGTTCAGCACTACCAGGGTCATCAAGGGAGCCGCGCTCGCTGATTTTGTGGCGGAATGGACGGATGCCCCGGCACTCGAAGTGGGCGAGGACCGGTCCACCTCGCCAGGAAGTGAGGCGCCCGACGGATGGGTCATGTATTTTGATGGTGCCTTCGCGCATCAGGGCGCGGGGGCTGGAGCAGTACTCATCTCGCCCACGCAGGACAAGCTCTACTACGCTGTGCAGCTCTGCTTTCAGCAGGGCGAGAAGGTCTCCAACAACATCGCAGAATACGAAGGCCTCATAGCTGGCTTGAAGGTCGCGGCGGCTCTAGGGGTAAAGCGCCTCACCGTTAGGGGCGACTCACAGCTCCTAGTCAACTTCTCCAACAAAGTATATGAGCCAAAGGACGAGCACATGGAGGCGTACCTCGCAGAAGTACGTAAGATGGAAAAGCAGTTCCTAGGCCTAGAGGTGCAGCATGTGCCCCGTGGCACCAACAAGAAAGCCGACGACATCACCAGGAGGGCATCCAAGGGGCAGCCCCAAGAGCCCGGCGTCTTCGAGGAGCAGCTCTTCAAGCCGTCAGCGACGCCACCACTTTCAAGCACGGCACGGCCTCGGGAGGAGCTCCCACAACCGCCAGCCACGGGAGCCCCAGCTTGTGGCCCAACCTCAGGAGCTCGCTAGCTTTTGGAGCTCGAGCCCCAAGAGGGATGTTGGACCAAGGAATTCAAGGAATATCCGATGCAAGGGGCGCTACTGGAGAAGGAAGAGGACGCAGAGTGCGTGGCCCGGCAAGCCACGGCATACTGCATCCAGGATGGTGAGTTGTACAAGAAGCGACCAAATGATGTTTCGCTGCGTTGCATTTCCAGGGACCAAGGGAAGGAGTTGCTGATTGACATACACGGCGGGGACTGCGGACACCACTCATCGTCACGGACTCTCGTCGGCAAGGTGTTCCGCGGTGGATTCTACTGGCCCACGGCGCTCAACGACGCAGCTGAGCTGGTGAAGTCCCGCGAAGCTTGCCAGTTCCACGCCAAGCAGATCCATCAGCCAGCTCAGGGCCTCCAGACTATACCGCTCACATGGCCGTTCGCGGTCTGGGGGCTGGATATCTTGGGCCCATTCCCTGGAGCGCCAGGGGGCTACCGCTACCTCTACGTCGCCATCGACAAGTTCACCAAGTGGGCGGAAGTGGAAGCCGTCCGCACCATCCCAGCTGGTTCTGCGGTTAAGTTCATCAAGGGCCTCATGAGCCGTTTCGGGGTCCCCAACTGCATCATCACCGACAACGGCTCGCAGTTCATCAGTAACCTCTTCAAAACATACTGTGCTAACCTTGAAACGCAGATCTGCTATGCTTCGGTGGCGCACCCCAGGATCAATGGCCAGGCTGAACGCGCCAACGCGGAGGTCCTGAGAGGCCTCAAGACCAGGACCTTCAAGAAGAAGCTCGAGGCCTGCGGCAGGGGCTGGCACGACGAGCTCCAGTCCATGCTGTGGTCCATCCGCACCACCGCCACTAAGCCGACGGGCGAGACCCCGTTCTTCCTTGTCTACGGAGCCGAAGCGGTCCTCCCTCATGAGGTCAAGCATCGCTCCGCACGGGTCTTGGCGTTTGATGAAACGCAGCAGGACGCTACGCGGGGGATGGACCTCGTACTGGGGGAGGAACGTCGCCGCGAAGCTGCATTGAGGGTGGCAAGGTACCAGCAGGCACTACGGCGATACCACTGCCGCAACATCCGCTCCGGGACGCTCGAGGCAGGCGACCTCGTCCTGAGGCGGGTCCTCTCCAGGGAAGGGTTGCACAAGCTCTCACCCATGTGGGAGGGCCCATTCAGGGTCGTCCATGTCTCCAGGCCTGGTGCCGCGCTCCTGGAGACATAGGACAGGGTGCCCATCCAGAACGCCTGGAACATCCAGCACCTCCGGAAGTTCTACCCATGAAGCAAGGCCCAGTGCCTGTGAAGAAAGGCCCAGTGCCTGTGAAGAAGGCCCGGTGCCTGTGAAGAATCGCCGCCCGTGACACTCTCACGTAATAATGAGTGGGGTTGTGCACGCCCCGGAGTCTCAGGAGTGCCACCCTCGGGCCTCGGGGGCTCCCTCCCACGCCTAGTGGCAGCACTTAGCTCCGCGCTGGTGAGAAGACTTGAAGACTAGACTAGGTGCCGGACGCGGCTTTTCATTTGCTTTCTGTAGTTGGCTCGCCTTCTCTTAATCAAAGTTTGCTTCTGGTGTTCTTTGCTGATTTGGTTCCGTCGCCTTTTGCCGCCTTTTCCGAATCTAGTTCGCTTATGTTCTCTCTCTCGCATACCTCGCGAGGGGGCTAGGCAGGTGCCTTCGCGAGGGTTTCTTCCTCCTGTGTTGGTCCTTCTCTCTGCCTTCGGTCTGCTTTCTCGCGAGGCACCCTCGTTCGAGCCCACAAGCCGGCACATCTCTCCTAATCCGTGCCCCTCGGGTACCGCGATATGAAGCGCTGGGTCAAGGCTCGGGTGAACGACAGGTCTCCTAGCGAGCTTCCTAACAATTTTTTTGCAGTTCCTGAGCAACCACTAAGCCAAGACGGGCACGAGGAAACAAGTGCCTTGTGAAGAAGAGGCTGCCCCGAACGCGCCAGGCTAAGTTATCTCCGCACAAAATAACGACACAGCACGGAAATAACAAGTATAGCGTAATGATTGAGGAATCACAGTTCGATACACGCCCCTCTGGGCCCATACTGGTTTCATTTTGATGCAGGAAAGAAAAGAGGAACAAAGCAAAAGCGGCGTTGTAGCGAACCACGGGGGCAGGCCTCCAGCGACGTCCCGAGCTTAGCCGGATCCCTCCTCGCGCTTCACGAAGGCGCGGCGATGAGACGACCCGCTACCACCTTCGAAGCGAGTGCGGCGGCGTGGCGGCTGGTCGTAGCCGCCGCTGCTGGAGCTTCCGCCTAGAGAAGAGTCACTGTAGCTAGACGAGGCGCGGCCGGCGGGTTCGCCCTCGTCGCGGCCATCGCCGAGACCGAGCACCTCCTCGCCGTCGTTCGTCTCGGGGCAGCACCCGGCGCGGCGACCATCTTCCCCAAACACCCTCACGTAGAGGGTCGCATCACCGTCATACTTGAAATGGAGGGTGCACCGCCTGCCCAGGCCGCGCGCGCGGGCGAACGTCTGCCAACCGCGGGCCAGAGCTATGTTGCCCGCGGCGGAGACTTCAACCGCGACCCAGGAGGCCCTGCTGCAGCAGCCGTCCGCCTACAGCCAGAGCCCGCCTGGACCAGAGGCCGGCAGCTCGTCGACGAAGAAGCGCGGAAGCTGAAGCCAGTTGCCGGCCGGATCCTCCGACCAGACAACAAACTCCGGCAGCACCTCTGCCGAGTGGAAGCGTGGCCGGGGCGGCCGCGCAACCACGGCACGTCTCACCTCATCGATGGGGCTGCCGCGACCGGAGCAACCCCCACCACGCGCAGCGGCGCCACCCCGGGAGCCGGGGGCCACGGCGGGAGTCGTGGTGTGCTTGCGGGGACGGCCGCGTCCCCGCTTGGGTGCTAGGGAGCCGGGCCCCTCGCGAGGGGCCTTTCCTTTCTCCGCGGCGGAGAACCTCTTCGACGGCGCCATTGGAGTCGGTGGTGGAGCAGAGGAGGAAGAAGCAGGCGGAATGGGAAGAAGTGGGGGACTGGGGCTCCGCCCCTTCCTCATTTATAGCAGGAGAAGGCCAACCAGCGCCCCCCACGATCACAGGTAATGATGGTTTTCCTTGCACGTCGTAGGGACTTGTCAAGTCGGGCAATTGCCGAGGCAGCGTGGGGAAGCAAAGACACCCGCGTCCAATCAACCGCCACGCGTCAATCGAGGCCGTAGGCTTTTGGGGCCCGCGGCGCTCCGCGCTTGACCTTTGGCTTCGCCTCGAAGCCAAGCCCGAGCGCGCCTTGGGCCCGGGGGCTACTGTCGGCATTCTGGGAACAGGGGTCCCCAGATTTGCCTGCCTGCGGCCCACGGCGTGGCTGAACTAGCAGGCCCGTATGGCCCATCTTCATCGACAAGGCATTCAAGACCCTCGCGAGGGGCCAAGCCTCGCGAGGCGGACGACAGAAGACCTCCTCAGGAGCGGCTTCGCCAGGCAGGCTCACGAGGGGCGGAGAGATCAAGGCAAGGCAAACCTCGCGAGGTCCTCTTGATGTGAGCCATGACGATCGAGACCAGGCAGGCGCCAGCGCGCGCAGCATCCTTGTTTGCTCTTTGGTGCCAAGGGGGCAAGCGCAGGCGTGGAGTACCGAGGCATCAAGCAAAGGTTTCCATATCGGTGCAACGAGACCAAGACCAGCGGGACGGCAAGACGGAGGTCACCATGGAGCCCAAGACGGCATCACCACCAGAGCCTTTTGCAGGCGAAGACCGCTTTTGTCAGGATAAGCTGTACTAGCTGTCCCCTTTCAAATTGGCCGTTGTTGGCTCCCTTCCCGCTCAATATTTGGGAAGAGGACCAGGGCCTTTATAAATAGGACTAGCCACCATAGTAGGAGGACGGATTGGGGCACGAGGGGAGAACTCATTCAAAGGCATCTCACTCACACAAGTTCGCCAAGCACAAGAACACCTCAACCTCAGGAGGCTGTTCTTCCCCTTGTACTATTCATCATCAGCCCAAGAGGCAATCCACCACCACCACACTGGAGTAGGGTATTACACCACCACGGTGGCCCGAACTAGTATAAATCTTGTGTCTTCGTGTTGCGAGTTCATCGAGTTCGTCCGCGAGATCTTAGAGAGCTAGGGCGTGGATCGGTAGGGAGGAGATCTTCGCGCGCACCCCAGTGTTCGAACCTTGAGGATTTTGCCGGAACCCGTGATCCGACAGACAACTCCGTGGATCACCATATGAAGATCACTAAATGTTCATGGATCACCAAATGAAGATTACTAAATGTTCATGAAACGTGTCCGCTAACAATGAGAGCCGGCCATCCAATCGGAGTCACTATAACACCATGACATCGATTTTTGCAGTGATTTTTGGGAAAAACATAGCAAAAAAACACTAAAACAAGTAATAAAATATCGAAAAAAACCAAATCTACTCCCCGTCATTGTGGCTCTGGAAATTGACGTTGGAGGTGAGGGCCACGCGGCAATGTCCGGCCTCGTCGTCGTTGCGGGCCGACGCTAACGAGGCGTCACTGACGACGGATACCTCTTTGGCATTACCATTGTGTTTGTCTGGCATGTCGTTGTCAGCCGCCTCATTTACGTCTGAGCGATGTGCTTGAAGTCGAGCATGGCCTGATTGACGTCGAGGATCGTCGGGTCTGCCGCCACCATGGCCACGGCGGCAACTTCACACACACGATGTGTGACTGTGTCCCGGCTAAGGGGTCTCGCACCACGTCTATCCATCTACTCTCATAGAAACATACTCTCGGTAGTCAGATATCATTCCCCCATTGTAACCCTCGCACGAGATACTCCACCATGAATACAAGTAGCAGGACTTAGGGTGTTGCTCCTCTACAAAGACCCGAACCTGGGTAACTTCCTTGTGTGACCTCCAATTTGGTACTGCTGGCCGTGTTCGCCACCCTACCGAGGGTACTGACGGTTCTATGTCTCATGGCATGCCGGGCATGGGCTACGCCGATCAGAGAATGAACCCAGATCAAATCGCTATACATGCCCAATGACTTCATGTCAGTCCAGAGTTTTGTCTTCGTCTCTTTCAAGCTTGAGGTTGATGACCACAGGCTGCTTTATGACGTAACACCGTGCTCCTCCATCGGCAAAATCTGCTTCGGAGGCCTCGATTTCTACTTCGAGCAACACGACAACATCGTGGTGAAGGAGCGCTGATCCCGGCCAACCTCACGGCGTCTGGGCCTTCACCGACCGATCAACCTGCTTGATTGGTAGGCGTCAACATGATCTTCTAGGTCGTCGATATACGTCGGGCTCAGAAGCTTACCCAACACGCCAACACCAACGAAACCCTTAGAGTGGTCTAATTCCACGATCGCTTTTGATCGCACCGACCATTCATCCTACGTCCCCCATCCTGGAAATTTTTCCTTGGTGGTAGATCCGATCGTTGGAGGTTTGTGCTTCCCATGGGTCTGATGGATGATGGCAGCGGCGTAGACATCATCTTCCCCGAAACTCTTGCCTAGATGGTAATCTCTCAGTCTCATATGTTGCCCTCGCATACCAACTTCGACGGTTTCGTGCCAGGCAAGCAAGTGCATCCCCTCGGCCAGCTCAATCTAGAGGTCGTCTTCAAGGACAAGCAAAACTTCATGTGAGAAACACTCCGATTTGAGGTCGCACCATTCCGCACAGGCTACAATGCCATCCTCGGCAAATCGGCCTACGCCAACTTCATGGCACTACCCTTGTATGCATACCTCCAACTAAAGATGCCGGGCCCATGTTCGACCATCATGATCCACGACAGCCCGAGAGGGCGCTCAAAGCGGAGGTTGCAAACATGGAGCTCGCCGAGGCAGCGCTAGCCTCCCCAAAACTCGAACACGTCAAGCAGTCCATCGACACATCCACAACACCATTGTCGGCCAAGCCCAGGCCAGGTCCAGCCTTCCAGTCGACGAAGGAAACCAAGAAATTCCAAGTGCACCAAAGGACCCCGCAAAATGGTAAATGAGAGGAGACACATCAAAAGAACAGTAGGACGCCATCCTGCAATTCCTCTAAAGCAGTTGGGACATCTTCGCCTAGAAGCCTGCGAACATGCCAGGGGGTCCCGCAAAGATTGCACCACACAACCTCGATGTCTGGAAGGATGCAATGCCAGTCAACACAAGCCCTTCGTCGCTTCACTACAGAGAAAAGGCGGACCATCGATGAGGAGACCGCCCGGCTCCTAGCTGCTGGTTCATCGTAGAAGTCGCACATCCAGAGTGGTTGGCCAACCCCGTCATGGCACGGAAGAACATGTCATGGCCGTGCATGTGTGTCGACTACACAGACCTCAACAAAGTGTGCCCAAAGGACTTGTTCCTTCTGTCTCGCATCGACCAAGTGATAGATTCAAATACAGGCTGCGAACGCCTATGTTTCTTGGATGTCTACTCCGGCTACCATCAGATATGCATGAAGGAGTCCGACCCGGAGAATACCTCCTTCATTATGATTTTTGGCCCCTGCTGCTACATCACTATATATGCCCTTTGGGCTCAAGAATGTTGGGGCTACGTGAAAGGGCATTTTCGGCCTTAAGTGTTTTGGTGTTGATGGAAATGCAATTTGCGGACTAACTATGTGCCTAAGCTACTCAGGTATACCTCGTAAGACACAAGACGGTTGAGCACCCCTCCAGATGTAAAAGAGAGAAGATGCATTTCTGATGCGTTTCTATTTTTTGGTGGTAGGAAATCTGCACTATTAAGAGTGGGCCCGCATCAGAAGATGCGGGTAGAATCACATCACATACATATCGAGTATTCACACCCACATATCAATCCTTCCACCTTTTGAGGAGACAACCTATTTTCTACCGGTTGCAGAAATACTCATGAGGACATCACTACCTTGAATACGACAAAAAATATTGTATATATGCATATTGTGATGTGATTTTTAATACAAACTATGCAATAATTTATTTATGCTATTCAGGACAAAAAATCACTGACTTTTATGTCATGTCTAATTGCAGGTGTATTGGACACTTGTACAATCCACGTGTGAATAAAAATGAAAAGGAGATGATTAGGTGCTGCTTAAGAAGTTCACTCACGTCGCTTTTGGTCCAAGAGAAGATGGAGACCAAGCCCACCACTTTTGGATTCGGATTCAAACTACACTAACACACCCGACTTCAAACACCTAAAACTTTTGCATACGGACTCTAAATAGGATGAATCTTTTTTGTTGGAAAGCTTATCTTGTGGAATTTCGAGCACAGTTGGATTCATCTTCATATTCTTTCTGAGCATGGAGACAAAGGAAAAAGTTGTGATGTTGCTGGAGAATCCGAGTCAAAACCCAAGACAAAAGGTATTGCATCACCTCCACTTGGGCCCATGGGCCTTGTACGGCGTATGGTTAGATTTAGGTTGCCTTGGACGTCCTCCCACCTCCTTGGCCGCCATCACTTGGTCCTATATAAGTAGATCAATCTAGTAGCATTTTCTTTGAGTTTTAATTAGTTAAAAGTTATTGCTGCAACTTCGTGTACTTCATTTGTATCCAACAACCAGGTCGAAACCGCTTTTGAAACCCCACATTTACAATACTTCATATATATTCGCAACATTCAGATTGCTTTATCGTATTCTTGCCCGTTCTTTGATTGATTGTAGGAGTAGACCTTCGTGGTCAGGCTGATCGTGCTTCTGGCATTGTCAGTAACCTCCAGGAGATTGGTTTAGTGATTACTAAGGCGCAATGTCGTGCATGTTTGTAGTCGGATCGTCAAACTCAGCTCCACCAAATCGATAGCTACCTCTCATGAAAAGATCCGGACACCCGCGCCTCTATCAAGTGGTGTCAGCTTTCAGGTTGCTTGGTGAGAATTTCCAGTTATCCCTAGGTTATAATTATTTTCTTACCTATTGTCCAAGAAAAAGCCACAAAAAAGTTAGATATGTCCATATTTTGTCCAAGCCAGTCAGAGCCTTTGCAATTTTCTTTTTAGTGCTTGCACAGTTGAATTATCGATTGCATCGTCGTGTCTGGTTGTTGGTCTTACTGTCTAGTCCTTTAGAGTTTCAAGTTCTGTTCACATAAGTCATGATGCCGCTGCACCATTATCCCCTCTGCTGCCGACCACGACCATCCATCAATTTCCACTACGTGCTCCCCATCAATACCGATACCTAAGCATGTGAGCACATATAGTACATAAAACTGAAACATCTATGAACACAACATATACGGCTAGCACATGAACAAGCAAGTAGGGGATGAAAAAATCATACCTTCTGGTTGGCAAGGCCAACGCAGCGGCTGTAGTAGCAGCCTTGGCATCGTCCGTGACATTCTTATTGGTGGCTTCGTCGTCGGCCATGGGGTCAATGCAGGGGAAGTAGTCTATGCAGAGAAGGATGAAGATGGGGACGGATCCAGAGCAGTCGCGTCGAGGCGCTCCCCAAAATGTTGTCACCCTTCTCCCAGGCAAGATCTGAAGGACGGGGTTCCGGAGGCACCTGCTCTCCCGACCAACCGTGCACACAGTCATCAGGATGGGATTATCCGAAGCAACACTGTGAGAGAAACAATAGATGACTGCTAGAGTTGTGCAAGGAAGAAGTGAGTGTGTCATCTGCACTGGCCAACGCCTCCTTATATAGTCCGTGAAGTTAATTAATAAAGATTAACTAACATTCCTGACCCGCAAAAATAACGCGCATAGGTGGCTCGGCTCATTCTCGCAACCTGCAAATCACGACGAGGCGGGCGACGGAGGAGCGCGTGTGTGTCACTTCTACTTCTTGAGCTTGCGTTGATTTTCCCCTTGAAGAGGAAAGGGTGATGCAGCAAAGTAGAGATAAGTATTTCCCTCGGTTAAGAACCAAGTTATCAAACCAGTAGGAGGTACACGCAAGTCCCCAATAGATGCGCCTGCACAAACTAACAAACACTTGCACACAATGTGAAAAAGGGGTTGTCAATCCCTTCACGTTCACTAGCAAGAGTGAGATCTGATAGAGATAGGTATAAAGATAAGTAAAAGGCAAAATAAAATAAAGGTAAATAAATTGCAACAAGATATTTTTGGGTTTTTGGTTTTATACATCTGAAAATATATGATGAGAAATAGACCCGGGGGCCATAGTTTTCACTAGAGGCTTCTCTCTTGAAAGGACACATACGGTGGGTGAACAAATAACTATTGAGCAATTGATAGAAAAGCGCAAAGTTATGACGATATCTAAGGCAGTGATCATGAATATAGGCATCACGTCTGTGACAAGTAGACCGACTCCTGCCTGCATCTAGTGCTATTACTCCACACATCGACCTCTATCCTTAATGGCAACAATACAAATACGTGCCTCGCTACCCCTACTGTCACTGGGTGAGGACACAACAAGATTGAACCCATCACAAAGCACCTCTCCAATTGCAAGAAAAATCAATCTAGTTGGCCAAACCAAATCGATAGATCGGAGAGAAATACAAAGCTATATTAATCATGCATAAAACAGTTCAGAGAAGACTCAAATAATATTCATAGATAATCTGATCATAAATCCACAATTCATCAGATCTCAACAAACGCACTGCAAAATAAGATTACATCGAATAGATCTGCAATAACATTGAGGAGAACATTGTATTGAAGATCAAAGAGAGAGAAGAAGCCATCCAGCTACTAGCTATGGACCCATAGGTCTTTGGTAAACCACTCACACATCATTAGAAGGGAAGCAAGGTTGGTGTAGAGTGATATGTCTCCGTCGTATCTATAATTTTTGATTGTTTAATGCCAATATTCTAGAACTTTCATATACTTTTGGCAACTTTTTATATTATTTTTGGGACTAACATATTGATCCTGTGCCCAGTGCCAGTTCTTGTTTGTTGCATGTTTTTTGTTTCGCAGAATATCCATATCAAACGGAGTCCAAACACGATAAAAACTTACGGAGATTTTTTTGGAATATATGTGATTTTTGGGAAAAAGAATCAACGCGAGATGATGCCCGAGGGGCCCACAAGCCCTAGGGGCGCCCCTACCCTGGGCGCGCCTGGGAGGCTTGTGGCCACCCTGTAGGTCGGTTGGAGGTGTCCTTCGGCCGCAAGGAAGCTTATATCCGGATGAAAATCGTGTTGAAATTTCAGCCCAATGGAGTTATGGATCTCTGGGAATATAAGAAACGGTGAAAGGCCAGAAAACAGGAACGCAGAAACAGAAGGAAACAGAGAGAAAGAGAGAGAAAGAGAGAGAGAGAGAGAGAGAGAGAGAGAGAGAGAGAGAGAGAGAGAGATCCAATCTCGAAGGGGCTCCTTCCCCTCCGCCGCCATGAAGGCCAAGGAAGAAGAAGAAGAGGGAGGGGGGCTCTCTCCCCCTCTCTCCCGGTGGCGTCGGAACGCCGCCAGGGCCATCACCGTGACGGCGATCTACACCAATAACTTCACCGTCGTCATCACCAACTCTCTCCCCCTCTATGCAGCAGTGTAACACCTCTTCTCCCCGCTATAATCAATACTTAAACATTGTTCTCAATGCTATATATTATTTCCCAATGATGTATGGCTATCCTATGATGTTTGAGTAGATCCGTCTTGTCCTATGGGTTAATTGATGATATTGATTGGTTTGAGTTGTATGTTTTATTATCGGTGCTGTCCTATGGTGCTCTCCGTGTCGCGCAAGCGTGAGGGATCCCTGCTGTAGGGTTTGCAATATGTTCATGATTCACTTATGGTGGGTGGCGTGAGTGACAAAAGCACAGACCCGAGTAAGTAGGTTGTTTGCGTATGGGAGTAAAGAGGACTTGATACTTTAATTCTATGGTTGGGTTTTACCTTAATGATCTTTAGTAGTTGCGGATGCTTGCTAGAGTTCCAATCATAAGTGCATATGATCCAAGTAGAGAAAGTATGTTAGCTTATGCCTCTCCCTCATATAAAATTGCAATGATGATTACCGGTCTAGTTATCAATTGCCTAGGGACAAATAACTTTCTTGTGACAAAAAGATCTCTACTAAATCTAACTTAATTGTTTCCTTATCTAAACAACCCCTAGCTTTTATTTACGTGTTCTTTATTATCTTGCAAACCTATCCCTTTACACCTACAAAGTACTTCTAGTTTCATACTTGTTTTAGGTAAAGCGAACGTTAAGCATGCGTAGAGTTGTATCGGTGGTCGATAGAACTTGAGGGAATATTTGTTCTACCTTTAGCTCCTCGTTGGGCTCGACACTCTTACTTATCGAGAAAGGCTACAATTGATCCCCTATACTTGTGGGTTATCAAGACTTTTTCTAGCGCCGTTGTCGGGGAGCAATTGCGTGGGGTGAATATTCTCGTGTGTGCTTGTTTGCTTTATCACTAAGTAGATTTTAATTTTTGTTCTAAGTTGTTCTTTAATTATGGATATGGAACATGAAATACCCCCAAAAAATAGGTGTACTTGCTACTCATGGAGATGGGGAACCTCCTAAAACCCTCGATGCTCGTTATGTGGAAAATATTATGCACTACTTTGATAATCCTGAGAAAACCCCATTCAACTTGATAATGGGAGACACGTTGGATCAACGTGAATAATTTAGGGATTATCGCTTGACTCTAAAAGGGAAACTCTTATGGGATCAAATTCATATGTTGCATTGTTATGCTTGGAATTTATGCTTGAGATATGATTATACTTGTTGCTCTAGGATGAAGGCTCCACACCTTCCCTTTTCATGTAAATTTAATGATAATGAAACCTTGGCTTCTAATGCTAATGGTATATATGATTACTGTGATGTGTAAATAATAGAAGAATCTGTTGCTTTTAAGGGTGATTATGAAATTGAATCTTTGTTTGAAAAGTGTGAAAATTATGATGATGTTGTTTACAGACCTGAAAATTATGCTATACTTAAATATTGCTACGAGAATTATGAATATAATGCCGATATTAATGAGTTTATTGAGAAAGTCTCGGTTGTCCAAGAAGAGACTAATATTTTGCAGGAATCTATGGAAGAAGAAATTGATGACATTGTGAGCTCATTAGATGAAAAAGATGACGAGGAGAGCGAAGAACAAAAGGATGAAGAGCGGATTAGCTACCCGTGCCCACCCTAATGAGAGTAACTCTTCAACTCATACATTGTTTAATTTCCCTTCGTGCTTATCGAAGGACGACTGCTATGATGATTGCTATGATCCCTTGGATTCGTTTGAAATATCCCTTTTTGATGAACTTGATGCTTGCTATGCTTGTGGCCATGATGAGAATATGAATTATGATTATGGATATGAATTTGCTATAGTTTCTTATGTTAATAATGAAATTGTTGCTATTGCACCCATACATGATAGTCCTATTATCTTTTTGAATTCTCCCAACTACACTATATCGGAGAAGTTTGCTCTTATTAAGGATTACATTGATGGGTTGCGTTCTACCATTATACATGATGATTTTGATGAATATAACATGCATGTGCTTGATGCTCCTACTTCCAATTATTATGAGAAAGGAACTACATCTCCTCCTCTCTATGTTTCAAATACGATAAAATTGCAAGAAACTGCTTATGCTATGTATTGGCCTTTACTAGATGTGCATGAATTGTTCTTTTATGACATGACGATGCATAGGAAGAGAGTTAGAAATTTTTGTTGCATGATATATGTTACTTTGTGCTCACTACTAAATTAAAAATCATTGTTAATTAAAATTGGCTTTGATATACCTTGGGATCCGGGTGGATCCATTATTTGAGCACTTTATGCCTAGCTTAATGGCTTTAAAGAAAGCGCTGCCAGGGAGACAACCCGAAAGTTTTAAAGAGTCATTTATGTGTGCTTTTAAAAAGTTAAAACAAAAAATAGAGAGGGGAACTTAAAAACTTTTCCAAAAAGAAAAGCGAAAGTGAGAAAGACGAGCATTGTTAAAGTGGGAGCTAGCCTTGAACTTTGTTCATGTCCATGGAAACTTTGTGAACCTTGATTACAGAAAATTTTCAAAAAAAGTAATTATCCCCTTGTACAAACCTTTGTATTATAAAAATAATGTGCCAAGATTTTCCTTTAGGATGATTAAATTGCTTGTTTGGTTTGTGCACTGCAAAAACAGAAACTTTGGCTATAGTGCGTGAATTTACAATTTTTACTGGAAAGTAAAACGTTTTTGAAGTTTTTACATACTACTGCTATACAATTTTTTTATGTTGTCCTAATCTTTCAGAATTGTTAGAGTTACAGAAGTATGGTCAATGTTCAGATTGCTACAAACTGTTCTATTTTTGATGCATTGTTTTGCGTGTTTTGATGAATCTATGGAATGTGTCGGTGATATAAGCCATGGTGAAGTTAGAGTACAGTAGCTATAATGCAAAAATAAAATATGAATGAGTTTTCAACAGTACTTCAAGTATTGATTTGTTTTATTATACTAACAGATCTCACGAGGGTTTTGTTAAGTTTTGTGTGATTGAAGTTTTCAAGTTTTGGGTGAGATCACGATGGATGAAGGAATAAGGAGTGGAAAGAGACTAAGCTTGGGGTTGCCTGAGGCACCCCAAGGTAATATTCAAGGACTCCCAAGAAACTAAGCTTGGGGATGCCCCGGAAGGCATCCCCTCTTTCTTCTAACGACCAACGGTAATTTTACTTGGAGCTATATTTTTATTCGTCACATGATATGCGTAAATTCTTCGAGCGTCTTTTGTGTTTATTTTTCCTTTTTCTTTTATGCACCATGCTAGTATGAGAAAGTCCTTGGTTGATTTATAGAATGCTCTTTGCACTTCACTAATATCTTTTGAGTATGGCTTTGTAGAATGCTTCATGTGCTTCACTTATATCATTTGAAATTTGGATTACCTGTTTCTCTATGTATAGGAAACCTCCATTTGTAGAATGCTCTTTGGCTTCACTTATATTTGTTAGAGCGCGGACATATCTTTTGTAGAAAGAATTAAACTCTCATGCATTGCTTATATCTATTTAGAGAGTTGACAGGAATTGGTCATTCACATGGTTAGTCATAAAATCCTACATAAAACTTGTAGATCACTGAATATGATATGTTTGATTCCTTGCAATAGTGTTGCATATAAAGTGATGATATTAGAGTCATGCTAGTGAGTAATTATGGATTGGTAGAAATACTTGTGTTAAGGTTTGTGATTCCCGAAGCATGCACGTATGGTGAACCGTTATGTGATGAAGTCGGAGCATGATTTATTTTTTGATTGTCTTCCTTACGAGTGGCGGTCGGAGACGAGCGATGGTCTTTTCCTACCATTCTATACCCCTAGGGGCATGCGTATTAGTACTTTGCTTCGATGGCTAATAAATTTTTGCAATAAGTATGTGAGTTCTTTATGACTAATGTTGAGTCCATGGATTATACGCACTCTAAATTTTCTGCAATTTGCTAGCCTCTTCGGTACCGTGCATTGCCCTTTCTCACATCGGGAGTTGGTGCAAACTTCGTCGGTGCATCCAAACCCCGTGATATGATATACTCTATCACACATAATCCTCCCTATATCTTCCTCAAAGCAGCCACCATACCTACCTATTATGGCATTTCCATAGCCATTCCGAGATATATTGCCATGCAACTTCCATCATCATCATATACATGACTTGAGCATTCGTTGTCATATTGCTTTGCATGATCATAAGATAGTGATGCGGCTTGAATTACGTAGGTATTTCCCCAAAGAGGAAGGGATGATGCAGCACAGCTACGGCAGGTATTTCCCTCAGTGATGATACCAAGGTTATCGAACCAGTAGGAGAACCACGCAACACTACATGAACGTCTCCTGCACATAAAGAACAAATACTAGCAACCCGACGTAAGAGAGGGGTTGTCAATCCCTCACGGGTAGAAAGATAGGTAAAATTCTAGTAGATTGGATAAATAGATCTCACGGGAACGCGAGATAAAATAAATAACAATAAATTGCGGCAAGGTATTTTTATATTTTTGGATTAATAGATCTGAAAATAAAAGCAAATAAAAATAGACCTCGAAGGCAAATATGATAAAGAAGAGACCCGGGGCCCGTAGATTTCACTAGTGGCTTCTCTCGAGAAAAAATAGCATACAACGAGTAAACAAATTACTATTGGGCAATTGATGGAAATTCAAATAATCATGACGATATACATGCAATGATCATTATATAGGCATCACGTCCAAGATTAATAGACCGACTCCTGCCTGCATCTACTACTATTACTCCACACATCGACTCCTATCCAGCATGCATCTAGTGTATTAAGTTCATGGAGAAATGGAGTAATGCAATAAGGACGATGACATAATGTAGACAAGGTCTATTTATGTAGAAATAGACCCCATCTTGTTATCCTTAATAGCAATGATACATACGTGCCGGTTCCCCTTTTGTCACTGGGATCAAGCACTGTAAGATCGAACCCATCACAAAGCACCTCTTCCCATGGCAAGAAAAATTGATCTAGTTGGCCTAACTAAACCAAAGATTCGAAGAAGAAATACGAGGCTATAAGTAATCACGCATATAAGAGATCAAAAGACTGAAATAACTTTCATGGATAAAAGCATAGATCTGATCATAAACTCAAAGTTCATCGGATCCCAACAAACACACATCAAAAAGAGTTACATCGAATAGATCTCCAAGAGACCATTGTATTGAGAATCAAAAGAGAGAGAGAGAGGAAGCCATCTAGCTACTAACTATGGATCCATAGGTCTACAATGAACTACTCACGCATCATCAGAGGCACCAATGAGGATGATGAACCCCTCCGTGATGGTGTCTAGATTGGATCTGGTGGTTCTGGAACTTGCGGCGGCTGGAATTTATTTTCTTCGACTCCCCTAGGGTTTCTAGAATATTGGCGTATTTATAGAGCAAAGAGGCGGTGGGGGAGGCCACCGAGGTGTGCACAACCCACTAGGGCGTGCCTGGGCCCCCAGGCGCACCCAGGTGGGTTGTGCCCCCCTCGGGGCACCCCTCTAGTACTTCTTCGGCCCATCTTGTGTCTTCTGGTCCAGAAAAATTCTCCAAAAAGTTTCTCTGCGTTTGGAATCCGTTTGGTATAGATTTTCTGCGAAGTAAAAAACAAGCAAAAAACAACAACTGGCACTAGGCACTATGTCAATAGGTTAGTCCCAAAAAAATGATATAAAGTTGCTATAAAATGATTGTAAAACATCCAAGAATGATAATATAACAACATGGAACACTAAAAAATTATAGATACTTTGGAAACGTATCAGCATCCCCAAGCTTTATTCCTGCTCGTCCTCGAGTAGGTAAATGATAAAAACAAATTTTTTGATGTGGAATGCTGCCTAACATGTTCATCACATATTATTTTCTTTATAGCATGGACATTTGGACTTTTTATATGATTCAAAGCAATAGTCTAGTTTTGACATGAAAATTTCAATACTCAAGCATATCAACAAGCAGCCAAGTCTTTGAAAATATCAATACTAAAGCAAGTTATCCCTAGCCCATTATGCTCAATCGTTGATCCATTAATGAAACACACTCGCATATTAGCTACACCCAATGCTCAAGTACGATCATAGTGCCCCTTAGTTGGTGCTTTATAAGAGAAGATGGAGACTCAAAATAAAAATTGCATAAAGTAAATAGAAAGGCCCTTCACGGAGGGAAGTAGGGATTTGTAGAGGTACCAGAGCTCAAATAGAAAAAGATAGAGATAAAAACATTTTGGGTGGCATGCTTTTCCTGTCAACGAAAATGGTCGATTAGTTCCCAATACTTTCCATGCTAGATATATCATAGGCGGTTCCCAAACAGAAAATAAAGTTTATTCCTTTTTCCACCACACTTTCACTTTCCATGGCTAGCCGTATCCACGGGTGCCTTCCATACGAACACTTTCCAAGGAATTTATTATTTGACAACATAAAGTAAATTCATTTTTCATTTCGGGACAGGGCATCCCTAATACCTTTGCCGTACTCTCGTGCAATGACAAGTGAATAAACACTCATCATGAGAATAACACATCTAGCATGGAAATATATTAGCCACCCCCTACCGTTTCATGAGCGGTACAAGCACACAAAAGAGAAATTTATTTTGAAGATTAGAGATGGCACATACAAATTTGCTTAGAACGGCAAAAGAATACCGCATATAGGTAGGTATAGTGGACTCATATGTCAAAACTGGTTTAAGGATTTTGGATGCACAAGTAGTGATCATAGTGCAAATGAAGGCTAGCGAAAGATTGAGAAGCATCCAACCAAGAAACAAAAATCTCATAAGCGAGCATTAAGCATAACTAACACCGAATAATGCACCAAGTAGGATGTAATTTCATTGCATAACTATTGACTTTCGTGCTTGCATAGGGAATCACTAACCTTAACACAGTTATTCTTACTAAAGCATAATTACTCATCAACATGGCTCACATATTATATCATCATATCGCAAAACTATTACAAGGAATCAAGTTTATTTTGTCCAATGATCTTCATGAAAGTTTTTATTATATCCCTCTTGAATATCTATCACTTTGGGACTAATTTCATATGTTGCTTTTGATAGCTCAAACAAATCTTAGTGAAGAACATGAGCAAGAGAGAATTTCTTAAAAAAATACTAACTCTCAAATAAATCTAAGTGAAGCATGAGAGCATTTCTTCAAAAATACTAAAGCACACCGTGCTCAAAAAGGTATAAGTGAAGCACTAGAGCAATTCCATAGCTCATAAATATTTAAGTGAAGCATAGAGAGCAATTATAACAAATCATATCATAATTTTGACTCTCTCAAATAGGTGTGTCCAGCAAGGATTCATGAAACAAAATAAAAAGCAAAACAAGCAAAGACTCATACCATACAAGATGCTCCAAGCAAAACTCATGATATGTGACAAATAAAAATATAGCTCCAAGTAAAATACCGATGGTCGTTAGAAGAAAGAGGGGATGCCACTCGGTTATCCCCAAGCTTAGTTGCTTGCTTCTCTTTTAGGTAATAGCTTGGGATGACATGGTAATCCCCAAGATTAGACTTTTATTACTCCTTATTCCTTCATCCATTGTGATCTCACCCAAAACTTGAAAACTTCAATCACACAAAACTCAACAAAACCTTCATGAGATCCGTTAGTATAAGAAAGCAAATCACTACTATAAGTACTGTTGCAAACCCATTCATATTATACTTTTGCATTATATCTACTATATTCCAACTTTGCTATGGCTCAAACCCCCCGAAAGAGTCCATAGATCAATCAAAATAAGCACACAACGCAAAGAAAACAGAATCTGTCAAAAACAAAACAGTCTGTAGCAATCTGAAAACTTCCAATACTTCTGTAACTCCAAAAATTATGAAAAATTAGGACAACATGGGCAATTTGTATATTAATATTGTGTAAAAACTTCAGAATTTTTAGTTGCTTCTGTGATTTTTGAAAATTATTTTACTAGACGCAAAAGTTTCTGTTTTCCAACAAGACCAAAGCAACTATCACCCAACATGATCACAAAGGCTTTGCTTGGCACAAACACTAACTAAAACACAAAAAACACAATCATAACAGTAGCATAATTGTGCAAACACTCAAGAACAGAAAGAAAAAGACAAAAATAAATTTTATTCATTGGGTTGCCTCCCAACAAGCGCTATCGTTTTACGCCCCTAGCTAGGCATAACGCAAAGATCTAAGTATTGTCATCTTTCTTTTCCTTAACGGTGTTTTTGTCAGAGGGTTTTGTAAAAGCAACATAAAACACCTTATCCATAGAGATTTTAGCACTATCAAGTTGCTTATCATCATATCCCCTTTGATTTTTGGCAACAGTCCAAGAATAGTGTTGATTAACATCATTAAAACTTGTTGGATTATATCTAAAACAGGGACTTCCTTTTTAAGATTCTCATCAAAGATTTCGTTATCCCCAAGCAAATGTCTTAGCACATAATCACTATTATAAAGAATCTCATCTATCACCGGTTTTTCATGATTCATACCATAGAAATTGAAAATTTCCCTAGCTTCCCGTATTATGTAATCAAATTCATTCATAAGAACAAGGGTAGCCAACTTTTTAGCTTTGGGATTCTTTATATCGGGTAGCTCAGAAAACAATCTTTGCAAGGTAGGATGGGTATGGATAAATTTATTTTCAAGTTTCAGAACTAGTGCTGAAATAGCTTCCGCGTAAGATTTAGTCCTCTTAAGTATAGGAACATCATCAAGACTTAAATTTCCAACACAATTGAAAAATTCTTGGATACGTTCTTTTCCTGTAACATTCCATTGTCCCAAAACAAAAGTTTTAGCATCCAGATTGCCAGATCGTCCAATTTTAGGAGTTAGGCCATCATCAGCTTCTGCCATACCAAAGTCACTCATGGTGACAAATCCTAGCAAACAAAAATTCCAACGAGAAACACGAAAAGAAAGAGGGCAAGTAAAACGAAATTTTTTGTGAAGTGGGGGAGATGAAAACGAGAGGCAAATGGCAGATAATGTAAATTGCAAGGATATGAGATTTGTGATTAGGAACCTGGTAGATGTTGATGATGTCTCCCCGGCAACGGCGCCAAAAATTCCTTTTGATGCGTCTTGAACTATGTCGGTATTTCCCCAAAGAGGAAGGGATGATGCAGCACAGCTATGGTAAGTATTTCCCTCAGTGATGAGACCAAGGTTATCGAACCAGTAGGAGAACCATGCAACACTACGTGGACGGCTCTTGCACACAAAGAACAAATACTTGCAAGCCGACGGAAGAGAGGGGTTGTCAATCCCTCACGGGTAAAAAGATAGGTAAAATTGTAGTAGATTGGATAAATAGATCTCGCGGGAACGCGAGATACAATAAATAAAAATAAATTGCAGCAAGGTATTTTTGTATTTTTGGATTAATAGATCTGAAAATAAAAGCAAATAAAAGTAGATCTCGAAGGCAAATATGATAAAGAAGAGACACGGGGGCCATAGATTTCACTAGTGGCTTCTCTCGAGAAAAATAGCATAGGACGGGTAAACGAATTACTGTTGGGCAATTGATAGAACATCAAATAATCAGGACGATATCCAGGCAATGATCATTACATAGGCATCACGTCCAAGATTAGTAGACTGACTCCTGCCTGCATCTACTACTATTACTCCACACATCGACCGCTATCCAGCATGCATCTAGTGTATTAAGTTCATGGAGAAACGGAGTAATGCAATAAGAACGATGACATGATGTAGACAAGATCAATCTATGTAGAGATAGACCCCATCGTTTTATCCTTAGTAGCAACGATACATACATGTCGGTTCCCTTTCTGTCAATGGGATCAAGCACCGTAAGATCGGACCCACTACAAAGCACAATTTGCCTATTGAAACTATGTGTTTGAATTAAAACAATTGTCAAATACTTTGAAATATGCTTATCTTGATGAAAAGAAGATATATCCTGTTATTATTAGTGCTAACCTTTCAGAACAAGAAGAAGAAAGATTATTGAAAGTTTTAAGGAAGCACCGAGCTACTATTGGATATAATCCTGATGATTTAAAGGGCATTAGTCTCACTCTATGTCAGCGCAAGATTAATATGGAACCTGATGCTAATCCCGTTGTTGATCACCAATGTCGGTTAAATCCAAAAATGAAGGAAGTGGAAAGAACGAAAATATTAAAACTTCTGGAAGCAGGTATAATCTATCCTATAGCTGATAGTAGATGGGTAAGTCCTGTTCATTGTGTCCCTAAGAAAGGAGGTATTATTGTTGTTTCTAATGATAAGAATGAACTTATTCCACAAAGAATTGTTACAAGTTATAGAATGGTAATTGATTTTAGAAAATTAAATAGAGCAACTAGAAAAGATCATTACCCTTTGACTTTTATTGGTCAAATGCTAGAAAGATTATCTAAGCACACACATTTTTGCTTCCTTGATGGATATTCTGTTTTTTCACAAATACCTGTTTCCCAACCTGATCAAGAAAAGACCACTTTTACTTGTCCCTTTGGAACTTATGCTTATAGACGTATGCCTTTCGGTATGCAATGCACCTGCTACCTTTTAAAGATGTATGGCTGCTATATTCTCTGACTTTTGTGAAAAGATTGTTGAGGTTTTCATGGATGACTTCTCTGTTTATGGAAAGTCTTTTGATGATTGTTTAAGCAATCTTGATTGAGTTTTGTAGAGATGTGAACAAACAAAACTTGTCTTGAATTGGGAGAAGTGCCACTTTATGGTTAATGAAGGTATTGTCTTGGGTCATAAAATTTCTAAAAGAGGTATTGAAGTGGACAAAGCTAAGGTTGATGCAATTGAGAAAATGCCATGTCCTAAAGATATCAAAGGTATTCGTAGTTTCCTAGGTCATGCTGGTTTCTATAGGAGATTTATCAAAGACTTCTCTAAAATTTCTAGGCCTCTTACGAATATTTTGCAAAAGGATGTTCCTTTTATTTTTGATGATGATTGTTTAGAAGCCTTCAAAACACTCAAGAAAGCCTTGATTTCTGCACCTATTGTTCAACCACCTAATTGGAACTTTCCTTTTGAAATTATGTGTGATGCTAGTGATTATGCTGTTGGTGCTATTCTAGGACAAAGAGTTGATAAGAAACT
This sequence comes from Aegilops tauschii subsp. strangulata, assembly GCF_002575655.3. Classification (NCBI taxonomy): domain Eukaryota; kingdom Viridiplantae; phylum Streptophyta; class Magnoliopsida; order Poales; family Poaceae; genus Aegilops; species Aegilops tauschii. Next base: position 226,995,429 of record NC_053035.3, on the reverse strand, counting down.
GAATGTTATTCATTATGCTAGTAAAACTCTAGATAGTGCTCAACGAAATTATGCAACTACTAAAAAAGAATTATTAGCAGTGGTGTTTGCTTGTGATAAATTTAGATCTTATATTGTTGATTCAAAAGTAATTGTTCACATCGATCATGCTGCTATTAAATATCCACTACTAGGGAAAAGCCTAGCAGTAGCGCAGGTTTTAGGCCTACCAGTAGCACGGGTGGCAGCGCTACTAGTACGGCGCTAGAGCTAAAGGTTAGCAGTAGCATGGGTTAACCCGCGCTACTGCTATATCCACTTAGTAGTAGCGCTTCCTGGAAAGGGCGCTACTTGTAATTACTAGTAGCGCTTCTCGCAGCCCGCCCTACTACTATTATTCTGTATTATATTTCTTTTTATTTCATGTTGTATTCATACACCTTTATACAAGTTTTCATACAGCAACAATTTAGAGATTGTTTTTACATCATAATGAGTTATTACATCACTAGGTGAAAGAACCGTGGACTAGTTTCAAGTGGATGGACATCCACTTGAAACTAATCCGCGGTTCTTTCACCCAATGATATAATAAATATCATCATCATCATATCATTAACAACTTATCATCATAATACATCATTGTCATATAACACCTCCTCATGATCATCATTTTCATCAATGAGACATCACATAGCAAGTTGTTCACTAGTCATAATCACAACTCCTCCTCCTCATCATCAACTCTAACACATTGTACCACATAATAACACATTGTACCTAGGACCTACTTCTCTCTCATAGGACCTACTACCTTCTCTTAGGTAAAATAGCATAAAACAAGATAGGCCCTGACTCTCCATTATGGAGAATGGAGATTATCCTGTCTCCAATTCTTACCTTTCGCACAATGTTGCTTCCAAGTAGCTCCCTACGACTGACCATACATTTTTTTCATTCTTTGATTATCATGTCTTCACCAGTTTTAGAAATCCGATATGGACAGGTGTGATTCGTAGGATGACCTGGCCGTATGTTCAAAACATCAAGGCCACCATTCTGAAACATCAGATGAGGCACACAACCCTTCGGGATTTTCTGTTGAAAAACATAGTAATAACTTCGTAGTTAGCAATGTAGTTCAGTTTTAGAAGAATTTATGCAAAAGATGCACAGATGTCGTAATAGTAAAAAATCTTACCATGGCATCTCCATGGATGTTACCGGAGTTCAACACGTGCACTAGTGGCACGTAATGACCATAATGTGGAGGAGTTTGATAATAGATATTGTAATTCTCAAGATCAGTAATAAATGAGATCAGATGATTTTTCTCCTGATAAGTTAATTCTGAGCCATCGGTGTAGTAGGTTCTGTCTACCATCTTCCGCACATTGTTTGAAGAATGAAAATAAGTTGTCAACTATTTTGAAATAAACAATATAAATTAGTTAATGACTATGTTTGAGAAACTCATCACATAGCGGTAAAATTGGAACCGTATCAACAAGGACCCAAATGTCCATATTGTCTTGGGCGATGTCAGGATCACCAAGATCCATGGTGACAAGCATACCCTCATAAAAACCATACATATTGCAAAGTGCTTCCTAATTTGTGCAACCAAAATGGGTTATGCTCTGTACAAATTTACTTCAAAATACATACCATGATGGGTCCTTAGGTGAATTTTCTTTGTTTCCATACTTTCATGATCTTCAAAATCCATCCTCTCCAAGACATAGCGTCTTGCATGGCATGGGATAAGCTAGTCGAATTGTAAAAGATGAAAATTACACGTTGAAATAGTTGAAGTCGTGCTTAATTATGAAAAAAACACTCGTCGTCGTTGCGTACCATTTCAACATCAAAGGTCTCCTGGAGCTTAATGCTGAAGCGCCGATCTTCGTCCAAGTGAGGCCTATCGCACAGACCTCCACTGGTACAGTGACATGCTAAACAAACGGTTTTAACCCCTTTCCGCGATGGCATTTGGAACCGTCGCCAAGTGAGTGTGTGCGATATGGTGTCCTTCCCACACGACCCAGAAATCGTCGGGGACAGGCCCTCCTGGGACCCAGGCTGGGGCCGTGTGCGATCGGGCGAGGCATCGAACCCCAATCATTTTCGTAGGTACGTACATCCCACATGGTGAATCCCAGAAAATCATTTTCATAGGTATGTGCATCCCACACGGTGAATCCTAGAAAATCATTTCCATAGGTATGTACATCCCACACGGTGAATCCCAGAAAATCATTTCCGTAGGTATGTACATCCCACACAGTGAATCCTAGAAAAACATTTCCGTAGGTATGTATATGACACACAGTTCTTTGTGTGGAAACGTTTGTGCAAGGTGGCCTAACGCAAACAGTTCGCCGCTGGAAGCCGTGTGTGATTGTTAGTTGATCGAACACGCCTACTTTCTAGAAACCGTGCGGGTTGTTTGAGTTCATCGCCCACGGTGCTGTCTGAGTAACCGTCTGCAATAGAAAACCCCAATAAGCAGGGTAATTAGCCTATTATTGATAATCCATGTACTAATCAAACTGATATTTCTTATAAAACACGCCAGATATTTCATATCCGTATAAAGCAACCAGGATTTCATAATCGAATTACATCAGATAGCTTCGGCACTCAGTTACGCCATTACACAATAGCACCAAGTTTCACATGCAGCATCAAAAACCTTTGGAAAGTAGCATCATACATGGTAAATAGACAGACGAATCTCAACTGGAAACTGCAGAAGCGGAAGGCAAACATTGAGCCTTCAGTGATGTTGAATGTCCTTGAAACTTTAGGCCAGCGGCTATGGATAATTGCCCGCCCAACCTTCGTCCTCTTCAGCAAGACTTCAATATTGTACCGTGGGTGTTGAATGAATACCTTCCTCGCCTCTTGACCATGCAGGTGGTTTGAGAGGTAATCATCGATGAATTGCTTTGAAAAGTACTGAAAACAAAGCTATGCATAAATCGCTGTTGTAAATTTTGAAATGGCGCAAGGGGTAAAAACAAGGTAAAAGAGGTGGTACCATCCTATAGTTGACTGATGTCTTATTAATTGTGCAAACAAATATCTTGCTGTTATTCGTCGCAAGTTTCTTCATCCTAACAATCTTTCTGAGTTTCTCGACTTGACTGATATTCATGGACATCTCATTTCCCCATATGCAAAATGGGTCGAACAGTGGATCTAAGCCTCTGATAGCAGGACCTATATGTGCAAGACCAAATTGTAACAAACCTAAATATTAGAATGATTCCTGCAACTGCACAGTAATGTGCTATTAGCCAAAGGACCCTGCTTGAACAAATCTCGATGGTAAACCGCAGTGTCTCCCATTGTTTCCCTGCAACCCACATAAGGAAGGTCTTGATCAGGTTAACTGAGAGTTTCCATACTATCAGTAGAATATGTATTGAGTACAACCAAATTCGATTGGTGTCACATGTGTTGGGGAACGTAGTAATTTCAAAAAAATTCCTACGCACACACAGGATCATGGTGATGCATAGCAACGAGAGGGGAGAGTGTTGTCCACGTACCCTCGTAGACCGAAAGCGGAAGCGTTAGCACAACGCGGTTGATGTAGTCGTACGTCTTCATGATCCGACCGATCAAGTACCAAACGCACGGCACCTCCGAGTTCAGCACACGTTTAGCTCGATGACGTCCCTCAAACTCCGATCCAGCCGAGCTCTGAGGGAGAGTTCCGTCAGCACGACGGCGTGGTGACGATGATGATGTTCTACCGACGCAGGGCTTCGCCTAAGCACCGCTACGATATTATCGAGGTGGATTATGGTGGAGGGGGGCACCGCACACAGCTAAGAGATCAAGAGATCAATTGTTGTGTCTCCAAGGGGTGACCCCCTGCCCCCGTATATAAAGGAGCAAGGGGGGACGTGCAGCCGGCTAGGAGGAGGCGCGCCAGGAGGAGTCCTACTCCCACCGGGAGTAGGACTCCCTCCCTTCCTTGTTGGACTAGGAGAGGAGAGGGAAGGAGAGAGGGGGAAAGGAAAGGGGGGCGCCGCCCCTCCTCCTTGTCCAATTCGGACTGGGGGGGGGGGGGGGGGTTGGGGCGCGCGGCTGCCCCTTGGCCGCCTCTCCTCTTCCACCAATTGGGCCCATGAGGCCCAATAGCCTCCGGGGGGGTTCCGGTAACCCCCCGGTACTCCGGTATATATCCGATAACCCCCGGAACCATTCCGGTGTCCGAATATAGTCATCCAGTATATGAATCTTCATGTCTCGACCATTTCGAGACTCCTCGTCATGTCTGTGATCACATCCAGGACTCCGAACAACCTTCGGTACATCAAAACATATAAACTCATAATATAACTTTCATCGAAACGTTAAGCGTGCGGACCCTACGGGTTCGAGAACTATGTAGACATGACCGAGACACGTCTCCGGTCAACAACCAATAGCGGAACCTGGATGCTCATATTGGCTCCCACATATTCTACGAAGATTTTTATCGGCCAGACCGCATAACAACATACGTTGTTCCCTTTGTCATCAGTATGTTACTTGCCCGAGATTCGATCGTCGGTATCTCAATACCTAGTTCAATCTCGTTACCGGCAAGTTTCTTTACTCGTTCCATAATACATCATCCCACAACTAACTCATTTGCAATGCTTAAGTGATGTGCATTACCGAGAGGGCCCAGAGATACCTCTCCGACAATCGGAGTGACAAATCCTAATCTTGAAATACGCCAACCCAACAAGTACCTTTGGAGACACCTATAGAGCACCTTTATAATCACCCAGTTATGTTGTGACGTTTGGTAGCACACAAAGTGTTCCTCCGGTAAATGGGAGTTGCATAATCTCATAGTCATAGGAACATGTATAAGTCATGAAGAAAGCAATAGCAACATACTAAATGATCGAGTGCTAAGCTAACGGAATGGGTCAAGTCAATCACATCATTCTCCTAATGATGTGATCCCGTTAATCAAATGACAACTCATGTCTATGGCTAGGAAACATAACCATCTTTGATCAACGAGCTAGTCAAGTAGAGGCATACTAGTGACACTCTGTTTGTCTATGTATTCACACATGTATCATGTTTCCGGTTAATACAATTCTAGCATGAATAATAAACATTTATCATGATATAAGGAAATAAATAATAACTTTATTATTGCCTCTAGGGCATATTTCCTTCAGTCTCCCACTTGCACTAGAGTCAATAATCTAGTTCACATCACTATGTGATTTAACATCAATGGTTCACATCTTTATGTGGTTAACACCCATAGTTCACATCGACATGTGACCAACACCCAAAGGGTTTACTAGAGTCAGTAATCTAGTTCACATCGCTATGTGATTAACACCCAAAGAGTACTAAGGTGTGATCATGTTTTGCTTGTGAGATAATTTTAGTCAACGGGTCTGTCACATTCAGATGCGTAAGTATTTTGCAAATTTCTATGTTTACAATGCTCTGCACGGAGCTACTTTAGCTAATTGCTCCCACTTTTCAATATGTATCTGGATTGTGACTTAGAGTCGTCCAGATCGGTGTCAAAGCTTGCATCGACGTAACTCTTTACGACGAACTCCTTATCACCTCCATAACCGAGAAATATATTCTTATTCTGCTAAGGATAATTTTGACCGCTGTCCAGTGATCTACTCCTAGATCACTATTTTACTCCCTTGCCAAACTTATGGTGAGGTACACAATAGGTCTGGTACTCAGCATATCATACTTGATAGAACCTATGATTGAGGCATAGGGAATGACTCTTCATTCTCTTTCTATTTTTCTGCCGTGGTCGGGTTTTGAGTCTTTACTCAACTTCACACCTTGTAACACAGGCAAGACCTCTTTCTTTGACTATTCCATTTTGAACTATTTCAAAATCCTGTCAAGGTATGTAAAAACTTATCAAGCGTCTTGATCTATCTCTATAGATCTTGATGCTCAACATGTAAGCAGCTTCACCGAGGTCTTTCTTTGAAAAACTCCTTTCAAACACTCCTTTATGCTTTGTAGAATAATTCTACATTATTTCCGATCAACAATATGTCATTCACATATACTTATCAGAAATGCTGTAGTGCTCCCACTCACTTTCTTGTAAATACAGGCTTCACCGCAAGTCTGTATAAAACTATATGCTTTGATCAACTTATCAAAGCGTACATTCCAACTCCGAGATGCTTGCACCAGTCCATAGATGGATCGCTGGAGCTTGCATATTTTGTTAGCACTTTTAGGATTGACAAAACCTTCTGGTTGCATCATATACAACTCTTCTTTAATAAATCCATTAAAGAATGCAGTTTTGTTTATCCATTTGCCAGATTTCATAAAATGCGGCAATTGCTAACATGATTCGGACAGACTTAAGCATAGATATGAGTGAGAAACTCTCATCGTAGTCAACACCTTGAACTTGTCGAAAACCTTTTGCGACAATTCTAGCTTTGTAGATAGTAACACTACTATCAGCGTCCGTCTTCCTCTTGAAGATCCATTTAATCTCAATGGCTCGCCGATCATTGGGCAAGTCAATCAAAGTCCATACTTTGTTCTCATACATGGATCCCATCTCAGATTTCATGGCCTCAAGCCATTTTGCGGAATCTGGGCTCATCATCGCTTCCTCATAGTTCGTAGGTTCGTCATGGTCAAGTAACATGACCTCCAGAACAGAATTACCATACCACTCTGGTGCGGATCTTACTCTGGTTGACCTACGAGGTTCGGTAGTAACTTGATCTGAAGTTTCATGATCATCATCATTAGCTTCCTCATTAATTGGTGTAGGTGTCACAGGAACCGGTTTCTGTGATGAACTACTTTCCAATAAGGGAGCAGGTACAGTTACCTCATCAAGTTCTACTTTCCTCCCACTCACTTCTTTCGAGAGAAACTCCTTCTCTAGAAAGGATCCATTTTCAGCAACGAATATCTTGCCTTCGGATCTGTGATAGAAGGTGTACCCAACATTTTCTTTTGGGTATCCTATGAAGATGCATTTCTCCGATTTGGGTTTGAGCTTATCAGGTTGAAACTTTTTCACATAAGCATTGCAACCTCAAACTTTAAGAAATAACAACTTAGGTTTCTTGCTAAACCATAGTTCATACGGTGTCGTCTCAACGGATTTAGATGGTGCCCTATTTAACGTGAATGTAGCTGTCTCTAATGCATAACCCTAAAACGATAGTGGTAGATCGGTAAGAGACATCATAGATCGCACCATATCTAATAAAGTACGGTTACGACGTTCGGACACACCATTACACTGTGGTGTTCCAGGTGGCGTGAGTAGTGAAACTATTTCACATTGTTTTAACTGAAGGCCAAACTCGTAACTTAAATATTTTACCTCTGCGATCATATCGTAGAAACTTTTATTTTTGTTACGATGATTCTCGACTTCACTCTGAAATTCTTTGAACTTTTCAAATGTTTTAGACTTGTGTTTCATCAAGTAGATATACCCATATCTGCTCAAATCATCTGTGAATGTCAGAAAATAATGATACCCGCAGCAAGCCTTAATATTCATCGGACCACATACATCAGTATGCATGATTTCCAACAAATCTGTTGCTTGCTCCATTGTTTCGGAGAACGGCGTTTTAGTCATCTTGCCCAAGAGGCATGGTTCGCAAGCATCAAGTGATTCATAATCAAGTGATTTCAAAATCCCATCAGCATGGAGTTTCTTCATGCGCTTTACACCAATATGACCTAAACGGCAGTGCCACAAATAAGTTGCACTATCATTATTAACTTTGCATCTTTTGGCTTCATTATTATGAATATGTGTATCACTACGATCGAGATCCAACAAACCATTTTATTGGGTGTATGACCATAGAAGGTTTTATTCATGTAAACAGAACAACAATTATTCTCTAATTTAAGTGTATAACCGTATTGCAACAAACATGATCAAATCATATTCATGCTCAACGCAAACACCAAATAACACTTATTTAGTTTCAACACTAATCCCGAAAGTATAGGGAGTGTGCGATGATGATCATATCAATCTTGGAACTACTTCCAACACACATCGTCACCTCGCCTTTTACTAGTTTCTGTTTATTCTGCAACTCCCGTTTCGAGTTACTACTCTTAGCAACTGAACCAGTATCAAATGCCGAGGGGTTGCTATAAACACTAGTAAAGTACACATCAATAACATGTATATCCAATATACCTTTGTTCACTTTGCCATCCTTCTTATCCACCAAATACTTGGGGTAGTTCCGCTTCCAGTGACCAGTCCCTTTGCAGTAGAAGCACTTAGTCTCAGGCTTAGGACCAGACTTGGGCTTCTTCACTTGAGCAGCAACTTGCTTGCCGTTCTTCTTGAAGTTCCCCTTCTTCCCTTTGCCCTTTTCTTGAAACTAGTGGTCTCGTCAACCATCAACACTTGATGTTTTTCTTGATTTCTACCTTCGTCGATTTCAGCATCACGAAGAGCTTGGGAATTGTTTCTGTTGTCCCTTGCATATTATAGTTCATCACGAAGTTCTACTAACTTGGTGATGGTGACTAGAGAATTCTGTCAATCACTATCTTATCTAGAAGATTAACTCCCACTTTATTCAAGCAATTGTAGTACCCGGACAATCTGAGCACATGCTCACTGCTTGAGCTATTCTCCTCCATCTTTTAGCTGTAGAACTTGTTGGAGACTTCATATCTCTCAACTCGGGTATTTGCTTGAAATATTGACTTCAACTCCTGGAACATCTCATATGGTCCATGACGTTCAAAACGTCTTTGAAGTCCCGATTCTAAGCCGTTAAGCATGATGCACTAAACTATCAAGTAGTCATCATATTGAGCTAGCCAAACGTTCATAACGTCTGCATCTGCTCCTGTAATAGGTCTGTCACCTAGCGGTGCATCAAGGACATAATTCTTCTGTGCAGCAATGAGGATTAACCTCATATCACGGACCCAGTCCGCATCATTGCTACTATCATCTTTCAACTTAGTTTTCTCTAGGAACATATATAAAACATAGGGAAGCAACAACGCGAGCTATTGATCTACAACATAGATATGCTAATACTACCAGGATTAAGTTCATGATAAATTAAAGTTCAATTAATCATATTACTTAAGAACTCCCACTTAGATAGACATCCCTCTAATCTTCTAAGTGATCACGTGATCCATATCAACTAAACCATGTCCGATCATCACGTGAGATGGAGTAGTTTCAATGGTGAACATCACTATGTTGATCATATCTACTATATGATTCACGCTCGACCTTTCGGTCTCAGTGTTCCGAGGCCATATCTGTTATATGCTAGGCTCGTCAAGTTTAACCTGAGTATTCCGCGTGTGCAACTGTTTTGCACCCGTTGTATTTGAACGTAGAGCCTATCACACCCGATCATCACGTGGTGTCTCAGCATGAAGAACTTTCGCAATGGTGCATACTCAGGGAGAACACTTATACTTTGATAATTTAGTGAGGGATCATCTTATAATGCTACCGTCAATCAAAGCAAGATAAGATGCATAAAAGATAAACATCACATGCAATCAATATAAGTGATATGATATGGCCATCATCATCTTGTGCTTGTGATCTCCATCTCCGAAGCACCGTCATGATCACCATCGTCACCGGCGCGACACCTTGATCTTCATCGTAGCATCGTTGTCGTCTCGCCAATCTTATGCTTCTACGACTATCGCTACCGCTTAGTGATAAAGTAAAGCATTACAGGGCGATTGCATTGCATACAATAAAGCGACAACCATATGGCTCCTGCCAGTTGCCGATAACTCGGTTACAAAACATGATCATATCATACAATAAAATTTAGCATCATGTCTTGACCATATCACATCACAACATGCCCTGCAAAAACAAGTTAGACGTCCTCTACTTTGTTGTTGCAAATTTTATGTGGCTGCTACGGGCTTAGCAAGAACCGTTCTTACCTACGCATCAAAACCACAATGATAGTTTGTCAAGTTGGTGCTGTTTTAGCCTTCGCAAGGACCAGGCGTAGCCACACTCGGTTCAACTAAAGTTGGACAAACTGACACCCGCCAGCCACCTGTGTGCAAAGCACGTCGGTAGAACCAGTCTCGCATAAGCGTACGCGTAATGTCGGTCCGGCCGCTTCATCCAACAATACCGCCAAACCAAAGTATGACATGCTGGTAAGCAGTATGACTTATATCGCCCACAACTCACTTGTGTTCTACTCATGCATATAACATCAACGCATAAAACCTGGCTCGGATGCCACTGTTGGGGAATGTAGTAATTTCAAAAAATTTCCTACGCACACACAGGATCATGGTGATGCATAGCAACGAGAGGGGAGAGTGTTGTTCACGTACCCTCGTAGACCAAAAGCAGAAGCGTTAGCACAACGTGGTTGATGTAGTCGTACGTCTTCACAATCCGACCGATCAAGTACCGAACGCATGACACCTCCGAGTTCAGCACACGTTCAGCTCGATGACGTCCCTCGAACTCCGATCCAGCCGAGCTTTGAGGGAGAGTTCCGTCAGCACGACGGCGTGGTGATGATGATGATGTTCTACCGACGCAGGGCTTCGCCTAAGCACCGCTACGATATTATCGAGGTGGATTATGGTGGAGGGGGGCACCGCACACGGCTAAGAGATCAAGAGATCAATCGTTGTGTCTATGGGGTGCCCCTTGCCCCCGTATATAAAGGAGCAAGGGGGGAGGTGCGGCCGGCCAAGAGGAGGCGCGCCAGGAGGAGTCCTACTCCCACCCTCCCTTCCTTGTTGGACTAGGAGAGGAGAGGGAAGGAGAGAGGGGGAAAGGAAAGGGGGTGCGCCGCCCCCTCCTTGTCCAATTCGGACTTGGGGGGGGGGGGGGGGACGGGCGCGCGGCTGCCCCTTGGCCGCCTCTCCTCTTCCACCAATTGGGCCCATGAGGCCCAATAGCCTCCGGGGGGGGGGTTCCGGTAACCCCCCGGTACTCCGGTATATATCCGATAACCCCCGGAACCATTCCGGTGTCCGAATATAGTCATCCAATATATCAATCTTCATGTCTTGACCATGTCGAGACTCCTTATCATGTCCGTGATCACATCCGGGACTCCGAACAGCCTTTGGTACATCAAAACATATAAACTCATAATATAACTGTCATCGAAATGTTAAGCGTGCGGACCCTACGGGTTCGAGAACTATATAGACATGACCGAGCCACGTCTCCAGTCAATAACCAATAGCGGAACCTGGATGCTCATATTGGCTCCCACATATTCTACGAAGATTTTTATCGGCCAGACCGCATAACAACATACGTTGTTCCCTTTGTCATCAGTATGTTACTTGCCCGAGATTCGATCGTCGGTATCTCAATACCTAGTTCAATCTCGTTACCGGCAAGTTTCTTTACTCGTTCCGTAATACATCATCCCACAACTAACTAATTTGCAATGCTTAAGTGATGTGCATTACCGAGAGGGCCCAGAGATACCTCTCCGACAATCGGAGTGACAAATCCTAATCTTGAAATACGCCAACCCAACAAGTACCTTTGGAGACACCTGTAGAGCACCTTTATAATCACCCAGTTACGTTGTGACGTTTGGTAGCACACAAAGTGTTCCTCCGGTAAATGGGAGTTGCATAATCTCATAGTCATAGGAACATGTATAAGTCATGAAGAAAGCAATAGCAACATACTAAATGATCGAGTGCTAAGCTAACGGAATGGGTCAAGTCAATCACATCATTCTCCTAATGATGTGATCCCGTTAATAAAATGACAACTCATGTCTATGGCTAGGAAACATAACCATCTTTGATCAACGAGCTAGTCAAGTAGAGGCATACTAGTGACACTCTGTTTGTCTATGTATTCACACATGTATCATGTTTCCGGTTAATACAATTCTAGCATGAATAATAAACATTTATCATGATATAAGGAAATAAATAATAACTTTATTATTGCCTCTAGGGCATATTTCCTTCAGTCTCCCACTTGCACTAGAGTCAATAATCTAGTTCACATCACTATGTGATTTAACATCAATGGTTCACATCTTTATGTGGTTAACACCCATAGTTCACATCGACATGTGACCAACACCCAAAGGGTTTACTAGAGTCAGTAATCTAGTTCACATCGCTATGTGATTAACACCCAAAGAGCACTAAGGTGTGATCATGTTTTGCTTGTGAGATAATTTTAGTCAACGGGTCTGTCACATTCAGATCCGTAAGTATTTTGCAAATTTCTATGTTTACAATGGTCTGCACGGAGCTACTTTAGCTAATTGCTCCCACTTTTCAATATGTATCCGGATTGTGACTTAGAGTCATCCAGATCGGTGTCAAATCTTGCATCGACGTAACTCTTTACGACGAACTCCTTATCACCTCCATAACCGAGAAATATATCCTTATTTTGCTAAGGATAATTTTGACCGCTGTCCAGTGATCTACTCCTAGATCACTATTGTACTCCCTTGCCAAACTTATGGTGAGGTACACAATAGGTCTGGTACTCAGCATAGCATACTTGATAGAACCTATGACCGAGGCATAGGGAATGACTCTTCATTCTCTTTCTATTTTTCTGCCGTGGTCGGGTTTTGAGTCTTTACTCAACTTCACACCTTGTAACACAGGCAAGAACTCTTTCTTTGACTGTTCCATTTTGAACTATTTCAAAATCCTGTCAAGGTATGTAAAAACTTATCAAGCGTCTTGACCTATCTCTATAGATCTTGATGCTCAACATGTAAGCAGCTTCACCGAGGTCTTTCTTTGAAAAACTCCTTTCAAACACTCCTTTATGCTTTGTAGAATAATTTTACATTATTTTCGATCAACAATATGTCATTCACATATACTTATCAGAAATGCTGTAGTGCGGCCGCATGCTACTCAGCTCCACGTTATGCTGAGTGTAAAATGGCTGTGGGCGGCGCTTAATTGGTGGAGGGGGCAGTGATTTTAGTGGAAGGTGTCGCTCCGTCGGTCGGGGCATGTGGGATGGGAAAGGAGGAGGGTGGGGTGGGTGGGGTGTGGATTACCTGACCATATCGACGAGGCCGCGCAGCAAGAAGAAGGGTCGGTAGCGAGGAGGCGGCGCAGCAAGAAGAAGGGTCGCCGACGAGGAGGCGGCGCTGCAAGAAGAAGGGTAGCTGGCGAGGAGGCGGCGCTCCAAGAAGAAGGTAGCCGGCGAGGAGGCTGAGTTGCCAATAAGCAGTAGTGAAGGTTTGAACTTGGAAAGCAAGGAGGAACAGTGGAAATGTGGCTTTTGGTAGGAGGGAGGGGCGGGGAGATAGATATTTTTGCGGTGGCAAAAAAAATTCGCTCGGTGCCCGAGAAACTGGCGCGCAAGTGCGGTTCAAGTGGGGGTGGTGGGTTGTAGACGAGGAAGCTTTCTGCGTAAGCCAGACAAGACGGTGCGCCAAGATATTTTATATCGCATCCCACACGATTCTTTCTAGTAAACTGTTTGTGGTATACCTGATTTTTACATTATGTTTTGGAAGACAAAATGGTGTTACGGAGGGAAAGGATGGTGTTTGAATTGCTAGAACATTTACGTACAGTGAACATGCAACTAGTACATGAGTGTCGTGTTTAAATTTGGAATTATTCCAGGTTCGTTTGGCATTTTTATGCATTAATTGAGTTTCTGGGCATTTAATGTGCATAATTCAAATTTGACCTACAAGCACATGCTCCAATGCACCAAAGTTTGCTGAAAAATCACATGTGTGTCTTTGGGTGAATTTATAGGTCCCATGCAAGAAATGGGAATAAAATTCAAACATCTGGGTGTCATGGCTCAGCCGGAATGATTGAGAAACTTGGTTTTTTAATTCCTGTAAATCCAAAACATGGCTAAAAATCATGAAACTTGGCATGGTGTCATGACATGGCACCAACATGCTGCAGTAATTTTTTTGGCCGAATTGGGACAAGCTTTGGTGTAAGCTTCTTGCAAACTGGAGCTTCCCTCAAGAAGGATCTTGGTTCCGAGAGGGAACGTGTCACCTCTGTGTACGAAACGACATACGTACACTGCCTTCTCCCGCCTTAATTTTTGTACACTGGCAGATTAGACCAAATAGAAGTATCGTGCTAAATTTTGGAATTATTCCGTGTTCGTTTGGCTTTTTATACATTAATTGAGTTTCTTGGCATTTAATGTGCATAATTCAAATTTGAACTACAAGCACATGCTCCAGTGCACCAAAGTTGTTTGAAAAATCACATGTGTGTCCTTGGGTGAATTTCTAGGTCCCATGCAAGAGATGGGAGTGAAACTCAAACATCTGGGCGTCGTGGCTCGGCCAGAAAGAGTGAGAAACTTGGTTTTTTAATTCCTGTAAATCCAAAACACGCCTGAAAAAATCATGAAACTTGGCATGGTGTCATGACATGGCACCAACATGCTGCGGTAAGTTTTTTGGCCGAATTGGGACAAGCTTTGGTGTAAGCTTCTTGCAAATGGGAGCTTCCCTCACGAAGGCTCGTGGTTCCGAGAGGAAATGTGTCACCTCCATGTGCAAAACAACATACGTACACTGCCTTCTGCCGCCTTAATTTTTTTACACAGGCAGATTAGACCAAATAGAATTACCGTGCTAAATTTTGGAATTATTCCGTGTTCGTTTGGCCTTTTTTATAAATTAATTGAGTTTCTATGCATTTAATGTGCATAATTCAAATTTGAACTACAAGCACAGGCTCCAGTGCACCAAAGTTGTTTGAAAAATCACATGTGTGTCTTTGGGTGAATTTCTAGGTCCCATGCAAGAGATGAGAGTGAAATTCAAACATCTGGGCGTCGTGGCTCGGCCGGAAAGATTGAGAAACTTGGTTTTTTAATTCCTGTAAATCCTAAAGACGCCTGAAAATCATGAAACTTGGCATGGTGTCATGACATGGCACCAACATGCTATGGTACTTTTGTGGCTGAATTGGGACAAGCTTTGGTGTAAGCTTCTTGCAAACCGGAGCATCCCTCAAGAAGGCTCGTGGTTCCGAGAGGGAATGTGTCACCTCCGTGTGCGAAACAAGATACGTATACTGTCTTCTCCTGCCTTAATTTTTTTACACAGGCAAATTATACCAAATAGAAGTATCGTGCTAAATTTTAGAATTATTCCGGGTTCGTTTGGCATTTTTATGCATTAATTGATTTTCTGGGCATTTAATGTGCATAATTCAAATTTGAACTACAAGCACAGGCTCCAGTGCACCAAAGTTGTTTGAAAAATCACATGTGTGTCCTTGGGTGAATTTATAGGTCCCATGCAAGAGATGGGAATGAAATTCAAACATCTGGGCGTCATGGCTCGCACGGAAATATTAAGAAACTTGGTTTTTAATTCATGTAAATCCAAAACACGCCTGAAAATCATGAAACTTGGCATGGTGTCATGACATGGCACCAACATGCTGCGGTAATTTTTTTGGCTGAATTAGGACAAGCTTTGATGTAAGCTTCTTGCAAACCGGAGCTTCCCTCAAGAAGGCTCGTGGTTCCGAGGGAATGTGCCACCTCCGTGTGCGAAACGACATACGTACACTGCCTTCTCCCGCCTTAATTTTTTACACAGGCAGATTAGACCAAATAGAAGTTTGGAATTATTCCGGGTTCGTTTGGCCTTTTTTATACATTAATTGAGTTTCCGCGCATTTAATGTGCATAATTCAAATTTGAACTACAAGCACAGGCTCCAATGCACCAAAGTTGTTTGGAAAAGCACATGTGTGTCCTTGGGTGAATTTCTAGGTCCTACGCAAGAGATGGGAATGAAATTCAAACATCTGGGCGTCGTGGCTCGTCCGGAAAGATTGAGAAACTTGGTTTTTTAATTCTTGTAAATCCAAAACACGCCTGAAAATCATGAAACTTGGCATGGTGTCATGACATGGCACCAACATGCTGCGGTAATTGTTTTGGCCAAATTGGGACAAGCTTTGGTGTAAGCTTCTTGCAAACCGGAGCTTCCCTCAAGAAGGTTCGTGGTTCCGAGAGGGAACGTGTCACCTCCGTGTGCGAAACGACATATGTACACTGCCTTCTCCTGCCTTAATTTTTTTACACAGGCAGATTAGACCAAATAGAAGTATCGTGCTAAATTTTGGAATTATTCCGGGTTCATTTGGCATTTTTATGCATTAATTGAGTTGCTGCGCATTTAATGTGCATAATTCAAATTTGAACTACAAGCACAGGCTCCAGTGCACCAAAGTTGTTTGAAAACCACATGTGTGTCCTTGGGTGAATTTCTAGGTCCTATGCAAGAGATGGGAATGAAATTCAAACATATGGGCATCGTGGCTCGGCCAAAAAGATTGAGAAACTTGGTTTTTTAATTCCCGTAAATCCAAAACACGCCTGAAAATCATGAAACTTGGCATGGTGTCATGACATGGCACCAACATGCTGTGGTAATTTTTCTGTCCGATTTGCCAAGGCGCACACATTAACAATCAACAAAGTCATTTAGGAACAAGTGCTGTCACGTTACAAATCGGAAACACAAGTATTATTGAAACCATGGGCGTTCTACTTACCAATTACGTGCCGCCACGCGTCCCCTTTTTTTATTGGCTAGGAGGTGCTGTGCGGGGTAGCTATTTGAGTACGGGAGGCGTGCAATCAGACCCCTGCGCGTGCTCATCGGGAGGAGAGCCCTTTGACCGCTACCCGCCGCACACCTCCCTCCCAATGTCCCCATTAATGGCGCCCAATCACCTATTCTACGGCGTGGCTATATGTCTCATTGGACTGAGATTTAAGAGAGAGAAATGAAAATCTGAAAAGAAAGTTTTGCATGGATCTTGATGTAAGATCTGACGGACCTATATAGCATCGACTGCGAATTATAGCAAGCATGATGAATATCAGGACGATGACAGTGGATAATAATTGTCTTACATATTTAGGAACATAATTAAAAAAAGTCACATGCGGCAACGCCCAAAATACACAAGGGCAAAAGTAGAGGGAAGACAACGATCTGGCTCGCTGATCTCTACTTTGTTGATGCGTTGCTGCAGGCCGTGGGAACTAGTCTCCGCGGCGAGCGGCGATGAGCTCTTTCTTGTCCTCAAGATGCTGCTTGAGAGCATCCACAGATTCCTCCACCAGCCTTCTGCGCTCGATGCGCAACATGGCATTCTCGTCCATAAGTTTCTCGATGATGACGCTGATCCTCTTCAACAAGGCAGTGGTCTTCTCCTGCTGCTCCGCACTTCCGACGATCTTCGCCCTCAGCAGGTCGCGCTCGGCCTGGAGCTTCGCATTGCTCTCATTTACTTGCCGGATGACACGGGTAGACTATTCAAATGAGGCTTTCAGGTCATCCTGCAACCTCGCCCACCTAGAGATCTAATCCATCTGCCTAAGGACGAGGGCACGCATGCGCCTGTAAGAGTCCTCGCCTGCCCGCGAGACATTTTCCCAGGCCGCCGCAGCGCGGGAGGACATCTCTGTTGCATTTGCGGCGCGACGGGACATCTCTTCTGTTTCCGCGACGCGGCCGGACCAGTCTGCTGCAACGACGGCGCGGCGGGACCTCCGTGCTGCTTCGGCGGCGCGGCAGGACCTTTGTGTTGCTACGGTTGTGCAGTAGGACATGTTGGCTGCTTTCGCGGCGAGGCGGGACATCTCTCATGTTTCCGCTTCCAGGCTCGCCTCTCCCTGGTGGCAATCTCTTGACCCAGAACTCACGCTGGCCATGGCGGACGCAAGGGAACGATGATGAATGACTTGTTTGTTTTTGACTTTTTGTGGATGAGGAGTTGGGGAGGAATGTGCAGTCATCTTGGAGTAGTAGTATTTATGACTGCATAGTAATACGCTCCTAAGTGGGAAACCGTTTAGGTTTTGATCGGTGTGAACAGGTTCGCAATTTGGAATGTGACGGGACGCGGCCTCCCTGTTCTTCTAAAAAAATTGTGACGAGACACATGCTCAAAATTTACTGACTGTTATAAGTGCGGCACTATTCCCGGAAGGCGTAACGTGGGCACATACGCCTTCTCGGTCGCGTACGTGGAGTTTGCACCATAGGGTGCACCGCAATAGGCAATGTCAGCACACGTCTTGTTCCAACAATGGTGCGCGCTCCTTATTACTGTCGGGGATATACCCCGCAGTATGACCCGGTCGGAGTTATAACCCGGCCGGGACCTGGTAAACCGGCAGGTGTTAAGTCAGATAATAACCCGGCAGGTGTTAAGTCAGATGATAACCCGACATATGTTAAGTCAGATCATAAACCGGCAGGAAGTCATAACCCGGCAGACCATCATAAACCGACAGACCATCATAAACCGGCAGACAGTCATAACTTGGCAGACAGTGATAACTGGTTGACAGTCATAACCCGACAGACAGTGATAACTGGTTAACAGTCATAACCCGGCAGACAGTGATAACTGGTTGACAGTCATAACCCAGCAGATAGAGTCGCCTGGGGTTATGAAGCCCGAGACATTATGAAGCCCAAGACGTTATGAAGCCCATGAAGAGAAGTCAGAATAGTTTAAGTCTTACTCCGAGTTGGACTCTACATGTAACCTGCCCCTTCAACATATATAAGGAGGGGCAGGGCACCCCAAGAGAGGAGGAGAAAATAATCTTAGGGCTAGACATAACTGGGAGAGCCGGTTTACGGCGACTCCCTCGTGATGATAATGAGACCTAGCCTCAAACAACATGTAGGGTTGTTACCGGATGATGTTTCCCGGGGCCCGAAGCTGTCTAAACCCTTGTCTTGTGTTGCGTCTCTCGATTCCGCTCAACCCCTCTCAAGCTACCACATAGATGTGTTGGCCTCACGACTAAGTTCTCACACTAGGACATCTGCCGTGACAATTCCACGACAGTTGGCGCCCACCGTGGGGCTTGCGCACGGTGGTGTTGAGTTCTTGGAGGGATCTTTCCTAGGGTTCGAGAAGCTCACAGTTGACCGAAAAGATTCATGTCGTCTCCCTGTTCATCGTCTCCCGGTTCATCAGTTGAGATTAAAAGGAATTGGCGAAGGATGCGATCGGTCCGCCGCAACAATTGTGTAATCCGCCATAGCACAATTGTTTTCTCTGCAGACGTGATCCGCCAAAGACCAAAAGAAAGTCAATCTCTGTTGCATCATCATGCAAGGGCATATGCTATGTATCAAATCGCTGGGCCATCGATCATAAAAGCGCACATGCATAATCTTCAGTTGAGATCCGCCAAGACCAGAAGTTTCATTGCGGCGGAAGCAAGCAAAACCAGAAGTTATTTTGTCATTAAAGTTTTCCATGAGAAGGCAAGATTGCTTAATCAGATTGGATATAGTACTAGTCTACGTGAGAATCAAATCAGCAAGTCACGTCAATGTGAATCAATTATTACCAAGTGAAAGAAGACCACGACTCGGTTTGGTCAACTCATCATGACTCGGAAACGGATACGGCCGTAGTTGGGTTTTCGAGCCGCTATCCGCCGGTTTCGCTTTGGCCAGAGTTTCAAATCGCGGCAAGTCCGAGTCGCCTCTCCGGTCCTTAAGTCGCCTCCCTAGGCGCGCGTCCACACCGGTCGCCTTGCCTCCCGCTGCCGTTTTCTGCTGCGGCCCGGAGCCTCTCCGCGGTTACCCCTTGCCGTTGAGCCGTCCGCTGCGGCCACGGCTACAGCCGACTGGACGGTACCGCCATTGAACCGGCTGCCTGCCGAGCGCTGCCAGAGCGGCCGCCGCTGTTGCCATCTTCGCTTTAGCCGGCCCGTCGCATCGTCGGTCCTATCTGCTTACTCCTACTCCGTGCCGCTTAGATGTTCCACCTGTGAGCAACATGGTCTGCCTCTACTGCGCCGGATTGCCGTCAAGTTGCCGTGCCTCCGGTTGCCTTAAATCGCTGGCCTCTACCGCAAACTGCCACCATCATGGATGTGTCGACCGGCTGTTCCTCCGCCTTGTTTCGTCGCAGAACTGCCCGGGCCGGGCGACCCACGCAATACCTCATCTGGAGCCGCCTCGTTGAGCCGTGCCCCGTTGGTGCGCCCTCGCGCCTGCCTGAAGCTGCTTGTCGCGCCGCCCTGTTAAAACCACCGTGGAGCGCCCTGGCTCACCTCTGCCGCAAACCGTCACGGTCTCGGGCCCAACCGCGTGTCACCGCCTTTTCTACAAGTCACCATCAGGCCACCCCGCAGCCGCGGCTGAACCGCCCCGCTGGCTCGGCGCTTAATGATTCCCGCTGCCGTGTGCCTCATGCCCTCGGCGAAGGCCGCGCCGGGTCGACCTCGCTCTCAACCTGCCTGCAATAGAGGTCACCTCCACCGTTCGTCATGACCTCTGCCAGTGAACCAGCAACGGCCTTGGTTTAAGCAGCCACTACGAACCGCCACTTCACGGCATCGTCGAGCCGCCGGACTCCTCTGACCCGACCGCACCCTTGTCACTTCTGGCTACGGTTGGCCTTGCGCCCTAATCTTGTCGCTCAATCCGCCAAAAGCTGTTCCGGCCAAATCACCATTGGGTTCTTGAAGCCGTCAGCAGAGTCGCCGTACTCGTGCGCTGCCGCGCCTAACCTCGTACGCCGCTCCGCTGGGTTCCAAGACTGTTGGCTGAGTCGTCGTACTCGTGAACCGCCCGCTTTTGACCCGCCAAGCCCCGGTTGTTTCCTCTGCTACTGACTTCGAGCGCCATGTCTATAGGGGCCGGGTTATCAACGGGGTGATTCTTTTGTGACGAGTCAATGCCAAGCCACGCCTGGTCTCGCTCCAAACCGCCCAGCGCCGTGAACCGCCAAATTGCTGTGACTGCGACTCTGCTTCCGCCGGTGAACCGGCTTCCCACTACTAAACCGTCGTCGAGCGTGCCTCCACCGGTTGAGCTGCCGCGGTTGTTCCGAGCCATCACGCGCAGCCGCTGTCTCTGCGGTTACAAGTCGCCGTACGGCCTCTACAACGAACTGTTTCGCTTTACGCGTGACCCGCCCAGGTCGGCTCCGCCCTGCCCCGCGCGGCTGTTTCTGTTTCTGCCGTGTTTTAACCCGCCGGCGTCTCGTCGACCGCCTGTCTCCAAGTAATCCGGCCTCAAAGCTGTATCCTCTTCTAGACTCTGTCAAACCGGCTTTGACCGCCTCGTCGGGTCAATTTCAAATGTGCTGGAGAATCTGAGTCGATGCCAAGTCTCCGTTTTCTGCTGTGCACCACAAGTCTGCAAGTAGCTGGAACCCGTCCAATCATGCTGCTGAGCACCTTTTTGTTGACTAAAATTCTGAGGCGACAATGATGCAGTAATTCGCTAGGAGATCAGTGTTGTTATATGTTCAGACGGTCGATTACATCATTGCAAGTACTACTACAGAGATAGACCAATGATCATCCAATGCAGTTTATAATGGCGCGCTCCACGAGGCAACCCAGCAACCCAGCATGCAACATTGGATTAATTGCAAGGATGCATCCTTAGGCACTTGGCCTACTTCACAGGAATACGCAAAAAAAGAGATGTACATGACTGGCCCGGCGTCCCAGGAAAATATCAGGTGCTATCCACCTTATTTATTTTTTCAATGTACTTTAAATTCCTCCTCGAACAATTATCCTCCCTTTAAATATTTTTGTTCCATGTTCATGGCAGAGACGACAAGATCATCTGTCATTCATCCAGGTACATCGGGATAATTATTCACCGCCGAAGTGGAGTTATATCGCGGATATGGAGTGCGTAGCATCATCATTTTGCACTAACATTTATCCGTGCTGCCGTGCTCAACGGAAGAGCTTACATTGCCGCCCTTGCGGTCTGGTCTACACCAACACACCGGGCCGCACCTGTCTGCATGAGCTATTTATTGAGTATGAGCAAGTCACTGCTTGGGTAGCCCTGTTTTCTTCCGACAAATTGGAGGCAAATTATCATTATCCACCGCCTACGCTGGATGGCTCAATGGACATGCGCACAAGTCGCCGCCACTATAGTTTGGTTAACTTCAAACAGCCAGTTGGAAGGAACCATTGGCCGAGTTGCCGACACGGCTCATACGGGATCATTTATAACCCGCCGCAGTCACCTCAACCTTCTGTGGATTCACATCGCGTTATCAACACCAATGATATATACCTTCTGCTATGGTTAAGTATGAAGAATCTCAAGACAACTCCTTGAGTCGTCTTAAGACTCGGGGCCTACGATGACATGACTCAGCAAATATTGATGAAAATTTAAAGGCTCGGGATGTTGAAGGGAAAGATAACCCAGTCCCGGAGGCTACTGTTATATTGATGAAAATTTAAAGGCCGTCAGAAATATTCCGGCTCACAATGATGCTTCCGGTGTATAGTTCGATTTAAGGGAAATCCCGTCTCCCACACAGTGTTGAAGCCCTTAGTATCTAGTTCAAATCCGGTTTAAGAGGAAACTATCTCTTGCAAAGCTCTAACGCTCTCAATATCCGGTTCAAAGTCCCAGTGCAAGAAGAATTTATCTCTTGCAAAAACTTAAAGGTTGCCGAAGAGGACCTGTTGCCATGATGCGCGGTTCAAACATGGGTATCCTGCCTTATTGGCTTATCATATTATTGATCACATGGGGGCTTCTGCTTTATAAAGCGGAGTTCTGTTTACCCATTGATCCGGCTTATAAAGCCATATATATATAAAAATCACTTGGGGGCTTGGTCGTATTCGAACCATAGCTACACCTCTTGATCGGCGTAAGGCCACCAGGGAAATCACTTGAAGGATTGGTCGTATTCGAACCATAGCTACACCTCTTGATCGGCGTAAGGCCACCAGGGAAATCACTTGGGGGCCAAAGAGAGTGTTGCAAAAGCACAACTCAAACATAGGCACCCACTGAGCACAACTCAAAATATTGCTCGGGGGCTCTTTGCTTCTCAAAGAACAAAGAGTCTACACCCTTGTAATAGGCTATCAAGCCAGGATTGGAAGCCAGGTGTATTCACCTAAAACCCCGGGTTATCCTGCCTTCTTTAAGTAAGCCACTCCGTCCAGGTAATCCTGGTATGACCCGCCGAACGTTTGGCAAGTCAATCTTATACAGACCCTGAACTTGTCAAAGTTAAAACGACGATTGGTTAATGTGAGGTCCATCTTAAAAAGCTTTGTAAAATGGTTTAACTCAGTGGCCTGGCAGCCCATGAAAAGCCTCGATTTTGGGCCTGGCAGCCCATGAAAAGCCTCATGTGTTCCCATGCTTTTATTCAACAAATTTTCTCTTTTTGAGGTTTACAACACTTTATGATAAACCGATGTTTATTAACCCGGCCTGGCCTTCGACTATAAGTCGCTAGTATATATTTGGATTGTGCCATTGGAATCATGCGCTTATAAATCATTGAGTATATTATTCAAATCTTTAAATAGCCAACATGGCTGGATTTTTATTATGGTTATCAATAACCAATATTATGATTGAGGTTTTCAAAGTCGCTTTAGCGCAATGACTATTATTTTATCAATGGATATGATTCATTCTATAATGGAAGGAATAGTCCTGAGTCGCTGCAGGCTTACGACCCGGCACTTGGGGGCTACATTATTCAAGTTAAGATCACATCAAATATGCAAGTCTCATGTCACTGCAAGCATGCACCATGACACTTGGGGGCTAATGCAAAGTCATTTTTACTAGTCTTATCGCAGACCAGACTCATCATATCATAATGAGCCGACCCTTGGGGGCTACCAATTGCTCCTGTCAACAATTCAAGGTACACAAGTTTTCATCCATTATATTGAAGGATCCACTGCTCAGTTGGTAAAGCACAAAGCTCTCAACCTTGTGGACGTGGGTTCAAGCCCCATGATGGGGGTTACATCATATAATGTTATTCTCAATGAAGTATATATAAAGTCCCAGCTCAATATTATCTTACTGAGACGGCCCTTGGGGACTACACGTTGCTGTTCAAAGTCTACATGATTATATTTACAAAGTCCCTGCTCATTATTGCATAATGACCCGGCCCTTGGGGGCTACACTGGTTGAAGTTTTTATGAGCATAAAGCGATTTCAAGTCCCAAGTTGCTGCAAGCATGACAACCTGGCACTTGGGGGCTACCTATGTGGAATACTCAGTTTATGACTAATGACGGAGATGAACAAATCGGTTTTCTTCAAGGCGGTGACATTTATATTGAAGCAAGTCTTAAGCTGTTGCTAGGCTACCATCTTAAGACTTGGGGGCTACAAGTGATAGGCATATATTTTCAAGCTTGATGTTAACTACAATTATGACCCGGTGCTATCAATATTTATAAACCGGCAATCTTGGCAATGATAAACCGGCAAGTTCTGCATGCTTAAACCGGCTGAAGATCAGATGAGTATTTCGAGGACCAATATTTTTGTTAAGCATTGGGAGCTGAGTCAAATGAATTATTCTTCATAGTATTTTTCTGTGACAAACCAATGTCAGCAAATTGATTATGAAGCTGGTCTATTGACCCGGATTTTCTTGAAGAAGGAAATGACAAGGACTTAAGGATGATCAGGATCAGTTTAACATGGATAAATCGAAATTAAACTGGGGGCTAATGTCGGGGATATACCCCGCGGTATGACCTGGCCGGAGTTATAGCCCGGCTGGGACCTGGTAAACCGGTAGGTGTTAAGTCAGATGATAACCCGGCAGGTGTTAAGTCAGATGATAACCCGGCAGATGTTAAGTCAGATCATAAACCGGGAGGAAGTCATAACCTGGCAGACCATCATAAACCGGCAGACCATCATAAACTGGCAGACAGTCATAACCCGACAGAGAGTGATAACTGGTTGACAGTCATAACCCAACAGACAGTGATAACTGGTTGACAGTCATAACCCGGCAGACAGTGATAACTGGTTGACAGTCATAACCCGGCAGATAGAGTCGCCTGGGGTTATGAAGCCCGAGACGTTATGAAGCCCATGAAGAGAAGTCAGAATAGTTTAAGTCTTAATCCGAGTTGGACTCTACATGTAACCCGCACCTTCAACATATATAAGGAGGGGCAGGGCACCCCAAGAGAGGAGGAGAAAATAATCTTAGGGCTAGACATAACTGGGAGAGGCGGTTTACGGCGACTCCCTCGTGATGATAATGAGACCTAGCCTCAAACAACATGTAGGGTTGTTACCGGATGATGTTTCCCGGGGCCCGAAGCTGTCTAAACCCTTGTCTTGTGTTGCGTCTCTCGATTCCGCTCAACCCCTCTCAAGCTACCACATAGATGCGTTGGCCTCACGACTAAGTCCTCACACTAGGACATCTGCCATGACAATTCCACGACAATTACCATCACACACGCTTCTTTTAATTAGAATGTGTGTGCCCGTCTAGCGCACACACGTTGATCTATCTAACTGTTTCAGTTTGTTGTGGCTAATCGCAAACAATTCATCCATGTGAAGTGTATACCATCAATCGCAGACACTTTGATCCGGCTGACCCATTTCTATTCTATTGCCTAATCGCAAACAGTTAATCCTTCTGAAGCGTATGCCCTCAATCACACACACCTTGATCTGGCTGACCGTTTCTTTTGTGTTGCCTAATCACAAACAGTTTATCCGAGTGAACCGTATGCTCTATATCGCACACGCCTTGATCAGGCTGCCCGTTTCTTTTGTTCCGCCTCATCGCAAATAGTTCATTGGACTGAACCGTATGCCCTGGATCGCACACGCAACTAAAATCTGAACCGTGTTTGATGGCTCTGCCATCACAAATGTTTTGCACCTTTTTTGACGGTTCTTTTACACCACCGTTTGTGATTATTGCATCGCACACAGTTTCGTCGAAGGGTCTCTGATCGTAGTGTCGCGTTAGCAGCATCCTGCAGTAGTGTCGGTCGTCATTGCACCAGTCGCACTCCCCCGGGAGACTTTCGTCGTCCGATGACGACATTTCCTATGTTCATAATTCAAAGATTAAACTTGTACAATTAAATATATGTACTACAAAAACTAAATTAGATCATTACTATTCAACACGGGTTGACTATCGGCCTGCCGAGTCTTTTCTTAAAAACTCTCAGCTCATGTGGTGTATATATTCGACCGACGGTGATGGTCGCTCCTCCCTTCGTCCCCGAGTGCATTACACCAAAATTTCTAGCACATGGGAACGAGGAGAAGCGACCCCCGTGACAACAGTCGGGATTCTTCGTCCTCGCATATATGGAGGAGACTCTCCCTCACTGATTCCTCTCTGACATTTGCGACCGTCGGTGATGGTCGTTACTCCTCCTTCCCCTAGTGCATAACAAAGGTCTAGCACAAGGAGAAGAAGGAGAAACGACCCCCACGATAACAGTCGGGATTCTTCGTCCTCTCATATATGGTGGAGCCTCGACAGACTTAAAGTCAACCCGAAATGTCGTTTAATTATCTTTCTAGAAAATCTAGGCAACTCAATATTTCTTACATATTCTAGCGCAAGTCATGCCAAAATTCACGGAAAAATCCGGCATGACCTTTGCTAAAAAAGGACATATCGAGCGCTTGAAATTTGCTGGAACAGAAATTAATCAACACTCCGGCAAAACATAGGCCACTCGGAGGTGTAACCTGCAAACATGACCGGCCACTTGGGCAAACACATATCCTATTTGAGCAACACAAGATATACATGTTTTTATCTACATCATATGAGCATTCAAACTTGATGGTCATTGCATTTCAATGGTTGAAAAGATGAACAAAAACATTTCAATATATCTTATAGGACTCATATTGACATGGAGATTTGGCTGGTCTCACCCCGAGTTCGGAGGGGGTCGGTGACGGGGACGACGGCGGGGATGATGGAGGGGCTCCTTAATTTCTGCAAAAACAAAAACCCTATAAGCTATCAACTAATCAAATGCATACGCCTTGCATAGTGGGGTCCAATTTGAGCATTCAAAATAGGAGTACTTCTCCAATTTGAGCATTCAATAAGCAAAACAAAATCATAAAATAAATAAGTATTCAAATTAGCATGTGTTCAATAAGCAAAACTAAATGATCTCTTGCGTCCGTACATCATCGAATATTATCACTAATACATCTCGAATAGTATCATACATATAACATCACTAATACAGCTAAATCCTAGCGAACGACGGGTATCAGCGCGAGCAGTGGACACCCAAAGAGAAGGAACCATCACAGGATCATAGCTCCAGTGAGATCTCTGAAGAACCTGCCAGGTATTGGAGAACCTGCCCTCCAACGCAACCATGTAGCGACGAACGTGCTCGTCCTCCTCGCTGACACGGTGACGTACCACCTCCGCGGGGGACGAAAGCCTCCGCACCGTCACTGGCCCACGCGACCGCCACCAAAGAAGGTTCGGGTCAACGACGGGCTGACTCCTCACCAAGCTGCGCCCCCGGTAGGTAGCACCTCCCAGCACCAGCCCGACGGAGCCCAGTCCTGGACATGGCCCTTCCGATCAAGCAGGTGTCCTCAGCCGAGTCGACGAGGAGGATGCAGGATAGGCATCGTCGACGTCGATGCGGGAATAATTGCTTTAACTAAAAAGATAACAAAAAATGTGACATGTCCACTTCAAAACGAATCAACCTAGAATATTGTTAAATACACCTAAAAATAAACTAGTTCTATTAATTTTCTTACTAAAAATAAACTAGTTCTATAGTAAAATTTTAATTAGATCATCAAATCTCATATACCTAAATTTTCTTACTAAAAATAAACTAGTTCTATTAATTCAACTAAACACTTACTATAAATAAAAATAAACTAGTTCTTACTAAAAATAAACTAGTTCAACTAGTTCTATTAATTTTCTTACTAAAAATAAATTAGTTCTATTAATTCAACTAGTTCTTACTAAAAATAAACTAGTTCAACTAGTTCTATTAATTTTCTTACTAATTCTATTAAACACTTACTAAAAAATAGTAAAAAAATATTTATTTTTTCTCTAAACTAAACACTACTGCCCTAATTAGCATCTGGTTAAACCCTACTGCCCTAGTTCTTAATCATCTACAAGTACTAACTAATTAGATGAACCCTACCTAGGTACTTAAGCATCTACAACTACTTAAGCACCCATTGATGAACCCTAGGAATTTGTCCTAAAAACTAATTAAGCATCTACAACTACTGCCCTAATTAACATCTAGTTTGGAATTATGCATCTACAACTACTACCCTAATTAGCATCTAATTTGATGAACCCTAACTAATTAGATGAACTCTAAAATTGATGAACCCTAGGAACCCTAGCTAGGCAGAGGTAGGGGAGGAGGAGGAGGAGGAGGTGTAGGCGTGCTCACCTCGGGTGCCGACGGAGTTAGGGAGCGACCGAGAGAGGGGCACGCGACGTCGAGGTCGGGGTCGGGGCTCGGGCGCGCGGTGGAGGGCGGCGATGTAGGGCGGCGTCGAGGTCGGGGTTGGGGGCGGCGTCGAGGGCGTGCAGAGGGCGACGGGAGAGCGCGCGGCCGCCGGCGGCAATGTAGGGCGATGACGGCGGCGACAACAGACGAGTTGGATTTGGGGGAAGTGGCCGTGGTGAAGAAGAACCGCACGGTTATGTCAAAAATAGCAGTAGCGCGGGCCAGGAAAAGCGCTACTGCTACATTAGCTATAGTTAACTTAGCTATAGCGCAGGCTGACAAAATGCGCTACTACTAAGTTAGCTATAGCGCGTGTCCTGAAAACACGCTGCTGCTACGCCTTTCTCCTTTATTTTTCTTTTTCATTTATTTTCCTTCACATTTTATTTTTTCCTTCCCCTTTTTCCATTTCTTTCATTTTCATTTGCTTTTCTATATGTTTTTAATTTCATTTTCCTTTCATTAGCAGTAACGCTTTCTGCGTAAAACACGCTGCTACAAAAATCTTAGCAGTGGTGCACTTTGCGTAAGCTCGTGATACATCTACAATGTATCTACTTTTCCAAACACTTTTGCCCTTGTTTTGGACTCTAACTTGCATGATTTGAATGGAACTAACCCGGACCGACGCTGTTTTTAGCAGAATTGCCATGGTGTTATTTTTGTGCAGAAATAAAACTTCTCAGAATGACTTGAAACTTCAGGGAGAATATTTTTGGAATTAATAAAAAATACTGGCGAAAGAATCAACACCAGGGGCCACACCCTATCCACGAGGGTGGAGGGCGTGCCCACCCCCCCGGGGCGCGCCCCCTGCCTCGTGGGCCCCCTGAGGCTCCACCGACGTCAACTCCAACTCTATATATTCACGTTCGGGGAGAAAAAATATCAGAAAGAAGGACTAATCGTGTTTTACGATACGGACCGCCAAGCCCTAATCTCTCTCGGGAGGGATGATCTGGAGTCCGTCAGGGCTACGGAGAGGGGAATCCATCGTCGTCGTCATCATCAACCATCCTCCATCACCAATTTCATGATGCTCACCGCCGTGTGTGAGTAATTCCATCGTAGGCTTGCTGGACGGTGATGGGTTGGATGAGATTTATCATGTAATCGAGTTAGCTTTGTTAGGGTTTGATCCCTAGTATCCATTATGTTCCGAGATTGATGTTGCTATGACTTTGCTATGCTTAATGCTTGTCCCTAGGGCCCGAGTGCCATGATTTCAGATCTGAACCTATTATGTTTTCATGAATATATGCGAGTTCTTGATCCTATCTTGCAAGTCAATAGTCACCTACTATGTGTTATGATCCGGTAACCCCGAAGTGACAATAATCGGGACTACTCCCGGTGATGACCATAGTTTGAGGAGTTCATGTATTCATTAAGTGTTAATGCTTTGGTCTGGTACTCTATTAAAAGAAGGCCTTAATATCCCTTAGTTTCCAATAGGACCCTGCTGCCACGGGAGGGTAGGACAAAAGATGTCATGCAAGTTCTTTTCCATAAGCATGTGTGACTATATTCGGGATACATGCCTACATTACATTGATGAACTGGAGCTAGTTCTGTGTCACCCTATGTTATAACTGTTGCATGAGGAATCACATCCGACATAATTATCCATCATTGATCCATTGCCTACGAGCTTTTCACATATTGATCTTTGCTTAGTTACTTTGCCGTTGCCACTGTTACAATTACTACAAAAACTGCTACTGTTACTTTTGCCACCGTTACCGTTACTTCCATACTACTTTGCTACTAAATACTTTGCTGCAGATATTAAGTTTTCTAGGTGTGGTTGAATTGACAACTCAACTGCTAATACTTGAGAATATTCTTTGGCTCCCCTTGTGTCGAATCAATAAATTTGGGTTGAATACTCTACGCTCGAAAACTGTTGCGATCCCCTATACTTGTGGGTTATCAAGACTATTTTCTGGCGCCGTTGCCGGTAGCATAGCTCTATTCTTTGAGTCACTTGGGATTTATATCCGTTGATCACTATGAGGAACTTGAAATATGAAAGAACCAAGATTTTTCCCTCAACTACGAGGGGAGTTAAGGAACTTCCATCTAGCTCTGCATTTGATTCACCTTCTGTTATGAGTAAATTTGCGACACCTGCACCTATTATTGATTCTGATATGTCGCATGTTATTGATGATGCCACTTCTGCTATGCATGATACTTATGATGAAATGACTTCTATGCTTGAGAATACCGTGCCATTAGGTGAATTTCTTGATGAACAACTTGCTAGGGTTAGAGAGAATGAAATTATTGAAACTGATAATATTGATGAAAGTGACGATGAAGATTCTCCCCCTAGATATGAATTATGTGATGTGCCTGAGGGTTATGTTATGGATGAAGAAACTGCTAGAGGTCTTTTTGCTTGCAAAGATAGATATGATCTTAAGAAACTGTTAGCTAAGCTGAAAGAAAAGTCTATGAATGCTACAATGAAATATGACCCTGCTTTTGGTACTTCACCTATCTGTATTTCTGATAAGGATTATGATTTCTCTATCGATCCTGAGTTAATTACTTTGGTTGAATCTGATCCTCTTTATGGCTATGAATCTGAAACTGTTGTGGCACATCTTACTAAATTGAATGATATAGCCACCCTATTCACTCATGAGGAAAAAATTCGTTACTACTATATCCTTAAGTTATTTCCGTTCTCATTAAAGGGTGATGCTAAAACATGGTTTAATTCTCTTGGTCCTGGTTGTGTGCATAGTCCCCAGGATATGATTTATTACTTCTCTGCTAAATATTTCCCCGCTCATAAGGAACAAGCTGCCTTAAGGGTAATATATACTTTTGTGCAAATTGAAGAAGAGAGTCTCCCACAAGCTTGGGGGAGGCTTCTCCGTTTACTTAATGCTTTGCCTGATCATCCTCTCAAGAAAAATGAAATACTTGATATCTTTTATAATGGACTAACCGATGCTTCCAGAGACCACCTGGATAGTTGTGCTGGTTGTGTTTTCAGGGAAAGAACTATTGAGCAAGCTGAATTGCTATTAAATAATATATTGAGTAATGATAATGATTGGACACTTCCTGGACCAACTCCTAAACCAAATCCGAAGAAAAGGAGTATTCTATTTGTCAGTCCTGAAGATATGCAAGAGGCAAAGAAATCTATGAAAGAAAAGGGTATTAAAGCTGAAGATGTTAAGAATTTACCACCTATTGAAGAAATACATGGTCTTGATAACCCGACACAGGTAGTAAAGCTAAATTCTCTCTATAGATTTGATGAAGGTGATATTCCTCGTTATAAGTCTGCTAGCCAATGCGTAGATGAGTTTGATAATTTTATCGTTAAACAAGAAAACTTCAATGCTTATGTTGGTAGACAATTGAAACATAATGCTTACATGATTGAACACTTGAGTGATTATATGTCTAGAGTTAAAGGTGAACTTAAACTTATTAGTAAACATGCTTCTATGGTTACCACTCAAGTAGAACAAGTGCTTAAAGCTCAAGATGATTTGCTCAATAAATTAAATAATAAGAAAAATGATAATGATGTTAGAGTTGTGACTAGAGGGGGTAGAATGACTCAGGAACCTTTGTATCCTGAGGGACACCCTAAGAGAGTTGAGCAAGATTCTCAAAGAACTAATGTTGGTGCACCTAGTTCTTCTAAGAAGAAGAAAAAGAAAAATGATAGGACCTTGCATGCTTATAGTGAACCTGTTGTTGACACACCTGAGAATCCCAATGATATTTCTGTTTCTAATGCTGAAACACAATCTGGTAATGAACATGAACCTAGTGATAATGTTAATGATGATATTCATATTGATGCTCAACCTAGCAATAACAATGATGTAGAGATTGAACCTGCTGTTGATCTTGATAACCCACAGTCAAAGAATCAATGTTATGATAAGAGAGACTTCGTTGCTAGGAAGCACGGCAAAGAAAGAGAACCATGGGTCCAGAAACCCATGCCTTTTCCTCCTAAACCATCCAAGAAAAAGAATGATGAGGATTTTGAGCGCTTTGCTGAAATGATTAGACCTATCGTTTTGCGTATGCGTTTGACTGATATGCTTAAAATGAATCCTTACGCCAAGTATATGAAAGATATTGTTGCAAATAAAAGAAATATACCGAAAGCTGAAGTTTCCACCATGCTGGCCAATTATACTTTTAAAGGTGGAATACCCAAGAAAATAGGAGATCCAGGAGTACCAACTATACCATGCTCCATTAAAAGAAACTATGTTAAAACTGCTTTATGTGATCTTGGAGCCGGTGTTAGTGTTATGCCTCTCTCTTTATATCGTAGACTAGATTTGAATAAGTTGACACCTACTGAAATATCTTTGCAAATGGCCGATAAATCAACTGCTATACCTGTCGGTATTTGTGAGGATGTGCCTGTTGTGTTTGCGAACGTTACTATTTTAATGGAATTTGTTATTCTTGATATTCCCGAGGTTGATAGTATGTTGAGTATCCTTGGTAGACCCTTTTTGAATACTGCAGGGGCTGTTATTGATTGCAACAAAGGCAATGTCACTTTTCATGTTAATGGTAATGAGCATACGGTACACTTTCCGAGGAAACAACCTCAAGTCCACAGTATCAATTCTATTGGAAAAATTCCAACGATTATTATTGGAGGTTTTGAATTTCCTCTTCCTACTGTCAAGAAGAAATATAATCTGGCTCCGGATTCCATCCTTCACATCTCGTCGTTCATCGTAGTGTGTGAGGCCTTCCTCCGCATCACCCCACACTTCGGCTTATGGCTCAAGACCTTCAATGTGAAGCCGAAGATGATCGATGGGCGACACGCAGAATGCGGAGGTGCCATAATAAGCAAAGGCGCCGATGCTCCATGGCCAAAGAGAACCTTCCCGGAGATGTCCAACTTATGGCAGCGGGAGTGGTTTTACATCACGGCTCCCCGAAGTACTAAGTGGGTAGCTGCCCCGCCTTCCGTTTGGGCCCTCCGCCACAACTGGCGTCATGGGTCAACAAGGGGCTGGACTGGGGGCCGGTTAATGACGTGCCGACATTGGAGAGTCGCATCCGAGATCTCCTCAAGAGAGATGTCAGCCTTGTCAAGGTAATGCAAGTCATGCTAGTTCGTCAGGTCCTGCCATGCCAACGTCGACCTCTCCGTATGTGGGAGTTCAACCCGGAAGGACCGCGAACTATTCAAAAATTCTTCGGCGTGACGCTCGAAGAGATGTATGGATTGTTCTTCGGATCACGAATAAAGTGTCCGGACACCACCGAGGACGCGGGCCTAAACTGCAATCGTACAGATACCCAGGTAAGTAGTTCTGCGGCCGAACATGCTGTGTTTTAATTTATCACAACATCATTCTGAAAAGTCGCTCTTTGACCAAGACTGGATAAAAAAGGCGAAGATGATTAGGTGTTCGCCCCCCTTCCCGAAGGCTCACCGGATCCTGTACTAGCCAAGATGCTTGAGCTTGCGCGTTATCAAGCGCCATCAGGGGAAGATAAAGGGAGGAATAAAGAAGCCGAAAGCGGGCCTCACTCATTATTCATCCAAACCGGGGGAATTAGTGCCTCCGCGAAGGAGTATAACCGGGGAGAAGAATCTAAAATTCCCTCTCCCCAAGGAAGGAAGAGGACCGCCTCCGAAGACTTGGAAACAATGGTTTCCAAACGAGGGAAGAAACCTTCGCCAGGGGGCCCTGCCCCGGAAGGCATCCTTACCGCACAGTGCCCGCAAGGGGCTCAGCCCTCCACCGAGGTGTAAGTAAAAAATACTTTTATAGTAAATATATCATGTTTCATCTCTGAGGACAATAACCGAGACATATGTCTTGCAGTTCGGACCGTAGCCCTTCTCAAAACAGTTCGTCTTCGGGGGATCTTCTTCCGGAGATGATGGAGAGCGAAACGCCTCCCCGTGCCTCCCCGCTTGATGAGGCGGACGACCCAGAGGTGTCGTCACGGAGGATTTCTCCTGATCCACCAAGGCCAGACGATAACCCTTCGGCCACCCGAAGTCCGGAGTATTCGGCTCCTAAGGAGAACAACAGAGAGAGTCCGGGACTGTCCGGTGTGCGACCAGACGTACTGATGGGTCTTCTGGAGCAAGCGGCTATCTCAGAGGCGCATCGTACTTTAATGAGTACGGTGGTTGAGAGGATTTCATCTGCCGAAAGTGGGTTGCATGAAGCTTTTATGAGCCTGCTGAGAGGCTTTGAGGTACGCAAAGTAATATATATATTTTTGATGGTACCGCACATGGTAGGTGTGCCCTATGCGGATAGTAGCCCCTGAGACTCTGGTTGCTGTCGAAAAGGCGGCAAACAGAGGATCACAGTCCCAGGTAATGATCATGCCGCTTTCATGTGCAGGCGACTGAGGGTCCGGTGGCCAGCCAGACTGGTGAGTTTGCCGAATTGAAGCGGCAACTTGATGCGGCAGATGCCGACATCGTGCTTGTAAACAAGCGGCTGGACGAGGCCCAGGGTATGTATTCTCCGGTGGTCAACATATATTAAGAGGAGCATGATGCTAGTATCTATAATAAGCTGTGACTGCAGATGGAGCTACCGCCGTGGAGACCCTTTGGGCGGAACTTGCCCGGGCCAAGGAACAAGCCAGGAGGAGTGATGCGGCCGCCCTAAAGGCGGTTGAAGAGTTAAGAGCCAAACAGGTTGCGCATCGCCAGAGCAAAGATAAAACAGCCAAGACGGCTGTTGAATTGAAAGATGCCGCCGACCATTATGAGGTTCTTGAAAGGGAAAGCCAGACGAAGACGGCGGACCTGGAGAAAGCCATGGTAGCAGCCAAGGAAACCCGCTCTAAAATCAGAGCGGCGAAGGAGGAGCTACGCCAAGCCGGAGATATCACGGCTGTGAAGCCCTTTTTGTTGCGGACGAAGTTCGGAGATCCTAAGTATGCCCTTCTGGATCAATTATGGAGTTCTGCAGACGCGTACTTGGATCTGGCTGCGAGTGCTGCTGATGCGACCGAGTTTTTCAAAGATCAAAAAGATCACGAAGTGGAAAAGTTGTTCTGGTCGCAGTTCAGTGCTCCAATGCATCCGCTGCTGTTAAATGAGCAAATGGCCGAGTGGGCTGAGCTCCATAGGTTGTCCGGGCTTGCCATGAGGTCTGTTGTGGACCATCTTTGGCCGGAAGGACCAAGGCCGAATAGTTATTTTGGTTTAGTGCAACGATTTCTTGGTGCTGTGCCGCATATCGACGCTGTAAAGAGGTCGACGTGTATAGAGGGTGCGCGGATGGCTCTTGCCCGTATCAAGACATACTGGGCAGAGATGAAGGCCACCGCTATTGTATCCCAGAATCCGGCCGTAGGCCAGGTTTCGGCCTAGCACTATTTTGAAGAAGTCCTAGAAGGTGCTCGTTTAATAGAGGCTCAGTGCTCGAAGAGTATCATGTTCTAGTTACATGTAACCCGATTGCAAAAAACAATGTTATTATGATTATAAAGGATGTGTTTATACTTTTGCCTGAAAGTACTATGATGCCTCCTATGCGGCCGTTTATGTATGTATATAACCTGAAAGT
The DNA here is from genome assembly GCF_002575655.3 of Aegilops tauschii subsp. strangulata. NCBI lineage: Eukaryota > Viridiplantae > Streptophyta > Magnoliopsida > Poales > Poaceae > Aegilops > Aegilops tauschii. The sequence goes on along the minus strand of NC_053035.3, from coordinate 226,959,540 downwards.
TTGCAGTCGTCGGCTTCAGCCCCCACGCATGTAATGCGGGGGTGTTCGGAAAAGCGCGTATTCACACTTGATCCAATGTCTTGGTCCATTAAGGAGGTGATAGCGCGGCGAACAAGGCAATCGGACTATATTACTTTAACACTTTCACTTAGCCATAGGAGTTTGACGGTGGGGCTACTATATAGCCCCTGGTACTTCCGCGTCTATCCGAAGACGGTGCGCGTACACAAGGTTGTCAGAATCGCGATTTTGAATCGGATCGGAGCTCTGATGGTAGAATCGTAAATCGTAGAATCTTCACTACCAGGATCGTAGAAACGTAGATTTTATGAACTAAAATCGTAGAATCAGATGGGTAAGTTTGGATCGTAAAGTCGTAGAATCGTATAACATAATCGCGATTCTAACAACCTTGCACGTACATACATGACCGGGAAACCGGTCCTTCATTAATGTGGAGGAATCGCGAAGATTCCGATGAGTCATCGAGTGGTTGACTAGTCTCGCGCTGTATCATGACAGTCAGTTTTCGGCTTTCTCTACTGAGGTGCTCGTCCGGATGAACCAGGGCACAATCGCAGTAGTTCTCCCAGTGCTACCTTAGCCGATATAGCGGAACATAAGGTACCAAAACATGGGAGCCGGGCAAACCCAACTATTGACCAAAGACATGATTCGGAGCTGATGCATATAAGGCCAAACTCACGACGCCGAACACTCCCTAAGGTATTCGGTCTTTACAACATATACCGGGCTGAGTAACGCCCTTGATAATGAACCCTGAATTTCCAGGTACGTGCATTAGTCTAGCGTGGCGAAATGCCAATAACGCCAGCATCCCTCTCGGTTGTGCTGAGTATCCGGAGGATGTGAAGCAACAAGAGACAGTAAAAAAGGTTTACGCAGGGTCTTAATCTAAAAAGAAACCTTTGAGCGGGGCCCTGCTGCACGTCTGCGCCTGTGTCTCCGTTGTGCCGTATCCTGGAAGGGTGTAGCACGATTATCATCTGTAAAAGAGAAGAACTTAGGTGAAAGTTGTCGTGCAAAAAATTGGTTATGCTGCACGTCTGCGCCTGTGTCTCCGTTGTGCCGTATCCTGGAAGGGTGTAGCACGATTATCATCTGTAAAAGAGAAGAACTTAGGTGAAAGTTGTCGTGCGAAAAATTGGTTATTCTCAATAAACCGTTAAAATTCAAGATAAATAAGGTCGAGCCGAACTGTAGCCTTTTTTACATGCGGGAAGCCCCTAGCACCATCTATGGGGGTATATTCATCAACCCAATCTCAGATTTATCTAAGCTGTTACACCTAGTGGTGAGCCGGACTCGTCTAGCCGTGTCCGCGGTCTTGACGACCGATCGTTTATGCTAGTTGGAGAGCCCGTTTAGTGTTCGGCTGCTAAGGCCGCCGCACATTCTTCCGCGCGTAAGGAACGCTCAGTGTTTCCGCTGACTATGATGATGCCGCGTGGACCGGGCATCTTAAGCTTAAGATAAGCGTAATGCGGTACTGCATTAAAACGAGCGAAGGTCGTTCTTCTGAGTAGTGCTTGATAGCCGCTTCGGAATGGAGCGATGTCGAAGGTTAACTTTTCACTTCGGAAGTTGTCGGGAGAACCGAATACAACCTCTAGTACGAGAGAGCCCGTGCAGCGGGCCTCTGGGCCTGGTATTACTCCTTTAAAGGTAGTATTGCTTTGGCTAATTCTCGTTGGGTCTATCCCCATTTTGCGGACTGTGTCTTGATATATCAGATTGAGACTACTGCCGCCGTCCATAAGGACTCGAGTGAGATGGTATCCGTTGATTATTGGGTCTAGCACCAAGGCAGCCGATCCTCCGTGCCGGACATTGGTCGGGTTATCCCTGCGATCAAAGGTGATCGAGCAAGCCGACCAAGGGTTGAACTTGGGGATGACAGGCTCTACGGCGCATACGTTTCGGAGTGCATGTTTGCTCCTCCTCTTTGTTACGGGAATCATGTTTATTGTTTTGACCTCTGGCGGGAATTCTTTCTGTCCCCCAGTATTTTGCTGGCGAGGCTCATCCTCGTCTTCACTTGGTGTCTCCCTCCCCTTGTGTTCGGCGTTTAGCTTACCGGCCTGCTTGAAAACCCAGCATTCTCTGTTGGTGTGATTCGCAGGTTTGTCGGAGGTGCCATGAATCTGACACAATCTGTCTAGAATCTTGTTTAGGCTGGACGGTCCATCTCTGCTGCCTTTAAATGGCTTTTTCCGTTGACCGGATCATGAGCCCCTGAATCCGGCGTTCACTGCTGTGTTGTCTGGGCTGTCTTCATTGTTTCGATGCTTACTTTTATTGCGTCGTGGTTTTCGATTACCATCGCTGACTTCGGATGTGCCTGGGTCGCTGGTGCCGCTACGGGCCAGCCAACTATCTTCGCCTGCGCAAAAGCGGGTCATAAGGCTTGTTAGGGCTGCCATTGTCCTTGGTTTTTCCTGGCCGAGGTGTTTGGCGAGCCATTCGTCACGGACACTGTGTTTGAAAGCCGCTAAGGCTTCGGCGTCCGGGCAGTCGATGATCTGATTTTTCTTAGTGAGGAATCTGTTCCAAAGCTTTCGGGCTGACTCTCCGGGCTGCTGAATTATATGACTTAAATCGTCTGCATCCGGAGGTCGGACATAGGTCCCTTGAAAATTAGCCCTAAAAGCATCCTCAAGCTCTTCCCAACTTCCGATTGAGTTTTCGGGGAGGCTCTTCAGCCAGTGCCTGGCTGGTCCTTTCAACTTGAGGGGCAAGTATTTGATGGCGTGGAGATCATCTCCACGAGCCATATGGATATGAAGGATAAAGTCCTCGATCCAGACCCCAGGGTCTGTCATTCCGTCGTACGCCTCTATGTTCACGGGTTTGAATCCCTCTGGAAATTCGTGATCTAGTACCTCATCGGTGAAGCATAGGGGGTGCACAGCACCCCTGTACTTGGATGTGTCATGACGTTCCGACGGTTGTAGTGTTCGGTTTTGATTCTGTGCCGGAGCGCGCTTCCTAGATCCATAGATGGACCTGGTCATACCGACATCGTTAGCCGCCCTATCGCGGCCACGGGGTGGTCGATCCGGCTTATCGGCCGTTTTATTTTTCGGCTGTATAGGCTCTAAAGCCTCATCATCGAATTCAGGCAGCAGCTTGCGCTTTGGATAGCTTTTTGTGTGGCGACTGCCACCGTACTTTTCTGTAGTGTCGAGCACTTTGTTCCATCTACTGTTGAGTGTATTCTGCGCGGCCTTGAGCCTTTGCTTCTGCTTCTTTAGACTTCTCTCAGTGGCGAGAAGCCTTCTCTGGAGGTTCTCTTGCTCCAAGTGCCTTTCCGGGATGATGTGTGCATCGTCGTCCGGACTATTCTCCTCTCCAGAGACAGGTTGATTAGCTTTATCCTCGGCGCCGCCGTGATCGGACAGAAGCCCCGTACTATGTTCGCCGTCCGCTGGCTCATCCTGCTCTGTTGCTGGTTCCATGTGGTCATTGTTTCCTCTAGAGTCGACCGGGGTATTATTTTTTCTTGCGCTGTTATCGCTGTTTTTGCCGAGGCGGGATTTGGAGCGGCGCCTACGCCGTCGCTTTGGTTGCTTCTCGAGGGAACTATCCCTCGCTGCATCCTTCCGTTCCTCGTCATTGTTTTCTTTGGGTGTATCCACCATATATATATATATCGTGTGATGAAGTGGCTGTCCAGCGCCCTGTGGGCGGTGGTTCTTGTTCCTCTCCTGCATCGTCGTCCATACCGTCGATGTCTTCGGAGTTGAAATCGAGCATGTCGGTTAAGTCGTCGACAGTGTCTATTAAGTGGGTGGTGGGTGGGAAACGAATTTCTTCGTCGGCCGCTTCCCGCTCGAGCCAGACACAGTTCGGCCGAGGGCCTCCTGACAAGGAGAGAGGCCTTAATGAATTTAGCACATCACCCAAGGGCGAGTGCTGAAAGATATCCGCAGAGGTAAACTCCATGATCGGCGCCCAATCAGATTTGATAGGCATGGGCGCAGGCGGTTCGGAGCCTGTGGCCGGGGACGAATCCAAGGATCCGGCGACACAGGTCTCATAGGAGGTGAAGTCAGTATTCGGCCCTATCGCCATCGAGTGTGAGGCCTCCGAGGCGGGGTCCATCCACCCGTCCTCGGACGGCGCAATCTGCTCCGGATTGAGAGCTGGAGTAGCTATAGGTGGGATCTCCCGAACACTGTCCGACGGCAGAGCTAAATCATGCCCGTCGTGACTATGCGGCGCACGTGACATGGGATCGAATCCGTCGAAGATCAAGTATCCGCGGATGTCGGCAGTATAGTTCAAGCTTCCAAACCTGACCTGATAGCCAGGGGCGTAGCTTTCGATCTGCTCCAGATGGCCAAGCGAGTTGGCCCGCAGTACGAAGCCGCCGAATACAAAGATCTGCCCGGGGAGAAAAACCTCACCCTGGATTGCATCGTTGTCGATGATCGAAGGAGCCATCAAGCCTTATGGTGACGACACAGTGGAACTCTCAATGAAAGCACCAATGTCGGTGTCAAAACCCGTGGATCTCGGGTAGGGGGTCCCGAACTGTGTGTCTAAGGCGGGTGGTAACAGGAGGCGGGGGACACAATGTTTACCCAGGTTCGGGCCCTCTCGATGGAGGTAATACCCTACTTCCTGCTTGATTGATCTTGATGATATGAGTATTACAAGAGTTGATCTACCACGAGATCGTATAGGCTAAACCCTAGAAGCTAGCCTATGATTATGATTGTTGTTGTCCTACGGACTAAACCCTCCGGTTTATATAGACACCGGAGGGGGCTAGGGTTACACAGAGTCGGTTACAAGGGAGGAGATCTATATATCCGAATTGCCAAGCTTGCCTTCCACGCCAAGGAGAGTCCCATCCGGACACGGGACAAAGTCTTTAATCTTGTATCTTCATAGTCCAACAGTCCGGCAGTCCGAGGACCCCCTAATCCAGGACTCCCTCATGCATCTTAATGGTACAAGTGGAGATTTGTTTGGTGGAATTTATGCAACTCATGTAGCTAATTATCTTGATGTACCCATACATAGAAATGATTTGGTGTTACCTCTTGCTTATCTAGATTATAACGCTATGGTCTGCCGTTAGTTTGTTGAGAGGAATGAACAGTTCCTCCAGTACCGACTAATCTTCGACAGACGTCGCACTGTCCATTTTGCTCTCCATGCTCCTACTTTCTTCGACTTTCAGGAAAAAAGGAGATATGTCATAACCAGGGAGGAGGCGAACGAGTATGAGAGGAGGATGGAAGTAGCTCGCCTCCAAGCTGCAGCTCGTCAGGCAGTAGCCGCTGCATCTCAGTACGACCCCAGCTACAACTTTGGATATCCGCCAGGCCAGCAGTGGCCCTAAACCAACTTAGGCCAAAAGCCTAAGCTTGGGGGAGTACGTATTTCTCACCGATATTACATTCATGTTCACACACTCATGCCAGTTGTCGGTGCTCATACTTTTTCATTGTACTATCCATGCTAGTTTATTTTCTATTTTAAGCCTTCTTCTTGTGTGTTTAAAAATCCTTAAGAAAAACCAAAAAATTAGTTGTAGTTTTTAGCTAGTTTACTTTCCATGCCTGTAGTAATAATAATTAAAAGAAAACCCAAAAATATTTCTCGTTCTTCTTTTGCTCGTTGGGAGCTTTCCCGTGTAAATAGTTTTATTTCATTTCTTTTCTTTGGGGGTCGAGAGGAGAAGACCATGATGAAAATGTTGAAGTGGCTCTTATATGCATTATTGTTGATTTAACAAACATCGCGTATTACCTTGTCTTCTCCTGTGTATTAAATGCTTGCAGATTCCAGCTTAGTCCAACGCACGTGCACTATTATTATTATCCACACCGTTCGGTCGTGCTAGTGAAAGGCAATAATGGCGATATATGATGGACTGGTTGAGATGAGAGAAGCTGGTATGAACTCGACCTATCTTGTTTTTGTAAATATGATTAGTTCATCATTCTTGATTCAGCCTATTATGAATGAAACATGTTTGCAATGACAATTAGAGATTATAGTTGCTCATGGCATGCTTAATTTGCCAGGAGTTTATAATGGTTTACCTTGCGTGCCAACATGCTATTAAAATGGTTGTGATGTGGTATGATAGGGTGGTATCCTCCTTTGAACAATTCGAGTGGCTTGACTTGGCACATGTTCACGCATGTAGTTGAAACAAAATTAACATAGCCTCCACAATATTTATGTTCATGGTGAATTATATCCTACTCATGCTTGCAGTCAGTGTTGATTAATTTTAATGCATGTTCATGACTGTTGTCGCTCTCTAGTTGGTCGCTTCCCAGTCTCTTTCTAGCCTTCACTTGTACTAAGCGGGAATACTGCTTGTGCATCCACTTCCATAAACCCCAAAGTTATTCCATATGAGTCCACCATACCTTCCTATATGCGGTATCTACCTGCCGTTCCAAGTAAATTTGTATGTGCTAAACTCTAAACCTTCAAATGAAATTCTATTTTGTATGCTCGAATAGCTCATGTATCAACTAGGGCTGTCTATATCTTCCATGCTAGGTGGGTTATTCTCACGATGAGTGGACTCCGCTCATCACTCACGAGAAAATGGCCGGTAACCGAGATGCCCAGTCACATGCTCAAATCAAAATAATTGCAAACAAAACCCCCCAGGACTGTTGTTAGTTGGAGTAACCTGTTGTTTCGGGCAAGCCATGGATCAATGCTTATTGGTGGTGGGGGAGTATGAACTTTACCATTCTGTTTGGGAACCGCCTATAATGTGTGTAGCATGGAAGATATCGAGATCTCCGCCTATAATGTGTGTAGCACTCAAAATATTATTTATCTCTATTTCAAAACTCGAGCTCTGGCACCTCTACAAATCCCTGCTTCCCTCTGCGAAGGGCCTTTCTATTTACTTTTATTTTGAGTCATCACCCTCTTATTAAAAAGCACCAGTTGGAGAGCACCACTGTGATTTGCATGCATTACTATTAATTTACATTGAGTATGACTGGATCTCTTTTACCATGAATTACAATGTCTAGTCAGTCCTTGATCTTCAGGGGTGCTCTGCATTTATGTTTTGCGGTCTCAGAAAGGGCTAGCGAGATACCATTTTGTTATATCATATTATGATTGTTTTGAGAAAGTGTTGTCATCCGAGATTTATTATTATTGCTCGCTAGTTGATTATGCCATTGATATGAGTAAACATGAGACCTAAGTGTTATTGTGAATATGGTTAGTTCATAATCTTTGCTGAAAACTAGAATGCTGGCTTTACATATTTACAACAACAAGAGGAAACAAAGTTTGTAAAAGTTTTTCTTTATCACTTTCACTATGTCAACTGAATTGCTTGAGGACAAGCACAGGTTTAAGCTTGGGGGAGTTGATACGTCTATAGCGTATCTACTTTTCCAAACACTTTTGCCCTTGTTTTGGACTCTAACTTGCATGATTTGAGTGGAACTAACTCGGACTGATGCTGTTTTCAGCAGAATTGCCATGGTGTTATGTTTGTGCAGAAATAAAAGTTCTCGGAATGACCTGAAACTTCACGGAGAATATTTTTGGAATTAATAAAAAATACTAGCAAAAGAATCAACACTAGGGGGGCCACACCCTGTCCACGAGGGTGGAGGGCACGCCCACCCCCCTGGGGCACGCCCCCTGCCTCGTGGGCCCCCTGAGGCTCCACCGACGTCAACTCCAACTGTATATATTCACGTTCGTGGAGAAAAAAAATCAAAGAGAAGGATTCATCGCATTTTATGATACGGAGCCGCTGCCAAGCCCTAATCTCTCTCGGGAGGGCTGATCTGGAGTCCGTTCGGGGCTCCGAAGAGGGGAATCCGTCGCCGTCATCATCATCAACCATCCTCCATCACCAATTTCATGATGCTCACCGCCGTGCGTGAGTAATTCCATCGTAGGCTTGCTGGACGGTGATGGGTTGGATGAGATTTATCATGTAATCGAGTTAGTTTTGTTAGGGTTTGATCCCTAGTATCCATTATGTTCTGAGATTGATGTTGCTATGACTTTGCTATGCTTAATGCTTGTCACTATGGCCCGAGTGCCATGATTTCAGATCTGAACCTATTATGTTTTCATGAATATATGTGAGTTCTTGATCCTATCTTGCAAGTAAATAGTCACCTACTATGTGTTATGATCCGGTAACCCCGAAGTGACAATAATCGGGACCACTCCCGGTGATGACCGTAGTTTGAGGAGTTCATGTATTCACTAAGTGTCAATGCTTTGGTCCGGTACTCTATTAAAAGGAGGCCTTAATATCCCTTAGTTTCCAATAGGACCCCACTGCCACGGGAGGGTAGGACAAAAGATGTCATGCAAGTTCTTTTCCATAAGCACATATGACTATATTCAGAATACATGCCTACATTACATTGATGAACTGGAGCTAGTTCTGTGTCACCCTATGTTATAACTGTTGCATGAGGAATCGCATCCGACATAATTATCCATCATTGATCCATTGCCTACGAGCTTTTCACATACTGATCTTTTCTTAGTTACTTTGTCGTTGCCACTGTTACAATTACTACAAAAACTGCTACTGTTACTTTTGCCACCGTTACCATTACTTCCATACTACTTTGCTACTAAATAATTTGCTTCAGATATTAAGTTTTCTAGGTGTGGTTGAATTGACAACTCAACTGCTAATACTTGAGAATATTCTTTGGCTCCCCTTGTGTCGAATCAATAAATTTGGGTTGAATACTCTACCCTCGAAAACTGTTGCGATCCCCTATACTTGTGGGTTATCCGCTCGCTACTACTATTGGTAGCCTGGCGATAACAGTAGGGGAGTTGTAGTTGTAGCGCTTCTTCCCTGAGACGCGCTACTCCTATAAACTTAGCTGCAGCGTGTTTGTTTGCCCCGCGCTAGTGGTAAATAGTAGTAGCGCTTCTTTTTGACACGCGCTACTGGTAAGTTTATGTGTATAAGGTTTTCCCTAGTAGTGATCTTATGGAAAAGAAAGATGCTAAACCTAGACTTATTCGATGGGTTCTCTTGCTACAAGAATTTGATTTACATATCACTGATAGCAAAGGAGATAAGAACCCCGTAGCCAATAATTTGTCTAGGCGTGAAAATGTGCTTGATGACCCACTACCTATTGATGATAGTTTTCCTGATGAGCAGTTAGCTACAATAAATGTTGCTCATAACACTCCTTGGTATGCTAACTATGCTAATTACATTGTTGCTAAATATTTACCACCTAGCTTTACATCCAACAAAAGAAAAAAATTCTTCTATGATTTAAGACATTACTTTTGGGATGACCCACATCTTTATAAAGAAGGAGTAGATGGTATTATTAGACGTTGTGTACCTGAGCATGAAAAGGGACGAATCCGACAGAAATGTCACTCCGAAGCATATGGAGGACATCATGCTGGAGATAGAACTGCTCACAAGGTATTGCAATCGGGATTTTATTGGCCTACTCTCTTCAAGGATGCCCGTACGTTCATCTTATCTTGTGATGAATGTCAAAGAATAGGTAATATCAGTAAGCAGTAAGCGTCAAGAAATGCCTATGAATTATTCACTAGATGTTGAACCATTTGATGTTTGGGGATTTGATTACATGGGACCTTTTCCTTCCTCTAATGGGTATACACATATTTTGGTTGCTGTTGATTATGTTACTAAATGGGTAGAAGCTATTCCAACCAGTAGTGCTGATCACAATACCTCTATTAAAATGCTTAAGGAAGTTATTTTCCCAAGGTTTGGAGTCCCTAGATATTTAATGACTGATGGTGGTTTACACTTTATTCATGGTGCTTTCCGTAAAATGCTTGCCAAGTATGATGTTAACCATAGAATTGCATCACCTTATCATCCTCAGTTTAGTGGTCAAGTTGAACTTAGCATTTGAGAAATAAAATTATTCTTGCAAAAGACTGTCAATAGGTCCTGAAAGAATTGGTCTAAGAAATTAGATGATGCACTTTGGGCTTATAGAACAGCATATAAAAATCCTATGGGTATGTCTCCTTATAAAATGGTTTATGGAAAAGCTTGTCATTTGCCTCTTGAATTAGAGGATAAAGCATATTGGGCAATCAAAGAACTCAACTATGATTTCAAACTTGCCGGTGAAAAGAGGTTATTTGATATTAGCTCTTTAGATGAATGGAGAACCCAAGCTTATGGAAATGCCAAGTTGTTTAAAGAAGAAGTCAAAATATGGCATGATAAAAGAATCCAAAAGCGTGAGTTTAAAGTCGGAGAATATGTTCCTTTGTACAACTCTCGTTTTAGATTCTTTGCAGAAAAACTCCTCTCAAAATGGGAATGACCCTATGTTATCGAGGAGGTTTATCGATCTGGAGCCATCAAAATAAATAATGTCGAAGGTACTAACCCGAAGGTTGTTAACGGGCAACGAATAAAACATTATATATTAGGTACGCCCATTAATGGTGAAAGTAAACAAACTTTGACACCGGAAGAACACATAAAAGAGTCCTTCCGGAACACTCCAGAATTGTAAAAATAAGGAGGTACGTGATACGGTAAGTAAACAGACTCCAAAAAATCCGCAAAAATATTTTTTGTTAGTTTTGGAATATTTAGAAAATTAGGAAAATAAGAAACTTCCAGGAAGCGTACCCTGGTGGGCACAAGGCACCAGGGCGCGCCTGGCAGGTGGGTTGTGCCCACCTGGGGTACCTTCCGGACTCCGTTTTTCTTCCGTTTGCTTGTTTCCCAAGATAAAAATTCTTTATATACCCCCGAACCTGTTGACCAGCATATCACGGAGAAATCGTCTGTTTTCTATTCTTGCAGTTTTCGGTCAGATATGTTGAGCCAGGCTTCATGTCTTTCTCACCCTCCAACAACGGAGAAGAAGACGTAGGGGTGTTTCAGGAGGATCTAAGAAGAGAGGGAGCTGAAGAAGTTGCTATGGAGGAAGAAGAGGAAAATCCTTTCGGGGTTCACTCTGGCTTCCGAGAGAGGCACATTGGCTGGCATCTCTACTCATCTGAATCCTCATCAAGCTATGATATCGTCAAATAATCAAGTATGGGAGTCTTGGAGTTCAAGAAGAAACCCCACCAAGAAGGCCTTTACACAGGTTACATTGTAAGAATTTTCGCAATTTGATTCACAATTATGGGTTCGAGAATACTCCTCGTAGGCACATACCGTCCAATTGGGACATATCTTGCCCAAGAGAAAACAGTGCAGGAACAAACCCGTGGGGCCCGGAAAATAAACACATAATGGCTGAGGTGAAGGAAAACAGTGAATTACTTCATCAAGCCCTTCGAGAGATTCAAGTTTTGAAGGATCTACTCATGATTATATTGGAGAACACCACTACACCACCACCGTCTCCTTCATCACTGAAAGAAAATTGAGTATTGGGTATGGGCAACCTCCTTGGCTTCCGCCAAGCTTGGGGGAGGTTCCCCGGTATCGTATCATCCTGATACGTCTCCAACGTATCTATAATTTTTGATTGTTCCATGCTATTATATTATCTGTTTTGGATGTTTAATGGGCTTTGTTATGCACTTTTATATTATTTTTGGGACTAACATATTAACCAAAGGCCCAGTGCAAATTGCTGTTTTTTGCCTATTTCAGTGTTTCACAAAGAAGGAATATCAACCGGAGTCCAAACGGAATGAAACCTTCGCGAGGATCATTTTTGGAACAAACACAATCCAGGAGACTTGGAGTGGATGTCAAGGAAGCAACGAGGAAGCCACGAGGCAGGAGGGCGCGCCCAGGGGGTAGGCACGCCCCCACCCTCGTGGGCCCCTCATGGCTCCACCGACCTACTTCTTTCGCCTATATATACTCATATACCCAGAAAACATCCGAGAGCACCACGAAACCCTATTTCCACCGCCGCAACCTTCTGTACCCATGAGATCCCTTGGGGCCTTTTCCGGCGCTCCGCCAGAGGGGGAATCAATCACGGAGGGCTTCTACATCAACACCATGGCCTCTCCGATGATGTGTGAGTAGTTTACCACAGACCTTCGGGTCCATAGTTATTAGCTAGATGGCTTCTTCTCTCTCTTTGGATCTTAATACAAAGTTCTCCTCGATTCTCTTGGAGATCCATTCGATGTAATTCTTTTGCAGTGTGTTTGTCGAGATCCGATGAATTGTGGGTTTATGATCAAGATTATCTATGAACAATATTTGGTTCTTCTCCAAATTCTTATATGTATGATTTGATTTCTTTGCAAGTCTCTTCGAATTATCAGTTTGGTTTGGCCTACTAGATTGATCTTTCTTGCAATGGGAGAAGTGCTTAGCTTTGGGTTCAATCATGCGGTGTCCTTTCCCAGTGACAGCAGGGGCAGCAAGGCACGTATTGTATTTTTGCCATCGAGGATAAGATGGGGTTTATATCATATTGCTTGAGTTTATCCCTGTGCATCATGTCATCTTGGCTAATGCGTTACTCTGTTCTTATGAACTTAATACTCTAGATGCATGCTGGATAGCGGTCGATGTGTGGAGTAATAGTAGTAGATGCAGAATCGTTTTGGTCTACTTGTCGCGGACGTGATGCCTATATACATGATCATGCCTAGATATTCTCATAACTATGCGCTTTTCTATCAATTGCTCGACAGTAATTTGTTCACCCACCGTAGAATTTGCTATCTTGAGAGAAGCCACTAGTGAAACCTATGGCCCCCAGGTCTATCTTCCATCATATTAATCTCCCATTAATTAGTTATTTCGGTCGCCGTTTATTTTGCAATCTTTACTTTCCAATCTATATCATAAAAATACCAAAAATATTTATCTTATTATCTCTATCAGATCTCACTTTTGCAAGTTGCCGTGAAGGGATTGGCAACCCATTTATCGCGTTGGTTGCAAGGTTCTTATTTGTTTGTGCAGGTACGAGGGACTTGCGCGTAGTCTCCTACTGGATTGATACCTTGGTTCTCAAAAACTGAGGGAAATACTTACGCTAATTTGCTGCATCGCCCTTTCCTCTTCAAGGGAAAACCAACGCATGCTCAAGAGGTAGCAAGAAGGATTTCTGGCGCCGTTGCCGGGGAAGCTCACGCCAAGTCAAGTGAAGATTTGATCTCCCGCGAACGTGCGATTTCTGGCGCCGTTGCCGGGGAGATCTACGCACAAGTCAAGACATACCAAGTACCCATCACAAACTCTTATCCCTCGCATTACATTATTTGCCATTTGCCTCTCGTTTTCCTCTCCCCCACTTCATCCTTGCCGTTTTATTCGCCCTTTTTCCATTCATCTCTTTTCGTTTGCTTCTTGTGTGTCTGTGTGTTAGATCGTTGGTTTTGCTATTATGGCTAGTCCTTCTATCATCGTTAATACTCCCGATCATGAAGTTCTTAATTTTAGACAAAGGGAGGGAGAAAATTTAAAAGATGCTTGGTATAGAATTTGCAATGCTCAGAATAGATCCACTAGGAAGCAATCCACTTCCGTTCTTCTTCGCAATTTTTATGTAGGCATCACCCCTTGGAATAGATATATTCTTGACACCATTACCGGAGGGAATTTCTTGGGTAGCCATACTTTTGATTCTTATAATGCTATGATATATTTGCTTGGCCCACCACCTCTTTTGGTTAATGGAACTATTTTAACTTTGGAACATGTGATGCAAAGGCTTGAAATTATTGAAAATAAAGTTGCCACTTTAGAGTTCATTGAGAATTTGGATAAAAAGATCCATAACCAGATTACCCAATATGGATCTAAGGTAGGAGTTACTCTGATTTTTTTTAAGAAAAAGAACCCATAGTTAACGAAAAGATAGATCAAGATTCCACAAGAATTGATAAACTTGAGGATAACATTACCAACTAAGAGTCTGCCTTTTCTTCCGTGAGAAATACTCCAAATCCTCCTACTGCCAAAGTTGCCAAATTGATGTATGTTCCTAAAAATAAGGGTGAATCTTCTTGTAAGGAAACTACGGATCTCAAGTCAATAAGTGTTCACCCCAACTTTTTTGCTATCGTTAAGGAACCTTTTGCTACAAATGAGTTTCTTGATTTCTTGCCTAGGAGTTTGATCATTAATAAAAATAAGGAAACTCCTAAGGGTTATAAGTGTTCCATTGAATAATTGCATACCAAAGATGATAATACCTAGATCTATTCCTGTTTTTATGCCTAGCTAGGGGCGTTAAACGATAGCGCTTGTTGGGAGGCAACCCAATTTTATTTTTGTTTCTTGCTTTTTGTTTCTGTTTAGTAATAAATAATTCATCTAGCTTCTGTTTAGATGTGTTTTTATGTTTTAATTAGTGTTTGTGCCAAGTAGGACCAATAGGATCTTCTTGGGTGATAATTGTTTGATCTTGCTGAAAAAGACAGAAACTTTGCGCTCACGAAAATAATTGTTAAAATTCACCAAAACTTGATAAATTGCTAATTATTTTTGCAGTAGATCAATATACAAATTATCCTGATTGTCCTAGTTTTTCAGAATTTTTGGAGTTCCATAAGTACTCGAACAAATCTGATTGCTACAGATTGTTCTGTTTTTGACAGATTCTGTTTTTCGTGTGTTGTTTGCTTATTTTAATGAATCTATGACTAGTATCGGGGGGTATGAACCATAGATAAGTTGGAATACAGTAGTTTTAACACCAATATAAATAAAGAATGAGTTCACTACAGTACCTTATTGTGGTGGTTTGTTTTATTTCGCTAACGGAGCTCATGAGATTTTCTGTTGAGTTTTGTGTTGTGAAGTTTTCAAGTTTTTGCGTAAAGGTTTGATGGATTATGGAATAAGGAGTGTCAAGAGCCTAAGCTTGGGGATGCCCAAGGCACCCTAAGGTATAATTCAAGGACAACCAAAAGCCTAAGCTTGGGGATGCCCCGGAAGGCATCCCCTCTTTCATCTTCGTCCATCGGTAACTTTACTTGAGGCTATATTTTTATTCACCACATGATATGTGTTTTGCTTGGAGCGTCTTGTATGATTTGAGTCTTTGCTTTTTAGTCTACCACAATCATCCTTGCTGTACACACCTTTTGGAGAGACACACATGAATCGGAATTTATTAGAATACTCTATGTGCTTCACTTATATCTTTTGAGCTAGATAATTTTGCTCTAGTGCTTCGCTTATATCTTTTTAGAGCATGGTGGTGGTTTTATTTTATAGAAATTATTGATCTCTCATGCTTCACTTATATTATTTTGAGAGTCTTATAGAACAGCATGGTAATTTGTTTTGGCTATAAAATTAGTCCTAATATGATGAACATCCAAGATAGGTATAATAAAAACTATCATATAAAGTGCATCGAATACTATGAGAAGTTTGATTCTTTATGATTGTTTTGAGATATGAAGATGGTGATATTAGAGTCATGCTAGTTGAGTAGTTGTGAATTTGAGAAATACTTGTTCTAAAGTTTGTGATTCCCGTAGCATGCACGTATGGTGTACCGTTATGTGATGAAGTCGGAGCATGATTTATTTATTGATTGTCTTCCTTATGAGTGGCGGTCGGGGACGAGCGATGGTCTTTTCCTACCAATCTATCCCCCTAGGAGCATGCGCGTAGTACTTCGTTTCGATAACTAATAGATTTTTGCAATAAGTATGTGAGTTCTTTATGACTAATGTTGAGTCCATGGATTATACGCACTCTCACCCTTCCACCATTGCTAGCCTCTCTAATACCGCGCACCTTTCGCCGGTATCATACACCCACCATATGCCTTCCTCAAAACAGCCACCATACCTACCTATTATGGCATTTCCATAGCCATTCCGAAATATATTGACATGCAACTTATCACCGTTCCGTTTGTTATGACACGTTTCATCATTGTCATATTGCTTTGCATGATCATGTAGTTGACATTGTATTTGTGGCAAAGCTACCTTTATAATTCTTTCATACATGTCACTCTTGATTCATTGCATATCCTGGTACACTGCCGGAGGCATTCACATAGAGTCATATTTTGTTCTAAATATTGAGTTGTAATTTTTGAGTTGTAAGTAAATAAAAGTGTGATGATCATCATTATTAGAGCACTGCCCCAAGTGAGGAAAGGATGATGGAGACTATGATTCCCCCACAAGTCGGGATGAGACTCCAGACGAAAAGAAAAAAAAGAAAAAAAAGAGGCCATAAAAAAATAGAAAAAGGCCCAAATAAAAAAAAGATGAGAGAAAAAGAGAGAAGGGACAATGTTACAATCCTTTTACCACACTTGTGCTTCAAAGTAGCACCATGGTCTTCATGATAGAGAGTCTCCTATGTTGTCACTTTCATATACTAGTGAGAATCTTTCATTATAGAACTTGGCTTGTATATTCCAATGATGGGCTTCCTCAAAATGCCCTAGGTCTTCGTGAGCAAGCACTACAAAAAAAGACACATCCGTGACATTTTGGGCCGAAAGAATTTTTTTCTGTCATACTTATGACACTTCTATGACGCTAATTGTGACAAAACCCGGTATCATCATAGATGTGGTGGGGTCCTACTTCTATGACAAAAAATCATGATAGAAAATGGGCTTTTCGTCCTGGGCGGGCCGGAGACGCAGCTGCATGACATTCTTTGGGCCGTCCATGACGGAAAAAACCATGGCAGAAGCGAGGGCGAGGAAAATATCGGGGTGTTCACGGTTACGGTGGGTGGTCGGGGCCGAGCGATGCACATTTCTCTCGTACACGCACGCGCGTGGGTGCGAGGCGTTGGGCTCTAACTGAACCCGAGCGATTGCACTGCATGCTACGCGTTACTGAACCCGAGCGATCGATCGATGGCTGTTAACTGAACCCGATCGAGTGATTCCTTCGCTACTGCTACTAACTGAAGCCGATCGATGCTGCCTCTGGATGAACAGTGAGCGTTGCTGGGGGGTTTGGATGAACAGTTCCCGGTGGGGGTGGATGAACATGAGCCCGTGGTGTTGCCTCTAGATGAACAGGACCCCGATCGATCGAGCCGGTTGGGGCTGGATGAACAGGACCCCCGTGGAGGGCTGGATGAATAGGACCACCCCATGGAGGGCTGGATGAACAGTAGATGGTGGAGGGGTGGATGAACAATACCCGTGGAGGGGTGGTTGAACAGGAGCCCGTGGAGAGGGCTGGTTGAACAGTAGCCGGTGGAGTAGCGCGCGGTGGAGGCTGGATGAACAGGAGCCCGTGGATGAACAGCCGGAGGTGGAGGCTGGAGGAGGTCAATGGTGGATGAACAGTAGCCCGTGGAGGCTGGAGGGGGTCGACGGTGTAGATGAACAGTATCCCGTGGAGTCCCGTTTTGCGGTACGCCACACCCCTCCCGATGAACAGGACCCCCGTTTCGACCGTAGCGCTCCAACACAAGTCCGTTTCCTCCGTTTTGTGGTACGCCACACCCCTCCCGATCAACAGGACCCCCTTTTGACCGTAGGAGGTCTGTTTCCTCCGTTTTGCGGTACGCCAGACCCCTCCCGATGAACAGGATCCCGTTTCGACCATGGCCGGTCGAACACAAGGCCGTTTCCTCCGTTCTGCGGTACGCCCGGCCTCGTTTCCATTGGCTGTTCTGTCCAAGCCCTCCCGATGAACACGACGACACATTCCATTCCGACCCAACCGGTTGGCTCCCGATGAACACGACGACGACGCTGTTTCTCCGTTCCGACCCAGCCATGTACACGAGCCCTGGCCGTACGTATGCCCGAGTAGGCGTTCGAGACCCTGCCCGTATGTACGTACGTGACCGTATTTTCTTTCTTGCACATTGGCCGCTGTACGTACATGTACATGCTACGTGCGCGCCTCTACTACGACACGTGCGCGCCTCTACATCGACCAGTATGTACATACATGTTCGTGACCAGAATGACAACGCTACGTACACTTCGACCAGGTGGGTCCCGACTGTCAGGCACTTCCTTGGCTGCGATGATGTAGCTGGTGGGTCCCAGCAGTCAGGGGGGAAAATCGTTTTTTTTTGCCCGGACGCACTTCCTTGCGTGCGAAGATGTAGCTGGTGGGTCCCAGCAGTCAGGGGAAACATTTTTTTCGCGAAATACGGTGGCCCATCCGGTGGGTCCCTGCTGTCAGGTGGAGGAATAATTATTTTGCGCGTAATAAGGAGGCACTTCCTTGCGGCCGCCGTGGACCCAGCTGTCAGCCTCTCCACGTATAGTACTCTTCCGATGGAAGTCGTTCCTTCGCCACGTTGACCACGCCGCGTCGAGAGCACCAGGGCGGTGGACGACGGCGAGGCCTAGGAAGGGGACGACGCGGAGCCGGGGAAGACGCGGCAGTGGAATCCCGCGCGGAGAGGAGTACAAGGGTTTACTGGTTCAGCTGCGGTGTGAGGCTGCCGTCTCCGTAGGGCCTGGCCAGCGGTGGGAATAGTAGGGGGCGGTGAGGCCTCCGCGGCAGCACACCCGGCCATGGGAGGCATGAGCATGCGACATGACCAGCAATGCTTTGGGCGGCTGGAGCAAGAAGACCAGAGGTTGAAGAAGCACTACGGCCGTTGGATGGACATCGTACGGTCACTGGAGCTAGAATCGTTCATATTGACTAAGTTAACAAAGCACTCCGTCCCTGTCAACTTAGTAGGCCCACAAGTCAGCCTCCCACCAAGGTGGGTCCCAACTAGCAGGGGGAGTATTCATTTTTTGTGCGTAATAAGGAGGCACTTCTGGTGGGTCCGAGCTGACAGCGGGGGGAACGTTTTTTTCACGAAATACGGTGGCCCGTCTGGTGGGTCCCAGCAGTCAGGGGGGAAACATTTTTTTGCCAAATACAGTGGCCCGTCCGATGGGTCCCTGCTGTTAGGTGGAGGAATAATTATTTTCCGCGTAATAAGGAGGCACTTCCTTGCGGCTGCCGTGGACCCAGCTGTCAGCCTCTCCACGCACAGTACTCTTTCGATGGAAGTCGGTGGTTGACCACATTGACCACGCCGCGCCGAGAGCACCACGGCGGTGGACGATGGCGAGGCCTAGGAAGGGGATGACGCGGAGCCGGGGAAGACGCGGCAGTGGATACCCACGCGGAGAGGAGTACGAGGGTTCACTGGTTCGGCTGCGGTGTGAGGCTGCCGTCGCCGCAGAATAACAGGGGGTGTGGGTGAGTGGAGGGATGGCCTGGCCAGCGGTGGGAGTAGTAGGGGCGGTGAGGCCTCCGCGCCAGCACAGCCGGCCACGGGAGGCAGGAGCAGGCGGCACAACCGACGCTGCTTTGGGCGGCTGGAGCAAGAAGACCAGAGGTTGAAGAAGCACGACGGCCGTTGGATGGACATCGTACGGTCACTGCAGCTAGAATCATTTATATTGACTAAGTTGACAAAGCCCTTGGTACGCGTCAACTTAGTAGGCCCACAGGTCAGCTTCCGAAACAGTGCGCCCCAGATGTCAGGGGGAGGAATCAGTTTTTGGGCGGGTGAAGCTAGAATATCTGAGATCGAAGAAGAAGCGCGGCATCCGTCGGATGGACATCCAACGGCCACCGCTGCTAGAACCGTGTGTTGACTATAAGTTGACAAAGCCTTGCATACGCGTCAACTCTCTTTCTTTTGAGGGGACGCGTCAACTTAGTAAGGCCACAAGTGTGTGGCAGAGAACTTATAGCCCATTTGAGATTTGTAAGAATGTGCAGCCAATTTTTGAATTCTATTGGAATTTACTACATCCCATTTACAGTTTGTTAAAAGTACAGCCCATTTCAACCAACCGTTCAAAACAGAATTCAATAAAATTTCCCACATTTTGATGGGATCCGAAACATTTTTATCCAGAAATTTCTAGTCAGATTAAATACAATTTCAATATAAATTTATATTACGTAAAAATCCAATGAAACATTGCGCTCCCAACAATTAATGAAATTAAAATTTTCAATATCCAAAAATAATATTTTATAAAGTAATTACGTGTTTGGTGCATTTTTTATAGTTACTACCCAGTTTTTATAATTACATCCCATTTATTATTTCTTAAAGCCCATTTTCTTGTTAAGCCTAATGCATCCCTCCTAGGAAAGATTTGCAGCCTAGCGGGGCGGAGAATAACAACTTGACCTTGCCTGGGTATTCCTAAAAAAAAGTATAGCTGGGCTAGCCATTTTTAGCTTGAAAAAAATTAATATCTGGGGTGGATATCTGGCCTGGGCTAGACGGGCCACAGCCCGCCCAGTTAATAGCTGCAGCGATGTTTTCGTTGTTGTTCAGAGGAGAAAAATTAATACCTGGGCTAGACGGGCCATTGCTGCCGACTGGCTGACCGGCAGGCAGCCGGAGGACGACGACGTCCCAATGGAGAACATGGTAGTCGACGATCCGGCGCCAACCCCCTCCTCCGCGCCATCCTCGCCGGTGCATTGCACCATGACCATCAGAGAGGCCGTGCCCAATATATGGACACAGTGAGGCAGAAGCGTGAGGAGCAGTTCCGGGAGGCGTAGGCCAACGCCGCCTACAACCACCATCTCCTCCAGGAGCACCTGCAGGCGGAGGAGCAGATCGCCGCGGAGCGGGCGGAGCAGGAGGCGCTGCTCGACTCGTACCGCTCCGCCCGCGAGGGCCGCCTCGAGCGCTGGCGGTACCGCATGCGGGTGGCGGAGGCTGCGGCCGCCTACAAAGAGGGCGATGAAGCGGGCGAGGCGCTGTTTGGCGAGACCGAGGATGAGGCATAGGACAATGCCGGCTCCGACGAGTCCCCGCTCGGCTGGCGTCGACGAGGTCGTGCTCCGCCGAGGCCCCGCGGTGCCAACAACGAGGCAGAGGACACCGCCAGCTCCGCTGAGGCCCCACCCTGCCAGCAACGAGGGGGAGGATTTCCTCCGCTCCGCTGAGGCGCCGCCCGCCGGCAACAAGACAGAGGACATCGCCGGCTCCGCCGAGGCCCCGCCCTGCTGCCAACAAGGCCGCGCCACACAGAAAACAAGGAAGAGTAGAACACAGTAGGTCGCCGCTGCTCGGGTCCAAGTAAGGCCACCGCTGCTACCCTCCGGTTGCTGGCATTGAGCTGTACATCACGGAGCAATTCTATGATTACAGGATGATTGAAGAGCGCTCCGTGGTTGAGCAAGCTCATGAGATACAGTCATTTGCTAGAGAACTTGAGCACTTCAGTTGTACGCTACCGGACAAGTTTGTTGCCGGAGGTATCATCACTAAGCTTCCTCCTTCGTGGATCTCATTGGCACTCTTGATGTGGAAGAAAAGGCGAGAGCAAAGGACACACGTGCTCGAGGAATTGAGGGAGGATCTAGTGCCAATCTGGTACAGAAGAAGAACTTCCAGCCCCACAAGTTCAAGAACAAGGGCAAGTTTGATGGTAAAGCAAAGTTTGATGGGAAGAACAAGGCTGTGCAACACACAAACTTCAAGAAGAAGAATGACAAGAAGAAAGGTGTTTGTCATGTGGGGATCCTGATCATTGGGCTCCTAGTTGCCCTAATCGCTATGACAAGCTAGGAGGGTTGACCACTGACGGCCGGTTAGCTTCTTGGCGGCGACGTGGAGTCGGAGAACTATGTTGGAGAAGGACGCTGCTTCTACTTAACTGCTGGTGCAGTTAGCTGACTGACACGTGGGCCAAACAGGCATTTGGGCCACATGTGAGTTACGCAACTGCACCTGCAGTTAAGTCACTAAAGCTTCAGTTCGGCTCAGCCGAACACAGGTGGGTAGCTTCGGTTAATTAATTATACCTCCAGCTCACCCCTTTTTAGTTGAAGAATATATGAAATGTAATGAAATCCGGCATGTTTATATGAAATCCGACCGTGTATGAATGAATTTATTTTGATTAGTTTGAATTCTTGTATCACTGGCATTGGATGAACATGCAAAACAATACATACTAGCATTATTCCCAGGGTGATCACCTCGTTTGCAGCAGTTTCACATCTACTCCCTCGGTCCTTTCTAGTCTGCATACAAGTTTTGTCTGCAGTCAAAGTATCTCTACTTTGACCAATCTTATAGAAAAAAGTATGCACTTTCACAATGTGCAAAGTAAAAAGGAACAGAAGGAGTACAAAGAGTTTGAGCAGCTTTTTAGCATTCCTGTACATTGCAATCAAACACACAGGCTTGGCAATTCATAGAGAACATTCAAAACAATCGATGATTATGCATCTCAGCGATTCACATGTCAGAGCCAATATTTACTCCACAACTTAAGAATAAAGAAAAAAATGGATCAACGCTGCTGACTGCAAAGGGCGTCCCATTCAAAAATATCAAACGCATGTCTTCTTGCTAAAATCAATGAGCAAAATTTGACAAGGTTTTCACATTCCAAAATATCAATGCCTACGATTGTGGAATGGGCAGGGTTTGCCATCAGTTCGGACATTGACATGGCACCTCGTGCTAAATAAACCAGCTGTTCTTTTTGTGCAGTTCTACCAAAATCAACCAAATTTGCGCGTAGCTTGTATGATTTCGCCCTTATATGTTGCAACGCCTTGAACTTATCGGCACCTCCTTTCTTGTGGTGGAAATGAATGATTCGATGTATTCATGAACATTTTGTGCAGTTCCCATTGAAATCAAGCTGAACACCCCTATTTGCACAAATACAAAATAAGTGATTAGTATAAAGCAAACTGTACTATGAATTGACAGTTTAAACAGGCACCTACATGGTCCATGTAGAGCACACTTTTAGAAAAATGGAACTGACCGGAAATAATCCTAAAGCATCATTGTACTCGCGCATCATAGCAAGAAAATGGAGATTTGTCAGTCCTTTTGAGCTGAAGTTAGTTTGGTCTTGTGGGGGGTAATGTAACCATCCTTCAACTGCTCCTTCTGATGAGAAGATAGACAGGGCTTCTTCATCCTGGCATAATAGGAACTAGTCACTTCATGTACTCCATATTCTTTTTCAGAGGAGGATGATCCTGTTGTGCAAAGACAAGAGGATAACTAAATGCTAGCATCCCTGTTTGCTCGAAAAAAAGGAAAGGAAATATTTAAAACAACACAGATGAAGCACTTCTCAAGGACAATACCACTTTTTGATGACAGTATCTAAACAGTAGCACAATACCAATAGAGATGACAAAGCTCAATCATATGGATGAAATCAGTGGGCGAGTACCAACCTTTGTCAGGAGGCTTATTGTGTAGAGCATACAGATGAAGCACTTCTCCGGAACCATCTGTTGCTATCTACTGTGGTGGCCATGCTTACTCTATACTCCTCGATTAGATTAATGTTTCCAACATCTTCTTGTGCAATTCCACTAAAATATATGGTATCTTCAAAGAAGATCCCTATTTGCACAAGTAGAGATAATTATGTATTACATTAAGAGTGGCATCAAATCAGTGGCAAAACAATTTCTCGTTCCAGCCATAGCAATAAATTAAGATGCAAAACTATGTGATTACTTGTGTCATCACAGTTCCAGTGCTTCATTACAACACCAGGAGTTGATTTTTGTTTTTCTTCTGCTTGTTCTTCCCCTTCATCACTTGGTTCAATAACAGATAAGCTTCGCCTTCAATGTAAGATTTGGCATGTCAATTAGGTTGCACAAGTATAGCACTAAACAATGATATTAATTTTCTGATGAAAGTGGCAAAATACAGGCCAACCGTTGTGGAATATCCTTATCTTACCTAAATGGGATATTGCGGTGCACATACAGATTGGAAGTCTTGTCTCCATTTGTGCAGTTCACTAAAATCAAGCAACATTACCGTACAAGTAGCACAACATATGAAAGCACACTACAGAATCATGTGAAAGAAGGCTAGTACTGACCTCTCATGACGCGGAATTTAAACAACTCACAAGAAGAAGATCTGAACCAAATTTGCCAATACGGATAGGAAGTAAGATCTCCTCTTGTGCAGTTCCACTAAGATCAAGCAATCAAGCAACGTTGTCGGTGTGACATTTTGGTTGAACTGCACAAAACACTCTTAAAACAAAAGTGTTTTGTGCAGTGCAACAAAAGGTCACAATGGCAACGAGGTGAAGTAGATAACCCTGTTTACACAGAGGTGCAAAGGAAACAACTAGTGGTCAATAATGGTGGATGACACAGAAGCCAACAAAAAGAAGCATCTACCTTATCTAAATGGGAAAGAAAGCAAGATAGTAGCATTTCTCAAACGGTGGCATTGATTAATATTAACAGAGTGATTATATTAACAATAAAATTCGTTAAACATGTAATTTGCTTTTAACTGTGGCATTGCATCAATTTTCCAGCGGCATTATTAGTGGGTGTTTGTTTACAGGGACATTTTGGTGGAGGGTCTAAAAAAACTCTGTGTCAGTCCCATCTAAACCAAACAGGAGGGACTTTTAGGGACTAAAAGTGGGCATTTGGGACTAAAGAAAGAAGACCCCGAGGGAGAGTCTTTTTGGGACTTTTTCCAACAGTTGCCCCTGCCATGCATCGCACCTTGTCTCTATTAGTTCATTACTAGGGGTAACATGGTCTTTTAGCATGTCATTTAATAATCTCTAGTCCATGTTTAGTCCCTGGAACCAAGCAGGTAGGGACTAGGGAGTTTTTAACCAAACAGGGCCTTAGATTAACAAGAGCTAAAGAGTTGCACGGGACAGTGGACGCACCAGCACCATGTGCATCTACCGATGTACTGGGGTGAAGCACAGTCTGTTGCAACAAAGAACAAACAACCAAGGAGCATATTTGTGTTGGTCCCAGTTTTGTTATCTTTAGACACCTTTCCCTATGTGAGTGCAGCAAATCTAGTCCTGCTCAAACTCTACAGCCTTGTCCCCCAAAACAAAAGATCAGTTCGTTACAGATGTGTGTACTGCGTTTGTCATTGTTTTCCCTTTTCGACCAACGAAGGTGCTGGATAGCCAGTCTGTACTAGTACTTTCCCCACTTCCTTTCCTCTATGAACCACGTCCTAGATTTATGCTATACAACTTTCCCCACTACTCTCCCCCATTCCTGTCCTCTTTGAACCACGTCTTAGATTCATGCGATACAACTTCCCCCCTTCCTTTCCTTTTTGAACCACGTCCTAGATTCATGATATACAACTTTTCCCACTACTTTCCCCCATTCCTTTCCGCTTTGCACCACGTCCTAGATTCATGGTATACAACTTTCCCCACTACTTTCCTGTTTGATCCAACACCTAGATTCGAGTGCAGAAGTGGAAAAAGCCCACATGCAGCTAGAGCAATGCATGTGGAATAAGTAAATTATACCTTAAGGTTCTTGGGGTGTGGTTCGGTGGGCGACCGGAGGCCGTTCGACCCACACTATGTACGACGGCGAAGAAGAAGGGGTCGGAGGCCCTCCCGCGCCACCGCTGGGTGAAAGTGAACAGCTGCGCCCGTAGTGGATTCCCTCCCTCGCCGACGGCGACAGCGTTAAGCCTCCTTCCCTTCCCGGCGGACGGATCCTGCCGGCTCTTTGACCAGCAGTGAGGGGAGAGAGAGAGGCCAACGAAGTCTTGTTTAGATCTGGATTGGGTGAGAGAGTGTGAAGAGAGCAACTACAAGCAAACCAGTAGTGAGGGGAGAGAGAGAGGCCAACGAAGTCTTGTTTATATCTGGAGAGGGTGAGAGAGTGTGAAGAGAGCAACTACAAGCGCTGAGGCTCCAGCGTGTATATATATACTGGAGAGAGTGTGAAGAGTGCAAGCCCTAGAAAACAAGCGCCGAGGCTGCGGCTTATACGTGATGAGGTGATTATATGGTCACTACGAGATCGTATAGCTCCGTATCCATCCATTTTGACCAGTCAAAGAATCCTCCTGGCATGAATTATGCTCAAGTGTAGTTATCGAACCCGAGACCTCAAGTTTGATGAGCGAACAGGCTAACCAACTACACAACCCTCGTTATGTTCAGCGAGAGGAAAATAACCTTTTATACATTCCTGCATTTGTGTGACAAGCATGCCGTGTTTTTGTGTGTGTGTGGGAGTCATTGGGATTTAAATCATAATCGTGTCATGTGGCTTTGGTGGTAAGACTATCCACAGTGGTGCAGAAATAATGCAGCCTTAGTCACCTTACCTCTCTCCACGTAGTACGTTGGGTCCCACCAGTCAGAGGGTGAAACAAACAAATTAATAAGAAAAATTAAAAGCACCAGTAGTGTATCTTACCTCACACATCTCGCTACTGCTCGGGAACACTGTCCAATTGATCCCTCTGTTCGCTCACGTACTATTTTAAGTGAATCCTTATTATAACATGCACACAATTTTGGGAACTTGTATTCGACCTAAGTCAGTGTGCCACCGTATCTCGTACGACTCCCTCCGTCTAGGTGTAATAAGTCACGTTAGAAGGTGCAGCGGGACCAAGGTGCAAGCAGATTGGAGGAGAAGGAGAAACTTGACCGGTCATTCCTCCAATCAAAGCCCTAATTTCTGTCTCTAAACGCAACAATTAATCCAAAAAACTAAGAGATGCCGTTTTAGCTACCATGCAGGGCCACGTATTAACTCACATGCAAGCCGACTTTGATTTCTTGCCTGATCAACGCGTAGTTGCGCTCCATGCATTGGGTTTTCGAGGGAGATAACAAGGCAGAGTAAGGAGCGTTTGGTTACATTGCTTAGGCTGGTCATAGTGGTGAGTAACTTGGACTAGTAACATGCATATGTTACTAGTCTATGTT
Organism: Aegilops tauschii subsp. strangulata; assembly: GCF_002575655.3. NCBI lineage: Eukaryota > Viridiplantae > Streptophyta > Magnoliopsida > Poales > Poaceae > Aegilops > Aegilops tauschii. Next base: position 226,932,907 of record NC_053035.3, on the reverse strand, counting down.
ACTACTACGCGAAGTTTGCCGTCGGAAGCGAGCCGATCTGGCTCTCCTAAGCTAGCAAGGTTTTTCTAGCCCACCCAAGCTAGCTAGCCCACAAAAGCTAACATATTTTAACAGTTCCAAACACCTAACCTTGCCCGGCTATGCTATAAGCTGTTCTTGCTAAGGATCCAAACGCTCCCTAAGTAACAACGCTCGCTAGCAACGAGGCCAGGAGGGGATTGAGATGCGAAGTTAATGGACGACGCCTAAACATTTTGGGAATATCTAATTTCCGTAGGATGACTTAACACCTAGACGGAGGGAGTACTACTCCTCAGTCTAGGTTTGATGGAATATTCGTCACCTCTTTTCTTCTTCTACGTACTCCATTTGTATCTCACTTCCTGTGGCTTCGCACTCGCACGATTTTCCTATTCTATGAACCTGTGTGTGCGTGTGCGTGTGTGTGTTTAACAGCATGTGTGTGTTAGAGAGAGTGACAGATCGACCTACTCCTACAGAGAGATGGTGTGTAGTGTACGATTTTAGCCTCGAGAGTCGGTGCATCCTCTCGTTTCCGGGCGTCCGGTAGGGACATGCGGACAGCTGCCACGCCCGCTCCTGACCAGCCTGGCCCACCCAAAGCCCCTCCATCGCCCGCGCGCGCTTCCCGCCCGAAACGGTCAGCGCCACTCCAAAGAATCGGTGCCGCATTCATGCCCGGGCACAGCGGACGCGACCTCTCATTGGCGCCTGCGTTGAAGGGAGAAGCGGATTCAAGGTGATGGTTGCTTCGTCCGTCCAACTTACTGCTGGGTCTATGTGATTTGACTCCTCATTGGTCATTATTACTGAGGTGGTAGGACTGCTGGATGTCGCATGCTTTCGGCGAAAGGAGGTACTACTAGATTACAATTTTCTCCATTCTTACGGCGGAGGAGTGCAAGAGCAGTGAAAACACGCAGGCTCAGTGATTACATGGCCCACCTCACACTATCACCATATTTTCTGGACACCGTGCGACACCTAACTCTTTACATAGTACTCCCTCCGTTCCTAAATATAAGTCTTTGTAGAGATTCCACTAGGTGGAATACATACGGAACAAAATGAATGAATCTACACTTAAAATGCATCTATATACACCCATATGTGGTTCATGGTGAAATCTCTACAAGGACTTATATTTAGGAACGGGGGAAGTACTTGTATAGTACGTACTGTAATTTATCAGCGAGATAGTACAATGCTATGAAGCTTCCAGCTTCTGTTACATGTATCTAGCGTCCAAGGTTGTCCGTTGCAACATTTCATCAAATACAAAGGAGACTAACATGCATGCTATTGCATCTCAATGATTGACAAATCATAGCAAATATGTACTCCCTCCGTTCCAAAATAAGTGTCTCAACTTTATGCTACATACGGAGGAAACTGAGTGAATCTACACTCTAAAATATATCTATATACATCAGTGTTTGGAGTATGTACTAGTAGTTCATATTAAAATCTACTAAAGGACATATATATTCCAAACAATATGATAATCTCTCTAACCAAGGTAGTAGGGACGAGGAGTAAACGGAGCGAGTAGTAAAATTTTCTCCTCGTCCTGCGAGCCACCGCGCGCGTGGGCGAGGGAGCGGACGTAAGGCGTACAGTACTACTACTAGTAAGCAAGCTTCACCTCATCCTGCGAGCCACCGCGCCCGTGGGCGGGGGAGACGGCGTACTAAGCAAGCTTCTCCTCGTTCTGCGAGTTGACGGGACACATCAAAAGTACTCCAGTGTATAGAGCCTTGCCTCTAAGGTAGGCCCCACATGGTTTGCCTCTTTTTTAACATAACGTGTCAAGTCGCAATTTGTTTGTTCACCCGTGGTAGACGATCCTCCCTCCATCTAGTGGACAACCAATACACATGTCAACTTACCATGTGGGCTGCCTTTTCGTACAGAAATGAGCTCCACCGGGTACCCGCGCGGGTGTGGTTGGGAAAGATACGGGAGTACGTGCGCCGTGCGTGCACCACTTCTCTTCGTGCACGTCCCCCACCTACGTGGATGTGTGTGAGAGATACAAACCTAGACAAATGGCTTGTGCGTTCGTGAGTGTTTTTTGTTTGGGGGGTGGGGGAGGTTGATTTCGTGAATGTATTTGTGGGAATATGTGTCGATGACATCTCAAACAAAATTTTGCATGCAATGTGTGTGAAATGGAGGCCTATCCGTATCATATATAGAGGGTCGGGTGATCCACGAGAAGAGAGGGAGGGGTCATAGATATCGATAGAGTCAAAGAGAGGATCAAGTGGGTGGGTGCGAGATCGATGAAGAGAGCCATCGAAATTGTGTGTGTGTGCAAGTCAAAGATATAGAGTGACTGACCTAGCTACCGGAATGTCAGAGGGCACAGGTCAAGTTTGTGTGTGGCAGGGAGACATGACTAGAGCGCTCGATGTATCGTTGTGTGTGTGTGGGAGGGGGTGGGGGAGGGGTAGGCAGAGGCCTAACTATAGAGGTAGAACGACTCGTATATGTGTTGAGAAGGAGAGACCCAGCTATGTCTTGAGGGAGATCGGTCGACGTCCATACATAACTGAAGGACGGGAAATAGGATGAGACAGAGAGAGAGAGAGGAGAGAGAGAGAGGGAGGGAGAGGGGTAGAGTGCTGGATGGGTGATGGAGTTGCTTCTCGAAGATGGTGGGAGAGGCCTACTAGACAAACTGAGGGTGGAACTGCAATATTATCAATAAGAGTGGGGATGTGTTTCTGTGTGTGCCTGTGCGTGATAGATCTGTCAGGACACATCCATGGATGATGAAGGGGAACCATGTGTTTGGTAAGCAAACCTAACTAGATCGGTAGATCAATTGTTGTTTGTCGGAGGAAGGGAGAGACATAACTAATGAGGTAGATCGGTCGACGCGTGGGGAAAAACGAGTTATAAGGACCTAGCTAGCTATATGTATAGCGGGAGATCGGTCGGTGTACGTCCATTTGTTAGAGGCAAATAAGGCCCGGCGAGACGGATAGACAGAGAGAATGGAGCTAGGAGGTGGTGCGAGAGGCCCAGCTACTAGCTAGATAGGGGGAGGAGTGTGCGGTTGTGAGATCGATGAAAAGAGGGGCGAGAGTTTACACGTGTGTGGGACCGTATGAGAGACACGAAGGAAGGACACATAAAGGAGGAGATTGAAGGTGCGTGTGTATGTTGTAGGCAGACATCGCTGGAGAGGTTTATCGATCGTTGTGTGTCGGAAAGGAGTTGTGGAGACTGTGGGAGAACGACCTAAAGAAAAAAAATGAATGTGCGCGATGGATAGAATGCTGAGGGAGGGGGAGGGCGAGGAGGGCGTGTGCATGCATGAGAGAAAGTTAGTGGTAGCTACAAAGGTTAGAGGATTGTGTGGGTGTAAGAGACTAACAAAGATCATAATTTGATATGAAAGTGGATTCATATATTTGAATAGGAGATCATAGTATTTTAAACATATGCATGCATGAATATAGCGGTGATACGCATGTTGTGGTTTTGCACATGTTATACCATAATGTGATAATGCATGGCATTTGCAACTCACAGCTAAATGTCGAACAATCTAAACCATACTATACATCGAACAATCTCACATTTTATTTGAATTTGTGATAATGTGTGGCGTTTGCAGCTTACAACTAAATATCGAACAATCTAAACAATACTATATATCGAACATTCTCACATTTTATTTGAATTTGTGGTAATGTGTGGTGTTTGCAACTCACAGCTAAATACTTGTAGGCGTAGGGGGCGGGGCACCATACATAATGTGATAAACACATTATACATAAGAGACATGGTTTAGTTTGTGAAGGTCTATCTAGAGCTTGAAATGTACTACGATTTGAAATCAACATAAAGTGGATTCAAAAAATCGAGTTCGAGTTCATATAGTACACATAGTTCATATGTAACTCGAGGCTAATCATGTGGTGTGCTGTGAAGATAATACACAAACGATGGTTTAACTTGACAATAATGACGACTGTAGATCTTATCAAAACAGAGAAACGAATTCAAATGCTTTGACTTCACAACAATCATTATTGTAGACCTTATTCAAATAGAGAAACAAATTCAAATTTAGTTCATATTGAAGCGGTACTATATACGTTTGCATGCATTATACACGTAGCGAAATATTTTAATTGAACATAACATGAATTCAAAGTTTTGAATGACATTTGTAGTGCGAATTGATTTGGTACAGTACACGTTAGGCTTGTCCGGAAATTTCAACCCACGCCTTGTTAGCCCGAAATATTTAAGATATATCTTTGTCTCGTTGTGCTCCGACAACTCCCTCCATCTCAACCCGCGCCTTGCTATTCCAAAATTACAACGCGCGCGAAAACTCCCACCTCCTGTGAAATCCCAACACGCGAAATGCCCGTGATACCCCTGAACTGAAAGAACTGCCTCAAATCGATGGGGGTACTTTCATAACTTACCCCACATTTCGGACAAGCGCGTACCTAAGCCGTGGTTCCCCACTCCCATCCCATCCGCCCACCCATTCATACACCGAGGCCGGGAAAACCCGCGAAGCCCCACACCCTCCTCCGTCCGCCACCCAGCCGGAGCCTCTTCCTCGACGATGTCGTCCACAGCAACACCTCGACGTCCCTCATCCACCATACCGGATGAGGATCCGTCGTCGATCTGGTCGTTCCGCCGGTTCAGCCACCCCGTCCTCCACCTCCAAGGAGCTTCCCCGACGTTCCCCTCGTCTTTCGCGCCACCTCCATTCCCACATCGCCGTCTTCACCTGCACCACCAGAAGAGCATCATCATCACCATTTCCTCGGATGAAGCTACGGCCTAATCGGCCCCACCAAAGAGGTTGTACACTAATCGCCGCATTTTCTTCTTGTTTCGATCTCACGGTGCTGCCGGCGCTCGGTCCCGAGCCGACACGGCGCGGCTCCATCCACGACGGTATCGTCGGCCACTTCCTCCACGGCGTCGCTCGCTCGGTGGCGACGTCCACATCAGTACGAGCTGCTGCTGCTTTAGCTCTCGCACGCGCTGCTGCTCTGCTCTTGCTCTTGGTCCCCTACCTGGTCTGCTCTTGCTCTTGCTCTTGCTCGCGCTGCTGCTCTCGCTCTTGCTCTTGCTTGCGATGCTGCTCCGATTTCGCTACACTTCAGTCGACTGAATCGACTTTTGGGTCAGCCGATTTTCAGGGGGTGGGGGCTCACCGAAGTTAAGGAAGAACCAGCCGCCCCCGCCGGAGAGGTACCCCACTATCTATCTTAGGGTTCAGGGTGGGGACGGTGGTCGCCGGCGGTGGTGGGGCGATGGCGTGGGGATCGCTGAAGAAAAAGCTCGGCATGGGGGGGGGGGCTAGAGGGATGGCCGGGGCGGCGGCGAACCGGCGGTGGGGAGTGCTTTCGAGGCGGGTGGGGCTGTGCACCGCCGGCCGCTGGCGGCTGGGGGCGGCTGTTTGGCCGGTGGTGGCTGGCGGCTCAAGGGTGTGGAGGTTGAAGATGAACTGCAGGCCCTTGATTTCGTATCCAACGGCTGCAAAATCGACTGACCAGAGATGAAAAAGTCAGTCGACTGACGTGTAGCTTCACCTCTAATGCATTCAGTTTCGACAGTAAAATTCAGTTTCGACAGCAAAATTCCGTTTCGACAGTTAAGTTCAGTTTCGACAATTAAATTCAGTTTCGACAGTTAAGTTCAGAGATGAGTGGCTGATGTATACATCTAGCACTTTGTGGTTATGTATTTTACGTCATGTATTGGAGATGCTATTAGAATTACACTCAGGTTAACGTTGTCTCTCTTGTCCTGCTTCAGCCTCGGCGTCGTACAACTCACCGGAGCTGCTCCAACGACGAAACCCTCCATCACAGCGGAGCAGTACCTCGGGCTCCATCTCCATACACCTAAGATCTTCTTCCCCTCCTCCGACAGCCAAGTCAGCCGGAGCATCCTCACCGGCCAACCCAATCACGCTGAGATCGACATGGCTTCGCCAAAGAGGTTGTACACTTCTTGTGGTTTGACTTAATATCACCATGCTTCTTTGCATCCAGTGATCTTCCAATTCTTGTGAACCAAACACCCAGATTGGTAGAAATCATGTGTTTTTAAATTCTCTATTTTGCACGTGCATTCCTATCCTATTCCTGTCTATTTCCTATCCCTGCATTGTTAGAATCCTCAAATTCAAACAAGCCCTTACACAATTACTTCTGTTACAGATATGTGTCAATGAAAACCTTGTGTGGTTTGTCCTGCTCCTGCGGTGTTGTGTTCCAACCCAGCTCAACTGCTCCAACGACGGAAGGGTTCACCACAGCAGGGATCTGCTCTCCAGACTATCTTTTGCTGCCTCAGATCTTCTTCCCCGCCGCCGGCAGCCACGACAACTGCATTACCATCATCAACTGAGCAGATGACCTTGAGGACTACACGGGTCCGCAAGAGAGGTCGCACTCTTCCGTGTCTGCTTATGTTATGCATCTCTTAATATGATGACATGCTACTTTATCGTCGTGTTTACCTATTAGACTCCGAGTCAGGTCCAAACTTCTGCTGAAACTTGAGTTTTTAAATGGTTGTGGGGTACATATTGGGGCAGCAATCAGTACTATCTATCTACTATCTGGTTAATCTCGGGTGTCTACTATGAGTTTCATGTTGGGTGCAAACAAACATTAAAGCAGCCATTATCTGTATTTTTTAACTAAAGCTATTATCTGCCTGCTATCATTGGCTTTGGGTCTATCCACAGTTTGCTACCTTCACTCTGGATTTGTGCATGCACTCCTTACATAATCTCACTATGTTTCATTCCTATGCATGTCAGTTATTGTACACAATGGAACTGAACATGTAGAGCAAAAGAGACAAGCCTTGCGTGGCAATAAAATTTCATGCAGACGTTGCTCCATGGTGGGCGCAAAGGCAGCCCCCCTCCACTCATTTAGGATCGTAATCAAGAGGAAGATAACTGTTCTGAGGGGGATTCAGAAGCAGAAGACCACTCCTATTTACCCCATGAGGTCTTCGCTCTAACTTGGCATGCTGATGTTGGTAATGTCATGCATATGGTGCCGTGCATTGCTTACTGTATACATCAAAGATGTCATCTGCTTAGTTTAGACATGCTTTGTGTCAATGCTATCTGTTTAGTTTCTTTATCGTATATGTGAATCATGCAATGCCATCTTGTTTAGCCAGGCATCATATATGTGAATTTTGCAATGCCACCCTAGTTAGCCAGTCATCCTATATGTGAATTATATCATGACATCATTTTTTATTACGTGTTAAATTTGTCAACAATTTTAGTACATTCAATTAATCTTCCTGTGCATCAGCCATTCGGCACGGTCATGGAAAAATCTGGAGTGGAAACAAGGTCTTCAGAGCAGACAATGCTATCTGACGAAGCGCATGTCTTGCTGGTTACAGATAGCTCCTTAGAGGAGGATTCAGAGACAGATGACCAGTCCTATTCCCCCCCGAGGTGCATGCTCTAACTTGGCAGGGTTATGTTGCTCATATCATGCGTATGGTATCTTGCATTGCTATGTCATTTGCTTAGTTTAGACATGATTTGTGTGAATGCCATCTGTTTAGTGTCTAATTACCATATATGTGAATTATGCAATGCCATCTTGTTACAAGACATTATATATGTGAATTATGCAATGCTATCCTATTGCAAGGCATTATATATGTGAATTATGCAATGCCATCTTGTTACAAGAGATTATATATGTGAATTATGCAATGCTATCCTGTTGCAAGGCATCATATATGTGAATTATGCAATGCCATGCTGTTTAGCCAAGCGTCACATATGTGAATTATATCATGCCGTCCTTTTTTTGTATTTCTCATTGCTTTTGTCGACAATGTTTGTATATTCAACTGCTCTTCCTGTGCATCAGCCATTTGAATTGGTGATGGAGAAATATGGAGTGAAAACAAGGTCTTCAGAGAAGACAATGCTACCTGATGAAGCAGATATCTTGCTGGTTACAGATAGCTCTTCAGAGGAGGACTCAGAGGCAGATGACCAGTCCTATTATCCCCCTGAGGTGTATGCTCAAACTTGGCAGGGTTATATTACTCATATCATGTATATGTTGTATTGCAATGTTTAGTTTTTACATCATATACATGATATTGAATGCCATCTCCTTAGTTGACACATCATATATGCGATTGCCCTCTGCTCACTTCCTTAGTATATAAATCATATATTTGAATTATATCATGCCATGATGTTTACAAAGATAGCATGTATCTGAATTATGGCATGCCAACCCATTTTCTAAAGACATAATATAGTTATATCATCTCATCTTGTTTACATAGTCATCATATTTTGAATTATGTCATTCTATCCATGAATTATATCATGCCATCATGTTTCCATCGACGGCATGTTTGTGATTTATGGCATGCCAACCACTTTAATAGACACATCATATAGTTATATCATGTCATCCTGTTTACATAGTCATCATTTTTTGAAGTATGTCATTCTATCCTGTTTAGTTAGCCATCATACATGTGAAATTGTGTCATGCTATCCTGTTTAATTAGCCATCATATATGTGAAATTATGTCTTGCTATTTTGTTTGGCTAGACAACATAAATGTGAATTATTTCATGCCCTATTTTCTTCCCTACTATCCATTGCACCTGTCTATCTTACAATGTCTGTACATTCAATTACTTTTCTTGTTTATCAGCCATTTCAATTGGAGGGGGTGATGGCAGTATCCGTGGGAGTAACAACACGGTCTTCAGAAAAGATCATGCTACCTGTCGATGGAGATAGAACCACGGTTGTACTTGCCCAAGAACCAGCCCCACCACACATAACCCAGACTCACGTAGATTGTACCCCTACCCAGTTCGACAGAGAACCAGCTACACCCCTTCTAACCCCAACCCCAGCAGATAGTAACCCAGTTCCCGTTGACACAACACCGTCTCCACCACAGAGCACCCAAACACGATCTGTTAGTAAGGCAACTGCAGTGCCCAAAGCACGAGGACCACCACTCCGAACCCCAAGTCAACGCTTAAAGCAGAAGAAGAATTGTTCTCAGGCCAGGTTCCATAGCTATGGTTCATACTACTTTGCTCTTGCATCACTGTATTTACTCATACCAACTAATTTCAAATTTGAAGGATGCAATTGAAACTCCAATGGCGCAACAGGTATGTTTTAAACCTGTTTCTTTAACGTGTTTGCTGTTGTAACTTGCTCTATGTTGATTTCAGTTTCAATTGAATAAACAGTTATGTTCTCACGCCATGCACATTACAAGTGTTGTTATTGCTGTGTAGTTTCCCACACTTATATTCTGTCTATGCTCTTTGTCTTAAATAGATATGATTCGAACTGTATCTATCTTGATTTGGCAACAAAACTAGAATGATATAGACCATACAGTGACCATACTACATAGATATATGTTTGTTTCATGTTGTTATCCTGTCCACCTTACTACTCAACTGGTTTACCAAAATGAGTTTCATATACTACATTGTAAACCTATGATGTGTTTGTTTGTTTCTCTTTTAGAGCGCGGATAAAATATTGGAGAAGAGTACCCCGTTATGCAATGGTAAAGGAAGTAATGCGGATAAGGTTCAAGATAGTGAGACATCCCTGTTGTTCTCCAAGAAAGCTGATAAAAACTATATTGAAGACACTAAGACAACCCCAAAGTCCTGTCTTGATGTAGTGTTCGAGTTACTGGCTACTACTGCTGGCACCAGCTCTTCGAACTTGCTGCCTGAATCAGTTCGGCTTCTTGAGTCTCAACTTCAAGTTGAAAGACATCGATCAGATGTTATGCGACAGGAAGCCGAAGGACTGAGGAAGTCCCTGCAGAGTTCAGATGCATACTTTCTGGTGCAACAGCAAGTGCTGGAGGATTTAAGCGCCAAACAAGAGAAAGTTAATAAGCTTGCTAAGCATCTTGCCAGCATTATGGGTACCCAGGATATTGTTTCTTGAGCTCTTCTGAAGTGGTTTCAGTTCTGGACTTGTTTTGCTGCGACGTTTATATGCTGCTTTGTTCCCTATATTTGCACTTGTGGCGAACTTTGATGCCCAGTGGATGTAATATGTGTAATAGCCGTGATAGCCTAGCATAAGTTGCTTGCTTATTTATTTCCTTATTGTCTTGTTTCTTTGTTTTCTTGTAGTCAGTGCAGTTCTTTTTCCGCGGTTTGCTAGTGGCTGCAATAACCTATTTTTTGAACTAGGCCACATTAACAATGGGCTACATATTTACTGTAGTTAACATGGGCCTCCTATGGGCCGTAGAAACAATGGGCATTCTAAGGGCCGTAGAAACAATGGGCCTTCTACGGGGCGTAGACACAATGGGCCTTCTACGGGCCGTATCATCAATGGGCCTTCGTATGATCGGTTGGTCAAACATGGGCCAATAACAGACCACATCATGGCCGTAAATAGGCTAGAGTTGAAATCGTCCGTTCATGGGCCGACCATAACTGGCCATCGTTAATCGGCTGTATTTGATGGAGCTATGAAAACGGCCCAACGTATTAACAGGCCACAAACGGGCCGACCGTAACCACGGGCTGAATTTGGCCCACAAGCAGAAAATGACAGTAATGGGCCGAAAGTAAACGAATGCTGGAAATGAGCCCAAGAAGAAATGGGCCCTGAGAAGGCCGAAAAATAACATGGGCTGGAAACGGCCCAACGGAATAATGGGCCGTTAATGGGTATAAAGTGATACACTGTTCATTATGGGCCAGTTTTACCACGGGCCGTTAATGGGCCGAGGGTTACTAAGGGCCTCATATGGGCCAAAAGACGTCATGGGCCATACATGGGCCGGAAGTTAAAACAGGCTGGAATTATATTGGACGGCCCAGATGACGCTACTGGGCCTAATTCGGATAGGCCGTAAACGAGCCCTGGGTTAGCGGGCTGTAAATGGGCTATATGCGAACAGGCCATTAACAGGCTTGTCGTGGGCCGGCCCGCCACCTTTTGACCAAGTCAAATGGGCCAGCCTTTTACAGGAATGGGCCTCTGTTGGGCCATGCCACGTGTCAACGTATCATAGGCGCTTTGGGTCCAATGAGTGGATGACATCTGTCTCAACGGTGAGCGGACACGTGTTTCCTCCAACCAATGATGATTTTACACGTGGAAAATCCCCATTGGTCGGGGCTGTTAACGGGTTATCAGATCCAAAACCGGACCCGATAGCTTAACGGCGTTCCGTTACGGTGGATGCCATGTGTCGGTCACCCTTGACGAAAGCACTTCTGTGACGCGCGATTTATCGTCATGGAAGTGGACACTTCCGTGATGATAATTTTGGTAATGTCATGGAACACTTCTACGACAACACATGTATGACTATCTTGATTCTGTCATAAATTTGTCATGGATGTACATGCATGACAGAAAACGTGACCTACTGTGACAAACACGTATCATCACGAAAGTGTATTTTTTTTGTAGTGAAGCGAGTTGGATGCACACCCACTTAGTTTCTTTTGTTGAGCTTTCATACACTTATAGCTCTAGTGCATCCGTTGCATGGTAATCCCTACTCACTCACATTGATATCTATTGATGGGCATCTCCATAGCCCGTTGATACGCCTAGTTGATGTGAGACTATCTTCTCCTTTTTGTCTTCTCCACAACCACCATTCTATTTCACATATAGTGCTATGTCCATGGCTCACGCTCATATATTGCATGAAGATTGAAAAAGTTTGAGAACATCAAAAGTATGAAACAATTGCTTGGCTTGTCATCAGGGTTGTGCATGATTTAAATATTTTGTGTGATGAAGATAGAGCATAGCGAGACTATATGACTTTGTAGGGATAACTTTCTTTGGCCATGTTATTTTGAGAAGACATGATTGCTTTGTTAGTATGCTTGAAGTATTATTCTTTTTATGTCAATATTAAACTTTTGTCTTGAATCTTTCGGATCTGAACATTCATGCCACAATAAAGAAAATTACATTGAGAATTATGCTAGGTAGCATTCCACATGAAAAATTCTATTTTTATCATTTACGTACTCGAGGACGAGCAGGAATTAAGCTTGGGGATGCTTGATACGTCTGCAACGTATCTATAATTTTTGATTGTTCCATGCTATTATATTATATGTTTTTTATGTTTAATGGGCTTTGTTATGCACTTTTATATTATTTTTGGGACCAACCTATTAATCGAAGGCCCAGTGCAAATTGCTGTTTTTTGTGCCTATTTTAGTGTTTCGCAGAAAAGGAATATCAAATAGAGTCGAAACGGAATGAAACCTTCGCGAGGATCGCTTTTGGAACAAACGCAATCCAGGAGACTTGGAGTGGATGTCAAGAAAGCAACGAGGAAGCCACGAGGCAGGAGGGCGCGCCCGGGGGGGGGGGGGGGTAGGCATGCCCCCCACCCTCATGGGCCCCTCGTGGCTCCACCGACCTACTTCTTTCGCCTACATATATACTCATATACCCTGAAAACATCCGAGAGCACCACAAAACCCTATTTCCACCGCCGCAACCTTCTGTACCCATGAGATCCCATCTTGGGGCCTTTTCCGGTGCTCCGCCAGAGGGGGAATAGATCACGGAGGGCTTCTAGATCAACACCATAGCCTCTCCAATGATGTGTGAGTAGTTTACCACAGACCTTCGGGTCCATATTATTAGCTAGATGGCTTCTTCTCTCTCTTTGGATCTCAATAAAAAGTTCTCCTCGATTCTCTTGAAGATCCGTTCGATGTAATTCTTTTTGCGGTGTGTTTGTCGAGATCCGATGAATTGTGGGTTTATGATCAAGATTATCTATGAACAATATTTGGTTCTTCTCTGAATTCTTATATGTATGATTTGATATCTTTGCAAGTCTCTTTGAATTATCAGTTTGGTTTGGCCTACTAGATTGATCTTTCTTGCAATGGGAGAAGTGCTTAGCTTTGGGTTCAATCTCGCGGTGTCCTTTCCCAGTGACCGCAGGGGCAGCAAGGCACGTATTTTATTGTTGCCAACGAGGATAAAAAGATGGGGTTTATATCATATTGCTTGAGTTTATCCCTCTACATCATGTCATCTTGCCTAATGCGTTACTCTGTTCTTATGAACTGAATACTCTAGATGCATGCTGGATAGCGGTCGATGTGTGGAGTAATAGTAGTAGATGCAGAACCGTTTCGGTCTACTTGTCGCGGACGTGATGCCTATATACGTGATCATGCCTAGATATTCTCATAACTATGTGCTTTTCTATCAATTGCTCGACTGTATTCACCAACCGTAGAATTTGCTATCTTGAGAGGAGCCACTAGTGAAACCTATGGCCCCCGGGTCTATCTTCCATCATATTAATCTCACGTTAATTAGTTATTTTTGTCGCCGTTTATTTTGCAATCTTTACTTTCCAATCTATATCATAAAAATACCAAAAATATTTATCTTATTATCTCTATCAGATCTCACTTTTGCAAGTGGCCGTGAAGGGATTGACAACCCCTTTATCGTGTTGGTTGCAAGGTTCTTATTTGTTTGTGCAGGTACGAGGGACTTGCGTGTTGTCTCCTACTGGATTGATACCTTGGTTCTCAAAAACTGAGGGAAATACTTACGCTACTTTGCTGCATCACCCTTTCCTCTTCAAGGGAAAACCAACGCATGCTCAAGAGGTAGCACATCCCCACTATCTCTTCCCTTTACTTATCTTAGTTCGATCTTTTGCTTTAGATGAATAAAAGTTTAGTTTGATCCTTTCTTTTCGAGAGTTTGCTTAGTGATCTATCCTTGTAATCGTGTGTGAGATATACACTAAAGTTTATTTGAGTTTTTGCTTTCTTTACTTTTACGTTGCAATAAAAATAAAGGAAAAAAATGAAAAAGATCATATCCTAATCTTATGGTAGGTGATGACACCAGATAAGGAAAAGTATAAGTAGGAAATTTTATTAGAGATTGACAAACATAGCATTGGTTAATGATGCAACTCATGAAAGAATTAATGAGGGAAGAGAAGATTCACATATAAATACACTATCCTAGAAATCTTTTGTGATTGTGAGCCCCCATCAAATTATTATATGCCAAAATTGTTGACGTTGGACAAGGAAAACAACCTAATGATTTATCTTTGTTCATATTCAGATAGAAGTCATATTGTCATAGATCCTTCAACATGTGGTGCTTGCCCCTATCTTTGATAGCCAAAAATTCCGCACTAAGTAGAGATACTACTTGTGCATCCAAAAACCCTTAAACCCAAATCTTATTTTCAAGAGTCCACCATACCTACCTAGAGATTGAGAAAGATCCCTCAAGTAAGTTGTCATCGGTGCAATAAGGCAATAAAAATTGCTTCTAAAAGTGTGAGATCATTTAGTGTAAGAGAAAATTGAGCGTTGTACGAACTTGTGATGGTGAAGAATAAAAGCGACAGACTGCATAATAAAGGTCGCTATCACAAGGGGCAATGCAACGTGACGTTCTTTTGCACTAAGGGGTTGAGCATACAAACAAATAAGCGCATGGCAACCTCTGCTTCCCTCTGCGAATGGGCCTATCTTTTACTTTTATGTATTTACTTTTATGCAAAGAGTCAAAGTTTTCTCTCTATTCCTTTTTATTTTTTGGCAAGCATCATGTGGTGAGAAAAGATCTAGGCACATATGTCCAGTTGAATATGGGTGGCATAAGTTATTATTGTTGACATCACCCTTGAGGTGAATACGTTGGGAGGCGAAACTATAAGCCCCTATCTTTTTATGTCCGGTTGAAATGTTTCGCTCATGTGTATGCGGTGAGTGTTAGCAATCATAGAAGACTATATGATGGTTGAGTATGTGGACTTGCCTAAAGGCTCTGATACGTGACCCTTCCTGAAAATATGATGAATTGTAGTTGAAAAGTTGGCTGAGAACATAGTTTGTTGGTTTCTAATAGAGTTTTTGCTTTATACTTCAATAGTGTGATGAATTGTCACTTATTCATTAGAAGTCTATGATAAAAGGTCTATGATAAGAGTCTTATGTTTAATATTGTTGCTTTTATAATAATGAACATGATGCTTCTATGTCCGTATTTTGTTTTTATCGACACCTCTCTCTCTCTAAGCATGTGGACATGTTTCTCGATTTTGGTTTTCCGCCTGAGGACAAGCGAGGTCTAAGCTTGGGGGAGTTGATACGTCCATTTTGCATCATCTTTTCCTACTGTTATTTATGATGTTTTTATGCATAATAATGATTTTTGGAGTAATTATAATGCCTTTCTCTCATAATTTGCAAGGTATACACAAAGAGGGAGAATTCCGGCAGCTGGAAATCTGGACCTGGAAAAGCTACGTCAGGCTACCTATTCTGCACAACTCCAAACAGGCTGAAACTTTACCGAGATTTTTTATGGAATATATGATGAATATTGGAGCAAATAAGTACCAGAGGAGGCCCACTAGGTGGGCACAACCCACCTGGGCGCGCCAGGGAGCCCAGGCGCGCCCTGGTGGGTTGTGGTCACCCAGGCCCACCTCCGGTGCCCATCTTCTGGTATATAGGTCATTTTGACCTAAAAAAAGGAGAGGACTTTCAGGACGGAGCGCCGCTGTCTCGAGTCGGAACTTGGGCAGGAGCACTTTTGCCCTCTGACGGAGCGATTCCGCCGGGGGATCTTCCCTCCCGGAGGGGGAAATCATCATCATCATCATCACCAACAACTCTCCCATCTTGTGGAGGGCAATCTCCATCAACATCTTCAACAGAACCATCTCATCTCAAACCCTAGTTCATCTCTTGTGTTCAATCTTGTTACCGGAACTATAGATTGGTGCTTGTGGGTGACTAGTAGTGTTGATTACATCTTGTAGTTGATTACTATATGGTTTATTTGGTGGAAGATTATATGTTTAGATCCAATATGCTATTTAATACCCCTCTGATCTTGAGCATGATTATCATTTGTGAGTAGTTACTTTTGTTCTTGAGGTCACGGGAGAAAGCATGTTGCAAGTAATCATGTGAACTTGATATATGTTTGATATTTTGATAGTATGTATGTTGTGATTCCCTTAGTGGTGTCATGTGAACATCGACTACTTGACACTTCACCATATTTGGGCCTAAGGGAATGCATTGTGGAGTAGCAATTAGATGATGGGTTGCGAGAGTGACAGAAGCTTAAACCCCAGTTTATGCGCTATTCCGTAAGGGACCGATTGGATCCAAAAGTTTAATGCTATGGTTAGAATTTATTCTTAATACTTTTCTCGTAGTTGCTGATGCTTGCGGGAGGGTTAATCATAAGTAGGAGGTTTATTCAAGTAAGAACATCACCTAAGCACCGGTCCACCCACATATCAAATTATCAAAGTAGCGAACACAAATCGTACCAGCATGGTGAAAGTGACTAGATGAAATTCCCGTGTACCCTCAAGTATGCTTTGCTTATCGTAAGAGACCGTTTTGGCCTGTCCTTTGCCTCAAAAGGATTGGGCTACCTTGCTGCACTTTTGCTACTATCATCGTTACTTGCTCGTTACAAATTATCTTGCCTTCAAACTACTCTGTTACTTACAATTTCAGCACTTGTAGACATTACCTTGCTGAAAACCACTTGTCATTTCCTTCTGCTCCTTGTTGGTTTCGACACTCTTACTTATCGAGAAGAGCTACAATTGATCCCATATACTTGTGGGTCATCAGTGGTAGGAGTCATTCGGAGAGGAATCGACCATTGTGATTACCCTCGGAAAGTTTGCGAGGGTTTGGAGACTACCCCAAGGTCTACCACTAGTGGTTAAGAAACGCCTTTGTGGTGTTGTCTCAAAGGGAGAATAGGGCGAGCCTTCGTTGTGTTGGTGTGCCTTCGTGGTAACATCCACCTCTCTAACAGTGACATAGCTTTCCTCCAAGGAAGTGAACATCAGCATACACCCTCGTCTCTCAAAGTTGCGGTTATTCCTAACCCTAACTTTACTTGTGGTTACTTGTCTCTTAGTCTTTATTTATATCATATTTTGCTTGCTTACTCACTTACTTGTGTTACTTGCTTACTGCATAGCTCTTCACATCTTGCTTGCAATTGTTAGGCTTACTTTCATATTTCGCATTATTGCCTAAAATTGCTAAGTAACAATTAAACTTTGTAATTGTGCCTATTCACCCCCTCTAGGTCCATCTCGATCCTTTCAATTGGTATCAGAGCCTTGTGCTCTATGCTTGTGGCTTAACCGCCCTAGAGTGAGATGATCCCTGATGGGACTCCCCTTGTTGCGGATCATAAGGATAAGGGCGCGGCTTCCATGGAAGCCAAGTCGTTTACTTTTGAGGATCTGGAACGGGCCCTTGCTAAGCAAAAGGAGGAGCATGATGCTTCTCTTGAGACCTTGGTCCAAATGAGATTAGCCACATTAACCACGATGCTAGCACCACTTTCGGGTGGTGCGGCCTTGAGGCCAACTGTGCCCACTCCTTCACTTGGCGAACAACCTCCTAGTAATGATCACTCCAGTGTTCCTTGGTTTTATGCAAGACCTCAAATAGAGAAACCAAAGTATAACCTCAAGGGAAACCTCCTTTACTTGATGACACTACCGATTTTTCTTTGTGGAGAGTTGCTATGCAGGATCATCTTCGATATGGAAATGATGAGATGTTGGATATCTTGGAGTATGGCTACAAAGTTCTTGACCCGAAGAATCTTACACCAAAAGAAATATATGACAAGAATCTCAACGACACAGCAACCATGTGCATAAGGAGAGGTATGACTGACAAGCAAAGGAGACTATACATACACATCACAAGTGCCAAGGAATTATGGAATAGCATTGTGAGGACCAAGACTGGTACCTCCACTCTCGGGCTTGCTCAATATGAAATTGCCAAGGGTCAATTGCAAAACTTTTGTATGGAGAAAGGTGAATCCCCCAAGCAGCTCCTTGAGCGTCTCATGACTCTCACCGCCGACATCAAGTCTTGTGATTGTGACAAGGCACAAGATGAATTCAATTTGACCAAGTGATTTCTCGTGGACAAGTTGCTTCATGCTCTTGCTCCATATCATCACCAAATGGCGTGGGACATAAGACAACACCATGGATTCAAGGAAATGACTCCGGATGACATCATATCCACCTTCCAACTATTTGAAGAGTCAAAGGCAAATGCTACAAAACATCTTACCATGCATGGTACCTCAACATCAAAGATCAATCTTGCATTGAAGGCCAAGCATGTATGTGAAGAAGAGCAAAGTGAAGAAGAAGATGATGATGATGGTGAAGATGGTGATGAGATTGACTCCAATGAGAGCCCTTCATATGAAGACATTGCCCTCTTTGTCAAGAAGTTTAGCGCGAGAAAATTCAAGGGAAGATTCCAAAAGAAGAAAGTGAGAAAATGCTACAACTGTGAAGAAACCAACCACTTCTCCAATGATTGCCCTTATGAGAAGGGAGAAGATAAACCAAGTTTTCCCAAGACCTTTCCCAAGAAGAAGTTGCCAAATCCTTTGAACTCCAAGCTCAAGAAGAGGGATGTGAAAGCAATGGTTGCTCATGAAGAATCCGATCCGGATGATGTTAGTGGTGTTGCCAGAGTAGCTCAAGATTCTCAAAACACCTTGAGGCTAGTCAACAAGAGTGGTGATGTTGTCACCTACAAATATATGAAAGACTACAAGGGCAACGCTCACAAGTGCCTAATGGCAAAGGCCATGGTAGAAGATGGAGAGGACCAAAACTCTCCTAACAAGGTCAAGGTAACCCCATGGTCAAACCCTCCTATTTTCACTCCTTCCACTCCTTGTGATGAGTATCTTGATGCGGAGGATAATTATGACGATGATGATATAGATGACCCTATGCTTGCTAAACTAAATAAGTTCATGTGCTCCCTCAAAGGAAAAAAAGCTCACTATGTTTCGTATGATTATGGAGATGGTGAGTAAGCACACCATCACCATTAAGGAACTCGAAACCCTCGTCACCGAGGAAAAGGAAAAATATGAATTCCTTGAGCGGAAAGTCCAATATGAGGAAGCACGAAATGACGAACTATGATTGAAAATTGGTGCAAACATTGATGGTCATGCTAAAGAACTTGCCTCCTTGAAAAAGGCTAAGGACTCTTGCAAGGAGTTGATGAGTGAGAAAAGTAAGCTTGTGAAATCTCATGCTTCTCTCTCTAAGGATTGTGAGCTTCTATCCATGTCCCTCAAGACTAAGGAAGAAGAGTGCACCCTTCTTGCAAAGAGTTTTAAGACACTCAAGCTTACTTATCTTGAAACCCTATCCAAGGCTTACTCTTCTCCTATTATTAATGTTGATGCTTGTACTACAAACTCTAGTGGTGACCTAGCATCTATTCTTGAGGAGAATCGCTTTCTAAAGGCACAACTCAAGAGAGGACTCATGACATGTGTTCAAGGACAAGATAACCTTAATGAGGTGTTGAGCCAACACAATGAAGTGTTTGCCAAGGAAGGGCTCGGGTTTGACCCAAGCACAAGCAAGAAGAAGACGACTTCTCAAAAGTGCACCACCCCTCTCAAGGAAACATTTGTTTGAGAAGGGCATAGGGACAAGGGTAAGGTTGTGAGTGGGAAGGCCACAACGGGCATGCCCACTCTCAACTAGCCAAAAGAGTTCATGCCTCCATCCTATGTACTTCGTAAAACTAAGGATGGAGAAGTTTATGCAAAATTTGTTGGTCCTTGTAATGCTTTCTGGTTTTATGCTATTTGGGTCCCTAAGAACCTTATGACTTACTTGAGAGGTCCCATTGCAAAATGGGTGACTCTAACCAAGTCATAATTGTGTGTAGGTTGCTTTCTTTGGTGGAGTCAAATGGGTGATCGATAGTGGATGTACCAACCATATGACCGGAGATAGCAAATTGCTTTATGATTTCATGGAAGCTATTCAACCATTTATGAGCATTGTGTTTGGTGGAGGATCAAAAGGACAGGTACTCGGGTTGGGCAAGGTGGCTATCACAAATGACATGTCTCTTGCAAATGTCATGCTTGTCCAATCCCTTAAATATCATTTGCTTTATGTTCGTCAATTGGCTTCTGTTGGTTATGATACACTATTTGGACTAACAGACGTGGAAGTCTTTAAGAGAGATACTCTCGAAGTGGCCTTTGTTGGAGAGTTGGATGGCAACCTTTACACGGTTGATATCTTGAAAGAGAGCACATT
The DNA here is from genome assembly GCF_002575655.3 of Aegilops tauschii subsp. strangulata. Lineage (NCBI taxonomy): Eukaryota > Viridiplantae > Streptophyta > Magnoliopsida > Poales > Poaceae > Aegilops > Aegilops tauschii. The sequence goes on along the minus strand of NC_053035.3, from coordinate 226,912,675 downwards.
CCATGCAACTTGTCTAATGGCCAAGGCCGACAAGGGGTGGCTATGGCATCGCCGACTAGCCCATGTCGGCATGAGAAATCTTCAAGATCTATTAAAGGGTAATCACATCCTTGGACTAACCAATGTCTCATTTGAGAAGATCGTGTGTTTAGTGCATTCATAGCTGGGAAGCAACATCAATCAAAGCACCCACCCAAGAATATTGTATCCACTTCAAGGTCTTTGGAGCTCCTTCATGTAGATCTTTTTGGGCCTCCTTCATGGGATAGTCTTGGTGGGAAAAATTATGGACTTGTCATTGTTGACGATTACTCAAGATATACATGGGTGTTCTTCCTCAAATCCAAGGACGAGACGAAGATCACTTCCATTGATTTTGCCAAGCAAGCACAACACAAGTTTGACAAACAAATCTTGGCAATAGGAAGTGATAATGGATCAGAGTTCAAGAACTACACCTTGGAAGAATTTCTTAGTGATGAAGGGATTGAGCATCAATATTCCACACCATACACTCCTCAACAAAATGGTGTAGTCGAAAGGAAGAACCGTACACTTGTAGAGATGGCAAGGTCCATGTTGGATGAATACAAGTCGCCACATAGTTTTTGGGCCGAGGCTGTCAACACCGCATGCCATGCATCAAACCGACTCTTCATCCGCGCAATATTGGAAAAGACTCTATATGAGCTCCTAACCGGAACAAGCCAAATGTCAAGTACTTTCGTGTATTTGGGTGCAAATGTTTCATCCTCAACAAAAGAGAATGGTTAGGAAAATTTCAATCCAAAACAATTGAGGGCATATTTGTTGCCTATGGATCAAACTCTCACGCCTATAGAGTCTATAACAAATCCAATGGATGTGTTGTAGAAACTTGTGACGTGGTGTTTGATGAATTTAATGGCTCCCATGGGGAGCAAGTTGATCTAAGTAATGTAGGTGAAGAAGATTCTTCTCAAGATATTTTGACCATGGGTGTTGGTGCTCTTCTTCCAATGGAACAAGAACCTCATGATGATGAAGAAGATGGAAATTTCACACATCATCAAACCACTTCAACACTCATATCACCACAAGCTCCTATGGCTCAACCTATGCCCGTAGTGCAAGTACAAGAAGAAGATCAAGTCCCTCACCATGATCATCTTCAAGAGCAAGATCATTACCAAGAGCAAGAATAAGAAAGTGCAATCATTGATGATGAACCTCAACAAATGCAATATGAAGAAGAAGATCTTCCACCACACATTAATGATCCATATGTTGAGGATGTGGATGATGGACAGAAGTTGAACCTCGTGAAACCCTAACCTCCATCATGCCCCGAGTGGCTGGTCGTGTTGATGTTGGTCATATTATTTTTTGACGTTGTTGATCAAATTCTTACCGGCATATTGGAAGGTAGAGTCACTCGTAAACATTTGACAAACTTTTGTGCTCACTTCTCGTTTGTCTCTAGTGTTGAGCCACTTAAGGTACAAGATGCATTGATGGACAATGATTGGCTCGTTGCTATGCAAGAAGAGTTGAATAGTTTTGAACGCAACCAAGTGTGGTCACTAGTCAAGAGACCAACTATGGAACACAATGTTATTGGAACAAAATGGATTTTCAAGAAAGCTAGATTTGAATGGTGTAATCATCTGCAACAAGGCAAGGTTAGTGGCACAAGGGTACTCACAAGTTGAAGGTTTGGACTTTGGTGAGACCTTTGCTCCCAATGCCCGTCTTGAATCTATTCGCATCTTACTTGCCTATGCTGCTTTCAATGGTTTTACATTACATAAAATGTATGTGAAGAGTGCTTTCCTTAACGGTCCTCTACAATAATAAGTATATGTGTCACAACCACCTGGGTTCGTTGATCCCAATCAAAAAGACTATGTGTATAAACTTCACAAGGCTTTGTATGGCCTCAAACAAGAACCTCATGCTTGGTATGATCATCTTAAGAAGTTTTTACTCGATGATGGTTTTGTGAGGGGGGTGATCGATCCCACTCTTTTTACCAAGAGGGACAAGGGTGATTTGATCTTATGCCAAATCTATGTAGACGACATCATTTTTGGTTCTCCTAACATTCATTTGTGCAAGAAGTTTGCGGCTTCCATGACCAAGGACTTTGAAATGTCACTCAATGCGGATTTGAAGTTCTTTCTTGGATTTCAAATACAAAAAATTCAAGAAGGAATTTTCTTATCTCAAACAAAATACCTCAAGGATATTATAGAGAAGTTTGACATGACAAATGCTAGCCCATGTAAGACACCCATGCCAACAAAAATTGTACTCACTGAAGACAAACGGTATCCCTTTCGACCCATCTATTTACTGCTCTATGATTGGTTTATTGCTTTATCCTTGTGCATCTAGACCAGACATCATGTTCAGTGTATGCATGTGTGCTAGATTTCAAGCTTCCCCTAGGGAAAGTCATCATAAGGCAGTTAAGCATATTCTTAGATACCTTGTTCACACCCCAAAGTTGGGTCTTTCGTACCCCAAGGATGCTAAGTTTGATCTCATTGGGTACACTGATGCGGATTGGGATGGAGACAAAGTGGGACGGAAGTCCACCTCCGGTGCATTTCAATTTCTTGGACGCTCCTTGGTACGTTGGTCCTCGAAGAAGCAAAATTGTGTCGCCCTCTCCACTGCCGAAGTCGAATACATTGCAACCGCCAGTTGTGCAACTCAATTACTATGGATGAGGCAAAGTTTGAAGGATTACAGTATCACCTATAGACATGTGCTTCTTCTATGTGATAATGTAAGTGCCATCAGTATTGCTGAGAATCCCAAAGATCATCTTCGCACCAAGCACATTGATATTAGGTATCATTTCTTGAGAGATTGATATGTCCATTTTGCATCATGTTTTTAAATTGATATTTATTGCATTATGGGCTGTTATTATACGTTATGTCACAATACTTATGCCTTTTCTCTCTTATTTTACAAGGTTTACATGAAGAGGGAGAGTGCCGACAGCTGGAATTCTGGGCTGGAAAAGGAGCAAATATTAGAGACCTATTCTGCACAACTCCAAAAGTCCTGAAACTTCACGGAGGCAGTTTTTGGAATTTATAAAAAATACTGGCGAAAGAATCAACCAGAGGGGGGCCACCCACCATTCACGAGGGTGGGGGGCGCGCCCTACCCCCTGGGCGCGCCCCCTGCCTCATGGGCCCCCTAGTAGGCCTCCGGTGGCCATCTTCTACTATATGAAGTCTTTCACCCTGGAAAAAATCATAAGGAAGCTTTCGGGACGAAACACCACCGCCACGAGGCGGAACCTTGGCGGAACCAATCTAGGGCTCCGGCGGAGCTGTTCTGCCGGGGAAACATCCCTCCGGGAGGGGGAAATCATCGCCATCGTCATCACCATTGATCCTCTCAGCGGGAGGAGGTCAATCTCCATCAACATCTTCACCAGCACCATCTCCTCTAAAACCCTAGTTCATCTCTTGTATCCAATCTTTGTCGCAAAATCTCATATTAGTACCTGTGGGTTGCTAGTAGTGTTGATTACTCCTTTTAGTTCATGCTAGTTGGTTTATTTGGTGGAAGATCATATGTTCAAATCCTTTATGAATATTAATACCCCTCTGATTATGAACATGAATATGATTTGTGAGTAGTTATGTTTGTTCCTGAGGACATGGGAGAAGTCTTGCTATAAGTAGTCATGTGAATTTGGTATTCGTGCGATATTTTGATGAGATGTATGTTGTCTCTCCTCTAGTGGTGTCATGTGAACGTCGACTACATGACACTTCACCATTGTTTGGGCGTAGAGGAAGGCATTGGGAAGTAATAAGTAGAACATGGGTTGCTAGAGTGACAGAAGCTTAAACCCTAGTTTATGTGTTGCCTCATAAGGGGCTGATTTGGATCCATATGTTTCATTCTATGGTTAGGTTTACCTTAATACTTCTTTTGTAGTTGTGGATGCTTGCAATAGGGGTTAATCATAAGTGGGATGCTTGTCCAAGGAAGGGAATCAACCCAAGCACCGGTCCACCCACACATCAAATTATCAAAGTAACGAACGCGAATCATATGAGCGTGATGAAAACTAGCTTCACGATAATTCACATGTGTCCTCGGGAGCGTTTTCCTTCATATAAGAGTTTGTCCAGGCTTGTCCTTTGCTACAAAAAGGATTGGGCCATCTTGTTGCACCTTATTTACTTTCATTACTTGTTACCCGTTACAAATTACCTTATCACAAAACTATCTGTTACCGATAATTTCAGTGCTTGCAGAGAATACCTTACTGAAAACCGCTTGTCATTTCCTTCTGCCCCTCGTTGGGTTCGACACTCTTACTTATCGAAACGACTAAGATAGATCCCCTATACTTGTGGGACATCAAGATTCTTTTTTGGCGCCGTTGCCGGGGAGTGAAGCGCCTTTGGTAGGTGGAATTTGGTAAGGAAAAATTTATATAGTGTGATGAAATTTACTGTCACTTGTTACTATGGAAAGTAATCCTTTGAGGGGCTTGTTCGGGGTATCTTCACCCCGACCAGTAGAGCAAAGAGTTACTCCTCAACCTACTGAACCTACTGAAAATGTTTACTTTGAAATTCCTTCGGGTATGATAGAGAAACTGCTAGCTAATCCTTTTACAGGAGATGGAACATTACATCCTGATTTGCACCTAATCTATGTGGATGAAGTTTGTGGATTATTTAAGCTTGCAGGTATGCCCGAGGTGAAGGAAATATGCCCTAGAGGCAATAATAAAGTTATTATTTATTTCCTTATATCATGATAAATGTTTATTATTCATGCTAGAATTGTATTAACCGGAAACATAATACATGTGTGAATACATAGACAAACATAGTGTCACTAGTATGGCTCTACTTGACTAGCTAGTTGATCAAAGATGGTTATGTTTCCTAGCCATAGACATGAGTTGTCATTTGATTAACGGGATCACATCATTAGGAGAATGATGTGATTGACTTGACCCATTCCGTTAGCTTAGCACACGATCGTTTAGTATTCTGCTATTGCTTTCTTCATGACTTATACATGTTCCTATGACTATGAGATTATGCAACTCCCGTTTACCAGAGGAACACTTTCTGTGCTACCAAACATTACAATGTAACTGGGTGATTATAAAGGTGCTCTACAGGTGTCTCCAAAGGTACTTGTTGGGTTGGCATATTTCGAGATTAGGATTTGTCACTCCGATTGTCGGAGAGGTATCTCTGGGCCCACTCAGTAATGCACATCACTATAAGCCTTGCAAGCATTGCAACTAATGAGTTAGTTGCGGGATGATGTATTCCGGAACGAGTAAAGAGACTTGCCGATAACGAGATTGAACTAGGTATCGAGATACCGACGATCGAATCTCGGGCAAGTAACATACCGATGACAAAGGGAACAACGTATTGTTATGCGGTCTGACCGATAAAGATCTTTGTAGAATATGTGGGAGCCAATATGAGCATCCAGGTTCCGCTGTTGGTTATTGACCGGAGACGTGTCTCAGTCATGTCTACATAGTTCTCGAACCCGTAGGGTCCGCACGCTTAAAGTTTGGTGACGGTTATATTATGAGTTTATGTGATTTGATGTACCGAAGGTAGTTCAGAGTCCCGGATGAGATTGGGGACATGATGAGGAGTCTCGAAATGGTCGAGACGTAAAGATCGATATATTGGATGACTATATTCGGACATCGGAAAGGTTCCGAGTGATTCGAGTATTTTTCGGAGTACCGGAGAGTTATGAGAATTCACCGGGGAGTATATGGGCCTTATTGGGCTTTAGGGGAAAGAGAGAGGAGAGGCTGCGCGCCCCCCAAGGCCTAGTCCGAATTGGACTAGGGGGAGGGGCTGCGCCCCCTCCTTCCTTCTCTTCTCTCTCCCCTTTCCTTGACTCCTACTCCTACTACTTGGAAGGGGGAATCCTACTCCCGGTGGGAGTAGGACTCCTCCTAGGGCGCGCCATAGAGAGGGCCGACCATCCCCCTCCTCCACTCCTTTATATACGGGGAGGGGGGCACCCCTTGGAGACACAAAAATTGATCTCTTGATCTCTTAGCCGTGTGCGGTGCCCCCCTCCACCATAATCCACCTCGATAATATCGTAGCGATGCTTAGGCGAAGCCCTACGTCGGTAGAACATCATCATCGTCACCACGCCTTCGTGCTGACGGAACTCTCTTTCAAAGCTCAGCTGGATCGGAGTTTGAGGGACGTCATCGAGCTGAACGTGTGCTGAACTCGGAGGTGCCGTGTGTTCGGTACTTGATCGGTCGGATCGTGAAGATGTACGACTACATCAACCGCGTTGTGCTAACGCTTCCGCTTTCGGTCTACGAGGGTACGTGGACAACACTCTCCCCTCTCGTTGCTATGCATCACCATGATCCTGTGTGTGCGTAGGAATTTTTTTGAAATTACTACATTCCCCAACAGTGGTATCCGAGCCTGGTTTTATGCGTAGATGTTATATGCACGAGTAGAACACAAGTGAGTTGTGGGCGATATAAGTCATACTGCTTACCAGCTTGTCATACTTTGGTTCGGCGGTATTGTTGGATGAAGCGGCCCTGACCGACATTACGCGTACGCTTACGCGAGACTGGTTTTACCGCCGTGCTATGCACACAGGTAACTAGCGGGTGTCAGTTTCTCCAACTTTAGTTGAACCGAGTGTGGCTACGCCCGATCCTTGCGAAGGTTAAAACAGCACCAACTTGACAAACTATCATTGTGGTTTTGATGCGTAGGTAAGAACGGTTCTTGCTCAGCTCGTAGCAGCCACGTAAAACTTGCAACAACAAAGTAGAGGACATCTAACTAGTTTTTGCAGGGCATGTTGTGATGTGATATGGTCAAGACGTGATGAGATATAAGTTGTTGTATGAGAAGATCATGTTTTATTGAAGTTATCGGCAACTGGCAAAAGCCTTATGGTTGTCTCTTTATTGCATAAGATGCAAGCGCCAAATAATTGCTTTACTTTATCGCTATGCGATAGCAATAGTTACAAGAGCAATAGTTGGCGAGACGACCATGTGACGACACATTGATATAGATCAAGATGATGGAGATCACGGTGTCATGCCGGTGACGATGGAGATCATGACGATGCTTTGGAGATGGAGATCAAAGGCCCAAGATGATGATGGCCATATCATGTCACATATTATGATTGCATGTGATGTTTATCTTTTATACATCTTATTTTGCTTAGTTCGGCGGTAGCTTTATAAGATGATCTCTCACTAAATTTCAAGGTATAAGTGTTCTCCCTGAGTATGCACCGTTGCGAAAGTTCTTCGTGCCGAGACACCACGTGATGATCGGGTGTGATAGGCTCTACGTTCAAATACAACGGGTGCAAAACAGTTGCACACGCGGAATACTCAGGTTAAACTTGACGAGCCTAGCATATAACAGATATGGCCTCGGAACACTGAGACCGAAAGGTCGAGCGTGAATCATATAGTAGATATGATCAACATAGTGATGTTCACCATTGAAACTACTCCATCTCACGTGATGATCGGACATGGTTTTGTTGAAATGGATCACGTGATCACTTAGAGGATTAGAGGGATGTCTATCTAAGTGGGAGTTCTTTAAGTAATATGATTAATTGAACTTTAATTTATCATGAACTTAGTCCTGGTAGTATTAGCATATCTATGTTGTAGATCAATAGCTCGTGTTTAGCTCCCCTGTTTTATTTTTGATATGTTCCTAGAGAAAACTATGTTGAAAGATGTTAGTAGCAATGATGCGGACTTGGTCCGTGATCTGAGGATTATCCTCATTGCTGCAAAGAAGTATTATGTCCTCGATGCACCGCTAGGTGACAGACCTATTGCAGGAGCAGATGCAGACGCTATGAATGTTTCGCTAAGCTCAATATGATGACTACTTGATAGTTTAGTGCACCATGCTTAACGGCTTAGAATCGGGACTTCAAAGACATTTTGAACATCATGGACCATATGAGATGTTCTAGGAGTTGAAGTTAATATTTCAAGCAAATACCCGAGTTGAGAGATATGAAGTCTCCAACAAGTTCTATAGCTAAAAGATGGAGGAGAATAGCTCAAGCAGTGAGCATGTGCTCAGATTGTCTGGGTACTACAATCGCTTGAATCAAGTGGGAGTTAATCTTCCAGATAAAATAGTGATTGACAGAATTCTCTAGTCACCATCACCAAGTTAGTAGAACTTCGTGATGAACTATAGTATGCAAGGGATGACGAAAGTAATTCCCGAGCTCTTCGCGATGCTGAAATCGACGAAGGTAGAAATCAAGAAAGAGCATCAAGTGTTGATGGTTGACAAGACCAATAGTTTCAAGGAAAAGGGCAAAGGGAAGAAGGGGAACTTCAAGAAGAACGGCAAGCAAAGTTGCTGCCCAAGTGAAGAAGCCCAAGTCTGGACCTAAGCCTGAGACTAAGTGCTTCTATTGCAAAGGGACTGGTCACTGGAAGCGGAACTGCCCCAAGTATTTGGCGGATAAGAAGGATGGCAAAGTGAACAAAGGTATATTTGATATACAGATTATTGATGTGTATTTTACTAGTGTTCGTAGCAACCCCTCGGTATTTGATACTGGTTCAGTTGCTAAAGAGTAGTAACTCGAAATGGGAGTTGCAGAATGAACAGAGACTAGTTAAGGGTGAAGTGACGTTGTGTGTTGGAAGTGGTTCCAAGATTGATATGATCATCGTTGCACGCTCCCTACACTTTCGGGATTAGTGTTGAACCTAAATAAGTGTTATTTGGTGTTTGCGTTGAGCATGAATATGATTTGATCATGTTTATTGCAATACCGTTATTCATTTAAGTTAGAGAATAATTGTTGTTCTATTTACATGAATAAAACCTTCTATGGTCATACACCCAATGAAAATGGTTTGTTGGATCTCGATCGTAGTAATACACATATTCATAATATTGAAGCCAAAAGATGCAAAGTTAATAATGATAGTGCAACTCATTTGTGGCACTGCCGTTTAGGTCATATTGGTGTAAAGCGCATGAAGTAACTCCATGCTGATGGGATTTTGGAATCACTTGATTATGAATCACTTGATGCTTGCGAACCATGCATTATGGGCAAGATGACTAAAGACTCCGTTCTCCGGAACAATGGAGCGAGCAACTGACTTATTGGAAATAATACACACTGATGTATGCGATCTGATGATTGTTGAGGCTCGCGGTGGGTATCATTATTTTCTGACCTTCACAGATGATTTGAGCAGATATGGGTATATCTACTTGATGAAACATAAGTCTGAAACATTTGAAAAGTTCATATAATTTCAGAGTGAAGTGAAAAATCATCGTAACAAGAAAATAAAGTTTCTACGATCTGATCGTGGAGGAGAATATTTGAGTTACGAGTTTGGTCTTCATTTGAAACAATGCGGAATAGTTTCGTAACTCATGCCACCTAGAACACCACAGTGTAATGGTGTGTCCGAATATCGTAACCGTACTTTATTAGATATGATGCAATCTATGATGTCTCTTGCCGATTTACCACTATCGTTTTGGGGTTATGCATTAGAGACAACTGCATTCACGTTAAATAGGGCACCATCTAAATCCGTTGAGACGACACCTTATGAACTTTGGTTTGGCAAGAAACCAAAAGTTGTCATTTCTTGAAATTTGGGGTTGTGATGCTTATGTGAAAAAAATTCATCCTGATAAGCTCAAACCAAATCGGAGAAATGTGTCTTCATAGGATACCCAAAGGAGATAGTTGGGTACACCTTTTATCACAAATCTGAAGGCAAGATATTCGTTGCTTATAATGAATCCTTTCTAGAGAAGGAGTTTCTCTTGAAAGAAGTGAGTGGGAGGAAAGTAGAACTTGATGAGGTAACTGTACCTACTCCCTTATTCGAAAGTAGTTCATCACAGAAATCTGTTCCTGTGACTACTACACCAATTAGTGAGGAAGCTAATGATGATGATCATGTAACTTCAGATCAAGTTACTACCGAACCTCGTAGGTAAACCAGAGTGAGATCCGCACCAGAGTGGTATGGTAATCCTGTTCTAGAGGTCATGTTACTTGACCATGACGAACCTACAAACTATGAGGAAGCGATGATGAGCCCAGATTTCGCGAAATGGTTTGAGGCCATGAAATCTGAGATGGGATCCATATATGAGAACAAAGTATGGACTTTGGTTGACTTGCCCGATGATCGGCAAGCCATAGAAAATAAATGGATCTTCAAGAGGAAGACGGACGTTGATAGTAGTGTTACTATCTACAAATCTAGAATTGTCGCAAAAGATTTTCGACAAGTTCAAGATGTTGACTACGATGAGAGTTTCTCACTCGTATCTATGCTTAAGTCTGTCCGAATCATGTTAGCACTTGCCGCATTTTATGAAATCTGGCAAATGGATAACAAAAACTGCAATCCTTAAATGGATTTATTAAAGAAGAGTTGTATATGATGCAACCAGAAGGTTTTGTCAATCCTAAAGGTGCTAACAAGATATGCAAGCTCCAGCGATCCATCTATGGACTGGTGTAAGCATCTCGGAGTTGGAATATACGCTTTGATAAGTTGATGAAAGCATATAGTTTTATACAGACTTGCGGTGAAGCCTGTATTTACAAGAAAGCGAGTGGGAGCACTACATCATTTCTGATAAGTATATGTGAATGACATATTGTTGATCGGAAATAATGTAGAATTATTCTGCAAAGCATAAATGAGTGTTTGAAAGGAGTTTTTCAAAGAAAGACCTCGGTGAAGCTGCTTACATATTGAGCATCAAGATCTATAGAGATAGATCAAGACGCTTGATAAGTTTTTTCAATGAGTACATACCTTGACAAGATTTTGAAGTAGTTCAAAATGGAACAGTCAAAGAAAGAGTTCTTGCCTGTGTTACAAGGTGTGAAATTGAGTAAGACTCAAAGCCAGACCACGGCAAAAGATAGAAAGAGAAAGAAAGTCATTCCCTATGCCTTGGCCATAGGTTCTATAAAGTATGCCATGCTGTGTACCAGATCTATTGTATATCCTACACTAATTTTGGCAATGGAGTAGAATAGTGATCTAGGAGTAGATCACTGGACAGCGGTCAAAATTATCCTTAGTGGAATAAGGATATGTTTCTCGATTATGGACGTGACAAAATGGGTTCGTCGTAAAGGTTACGTCGATGCAAATTTTGACACTGATCCAGATGACTCTAAGTCTCAATTTGGATACATATTGAAAGTGGGAGCAATTAGCTAGAGTAGCTCTGTGCAGAGCATTGTAGACATAGACATTTGCAAAATACTTACGGATCTGAATGTGACAGACCCGTTGACTAAAATTATCACACAACAAAACATGATCACACCTTAGTACTCTTTGGGTGTTAATCACATATCGATGTGAACTAGATTATTGACTCTAGTAAACCCTTTGGGTGTTGGTCACATGACGATGTGAACTATGGGTCTTAATCACATGGTGATGTGAACTATTGATGTTAAATCATATGGCGATGAGATCTAGATTATTGACTCTAGTGCAAGTGGGAGACTGAAGGAAATATGCCCTAGAGGCAATAATAAAGTTATTATTTATTTCCTTATATCATGATAAATGTTTATTATTCATGCTAGAATTGTATTAATCGGAAACATAATACATGTGTGAATACATAGACAAACATAGTGTCACTAGTATGCCTCTACTTGACTAGCTCGTTGATCAAAGATGGTTATGTTTCCTAGCCATAGACATGAGTTGTCATTTGATTAACGGGATCACATCATTAGGAGAATGATGTGATTGACTTGACCCATTCCGTTAGCTTAGCACACGATCGTTTAGTATTTTGCTATTGCTTTCTTCATGACTTATACATGTTCCTATGACTATGAGATTATGCAACTCCCGTTTACCAGAGGAACACTTTCTGTGCTACCAAACATTACAATGTAACTGGGTGATTATAAAGGTGCTCTACAGGTGTCTCCAAAGGTACTTGTTGGGTTGGCATATTTCGAGATTAGGATTTGTCACTCCGATTGTCGGAGAGGTATCTCTGGGCCCACTCAGTAATGCACATCACTATAAGCCTTGCAAGCATTGCAACTAATGAGTTAGTTGCGGGATGATGTATTCCGGAACGAGTAAAGAGACTTGCCGATAACGAGATTGAACTAGGTATCGAGATACCGACGATCGAATCTCGGGCAAGTAACATACCGATGACAAAGGGAACAACGTATTGTTATGCGGTCTGACCGATAAAGATCTTTGTAGAATATGTGGGAGCCAATATGAGCATCCAGGTTCCGCTGTTGGTTATTGACCGGAGACGTGTCTCGGTCATGTCCACATAGTTCTCGAACCCGTAGGGTCCGCACGCTTAAAGTTCGATGACGGTTATATTATGAGTTTATGTGATTTGATGCACTGAAGGTAGTTCGGAGTCCCGGATGAGATTGGGGACATGACGAGGAGTCTCGAAATGGTCGATACGTAAAGATCGATATATTGGACGACTATATTCGGACATCGGAAAGGTTCCGAGTGATTCGGGTATTTTTCGGAGTACCGGAGAGTTACGGGAATTCGCCGGGGAGTATATGGGCCTTATTGGGCTTTAGGGGAAAGAGAGAGGAGAGGCTGCGCGCCCCCCAAGGCCTAGTCCGAGTTGGACTAGGGGGAGGGGTTGCGCCCCCTCCTTCCTTCTCTTCTCTCTCCCCTTTCCTTGACTCCTACTCCTAATACTTGGAAGGGGGGAATCCTACTCCCGGTGGGAGTAGGACTCCTCCTAGGGCGCGCCATAGAGAGAGCTGGCCCTCCCCCTCCTCCACTACTTTATATACGGGGAGGGGGGCACCCCTTGGAGACACAACAATTGATCTCTTGATCTCTTAGCCGTGTGCGGTGCCCCCTCCACCATAATCCACCTCGATAATATCGTAGCGGTGCTTAGGCGAAGCCCTGCGTCGGTAGAACATCATCATCGTCACCACGCCGTCGTGCTGACGGAACTCTCCTTCAAAGCTCGGTTGGATCGGAGTTCGAGGGACGTCATCGAGCTGAACGTGTGCTGAACTCGGAGGTGCCATGCGTTCGGTACTTGATCGGTCGGATCGTGAAGATGTACGACTACATCGACCGCGTTGTGCTAACGCTTCCGCTTTCGGTCTACGAGGGTACGTGGACAACACTCTCCCCTCTCGTTGCTATGCATCACCATGATCCTGTGTGTGCGTAGGATTTTTTTTTGAAAGTACTACGTTCCCCAACACGAGGATGTTATCAAGAAGAAGGTCTTCCCTTTATCTTTGAAGGGAAAGGCATTGACATGGTTTAGGCTATGTGATGATATGGGACCATGGAACTACGACCGATTGAAATTGGAATTTCATCAGAAGTTTTATCCTATGCATCTTGTTCATCGTGATCGCAATTATATATATTTAATTTTTGGCCTTGCGAAGGAGAAAGCATCGCTCAAGCTTGGGGGAGGCTTAAGTCAATGTTATATTCATGCCCCAATCATGAGCTCTCAAGAGAAATTATTATTCAAAAATTTTATGCTCGGCTTTCTCTCAATAATCGCTCCATGCTCGATACTTCTTGTACTGGCTCTTTTATGATGAAAACTATTGAATTGAAATGGGATTTATTAGAAAGAATTAAATGCAACTCTGAATATTGGGATCTCGACGAAGGTAAGGAGTCAGGTATAACACCTAAGTTTGATTGTGTTAAATCTTTTATGGATACCGATGTTTTCCGTGAATTTAGCACTAAATATGGACTTGACTCTGAGATAGTAGCTTCTTTCTGTGAATCCTTTGCTACTCATGTTGACCTCCCTAAGGAGAAGTGGTTTAAATATAATCCTCCCATTGAAGTAAAAGTAGTTGCACCTATTAAAGTTGAAGAAAAGACTATCACTTATAATGATCCTGTTGTTCCTACTGCTTATATTGAGAAACCACCTTCCCCTGTTAGAATAAAGTATCATGCTAAAGCTTCGACTGTGGTTCGTAAGAGTAATACTAGAACACCTACTCCCCCTGAGAAAATTAAAGTTGAACCTAGTATTGCTATGGTTAAAGATCTCTTGGCCGATAATATTGATGGGCATGTTCTTTACTTCTGTGATGAAGCTGCTAGAATTTCTAGACCCGATACTAAGGGTAAACATAGACCTGTTGTTGGCATGCCTGTTATTTCTGTTAAAATAGGAGATCATTGTTATCATGGCTTGTGTGATATGGGTGCTAGTGCAAGTGCAATACCTCATTCCGTATACAAAGAAATTATGCATGATATTGCACCTGCTGAGATAGAGGAAATTGATGTTACAATTAAGCTTGCCAATAGAGACACTATTTCACCAGTTGGGATTGTTTGAGATGTTGAAGTCTTGTGTGGGAAAGTTAAATATCCTGCTGATTTTCTTGTTCTTGGTTCCCCACAAGATAACTTTTGTCCCATTATATTTGGTAGACCCTTCTTGAATACTGTTAATGATAGGATAGACTGCAAAAAGGATGTTGTTACTATTGGTTTGGGGGATATGTCTCATGAGTTTAATTTTGCTAAATTTCGTAGACAACCCCATGATAAATAATTACCTAGTAAAGATGAAATTATTGGTCATGCCTCTATTGCCGTGCCTCCTAATGATCCTTTAGAACAATATTTGCTCGACCATGAAAATGATATGTTTATGAATGAAAGAAGGGAAATAGATGAAGTATTCTTTAAACATGGACCTATTTTGAAACATAACTTGCCTGTTGAAATTCTAGGGGATCCTCCTCCACCCAAGGGTGATCCCGTGTTTGAGCTTAAACCATTACCTGATACACTTAAATATGCTTATCTTGATGAGAAAAAGATATATTCTGTTATTATTAGTGCTAAACTTTCAGAGCATGAAGAGAAGAGATTATTGAAAACTCTGAAGAAGCACCGTGCTGCTATTGGATATACTCTTGATGATCTTAAGGGCTTTAGTCCCACTCTATGCCAACACAAAATAAAGTTGGAAAAAGACGCTAAACAGGTTGTTGATCACCAACGACGGTTAAATCCTAAGATGAAAGAAGTGGTAAGAAAAGAAATACTAAAGCTTCTGGAGGCAGGTATAATTTATCCCGTTGCTGATAGTCAGTGGGTAAGTCCTGTCCATTGTGTCCCTAAGAAGGGAGGTATTACTGTTGTTCCTAATGATAAAGATGAATGGATCCCACAAAGAATTGTTACAGGTTATAGAATGGTAATTGATTTACGTAAACTAAATAAAGCTACCAAAAAGGATCATTACCCCTTACCTTTTATTGATCAAATGCTAGAAAGATTATCCAAACATACACATTTTTGCTTTCTAGATGGTTATTCTGGTTTCTCTCAAATACCTGTGTCAAAAGAGGATCAAGAAAATACCACTTTTACTTGCCCTTTCGGTACCTTTGCTTATAGACGTATGCCTTTTGGTTTATGCAATGCACTTGCTACCTTTCAAGGATGCATGATGGCTATATTCTCTGATTTTGTGAAAAGATTGTTGAGGTTTTCATGGATGATTTCTCCGTATATGGAACTTCTTTTGATGATTGCTTGAGAAACCTTGATCGAGTTTTGCAGAGATGTGAAGAAACTAATCTTGTCTTGAATTGGGAAAAGTGCCACTTTATGGTTAATGAAGGTATTGTCTTGGGGCATAAAATTTCTGAAAGAGGTATTGAAGTTGATAAAGCTAAAGTTGATGCTATTGAAAAGATGCCATGTCCCAAGGACATCAAATGTATAAGAAGTTTCCTTGGTCATGCCGGTTTTTATAGGAGGTTCATAAAGGACTTCTCAAAAATTTCTAGGCCTCTGACGAACCTCTTACAAAAAGATGTTCCTTTTGTCTTTGATGATGATTGTGTAGAAGCATTTGAAATACTTAAGAAAGCATTGATTTCTGCACCTATTATTCAGCCACCTGATTGGAATTTACCCTTTGAAATTATGTGTGATGCTAGTGATTATGATGTAGGTGTTGTTCTAGGGCAAAGAGTTGATAAGAAATTAAATGTCATCCAATATGCTAGTAAAACTCTAGACAGTGCCCAGAGAAATTATGCTACTACTAAAAAGAATTTTTAGCAGTTGTATTTGCTTGTGATAAGTTCAGACCTTATATTGTTGATTCTAAAGTAACTGTTCACACTGATCATGCTGCTATTAAATATCTTATGGAAAAGAAAGATGCTAAACCTAGACTTATTAGATGGGTTCTCCTACTACAAGAATTTGATTTGCATATTATTTATAGAAAGGGAGCTGAGAACCCCATTGCAGACAACTTGTCTAGGTTACAGAATGTTCTTGATGACCCACTACCTATTGATGATAGTTGATGAACAATTAGCTTTCATAAATGCTTCTCGTACTGCTCCATGGTATGATGATTATGCTAATTACATTGTTGCTAAATTTATACCACCTAGTTTCACATCCAGCAAAAGAAAAAGTTTTTCTATGATTTAAGACATTACTTCTGGGATGACCCACACCTTTATAAAGAAGGAGTAGATGGTGTTATTAGATGTTGTATACCTGAGCATGAACAGGAACAGATCCTACGCAAGTGTCACTCCGAGGCTTATGGAGGACACCACGCTGGAGATAGAACTGCACATAAGGTATTGCAATCCGGTTTTTATTGGCCTACTCTCTTCAAAGATGCCCGTAAGTTTGTCTTGTCTTGTGATGAATGTCAAAGAATTGGTAATATTAGTAGACGTCAAGAAATGCCTATGAACTATTCACTTGTTATTGAACCATTTGATGTTTGGGGCTTTGATTATATGGGACCGTTTCCTTCCTCTAATGGGTACACACATATTTTATTTGCTGTTGATTACGTTACTAAGTCGGTAGAAGCTATTCCAACTAGTAGTGCTGATCATAACACCTCTATTAAGATGCTTAAAGAAGTTATTTTCCGAGGTTTGGAGTCCCTAGATATTTAATGACTGATGGTGGTTCACATTTTATTCATGGTGCCTTTCGTAAAATGCTTGCTAAGTATGATGTTAATCATAGAATTGCATCTCCATATCACCCGCAGTCTAGTGGTCAAGTAGAACTTAGTAATAGAGAGCTCAAATTAATTTTGCAAAAGACTGTTAATAGATCTAGAAGGAATTGGTCCAAGAAACATGATGATGCTTTATGGCCCTACAGAACTGCATATAAAAATCCTATGGGTATGTCTCCGTATAAAATGGTTTATGGAAAAGCATGTCACTTACCTCTCAAACTAGAACACAAAGCATATTGGGCCATTAAAGAGCTCAGTTATGATTTCAAACTTGCCGGTGAGAAGAGGCTATTTGACATTAGCTCACTTGGTGAGTGGAGAACTCAAGCCTATGAGAATGCCAAACTGTTTAAAGAAAAAGTTAAAAGATGGCATGACTACAAAAGCGTGAGTTCAATGTAGGTGACTATGTGTTGCTATTCAACTCTTGTTTAAGATTTTTTGCAGGAAAACTTCTTTCTAAATGGGAAGGGCCTTACGTCATCGAGGAGGTCTATCATTCCGGTGCCATAAAAATCAACAACTTCAAAGGCACAAATCCGAAGGTGGTGAACGGTCAAAGAATCAAACATTATATCTCAGGTAATCCTATAAATGTTGAAACTAATGTTACTGACACCGTGACCCCAGAGGAATATATAAGGGACACCTTCCAGAACGTTTTAGACTCCGAAAAGGAATAGGTATGTGGTACGGTAAGTTAACCGACTCCAAAACAGTTCTAATGGTAATTTTTCTCCGTTTTGGAATATTTAAGAAAATAGGAAAATAAGAAGTAGTCCGAAAGGGACATGAGGCATCCACGAGGGTGGAGGGCGCGCCCCCTACCTCATGGGTACCTCGTGTGCCCTCCGGACTCCATTTTCTTGCAGGATACTTCTTTTGGTCGGTAAAAATTTATTATATAATCTCCCGAAGGTTTTGACCACCGTCCCACGCAAATATCCTCTGTTTTTGTTTCAAGCTGTTTTCTGCCAGAATTGTCAAAGGCCAGGCATCATGTCATCCCCTTCCTCCAACAATGAGGGAACCGATGCTTGGCTAATGAAGATAGAGCTGAAGACAGAAGAACCTGGGGAGATCAACAAGGATGATGGGATCAAGAAGGCCATGGAGGATCAAGCTCTGGCAGCAGAAGACGAAGACATCCTCCAACCTCATGACAATCTTCTTACCCTAACGGAGATTGAAGCTTTCAAGATGATTGAGCTCGCTCGCATAGAAAATAAGTATCTCACACGTGAAAATATTTTGTTGAAGGAGCATATTACCGCACTCAAGGGCATTATTCGCAAATTGGAGCATCTCCTACGCTCGATGTGCGACTATCCATCATCACCACCATCTTCTTCACCAGCAAAGGAGAACTGAGTATCTGGTATGGGCACTCCCCTTGGCAACTGCCAAGCTTGGGGGAGGTGCCCCGGTATCATATCACCATCACACTCCTATCTTTACCGTTTTTCTTAGTTCGATCCTTTTAGTAATATCTTGATCTAGTGGAATAAAATTTTAGGATGATTTAGTTTTGAGTTTTACTTTACGATCCTTCTATGTAATCGAGTCCGTGAGCTATATATAATAAAGATTAGTTTTGAGTCGAGGGCTTGGTTATCTTGCTATGATCTTGAGGGAATAAAAATAAAAGAAAAGAGAAAGAATAAAAAGAAATAAAGAGATCATATTGATCTTATGGAGAGTAATGACTTCACATATAAAGAGTATGATGAATAAAAGTTGTTGAGAGTTGACAATCATAGTTTTGGTCATCGTTGCAATTAATAGGAAGTAATAAAGAAAGAGAGGTTTTCACATATAAATATACTATCTTGGACATCTTTTATGATTGTGAGCACTCATTAAAATATGACATGCTAAACAGTTGATGTTGGACAAGGAAGACAACGTAATGGGCTATGTTTTCTTATATCTGAAATAAAGTATATTGTCATGGATCATCCAACATGTTGAGCTTGCCTTTCCCCCTCATGCTAACCAAATTCTTTGCACCAAGTAGAGATACTACTTGTGCTTCCAAATATCTTGAAACCCAGTTTTGCCGTGAGAGTCCACCATATCTACCTATGGATTGACTAAGATCCTTCAAGTAAGTTGTCATTGTTGCATGCAATAAAAATTGCTCTCTAAATATGTATGATTTATTAGTGTGGAGAAAATAAGCTTTATACGACCTTGTGATATGGAAGCAATAAAAGCGACAAACTGCATAATAAAGGTCCATATCACAAGTGGCAATATAAAGTGACGTTCTTTTGCATTAAGATTTCGTGCATCCAACCATAAAAGCACATGACGACCTCTGCTTCCCTCCGCGAAGGGCCTATCTTTTACTTTTGTCTTACACCTTATACAAGAGTCGTGGTGACCTTCACCTTTCCTTTTTACATTTTATCCTTCAGCAAGCACATTGTGTTGGAAAGATCCTGATATATATATCCAATTGGATGTAAGTTAGCATGAACTATTATTGTTGACATTACCCTCGACGTAAAAGGTTGGGAGCCAACACTATAAGCCCCTATCTTTCTCTGTGTCCGATTAAAACTCCATAACCATAAGTATTGCGTGAGTGTTAGCAATTGTGAAAGATTAAATGATAGTTGAGTATGTGGACTTGCTGAAAAGCTCTTATATTGACTCTTTCCTATGTTATGATAAATTGCAATTGCGTCAATGACTGAGATTATAGTTTGTTGGTTCTCAATGAAGTTTCTGATTCATACTTGACATTGTGAATAGATTATTACTTGAGCATAAGAAATCATATGACAATATATATATATATATATATATATATATATATATATATATATATATATATGTTGCTGCTATAAGAATGATCATGATGCCCTCATGTCCGTATTTTATTTTATCGACACCTCTATCTCTAAACATGTGGACATATTTTTCGTTATTGGCTTCCGCTTGAGGACAAGCGAGGTCTAAGCTTGGGGGAGTTGATACGTCCATTTTGCATCATGCTTTTATATTGATATTTATTGCATTATGGGTTGTTATTATACGTTATGTCACAATACTTATGCCTTTTCTCTCTTATTTTACAAGGTTTACATGAAGAGGGAGAATGCCGGCAGCTGGAATTCTGGGCTGGAAAAGGAGCAAATATTAGAGACCTATTCTGCACAACTCCAAAAGTCCTGAAACTTCACGGAGGCAGTTTTTGGAATTTATAAAAAATACTGGCGAAAGCATCAACCAGAGGGGGGCCACCAACCATCCACGAGGGTGGGGGCGCGCCCTACCCCCCTGGGCGCGCCCCCCTGCCTCGTGGGCCCCCTGGCAGGCCTCCGGTGCCCATCTTCTACTATATGAAGTCTTTCACCCTGGAAAAAATCATAAGGAAGCTTTCGGGATGAAACACCGCCGCCACGAGGCGGAACCAATCTAGGGCTCCGGCGGAGCTGTTCTGCTAGGGAAACATCCCTCCGGGAGGGGGAAATCATCGCCATCGTCATCACCATCGATCCTCTCAGTGGGAAGGGGTCAATCTCCATCAACATCTTCACCAGCACCATCTCCTCTAAAACCCTAGTTCATCTCTTGTATCCAATCTTTGTTCCAAAACCTCAGATTGGTACCTGTGGGTTGCTAGTAGTGTTGATTACTCCTTGTAGTTGATGCTAGTTGGTTTATTTGGTGGAAGATCATATGTTCAAATCCTTTATGCATATTAATACCCCTCTGATTATGAACATGAATATGATTTGTGAGTAGTTATGTTTGTTCCTAAGGACATAGGAGAAGTCTTGCTATAAGTAGTCATGTGAATTTGGTATTCATTCGATATTTTGATGAGATGTATGTTGTCTCTCCTCTAGTGGTGTTATGTGAACGTTGACTACATGACACTTCACCATTGTTTGGGCCTAGAGGAAGGCATTGGGAAGTAATAAGTAGATGATGGGTTGCTAGAGTGACAGAAGCTTAAACCCTAGTTTGTCGTTGCTTCGTAAGGGGCTGATTTGGATCCATATGTTTCATGCTATGGTTAGGTTTACCTTAATACTTCTTTTGTAGTTGCGGATGCTTGCAATAGGGGTTAATCATAAGTGGGATGCTTGTCCAACGAAGGGCAGCAACCCAAGCACCGGTCCACCCACACACCAAATTATCAAAGTAACGAACGCGAATCATATGAGCGTGATGAAAACTAGCTTGACGATAATTCCCATGTGTCCTCGGGAGCGTTTTCCTTCATATAAGAGTTTGTCCAGGATTGTCCTTTGCTACAAAAAGGATTGGGACATCTTGCTGCACCTTATTTACTTTCATTACTTGTTACCCGTTACAAATTACCTTATCACAAAACTATCTGTTACCGATAATTTCAGTGCTTGCAGAGAATACCTTACTGAAAACCGCTTGTCATTTCCTTTTGCTCCTCGTGGGTTCGACACTCTTACTTATCGAAAGGACTACGATAGATCCCCTATACTTGTGGGTCATCAGAGATCATGTGGAAAAGGGTGACATTGATGTTGCTCATGTTGGTACAAATATGCAACTTGCAGAAACTTTCACCAAACCATTTGATGAAGCAAGGTTTTGTAACTTAGGCGTGAACTTAGTATCTTGGAGCTTGACAACATTATGTGAAATCTAGTACCCATGCATGCATTTACTTAATGTCTTGTCTTTATGTAGGCATATATTTAGGGGGAGACATTCAACTCATGAGTTCTCTCGCCCTATATGATGCACAAATAAAGCAAACACTCTCAAAGTCACTATGTGATCATGGTACTTTCAATGATGGAGTTGTGGCAAATGGGCTCAAGGTTCTTATTCTTGTAGCATCATACCATAGTTACTCAAACATGGTGGCCTAGGCCACCGCCAAATAATTAGAGCAGCTTATGTAGTTTCTTGTGGGTAATCACCTCTTTTTCATATGTTCATGTTCTTTGTGCTCTATGTGCCATTTCTCTTAATCAAAACTCTATTTGTTTGTCTAGCTAAACACTATGTGAGATTCATCATATATACATATAAATTTATTTCAGTATATCCCTCTATCATTTAGTGTCATTTGACACCGGATTTCCCACATATGTCGGACGTCCGGTGACTCACCGCAATTGGTCGACCGGCTCTTCTCGGGCGTCCGGTGGCTATGCAGAATTTCTCGTCGTTCCTCAGCAGTCCTCCTAGCTCTCGGACGTCCGGGGATCTCCCGTCGTCCGTTACCTGATTCATATGGCGCACTCATCAGCTCTCGGAGGTCCAACATCTGCCGGTCGTCCGGTAAAATCCGTGAGCTATATAAAAACGGGGAAGGGGTTTGACCGTGCCGTTTCCCTAATCCTTCTCCCCTTCCCCATCCTCTTCCTCTGTCTGCCGCCGCACCGCCTGGGGGGGGGCTTCATCGCGCCGCTGCCATGGTGCCTCGCCGTCGCCCGAGTCAAGCAAAACCGTATGGATCCACCGCCGATCTGTTCAATTCTCTCCTCGATCCGGCTGGATACCTCCTCTGTTCGTCCATCTCCCCCCATCGTTTGTTCTTACGCATTGTGGTGATCCCTGTCGGTTCAATATCCGGCGTATCTCATAGTAGGGGTCCTAAGCTAGGCGTCTGGGAGCGATGGTAACATGGACACGGGGTTTTACCCAGCTTCGGGCTCTCTTGATGAGATAATACCCTACATGCTGCTTTTGATGGTATTCATATGGGTGTAGTACAGAGTACATGTATCTACCACGAGATTGTAGTAATGAATATGAGATTGTATATTGACTAGCCTGGCCTCGGCTTATATATGCACCGTAGGCCTAGGGTTTAGAGGAGTCCTTGTCTTGGGCGCCAAGTCTTGTAGAATCCTCCTTGTATGCGGCATGGGCTGTCTGAACTGGCCCAATAATGAACCGCCATGGGGGTCCTCAGCCCGATCCAGCTGGTCGGGAGACGACGTGGTGATTACCCCCTAGTCCAGGCCAACGTCAGTAGCCCCCTGAACCGATCTTCAAGTTGGGGACGCTCCTCGATTATTCCGAACTATTCTTCATCTTCGGTCGTCGGTCTTGAAAACTGGTTCAAGAAATCTTCTCATCTTCGATCTTGAGGATCGCCAAAATGCATCCGAAGAGTTCACACGTCAGGTATCCGAGGAATCCCTTTAAGTTTCCGGCCTTTATCAATGCCTTGTTATTTTTACGCCACACCACGGGTTTGAAGTTGTTCCCAGGCGGCAGTGTCCTCTTGCATCCGAGCTCCAACGCCGGACTGCATTCGAGGTATCTTTTGCAGCCTAGCACCAACGCTGGACCGCTTCCGAGCCCCAACGCCGGAATGTATCCGAGCTCCAACGTCGGACTGTATCCGAGCTCCAACGCCGGACTATGTCCAAGCTCCAACGCTGGACTATGTCCGAGGTGTCATAGCTCACCTTGGTTCAAAAAAGTGTTAGTCGAGCCTAATGCCGGAAATGCCCTCTAAGGAGCCAGCCACTTGCATCCGAGCTATATGCCGAACTGCTTCCGAGGTGGCTCAGCACCTCGGTCATGGGCTGATTGTTTGCGGATTTTATTTCCGATGCGTATAAATTTATTTGCTGACGAGATGTATTGCCAGTAGCCCTCAATGTGTCTATCGGCCTAAAATCCGAGATGCACCTGAAGGAAAACATAAAACTGCTGATCTTGGTAGCCCCAGAGACTCAGGTTGTGAAATCGGCCCGAGGATCAACTCCTAGCTTGGTGGCATACATAGGAATAGAAACGCAGTGTAATATATTAGAGGTAATAGTGATCGGTGGATGTGCCCCTGAGAGAGGGTCGTGAGAAGTCGCCGCGATATATCAGCTTGATGCCGGATAATTCCCATATGGTACTTATTATCGTCCGAAGACATACTTGTCATAGTTCGGTTATGCCAAACACTGAGCACTTTGAATTTTGTGCATTGAATAGGCAATGCAGTAGCCCCCGAGCCACTGGTCGGGTGGCAACACCAGATCAGGGGATCGATGTGCCCCTTTAATATTTGTAAATAATGAGTGCAAAGCCCAGTAGCCCCTGAGCCTTAATGTGGGCACGGGTGGCCGAATTAAGGATCGAAGTCCGTTTGACAGAAAATTTTGTTGTGTTTAACACAAACTTCTCGAAAAGAGAATAAGGATCTCTTAAAAAAGCTAAGAGCTGGTCGAAATCCGAGCTCGCCAAGGTAGTCCCCAAGGGGTTTCAAAGATGGAATGCAGTAAATGGATTTTACTCGCAATTTTTATGTGTAATGATTCTATGTATCCGAGTACTTTACATCATTAGTGCTCAGATCCGCATTGTACAGAACTTTGTTGACCGACCATCGGCTTCAACCTCCTCGGCCAGTAGCTGGGGAGTGTTTGTCCTACTTTATAAAGCCTTTACAAGGGCAAAGTTTTACGGCAAATAAGGCAATCCGGTCATACGGTTTTATAAACAAAGGTACGCAGAGAGATATGTTATATTACTGTTTAATGTAAGAAACATCTTCCAAAGAAAATAGTGTTGGGGATCGTAGCAGAATTTTAAAATTTCCTACGCATCACCAAGATCCATCTATGGAGTTTACTAGAAACGAGGGGAAAGGAGTACATCTACATACCCTTGTAGATCGCGCGCGGAAGCGTTCAAGTGAACGGGGATGATGGAGTCGTACTCGTCGTGATCCAAATCACCGATGACCGAGCGCCGAACGGACGGCACCTCCGCGTTCAACACATGTACGGAGCAGCGACGTCTCCTCCTTCTTGATCCAGCAAGGGGGAAGGAGAGGTTGATGGAGATCCAGCAGCATGACGGCGTGGTGGTGGAAGTAGCGGGGATCCCGGCAGGGCTTCGCCAAGCGCAAGCGGGAGGGAGAGGTGTTGCAGGGGGAGAGGGAGGCGCCAGGGGCTGTGGTGCTGCTGCCCTCCCTCCCCCCACTATTTATAGGGGTCCTTGGGGGGCGTCCACCCTGGAGATCCCATCTGAGGGGGGGCGGCGGCCAAGGGGGTGGCTTGCCCCCCAAGGCAAGTGGGGCGCCCCCCACCCGTAGGGTTTCCAACCCTAGGCGCAGAGGGAGGCCCAAGGGGGGGCGCCCCAGCCTACTAAGGGCTGGTTCCCTTCCCACTTCAGCCCATGGGGCCCTCCGGGATAGGTGGCCCCACCCGGTGGACCCCCGGGACCCTTTCGGTGGTCCCGGTACAATACCGATAACCCCCGAAACTTTCCCGGTGGCCGAAACTGGACTTCCTATATATAATTCTTCACCTCCGGACCATTTCGGAACTCCTCGTGATGTCCGGGATCTCATCCGGGACTCCGAACAACTTTCGGGTTTCCGCATACTAATATCTCTACAACCCTAGCGTCACCGAACCTTAAGTGTGTAGACCCTACGGGTTCGGGAGACATGCAGACATGACCGAGACGCCTCTCCGGTCAATAACCAACAGCGGGATCTGGATACCCATGTTGGCTCCCACATGTTCCACGATGATCTCATCGGATGAACCACGATGTCGAGGATTCAATCAATCTCGTATACAATTCCCTTTGTCAATCGGTATGTTACTTGCCCGAGATTCGATCGTCGGTATCCCAATACCTTGTTCAATCTCGTTACCGGCAAGTCTCTTTACTCGTACCGCAATGCATGATCCCGTGGCTAACTCCTTAGTCACATTGAGCTCATTATGATGATGCATTACCGAGTGGGCCCAGAGATACCTCTCCGTCATACGGAGTGACAAATCCCAGTCTCGATCCGTGCCAACCCAACAGACACTTTCGGAGATAACCGTAGTGCACCTTTATAGTAACCCAGTTACGTTGTGACGTTTGGCACACCCAAAGCATTCCTACGGCATCCGGGAGTTGCACGATCTCATGGTCTAAGGAAATGATACTTGACATTGGAAAAGCTCTAGCAAACGAACTACACGATCTTTTGTGCTATGCTTAGGATTGGGTCTTGTCCATCATATCATTCTCCTAATGATGTGATCTCGTTATCAATGACATCCAATGTCCATAGTCAGGAAACCATGACTATCTGTTGATCAACGAGCTAGTCAACTAGAGGCTTACTAGGGACATGTTGTGGTCTATGTATTCACACATGTATTACGATTTCCGGATAACACAATTATAGCATGAACAATAGACAATTATCATGAACAAGGAAATATAATAATAACCATTTATTATTGCCTCTAGGGCATATTTCCAACAGTCTCCCACTTGCACTAGAGTCAATAATCTAGTTACATTGTGATGAATCGAACACCCATAGAGTTCTGGTGTTGATCATGTTTTGCTCTAGGGAGAGGTTTAGTCAACGGATCTGCTACATTCAGGTCCGTATGTACTTTACAAATATCTATGTCTCCATTTTGAACACTTCCACGAATGGAGTTGAAGCGACGCTTGATATGCCTGGTCTTCCTGTGAAACCTGGGCTCCTTGGCAAGGGCAATAGCTCCAGTGTTGTCACAGAAGAGAGTCATCGGGCCCGACGCATTGGGAATCACCCCTAGGTCAGTAATGAACTCCTTCATCCAGATTGCTTCTTGCGCTGCCTCTGAGGCTGCCATGTACTCCGCTTCACATGTAGATCCCGCCACGACGCTTTGCTTGCAACTGCACCAGCTTACTGCCCCTCCATTCAAAATATACACATATCCGGTTTGTGACTTTGAGTCATCCAGATCTGTGTCGAAGCTAGCGTCGACGTAACCCTTTACGACGAGCTCTTCGTCACCTCCATAAACGAGAAACATATCCTTAGTCCTCTTCAGGTACTTCAGGATATTCTTGACCGTTGTCCAGTGTTCCATGTCGGGATTACTTTGGTACCTTCCTACCAAACTTATGGCAAGGTTTACATCAGGTCTGGTACACAGCATGGCATACATAATAGACCCTATGGCCGAGGCATAGGGGATGACACTCATCTTTTATCTATCTTCTGCCGTGGTCGGGCATTGAGCCGTGCTCAATTGCACACCTTGCAATACAGGCAAGAACCCCTTCTTGGACTGATCCATATTGAACTTCTTCAATATCTTGTCAAGGTACGTACTCTGTGAAAGACCAATGAGGCGTCCTGATCTATCTCTATAGATCTTGATGCCTAATATATAAGCAGCTTCTCCAAGGTCCTTCATTGAAAAACACTTATTCAAATAGGCCTTTATACTTTCCAAGAATTCTATATAATTTCCCATCAATAGTATGTCATCCACATATAATAAGAGAAATGCTATAGAGCTCCCACTCACTTTCTTGTAAACACAGGCTTCTCCATAAGTCTGTGTAAACCCAAACGCTTTGATCATTTCATCAAATCGAATGTTCCAACTCCGAGATGCTTGCACCAGCCCATAGATGGAGCGCTGGAGCTTGCATACCTTGTTAGCATTCTTAGGATCGACAAAACCTTCCGGCTACATCATATACAATTCTTCCTTAAGAAAGCCGTTAAGGAATGCCGTTTTGACGTCCATTTGCCATATCTCATAATCATAGAATGCAACAATTGCTAACATGATTCGGACGGACTTCAGCTTCGCTACGGGTGAGAAAGTCTCATCGTAGTCAACCCCTTGAACTTGTCGATAACCCTCAGCGACAAGTCGAGCCTTATAGATGGTCACGTTACCATCCGCGTCTGTCTTCTTCTTAAAGATCCATTTATTTTCTATGGCTCGCCGATCATCGGGCAAGTCAGTCAAAGTCCATACTTCGTTTTCATACATGGATCCTATCTCGGATTTCATGGCTTCTAGCCATTTGTCGGAATCCGGGCCCGCCATCGCTTCTTCATAGTTTGAAGGTTCACCGTTGTCTAACAACATGATTTCCAGGACAGGGTTGCCGTACCACTCTGGCGCAGAACGTGTCCTTGTGGACCTACGAAGTTCAGCAGTAACTTGTTCCGAAGCTTCATGATCATCATCATTAACTTCCTCCCCAGTCGATGTAGGCACCACAGGAACATCTTCCCGCGCTGTGCTACTTTCCGGTTCGGAAGGGGTGACTATCACCTCATCAAGTTCCACTTTGCTCCCACTCACTTCTTTCGAGAGAAACTCTTTCTCTAGAAAGGACCCATTCTTGGCAACAAAGATCTTGCCTTCGGATCTGAGGTAGAAGGTATACCCAATGGTTTCCTTAGGGTATCCTATGAAGACGCATTTTTCCGACTTGGGTTCGAGCTTTTCAGGTTGAAGTTTCTTTACATAAGCATCGCATCCCCAAACTTTTAGAAACGACAGCTTAGGTTTCTTCCCAAACCATAATTCATACGGTGTCGTCTCAACGGATTTCGACGGAGCCCTATTTAAAGTGAATGCGGCAGTCTCTAAAGCATAGCCCCAAAATGAGAGCGGTAGATTGGTTAGAGACATCATAGATCGCACCATATCCAATAGAGTGCGATTACGACGTTCGGACACACCGTTTCGCTGAGGTGTTCCAGGCGGCGTGAGTTGTGAAACGATTCCACATTTCCTTAAGTGCGTACCAAATTCGTGACTTAAATATTCTCCACCACGATCTGATCGTAAGAACTTTATTTTCCTGTCACGTTGATTCTCAACCTCACTCTGAAATTCCTTGAACTTTTCAAAGGTTTCAGACTTGTGTTTCATTAGGTAGACATACCCATATCTACTTAAGTCATCAGTGAGAGTGAGAACATAACGATATCCTCCGTGAGCCTCAACACTCATTGGACCGCACACATCGGTATGTATGATTTCCAATAAGTTGGTTGCTCGCTCCATTGTTTCGGAGAACGGAGTCTTGGTCATCTTACCCATGAGGCAGGGTTTGCACGTGTCAAATGATTCATAATCAAGAGACTCCAAAAGTCCATCTGCATGGAGCTTCTTCATGCGTTTGACACCAATGTGACCAAGGCGGCAGTGCCACAAGTATGTGGGACTATCGTTATCAACTTTACATCTTTTGGTATTCACACTTTCCTGGGGATCTAGAGTATGATTTGGTGGATGATTTTATTTACCCGTTAGGAATTGGCTGTGTGGTCTTTGCGGATATGGAGAGTCGGGATGCTGCAATTAGGGAGGGACCTCATGCTCTGTCTGAGGATTCTACTTTTTCTTTAGTACCTCATGATGAAGGTCTCAATATGCGCATGCCTGCTTTTGAATATGAGGTTTGGGTTATGTTTCTAGCTTTCCCTATGGATTACCAGACTGAGCACTATATTCATAAGGCCGTTTCTAATTTTGGAAAGCTCCTTGTGTGGCCACGTCCGGGTTTCAACAAAGCTAGAGTTCTGGTTAAATGTCATATCAAAGATGTGGCTGAAGTGCCACACAGTCTGTTGGTTACCAGGGTTGGTTTGCTGCCAGGGCTTGCTCGATCCTGGTCTGTACCAGTGTATGTTCTGAATGGCAGGAATACTATTCCCAGTTTAGTTGGCAATGAAGATGCTCCTCCGCTTCTGAATGCATCACCCCACCCTTATGAGCTTCCCTACTACACCCTCATGCAGCAAGCAAGAGTTGATGAGATGGCTGCCCAAGAGGCTCTGAATGAAGCGGCATGGCACGCCCCAGAACCGGCCCAGGTGCAATTTCAGGATAATGGTTGGCCTATGTGGCATGTGGTTCCTCCGCCATACGCAGGGTTCAGTTTCAGAACGTTCTTCCAGTATGATGGACCGTCTCTGATGGATGGTGTGGATCCTGAAATCAATGTCCAGGACAACCTGTCGGATGTTTGGTCTTCTGACTTAGAGTTTCAAGCGGTGGAAGCATTGGCGAATGGTTTTGTGCTTGGGAATCCTACTGCACGACTTGCGTTCGTCAGAGCTGGAGGAAATTCAGCTAGTTTCTTTGTGACTGTCGATCATGATCTATTGCTCTGGATGGGAGGGATGCTCAAACGCATATATATACGCCAGCCCTAACCTTTCAGACATCTGAGGCTGTTATGTTTCCCCTCAATCCTTCCAAGTTTATACAGAACCAGTTGAATGTTGCTGTGTCTACCTAGCTGGAGGGCATAGTCCCAGAGCGTGATGTTCTGACAGAGGTGTTCAGTTCAATCTTTCAAATGGGGGCTGCCATCATCCCGTCATCTTGGCTGCAGGAGGCCGCTGAATGCAGGTTTTCAGCGTTTGACACTGCTTGGGGGAGGGCGGCTCGTTCTCCTGGTCTTAAGGAGATTTCAAGACTTGCCCCCCAAGTTGCCGAGTTACATCCAGTGACCTTGTCTGTTCAAGAGTCGGCTCTTCAGGTGATTGCCTCTACTTCTCTTTATAATGCCTCCCAGTCCCGCAATGTGCTTGTGCCTCTTGACACAACCACTGTTAGAAGAAGTACTCGTTCTACTAAGTATGATGGTTTCAAGATCAATCACGTCTCTGACATCAAACGCTCTAAGTCACGGGTGAAACCACGCGAAACTTCTTTTATCACAGCTGTTTCTTT
Source organism: Aegilops tauschii subsp. strangulata (assembly GCF_002575655.3). Classification (NCBI taxonomy): domain Eukaryota; kingdom Viridiplantae; phylum Streptophyta; class Magnoliopsida; order Poales; family Poaceae; genus Aegilops; species Aegilops tauschii. The sequence continues at coordinate 226,882,113 of NC_053035.3, read as the reverse complement.
GGCTGCTGCCCCCGTGCAGGTTCGGTCTGATGACTGTCCCCCTCCTATGACGATTGAAGATCTTCAACAGATGGGCAAACGCTGCGGGATTGCGCAGGATGCTCTTTCCCCCGAGAAGCTGCTGGATGATCAGCGCTCGTCCACGGGAGCTGGAGACTGAGCTTTTGCTGGTTCATGAATAAGTCGTGGAATGTTTTGTCGTGGAACATCAGGGGCATCAACTCCGATGCTAAAACTTTGGCTCTCAGAAATGCTATCGATACTAGTGGTTGCTCTGTGATATGTATCCAGGAAACAAAGCGTGACTCTTTTGATATGGCATTTATTAAAACTTTCTGCCCTAAGCGGTTTGATAAATTTGTGTTTGCCCCATCTGTGGGTGCCTCGGGTGGTCTTATTATTATCTGGAATAGCTCCGTGTTTGTGGGCACACCTTGGTACGTTGATTCGTTTGCTGTGGGTGTCTCTTTTGTTGCTACACAGTCCAATGACTCGTGGAAATTGATCAATGTCTACGGCCCATGTTCTGGTCAGCGTCGGGTGGATTTTACTAATTGGTTATTTGACCTACATATACCTGATGATGAGAACTGGTTGATCCTCGATGATTTCAATTTTATTCGTTCCACGAATAACAGAAACAAACCTGGGGGTGACGCTGCGGACATGTTGCTTTTTAATGAATTCATTAGAGCGCAGTCTCTGATGGAGTTACCTGTGAAGGGCCGAACATATACCTGGATTAATATGCAAGACGACCCCTTACTTGAACAGCTTGACTGGTTCTTTTCGTCCTCTTGCTGGACCACCTCGTTTCCAAATACAATGGTCTTGCCATTAGGAAAACCGGTGTCTGATCATATTCCCTGTGTGGTTACAATTGAGTCCTCTATCCCCAAGTCCAAACTCTTCCGATTTGAGAACTTTTGGATTAACCATTCCGGGTTTATGGAGGTGGTGGCCGCCTCCTGGTCCAAGGCATGCCATGCCCCGAACGCTGCCGCCCGCATTTGTAAAAAACTGAAAACTCTGAGGTATGATCTCAAGAGATGGAGCAGGGATATCTCAAAGCTGAAAATCATAATTCAAAACTGTAATGAATCTTTAGCTATGATGGATAATCTCGAGGACAAAAGACCTCTATTTATCCAGGAATCAAACTTCCGGAAAATTTTGAAATCTCACTTGCAGACATTGTTACAGTTTCAGAATGAATACTGGAGGAAAAGATGCACGATCAGATACTTCAGATTTGCGGATGAAAATACCAAACTCTTTCAATCCCTGGCCACGGAGAGATACAGACATAACTCTATCGCCATGCTTCGGGATGGCGATGTGGAAATGCATGACCATGTTGTCAAGGAAGGGGTGTTGTTCAAAACCTATAAGGAACGGTTGGGTTCTTCTAAACCCACTCACATGCGTTTTGATCTTTCCAGAATCATCCGTCGGATTGAGGGACTGGAGCACTTGTCGGCACTTTTTTCCAATGAAGAGATTGACACTGTTATTAAGGAAATGCCGAGTGATCGGGCTCCGGGTCCTGATGGTTTTAATGGTTGCTACCTTAAGAGCTGCTGGCCGATCATCAAGTCGGACTTCTATGAGTTGTGCCATGCATTTCATGCCGGAGGGCTAGATATAACCAGTATTAGTGAGGGGTATATCACATTGATCCCAAAGAACTCTTCTCCAGAAACTGCAAATGATTATAGACCAATTACTTTACTGAATTGTTGTCTGAAAATCATCACTAAGATCTTGGCAAATCGGCTACAGAAAGTCATCCTCAAGATCATACACAGAAATCAGTACGGTTTTCTCAAAGGGAGGACTATCCAGGATTGCCTAGCGTGGTCGTTTGAATACATCCATCAATGCCATACCTCAGTGAGGGAAAACATCCTCCTCAAACTAGACTTTGCCAAGGCGTTTGACACTATTGAGCACGCCCCCATGATGGAAATTATGAAACACATGGGTTTTGATGACAAATGGCTTGGATGGATGAACACGATCTTTGGCTCGGGGGTTTCTTCTGTACTCCTTAATGGAGTCCCTGGTCGAAAATTCAACTGTAAGTGTGGAGTGCGTCAGGGGGACCCTCTCTCACCGTTGATCTTTGTCCTTGCGGCTGATCTCCTCCAAGCAGCAGTTAACGATGCTTTTACTCGAGGGCTGTTTGATCTTCCTCTCCCTCGTGATAGGGCAGGTGACTTCCCGGTTGTCCAATACGCTGACGACACGATTTTAGTTATGCAGGCATGTCCCGTGCAGGCTGCCCGTATGAAAGCTATCCTAGAAGATTATGCTACTTCCATTGGGCGGAAGATTAATTTTCAGAAATCAACTCTCATACCCATTAACATTGATCACCGACGTGCTTGTGAACTGGCTGGGGTTTTTGGTTGCTCTGTTGGTTCCATGCCCTTCACATACCTCGGCCTGCCAATGGGCACGACGAGGCCCAGTGTCCTTGATCTTATGCCGCCGGTTCATGCAGTTGAGCGGAAGACATCCACTGCGCTGTCACTGATGTCATCCGGGGCTAAACTGACCTTGGTCAATTCAGTTGTGACTTCGATGCTGATATATGCAATGTGCACAATCAAGATACACCCAAAGGTGATTGAACATCTGGACAAGCTGCGTAGATATTGCCTCTGGGCTAAAAACTCTGACGACGGGGTCAAAAATAACTCTCTTGCGGCCTGGGAACTTGTCTGCCGCCCAAAACGCTGCGGAGGCCTTGGTGTTATTGATCTTAAAACACAGAATGCAGCCCTCCTCCTAAAATATCTTTTCAAATTCTATAATCATGAAGATGTTCCCTGGGTGGAGCTTGTTTGGGATGCCTACTACAGAAACAAGATACCGCATGCATCTGAGGCGGTGGGCTCTTTCTGGTGGAAAGATGTGATGCAACTCAGTGGGATCTTCCGAGGGATCACTAAAGTCACCCCCGGGGATGGCTCTAGTGCTCTGTTCTGGAAAGATGTTTGGTTTGATAATACTCAAGATTCCCCATTAATGGATATATACCCACGAGCCTTTTCATTTTGTTTGAATGAGGACGACTCCATTGCTAAGGTTCTTATTGCAACTGACCCATCCACGATTTTTAGTCTACCTCCCTCGACCCAGGCGAGAGAAGAAATCAAAGAGATCCAGGAGGGGTTGCTGCAAAATCGGCTGGCCGCCGATAGCTGTGATGTCTGGGAATGCTTGCTCGGGCGTTTTTCGTCCAAGAAGTTCTATAACCACTGCTACAAACAGGTTGTGGCAGATGAGGCTTTTGGATGGTTCTGGAAAGCTAAAAGCCCGATCAAATTCAAGATGTTTGGGTGGCTACTCCTAGTTGATCGTCTGAATACCAGGAATATGCTCAAACGCAGACATTTTGTTGTTGTGGGGGGCAACTATGCATGCATGTTCTGTCAAAACCCTCCTGAGGAAACGGTGGAACATCTGTTCTTCAATTGCCCCTTTAGTCAACGCTGCTGGGATGTAGTTGGAATGACATGGCCGATAGCTGACAACAGACTGGCTCTTCTGCATGGAGGTAGGGGCAATTGGAGACAACCTCTCTTCATGGATATCTTTCTCTTGGCTGCTTGGAGTCTTTGGATGGAGAGAAACAATCAACACTTTAGAGGGATTCAGCACTCCTATGGAGCTTGGCTAGCTAGATTCAAGCATCTCTTGGAGCTGCTAACACATAACTGCCGGGAGGAACTTCATCCCTTCCTGTCTAATTACATTGTAAACTTGGGTCACTAAGACCGTGGATAGCTAGCATGGCCGGGGGGGGGGGGGCACAAAAACCCTTTGTAACACATATGTAATTGTTCCTTTGTGAGTAATACAAAGTCAGTGGGAGCCTCTCCCACTGTCGTTCTTCCTCAAAAAAAAATATGTGTAACATCATGTTCGAGATTCATCAAGAATAAACCATTGACCAGCGGGGCATGACCATAAAACATATCTCTCATATAAATAGAACAACCATTATTCTCGGATTTAAATGAGTAGCCATCTCGAATTAAACGAGATCCAGATACAATGTTCATGCTCAAAGCTGGCACTAAATAACAATTATTGAGGTTTAAAACTAATCCCGTAGGTGAATGCAGAGGTGGCATGCCAACGGCGATCACATCGACCTTGGAACCATTCCCGACGCGCATCGTCACCTCGTCCTTCGCCAGTCTCCGCTTATTCCGCAGCTCCTGTTTTGAGTTACAAATATGAGCAACCGCACCGGTATCAAATACCCAGGAGCTACTACGAGTACTGGTAAGGTACACATCAATTACATGTATATCACATATACCTTTGGTGTTGCCGGCCTTCTTGTCCGCTAAGTATTTGGGGCAGTTCCGCTTCCAGTGACCACTTCCCTTGCAATAAAAGCATACCGGGCGCGGCAACTCCCTTGCCGTCCTTCTTGAAGTTCTTCTTACCCTTGCCTTTCTTGAACTTAGTGGTTTTATTCAGCATCAACACTTGATGTTCCTTTCTGATCTCCACCTCCGCTGATTTCAGCATCAAATATACCTCAGGAATGGTCTTTTCCATCCCCAGCATATTGAAGTTCATCACAAAGCTCTTGTAGCTCGGTGGAAGCGACTGAAGGATTCTGTCAATGACCGCGTCATCCGGGAGATTAACTCCTAGCTGAGACAAGCGGTTGTGTAACTCAGACATTCTGAGTATGTGCTCACTAACAGAACTATTTTCCTCCATTTTACAGCTGAAGAACTTGTCGGAGACTTCATATCTCTCGACCCAGGCATGAGCTTGGAAAACCATTTTCAGCTCTTCGAACATCTCATATGCTCCATGTTTCTCAAAACGCTTTTGGAGCCCCGGTTCTAAGTTGTAAAGCATGCCGCACTGAACGAGGGAGTAATCATCAGCACGTGATTGCCAAGCGTTCATAACGTCTTGGTTCTCTGGGATGGGTGCTTCACCTAGCGGTGCTTCTAGGACATAATCTTTCTTGGCAGCTATGAGGATGATCCTCAGGTTCCGGACCCAGTCCGTATAGTTGCTGCCATCATCTTTCAGCTTGGTTTTCTCTAGGAACGCGTTGAAGTTGAGGACAACGTGGGCCATTTGATCTACAAGACATATTGTAAAGATTTTAGACTAAGTTCATGATAATTAAGTTCATCTAATCAAATTATTCAATGAACTCCCACTCAGATAGACATCCCTCTAGTCATCTAAGTGAAACATGATCCGAGTTAACTAGGCCGTGTCCGATCATCACGTGAGACGGACTAGTCAAGATCGGTGAACATCTCCATGTTGATCGTATCTTCTATACGACTCATGCTCGACCTTTCGGTCTTCCGTGTTCCGAGGCCATGTCTGTACATTCTAGGCTCGTCAAGTCAACCTAAGTGTATTGCGTGTGTTCCGAGGCCATGTCTGTACATGCTAGGCTCGTCAACACCCGTTGTATGCGAACGTTAGAATCTATCACACCCGATCATCACGTGGTGCTTCAAAACAACGAACCTTCGCAACGGTGCACAGTTAGGGGGAACACTTTCTTGAAATTATTATAAGGGATCATCTTACTTACTACCGTCGTTCTAAGAAAATAAGATGCAAAACATGATAAACATCACATGTAATCAAATAGTGACATGATATGGCCAATATCATTTTGCTCCTTTCATCTCCATCTTCGGGGCGCCATGATCATTTTTGTCACCGGCATGACACCATGATCTCCATCATCGTGTCTTCATGAAGTTGTCACGCCAACGATTACTTCTACTTCTATGGCTAACGCATTTAGCAATAAAGTAAAGTAATTTACATGGCGTTATTCAATGACACGCAGGTCATACAAAAAATAAAGACAACTTCTATGGCTCCTGCCGGTTGTCATACTCATCGACATGCAAGTCGTGATTCCTATTACAAGAATATGATCAATCTCATACATCACATATATCATTCATCACATCTTCTGGCCATATCACATCACAAGGCACATGCTGCAAAAACAAGTTAGACGTCCTCTAATTGTTGTTGCAAGTTTTTACGTGGCTTCTATAGGTTTCTAGCAAGCACGTTTCTTACCTACGTCAAACCACAACGTGATATGCCAATTTCTATTTACCCTTCATAAGGACCCTTTTCATCGAATCCGTTCCGACTAAAGTGGGAGAGACAGACACCCGCTAGCCACCTTATGCAACTAGTGCATGTCAGTCGGTGGAACCTGTCTCACGTAAGCGTACGTGTAAGGTCGGTCCGGGCCACTTCATCCCACAATACCGCCGAAACAAGATAAGACTAGTAGTGGCAAGAAAAATTGACAACATCTACGCCCACAACTGCTTTGTGTTCTACTCGTGCATAGTAACTACGGATAGGCCTGGCTCTGATACCACTGCTGGGGATCGTAGCAGAATTTTAAAATTTCCTATGCATCACCAAGATCCATCTATGGAGTTTACTAGCAACGAGGGGAAAGGAGTGCATCTACATACCCTTGTAGATCGCGCGCGGAAGCGTTCAAGTGAACGGGGATGATGGAGTCGTACTCGTCGTGATCCAAATCACCGATGACCGAGCGCCGAACGGACGGCACCTCCGCGTTCAACACACGTACGGAGCAGCGACGTCTCCTCCGTCTTGATCCAGCAAGGGGGAAGGAGAGGTTGATGGAGCTCCAGCAGCACGACGGCGTGGTGGTGGAAGTAGCGGGGATCCCGGCAGGGCTTCGCCAAGCGCAAGCGGGAGGGAGAGGTGTTGCAGGGGGAGAGGGAGGCGCCAGGGGCTGTGGTGCTGCTGCCCTCCCTCCCCCCCACTATTTATAGGGGTCCTGGGGGGGCGCCGGCCACCCTGGAGATCCCATCTGAGGGGGGGTGGCGGCCAAGGGGGTGGCTTGCCCCCCAAGGCAAGTGGGGCGCCCCCCACCCGTAGGGTTTCCAACCCTAGGCGGAGGGGGAGGCCCAAGGGGGGGCGCCCCAGCCCACTAAGGGCTGGTTCCCTTCCCACTGCAGCCCATGGGGCCCTCCGGGATAGGTGGCCCCACCCGGTGGACCCCCGGGACCCTTCCGGTGGTCCCGGTACAATACCGATAACCCCCGAAACTTTCCCGGTGGCCGAAACTGGACTTCCTATATATAATTCTTCACCTCAGGACCATTTCGGAACTCCTCGTGACGTCCGGGATCTCAGCCGGGACTCCAAACAACTTTCGGGTTTCCGCATACTAATATCTCTACAACCCTAGCGTCACCGAACCTTAAGTGTGTAGACCCTACGGGTTCGGGAGACATGCAGACATGACCGAGACGCCTCTCCGGTCAATAACCAACAGCGGGATCTGGATACCCATGTTGGCTCCCACATGTTCCACGATGATCTCATCGGATGAACCACGATGTCGAGGATTCAATCAATCCCGTATACAATTCCCTTTGTCAATCGGTATGTTACTTGCCCGAGATTCGATCGTCGGTATCCCAATACCTTGTTCAATCTCGTTACCGGCAAGTCTCTTTACTCGTACCGCAATGCATGATCCCGTGGCTAACTCCTTAGTCACATTGAGCTCATTATGATGATGCATTACCGAGTGGGCCCAGAGATACCTCTCCGTCATACGGAGTGACAAATCCCAGTCTCGATCCGTGCCAACCCAACAGACACTTTCGGAGATACCCGTAGTGCACCTTTATAGTCACCCAGTTACGTTGTGACGTTTGGCACACCCAAAGCATTCCTACGGCATCCGGGAGTTGCACGATCTCATGGTCCAAGGAAATGATACTTGACATTGGAAAAGCTCTAGCAAACGAACTACACGATCTTTTGTGCTATGCTTAGGATTGGGTCTTGTCCATCACATCATTCTCCTAATGATGTGATCTCGTTATCAATGACATCCAATGTCCATAGTCAGGAAACCATGACTATCTGTTGATCAACAAGCTAGTCAACTAGAGGCTTACTAGGGACATATTGTGGTCTATGTATTCACACATGTATTACGATTTCCGGATAACACAATTATAGCATGAACAATAGACAATTATCATGAACAAGGAAATATAATAATAACCATTTATTATTGCCTCTAGGGCATATTTCCAACAAATAGTACCGCTGTCGGTTCCTTTCCTTGGGTCATCATGCTGATCATGATCATGAAACCTCAACTTCGATCAATGTGGGAGGAAAAATGGAGGGTTTAGTTTGGGGAAATTTCCCGGACTATGTGGTTTATAGCGAACCAAAATTTTCACTTCCGTCGTTGCCGACCAATGTGATACTTTAAGATTGCTAGCTTTCGGCTTCACCCAGTCTGAGGTACTTACTCGGATGACCCGGTAGTAACAATCACAGAGGTGCTCCCTTTACCACCTAGCCGAACAATCGGGAACGTAGGGGTAAGCACAGGAGCCAGGCAACCCAGCTTGGCCAAAATCTTAAGTCAAATTGATGCATATTTATGGCTTTATAATGATGATTGCGGAAGGAGGCCCTCGTATATTAAATACAAATGCCGATGATATGTTTATTTTGACTCCGTTGTGACCGTTTATCAGTTGAAAGTGGCCCATCGTCGGCTTCCACCCCCTCGTAGATGCTACGCAGGTGCTTCCGCAATAACCAAACAACTCTTAGCCGACGTCTCGGTACCCGAAGGCGGTTGTGTTAGGGGAAATGAGGCAATCAGATATGCGGGCTTTATAAATTTCACTTAGTCATAGGAGCTTAAAGTTGGGAGGCATGTTAGTAGCCCCCGGTTAGTGTTCGTCGACAGCCGAGGTAAAGCCATAAACACTTCGGCCAATGTTATGAACGGCCCATTATTTAACACAGGGTGACCTCTATCGATCATATAGTCGTCAGATCGCTGACCAGTTTACGCTTATTGTGCCAGTCAGTTTTCGGCTTTCTCCACTGAGGTGCTTAACCATGTGAGCTGGAAGCACAATGGCAGTGGTTCTCCTTTTGCACACCTAGCCGAACAAAGCGGAACGTAGGCGGCAAGCACAGGAGCCGGGCAACCCAACTATTGACGGAAGACACAATTCGAAACCAATGCATATATAGCAATATCCGAGAATGTTTTTGCCTAATCTCTAAAGGTGTCCGGCGTTGCACTGCGAGACTTATGCTGGAAACACACAAATTGTTTAAAGAGCCATAGGCAAAAAACCTCAGGAAAAACTTGACGTCCGAACTAGATCAAGTGTTCGGTGCCAACCCAAAAAATTGGTCTTAGAGAAAAAAAGTGCTTCTGTCTTGCTTTAACATGACGCGTCCTATCTCAAGACGTCAAGCGGGTCAGCCTTCGGCTTCAACCTCCCTATCCCGAAGGCGGGGTGTTTCTCGTTAGGCCAGTTCAGCGAACTAAAACTCGAGCGGTTTGAGAGAAAAAAATCAGGCTACCCGGCTATTGACCACACACTCGTGTCGAAAAAGGAGTGATAGAAAAAGACTTTGCAACGACTGAGAAGAAAAATTTATTGTGAAACGGCTCATGCAAATTTAAGATCCCCCAAGTGACTTGGGTAAAAGAATTTTATGTATAATGATTGTATGTACCAAAGTACTTATATCATATCTGTGTTCACCCAAACTTTAAATGCGTCTTAACCGACCGTCGGCTTCTCCCTCTTCGGTCAAGGGCCAAAAAGTGTTATGTACCCCACCTGTCAAGAATATCGATGGTGTTTCTGATAACCAGGAAATCAGGCCATAAGGCTGTAACAGACAAAGCGCGCTCAAGGAACTTATGTTATATTACTGACGAAGTGTAAGAAGCATCTTCGAAGAAAATAGTACCTCCATCGATACCTTTCTTCGGTTGCTCATTGTTACTATGAGACTTGTGCAATAGATTTTTTTGTATTCATGAGTTCCGTTGTGTGCCGACCATGATTGAAAACAATAAGAGCGCCAGCTTTCGGCTTCACCCAGTCTGAGGTCCGAGTTTGGATGACCCGATCGTGGCAATCGCAGAGGTGCTCCCTTTACTCCCTAGCCGAACAATCGGGAACGTAGGGGTAAACACATGAGCAAGGCAACCCAGCTTGCGAAACACTTAAGTCAACATGGTGCATATTGTGGCGTAATACACGAACAAGGAACGAAGCCATACAAGTATAATCATATGCAAAAGGAAAAGCTTCATAAAGGAAGCCGCCAAGTAGACGGGGTATTTGAATTTGTGTGTCATAAACAAAGTTTTGACAAGGAATCTTTTCATAAACAACTTTTTGCCAAAAAAGTATAATGCTTGGTCAAACCGAACAAAATTTAAAACTGAAAGTTTTTGAGCATGAAAGTGACTTAGCTGGTTAATGTGTTCGGCATTGATGACGCGGTCCGAGCTTGATGTGGGACAAGGTTCCATTCCCCAAGCCGGTCCCGATCGAGGTGGCGGAGCGACGAGCTCGGCACTCCGAAGTGGCGACATAGCACGGCCAATGCAGGCTCGCAGTGTGACGCTAAAGTCCCCGCCGTGGGTTAATGAAGTGATGACGAAGCCCTCGGTCCAGGCGAGGTGACGTGGTACATCGGTACGCAGAGGTGACAGCGCTGCCCGATCCGGATCCTTTATCTGTGCACAGAAAATATTGCAAGCCGGAGATAATAGGAATAATAATAAATTTAAAAAAATGTTGCATAATTAATAGTTTATGCAAAGTGAGTAATAAAAGACATATGGCATGTGTGCCGAACACTCGATGAGGTAGAGCTCTCTCAACGATGCCGAAGTCCCCAAGGCAACCGAAAACGTCGGTATGGCAACATGACCAACAAGGTGATCACGCGAGCCGATTTACGCCGATTGGGACGACGGCGTCGGCTTGCCGAAGAGCACACGTGACGTAGTCAAAGTCCATTACCGAACCACCATCTAACCGTCGTTAATGCGGCCACCATTTGATAGACCTGCGTACAGATGATGGAACAAACCAGAGTAATAATTCCTTGGGAAAAATAAACCCAAACAAGCAAAAATTACTAGGAGAAATAGCACCTGGTTTATTTGTTGTAGCAATCCAAAGAAAGGTGACTCCCAAAATTGGGACTCGATCCGCATACCCATTGCCTGATGGGCGGTGAAGCAACGGCATGGCGATGCTGGTAAAGGTTGGCTCGCCGAGGCAAAGCCCCCGGTCCAGCTAATGTGACAAAGCTGGTCGGTTGACGACGCCGAAGTTTCCGGAGTAGGTTGATGGCGAAGCCCCCGGTCCAGACGAGGAGACGGAGTAGGTCGGTAAGGAGACGTTGCAGCTGCCATGTCAGCCGAGGTGTTGAAGTAGTTCGGCGTGATGGACATCGGCTCGATGAAGCAACGGTGCGGCCATGCCGATGCAAGTCGTAACTCGTGACGTGGTCAATGCTGGCTTGATGAAGTGACCATGCGGCGATGCCAGTGTGCCTGCTCCATGTAATCCGTGGGGCGGCGATGTTGGTGATGATTTATCCTTCGCTATGCCAAACTCTTGTTCGGCTTGCCGAGATGATGATCGAAGAAGTTGAGCTCGGCTCAACAAAGAGGCGACGTGTCTAGCGCAGGTCGGCAGGCGTGGAGCAATATTGCCGGACTGGTTTGACACCAACGTGATGGTGAAGATTACCTCGGAGGAGGCTTAAAATTTCATGGGTACGTGTTTAAAAACAACGCACAATACCCTAGAAAAAAATTCCATCAAAAGGGTTGTCCAATAGTCCTTTCATGAAGAAACATGAACTCGGGCCGGATTCGTATTCGCGCATAAAACAGATCCAAAAATTGGTCCACTCATCGGAAGGTTCCCAGAGTTTGAACCGTCGGATCGAGCTGAAATTTGGAGGTGTGGTAGATATGGGAATTCCGTAGCAGATGAATGGTTGGATCTTCCAAAGGACCTCCGAGCTGGGCTCTGGAGACCACGCCCTAAACTCGTCCAGATTCCCGTCCAGATTTGACAGGGCTCCGGTATATCGTAGATTGCCAGAGCTTCCTCCATCGGAACTCGATGAAATTTGGCATGGTTGTTGTGCACTTAATTCCGCACAATTCCACTGAAAGAATCGTCAAAGCGATGCTCAAGGAGGTGGTGGCAGCGGATACAAGTTTGCTGTTCAGAGAAAACAGCACAGTCGCCCGAGGGCAATGTTGACGTTGAGCCCCCGAGCTCCATGGATGATTCTTCCATGATCATGATAGAGATCGGAGTTGATGTTGATGAAGGCCCTCGTCCGAACATGATGATTGAAGGTAGGGCACAGTCCTTGGTTAAGCCAAGGTGACCAGTCGAGCCGGCGACAAAAGATGCCGACTGTCGGTTCAATATCCAGCATATCTCGTAGTAGGGGTCCTAAGCTAGGCGTCTTGGAGCGATGGTAACATGGACACGGGGTTTTTACCCAGCTTCGGGCTCTCTTCATGAAATAATACCCTACATGCTGCTGTTGATTGTTTTCATATGGGTGTAGTACAGAGTACATGTATCAACCACGAGATCGTAGTAATGAATGAGATCATCTATTGACTAGCCTGGCCTCGGTTTATATAAGACACTGGAGGCCTAGGGTTTAGGAGAGTCCTTGTCTTGGGCGCCAAGTCTTGTGGAGTCTTCCTTGTATGCGGCAGGGGTTGTCCGAACTAGCCCATGAGTATGCGGCCATGTGGTCCTCGGCCCAATCTAACTGATCGGGAGACGACGTGGTGAGTACCCCCTAGTCCAGGACACCGTCAGTAGCCCCCTGAACCAGCCTTTAAGTTGGGGATGCTTCTCGATTCTTCCGAACTGTTCTTCATCTTCGGTCATCGGTCTTGAAAGCTGGTTCAACAAATCTTCCCATCTTCGATCTCGAGGATCGCCAAAGTGCATCCGAAGAGTTTTACACGTCGGGTATCCAAGGAGCCCCTTTAAGTTTTTCGGCCTTTATCAATGCCTTGTTATTTTCACGCCCACCTCGGGTTTGAAGTTGTCCCCGTGCGGCGGTGTCCTCTTGCATCCGAGCTCCAATGCCGGACTTCATTTGAGGTATCTTTTGCAGCCGAGCACCAACACCGGACTGTATCCGAGCTTCAACGCCGGACTGAATCCAAACTCCAACGCCGGAGAGTATCCGAGCTCCAACGCCGGACTATATCCGAGGTGTCATAGATCACCTTGGCTCAAAAAAGTCGAAGGAGGTTAGCCGCGCTTAATGCCAGAAATGCCCTCTACGGAGCCAACCACTAGTGTCCGAGCTTTATGCCGGACTGCTTCCGGGGTGTCTATTGTAGTCGAGCACCAACGTCGGACTGTATCCGAGGTAGTACACCACCTCGTCCATGGGCTGATTTTTATGAATTAAATCTCGAATTGTGCAATGTAATCTCTGCTGAGATGTATAGCCAGTAGCCCTCAAGGTGCGTGTTGGCCTAATATCCGGGATGCACCTGAAGGAAAAAAAATCAAACCGCTGACCTTAGTAGCCCCTGAGACTCAGGTCGATTCATATAAACAGCCTGAGGATCAATTCCCAGCTCAGCAGCATATTTAGGAATAGAAATGCAGTGTGCAAAGTCCTCGAGACTCAGGTTGGGTGCGGCCGACCAACCTGAGGATAATAATCTCCTCGAAAACGATATTGCACTTTAAATTTTCTACATTGGATTGTCAATGCAGTAGCCCCTGAGACACTGGTCGGGTGGCAACACCAGATCAGGGGATTGATGTACCCCTTTAATATTTGTAAATAATAAACACGAAGCCCAGTAGCCCCCGAGCCTTAATGTGGGCACGGGTGGCCGAATTAAGGATCGATATCCAAAGTAAAATCACAAATTATGTGTAATGATTCTATGTATCCAAATACTTTTCATCATCAATGCTCGGATCCGCATTGGACAAAACTTTGTTGACCGACCATCGGCTTCCACCTCCTTGGCCAGTAGTCGAGGAGTGTTTGTCCTACTTTATAAAGCCTTTACAAGGGCAAAGATTTACGACAAACAAGGCAATCCAGCCATACGGTTTTATAAACAAAGGTATGCAGAGCGATATGTTGTATTACTGTTTAATGTAAGAAACATCTTCCAAAGAAAATAGTCCCGCTATTGGTTCCTTCCTTTGGGTTTTCATGCCAACCATGATCATGAAACCTCACCTCCAATCAGTGCAGGAGAAAAATATTGAGGATTTAGTTTGGGGAAAGTTCCCGAATTCTATGGTATTAATGAACCAAAAAATTTCACTTCCGTCGTTGCTGACCAATGTGATACTTTAAGATTGCTAGCTTTTGGCTTCACCCAGTCTGAGGTACTAACTCGGATGACCCGGCAGTAACGATCACAGAGGTGCTCCCTTTACCGCCTAGCTGAACAATCGGGAACGTAGGGGTAAGCACAGGAGCCAAGCAACCCAGCTTGGCCAAAATCTTAAGTCAAATTGATGGCTTTATAACGATGATTGCGGAAGGCATCCCTCGTATATTAAATACAAATGTCGATGATATGTTTATTTTGACTCCGTTGCAACCATTTATCAGTTGAAAGTGGCCCATCGTCGGCTTCTACCCCTTTGTAGATACTACGCAGGGTGTTTCCGCAATAACAAGACAACCCTTAGCCGACGTCTTGGTGCCCGAAGGCGGTTGTGTTAGCAGAAACGAGCAATCAGATATGCGGGCTTTATAACTTTCACTTAGTCATAGAAGCTTAAAGTTGGGAGGCCAATTACTAGCCCCCGGTTAGTGTTCGGCGACAGCCTAGGTCAAGCCGTAAACACTTCGGCCAATGTTATGAACGGCCCGTCATTTAACACAGTCATTGGATCGCTGACCAGTTTACGCTTATTGTGACAGTCAGTTTTCGGCTTTCTCCACTGAGGTGCTTAACCATGTGAGCTGGAAGCACAATGGCAGTGGTTCTCCTTTTGCACACCTAGCCGAACAAAGCGGAACGTAGGCGGCAAGCACAGGAGCCGGGCAACCCAACTATTGACCGAAGACACAATTCGAAACCAATGCATATATAGCAATATCCGAGAATGTTTTTGCCTAATCTCTAAAGGTGTCCGGCGTTGCACTGCGAGACTTATGCTGGAAACACACAAATTGTTTAAAGAGCCATAGGCAAAAAAACCTCAGGAAAAACTTGACGTCCGAACTAGATCAAGTGTTCGGTGCCAACCCAAAAAATTGGTCTTAGAGAAAAAAAGTGCTTCTGTCTTGCTTTAACATGACGCGTCCTATCTCAAGACGTCAAGCGGGTCAGCCTTCGGCTTCAACCTCCCTATCCCGAAGGCGGGGTGTTTCTCGTTAGGCCAGTTCAGCGAACTAAAACTCGAGCGGTTTGAGAGAAAAAAATCAGGCTACCCGGCTATTGACCACACACTCGCTCGAAAAAGGAGTGATAGAAAAAGACTTTGCAACGACTGAGAAGAAAAATTTATTGTGAAACGGCTCATGCAAATTTAAGATCCCCCAAGTGACTTGGGTAAAAGAATTTTATGTATAATGATTGTATGTACCAAAGTACTTATATCATATCTGTGTTCACCCAAACTTTATACGCGTCTTTAACCGACCGTCGGCTTCTCCCTCTTCGGTCAAGGGCCGAAAAGTGTTATGTACTCCACCTGTCGAGAATATCGACGGTGTTTCCGATAACCAGGCAATCAGGCCATAAGGCTGTAACAGACAAAGCGCGCTCAGGGAACTTATGCTATATTACTGACGAAGTGTGAGAAGCATCTTCAAAGAAAATAGTACCCCCACCGATCCCTTTCTTCGGTGCTCATTGTTACTATGAGACTTGTGCAATAGATTTTTTGTAATCATGAGTTCCGTTGTGTGCCGACCTTAATTGAAAACAATAAGAGCGCTAGCTTTCTGCTTCACCCAGTCTGAGGTCCGGCTCGGATGACCCGATCGTGACAATCGCAGAGGTGCTCCCTTTACTCCCTTGCCGAACAATCGGGAACGTAGGGGTAAACACAGGAGCGAGGCAACCCAGCTTGCGGAACACTTAAGTCAACATGGTGCATATTGTGGCGTAATACACGAACAAGGAACGAAGCCATACAAGTATAATCATATGCAAGAGGAAATGCTTCATAAAGGAAGCCCCCAAGTAAACGGGGTATTTGAATTTGTGTGTCACAAACAAAGTTTCGACAAGGAAGTTTTCCACAAGCCACTTTTTGCCAAAAAGGTATAATGCTTGGTTGAATCGAACAAAATTTAAAACTGGGAGTTTTTTAGTGTCAAAGCGACTTAGCTGGTTAATGTGTTCGGCATTGATGACGCGGTCCGAGCTTGGTGCGGGACAAAGTCTCAGCCCCCAAGCCCGATGTGGCCGAGCGAAGAACTCGGCACTCCGAAGAGGTGAAGCCCTCAGTCTAGCTGAGGTGATGGAGCGACGATGGGGGGTTGCCAACACAGGGCAGCGCTCCAAGGCGACGACACAATTTGGTCGATGGTGGTGGGCGACGAGGACACCACGCCGAGGGGATAGTGCGGCCCGATCTAAGTCAATTTCCTGCACAGGTAAAATAGTGCAAACCAAAAATAATAATGAAAAAAAGGGCGCATAATTAATTTATGCGAAAAAAGTTTGGTAAATATGGCCTGAGCGCTGAGGCTAGCTCGATGGCGCGTTGGCTTCGTGGCACGGCGATGTCGGCGAAGGTCGGCCTGCCCAGGTGACAGGGAGAGGCTGGCCGGACTGATGCCCGGTACAAGCGACAGTAGAATTCCTCTGGCAAAATGATGCAGTACAGGCCAACAAAAATATATTCTGTGTATAATAATGCTAAACGAATAATTTGGAAAAATACGACCTGAACGCTAGCAGCGACGACTGTAGCAGACAGAAGCAAATGGACGAACTGATCCGTGCCGAACATGCTGCAGAGCCAATCCTCGATATGCGTAGTTGCACCTTTATTCTGCGTATTTGTCAGAAAAAAGTAGAAGACCAGCGGTCGACTACATAGGTATTGAATTAAAAAGGAAAAGAAATAAATCTCCCTGTGGGTTGCCGCACAGCTGAATTTATGCTTAGCTACGGGCGCTGCTTCGCGCGGACTGTACGCAGACGTGTTCGTCCTCCTCGGCTGTGCAAAGCAAACAACACTGGCCCAAGCAATAATTCGCTCCTCGAGGAAAAATAGTATACATTGAACCTGACACTCGTACGAGGAAGCCGACCGCTAACAATAACGGGGATGTAGCCATTAGTCATCACATTAAAATCAATATGGACCAGGAGATCTAACATCTCACGTGAGGGCTAGCAAGTAGTAGTATAGTACTACTCCTCACGCTAGGGTCCAGTCAATCCAGTACGTCAATACGCACGGGACAAAACACTAGCTAAAGGATTGTTATTAAACAATAAGTATAAAAAGGAAGGATGGAACCTCCCTATGTATTGCTGCCGATCTTCGTGTCGGCCAGCCCGTCTGTATTACTCCGCGTGGGCAGGTCCTCGGTCGCCACAAATCTTCCAACCATGTGCTGCCGTTTTCGTATAGGTTGCACCACCACCGCTGCCCAGAATTTCTTATTCTCGATCTGGCCGCAGACAAAAATTGCACAGACGTGATAGCAACAATTTTGCAAAGGAGATAATTTGTATAGTACAAATCTAACTGAAAAAATATCACCTGATCATCCATCGATCCGCGGCGATCACCCAGCAGGCCCTCAACGAAAGCACCAATGTCGGTTCAATATCCGGCATACCTCGTTGTAGGGGTCCTAAGCTAGGCATCTTGGAGCGATGGTAAGATGGACACGGGGTTTTTACCCAGCTTCGGGCTCTCTTGATGAGATAATACCCTACATGCTGCTTTTGATTGTTTTCATATGGGTGTAGCACAGAGTACATGTGTCTACCACAAGATCGTAGTAATGAATGAGATCGTCTATTGACTAGCCTGGCCTCGGTTTATATAAGACACCGGAGGCCTAGGGTTTAGGAGAGTCCTTGTCTTGGGCGCCAAGTCTTGTGGAGTCTTCCTTGTATGCGGCAGGGGTTGTCCGAACTGGCCCATGAGTATGCGGCCATGGGGTCCTCGGCCCAATCTAACTGATCGGGAGATGACGTGGTGAGTACCCCCTAGTCGAGGACACCGTCACCGACATCGACCAGAAAGCTCGGCTCTGATGCGTAGATCGCGCCGGAGATGATCCGAATTCCCATCGCCCCGTGGCGACCGCCAGCAGGCTATCAATGAAAGCACTAATGTCGGTTCAATATCCGGCGTATCTCGTAGTAGGGGTCCTAAGCTAGGCGTCTGGGAGCGATGATAACATGGACACGGGGTTTTACCCAGCTTCGGGCTCTCTTGGTGAGATAATACCCTACATGCTGCTTTTGATTGTATTCATATGGGTGTAGTACAGAGTACATGTATCTACTGATCAACATAAATAAAACATACATCATTCAGAGATACACACATAGGTCCGACTACGGAACCAAAATAAAAGAAGACAACCCAACTGCTAGATCCCTGATCGTCCCAACTGGGCACCACTACTGATCAACATGAAAAGAAACAACACAACGAACAAGATCTTCATCGAGCTCCCACTTGAGCTCGGTTGCGTCACCTGCACTGGTATCCCTGGCACCTGCAACTGTTGTGGAAGTATCCGTGAGTCACGAGGACTCAGCAATCTCACACCGGCGAGATCAGGACTATTTAAGCTTAATAGGAAGGAAAGGGTAGAGTGGTGAGGTTGCAGCAGCGACTAAGCAAGTATGGTGGCTAACTTACGCAAACAAGAGCGAGAAGAGAAGCAAAGGAACGGACGTGAACTAGCAATGATCAAGAAGTGATCCTGAACTCCTACTTACGTCAAACATAACCCAGAAACCGTGTTCACTTCCCGGACTCTGCCGAGAAGAGACCATCACGGCTACACACGAAAACATGGAAGGCGTCTGGAGCGTCGGTCTCGGGGCGTTACAACACTCCACCACTACAAGAGGATCTCGACCCGAGATCTAGGATGGCACCGGAGAGAAACGGAAGGGGAAGAGGTAAAACAAATTACTTCTTTGACAAATGAGTGAAACCATTGAACCTTGAGAGGTTGCAAAGCTTGAAGAAATGACACGACGGAGGTGAACAAAATTTAAAACACTCTGTTTAGCAAGAGGAACAAGGAACATTACAAGAACCTTGAGGTTAAGTGATACGATAGATATTTGAACCACTCCGGTTAAAATAAGATAGGGAAAGAATAAGAATGATATAATTTGGGCAGCACTCCGACTGTAAATGGAAGGAATTGAACATGATCTTGACAAGATGAGAGGATACTAGATGAAATTAACAACACATTGCCTCCGGAACTAAAGAAAGAATGGCACAAGGGGTAAGAAATATTTCAGACAGCACTCCGGTTGAGAAGGGAGGCAAAACTTTCCAGAATGGGAAGAACTTGAAAAGAGGGCACGACACTCCGGTTGGAAATTGATAAGCACGAAAAGAGCACGGTCCTCACAAACCGAGAAGATGAGTGAAGAGAGCAACATCACGATGCCTCCGGAAACAATGCATGATAGTTAGATAGTTGGAGTGAATAGAACAAAGAGTGAAACCAACATCTCCTACCATAAATGAATTTTTTAAGAGCATCCTTACGAAGTAGGATTGAAAGAGTTGTTGGAAAAATCAACAACGAAAAGAACAAGCTTGTAGTGGGCTTATGGAAACACTTTCTCAAAATTATGAGGTGAGCTTCTGCCACCAACGGAAACAAATGATTAGATTGATATCAACAAGGAGACGAGAAACTTATTTCACCGGGAGGACAAATGAAGAACTTGGGTCATTTATAAGCACCATAAATAGCAAAATCCTTAGGGAAAGCTTTAGGTGAAACATGACACAAGATAAATCCAACGATGAGATTGATGGATTTAAAATACCTCATTCTTAACAACAAGTGAATCATGGAACATGAATGGAAATTGTCAAGAAGGACATAACACCATCTCAAAATGAGGTAGAAAGAATTGCACTTCGGAATGCAAGATGAAGAATGCTTGAACTCCTCAAAACAACACATGTGTTGAGCACCATGTTTATTTTAGAGTATAGCTTGACGGATCTTAACTCCGAGAGAAATCTTGAAGAACAATTGAAGAATGAAAAAAAATCCTTGCAATGATTTAGATGGGGCTTCGCGTGAGTAAACTGAGAGAGATTGGAACTCCAGAAACAAAAGGTGAACAACTTGGAACCGAGAATTTGATATCATGAACGAACTCCGGAAGAAGGAATTAATCACTTGGAGGAAACAAGAATAAGAATTACATTAGGTGTATCCTTCACCAATTTAGATTGATGACAAGCAACTGATCTTGCATACTACTTATTCTCGTAGAAAGGATTAAGATAGATATTGCGCAAACTAGTGAAGGTCTTCATCGAAACACCGGTAGGATTGACACAACGAATAAATTGATATCATAACGAGGGAAGAGAAATCTTGAACGAACCACCGCGAGAATTGAAAATGAAAGTAGCAAAGGCACGATTCAACGGAAAGAATTACAAAAAGAATGAAGATACTTGACAGAATTTAGATACACGAGAACGAAGAGATCATGAACTGATTAGAGGATATTTGAGTGATGCACCGGTATGATTTGGAGAACGAGAGCTGAAAGCTTCAATGAATAATTCTGAGGTGATGGGCTCCGAAGAATCAAACTGAAAAAAACTTGTGAAATGCTCCGGGTGGGTGAAAATAATTCTCACAATCGAAAACAATTATGAGAGGATGGCATAAGCTAGAACTATGAATCTTCAAGAGAATGGACCAAGATTTAGGAGAAATTCTTCTTCGGTCTTCAAATGTTGAGAATGATGATGCGAAACACCACCATGAATTATTGAGATAATCCGGGATGAAAAATTAGAAAGGTTGAACCAACGATGAAAAGAATTTGAAATCGATAGTGGAGAAGGCAATTGACTGATGATAATTCATTCTTACGTCAAACTTCGACAAGAATTTTAGAAGCTCCGGGAAAATTAGAAGAGTCAGGTAAGATCCTGGAAAAAGACCTGTGGGTTAGGGCCCACTCAAGAACCACCGTTGAATGATTGAAAGAAAGATTGTGCCGGATGAATTAAATAGCTTGAATGAGGCAACAACCTCGAAATAGTTAGAAAGGATTAAGAATAGAAACATGAATCCTCTGGAATACCTTCAGCACTCCAGATAAACATGAATAGCAAGAGGTGGATCATTAAGAGGTGCACCGACATGAGAAAGCATTTGAAACGAGGAAAAAAAGTACGATCAACACTGAAAGCTTGAATTGAATTCACCGGAGAAGAAAAAGAACGAAGAATAATAAACTTGAAGAACAACTTCATGAGAACCACCGGGTAAGCACATTGATTGAAAAGAATGAAGGGGCTTCACATGACTAAAATGGATACTTGATTAAGAAATCTGAGTCCTTAAAGAAAAAGTGTGGGAGGGTGGGAAAACAAAGACAACTTTGGTCGGATGAAACGAACACCGTTGAGAAAAGCTTAGAATTGATCTTGCGAACGTTGGAATGACTGGATGCACTTGAAGAGAAACACGCCGGTTGGAAAAGGATTAACATGACGATCTCGATGATCCAGAAGGATTAGTATTCACAAAGCAATATGAGAACACCGTTTAGGGAAGGTATGGATTCAACATTTGACTTCGAAGCAACTCGAATACCACAAATAAAACAAAACAAAGGATTTGGCTTGCAAAATAAGCCGGAACAAACATATGATAGAGATTTCGTATGAAGTTTTCGTGGTGGGGCCCACACGGGCTCAATCGTATAGCACCATCATGTACAAGGCTGTGCACATGACATACGAAGCGTCCCCGAGTCGGCATAGCCAAGGACTCTTTAAGACACTACGAGACCACTGTAAAACCAACCGTGTACAGGCGGACCACTAGACGTCGAACCCCAATCTTATATCATGCGTCTATCGGAAAGATATCCTAAGGCTACTTGAATTCCCACTTATAAACTCCCGAAACTTTCTGGTTATGCAATCAGGTGTTGGGGATACATGGGACACAAAATATATCACCCAAACTAACAATACCTAGATCCAGCTGTATCCATCCGTCAACACATAACCAAGAAACCTTCGGAAATCGTTTACCTCAACCTTCGAAAAGCATCTGTTATACGAGTTATGGCAATACTCCTGAACTCCCGCCCGAGTACTAGGTGGCGTCGAGGTGATCTCACCAACAACTGCATAAAAGAGATTTCGATGTCGGCGAAACTCAGGTATTCCAGAACTGCAACGATAAAATTGTGACGACAACACCTCGGAGCTCAACTCCCCGGGACACTGCCACAACCCCTAAATGTCAGGAGGCACCAAGAACAATGTTCTCGTCACAAAACCATCGGAACGATTCCAAGATACCCGCGTGATCCTAAAAAAAAATTAGTGAAATTTGAGGAGAGAAGAGTCAAAACTTCTACGTCAGGAGACCTCACCAGAGCGACGAAGGGACTGAGGAGTAACAAGAATCCTACTCTCCGATATATATAATCCTAAGACTCAAAACATTTTTGTTCTAGACTCAACAACGCCAGCGATTCGATCAAGCAGGGGGCTCCTAAGTCGGGGATGGCTCTGATAACCAACTTGTAACGCCCACGACACGGCTATATCTCCCACGTGTCGAGGCATGACTTAGAGGCATAACCGCATTGTGGTTTTGTCGCAAGAAGAGTCATCTTCACACAATCCCATGTAATGAAAAAGAATGGGATAAAGAGTTGGCTTACAATCGCCACTTCACACAATACATAAATAAAACATACATCATTCAGAGATACACACATAGGTCCGACTACGGAACCAAAATAAAAGAAGACAACCCAACTGCTAGATCCCTGATCGTCCCAACTGGGCACCACTACTGATCAACATGAAAAGAAACAACACAACGAACAAGATCTTCATCGAGCTCCCACTTGAGCTCGATTGCGTCACCTGCACTGGTATCCCTGGCACCTGCAACTGTTGTGGAAGTATCTGTGAGTCACGAGGACTCAGCAATCTCACACCCGTGAGATCAGGACTATTTAAGCTTAATAGGAAGGAAAGGGTAGAGTGGTGAGGTTGCAGCAGCGACTAAGCAAGTATGGTGGCTAACTTACGCAAACAAGAGCGAGAAGAGAAGCAAAGGAACGGACGTGAACTAGCAATGATCAAGAAGTGATCCTGAACTCCTACTTACGTCAAACATAACCCAGAAACTGTGTTCACTTCCCGGACTCCGCCGAGAAGAGACCATCACGGCTACCACGAGATTGTAGTAATGAATATGAGATTGTCTATTGACTAGCCTGGCCTCGGCTTATATATTCACCGTAGGCCTAGGGTTTAGAGGAGTCCTTGTCTTGGGCGCCAAGTCTTGTAGAATCCTCCTTGTATGCGGCATGGGCTGTCCGAACTGGCCCAATAGTGAACCGCCATGGGGGTCCTCGGCCCGATCCAGCTGGTCGAGAGATGACGTGGTGAGTACCCCCTAGTCCAGGACACTGTCAATCCCCTTTTTTCACTTGTGGTCGCCTCTGTAGGTGTGGCCGTCCATACCATGCTGAAGTTCATGCACATTGCTCACAAAAATACCGGGGCTCATCGGCTCACGTTAATTTTATTGCCCTACTCTTATCACCGTGGTCTATCATCTCACTGATTCCTCGTTTCCTTGTGGTAATGAGTATCCCCTTTCATGCTAATTTTCAGTGTCTCGTCGCAGTGGTTCGGATGACTTGCAAGAGCGTCTTCGTCCGTGCAAGCGGGCCGGGAAACAACCTGTCTATGAGGATACTTCTTCTCCTGAAAGATCTGACTATGAAGAGCAGATGGAATATGAAGAACGGGCAGAGTATGTTGATGTTCGGGCTAATGCTCCCAATCCTGGAACATGGAAGCCCTCCTACATGCCTCCTCCACCTCCAAATCAGCCTCCCGGTGATGCTCGCCACATTTCTTTTGAGCCTCCTCCATCTCTAGGTCACGAAATCAAGGATTTCACTCTAGTATCTAAACCTGCCTACCTTAAGTTTCATCGCGATGTTGACCAATTCTCTGTTGAGCATGACTCAATGAATTCTCGTTTTCGTACCAATGTTCAGGCATGCATTTTCACCACGGTCATTGTTCCCAAGGGGCTGTCTACTCATCTCTATGTAGACTTAGAGCATATCTGTTCTCATCGAGTGAAATATCCGGGAGCCAATCAGCTCATTGAGTCCTCTGGTCTTGCTGCTCCGTTTGCTTTTCACCATGATTACAATCTCGCCGCTATCCATCAGTTTTATGCCACGTGTTTCTTTGGTCCTGACAAGACCGTCACCTGGATGACTTCTGACACCAAGCTCACCGCCTCTTATGCTCAGTTTTTTGCTGCTCTTGGGTTTCCTGACACTGGTTTCAAAATTCACAAGTCCGACCCAAATCATGCACCCAAAAACATTGAGGCATGTGGCTATCTTCTCAAACCTCTTAGTGAGCTTGATGAGATGGAAAAGGGCAAAGATCTTAGTCAAGTATCTATTTGGCGATCTCCCTTTTTCATTATCTATCAGTGTGTCATTCCCACCATCTATCCCAAGATGGGTGACAAAGGGTCCTGCAACGGGTATTGTATTGATCTCATGTATCGTCTCTATGAACATCCCAACGGAAAGATCAATGTTCCTCACTTCCTGTGGCATGAGATTCGTCTTGCTAGTCTTCAATACAAGCAATCCTTTCCTCATGCTCCTTTTCTTCAGGCCTTCATTGAGAGTATTGCTCCTTTTCCCATTGCTCGGACTCATGTTCATCAGCGGTGGGTCATTCCACCTCATATGGCGGATGATTGGGCTCCCAAGAAATCCTCAACTGCTCAACGGTCTGATGCTCAGTCTCGCCCTACACCCCCTAACTCGGGGTCTTTCGGCCGCATTGCTCGCTTTCTCGGGAAGGCCCATTCAGCCATGATGAAGGCCTTCTCCTTTCACTATTCTCAAAATCATGATGTGGTCACTCGCATGGTCTCTTCTAAGAATGCTCTGAAGGCTCGTCTGAGAGCCTCCGGAGCCACATATGTGAGTGAGGATGAGCGTCTTCCTGATGCTCCTCCTTCCGACTTTGGCTTCCCTTCTGGTCCTGAATGGGCAGATTTCTTTGACGAGGAAGGAGGCAGTGGTGCCCATGGCGACGACGATGACAGTGATGATCTCTGAGGATGTGGTGGCTTTTGTGGTGCCTTCCCCTTTTGGGTACTCGATACCAAGGGGGAGGAGATTTATCATAGAGTCATCTTATCTTACCTCTCTATTATTTATGTATGATGAACCACTATGTTGAGCTCGTTGGACCATTATGTTTTATGTGTTAAGTTGAACATCTATGCTGTGATATTTGTGTTCTTAACATTATGCTATCTATGTATGTTGAGTTGAGCTCTAGGGTGCATTACTTGTATGTTGTCATTCTGTGCTTTGAAATGTTCTATGTGAGCTCTTGGCCATATTCAGTCTCACCATGCATACAATAAGGGGGAGTTGTGTCACAAATCTCTCATAAGCTTAATAAGTCTATTTATTTTTGAGAGTCATATGTATGTTGTCATCAACTACCAAAAAGGGGGAGATTGAAAGTGCAATCATGCCCTTAATCTTATTTTGATAAGTCATTGACAACATACCTATAGGGAACTAATCATTCTGTCAAGTGCATCTCAGGTTTTGTTCCTCGAAGATATTAGTGTGGTTCAAAACTTACATATTCAAGATACTCAAAGGAAGGTGAAACAAGATGCAAAGCTTTAGATCCTTCTCTGTTTACTTTTATTTGAGTATAGGGATCCCGCACTATTAAGAGGGGATCACTGGTTCTCGCAAAAGACTTGCTCAAAATCTGGAATAAAATCTCTTAGAAAGTGTTCCTATCTTAGTAGGCCTTTTGGCCTCTGTTTCTGTCCGGACGACCGTCAGTCTCCGGACGTCCGGCGCTTGCCTGCTCTCTGGATGTCCGGTGCCATGTCATAGAGAGTTATTCACGGATTTCCATTCCCTTCGGACGACCGGCTTCGGGACTGAGGGAGTCCTGGATTAGGGGGTCCTCGGACAGTCGGACTATATACTTTAGCCGGACTGTTGGACTATGAAGATACAAGATTGAAGACTTTGTCCCGTGTCTGGATGGGACTCTCCTTGGCGTGGAGGGCAAGCTTGGCAATACGGATATGTAGATCTCCTCCCTTGTAACCGACTGTGTGTAACCCTAGCCCCCTCCGGTGTCTATATAAACCGGAGGGTTTAGTCCGTAGGACAACAACAATCATAACATAGGCTAGCTTCTAGGGTTTAGCCTCTACGATCTCGTGGTAGATCAACTCTTGTAATACTCATATCATCAAG
Source organism: Aegilops tauschii subsp. strangulata (assembly GCF_002575655.3). Classification (NCBI taxonomy): domain Eukaryota; kingdom Viridiplantae; phylum Streptophyta; class Magnoliopsida; order Poales; family Poaceae; genus Aegilops; species Aegilops tauschii. The sequence goes on along the minus strand of NC_053035.3, from coordinate 226,855,670 downwards.
ATCAATCAAGAAGGAAGTAGGGTATTACCTCCATCGAGAGGTCCCAAACCTGGGTAAACATCGTGTCCCCCCGCCTCCTGTTACCATCCGCCTTAGACGCATAGTTCGGGACCCCCTACCCGAGATCCGCCGGTTTTGACACCGACATTGGTGGTTTCATTGAGAGTTCCACTATGCCGTCGCGATAAAGGCTTGATGGCTCCTTCGATCATCGGCAATGATGCAATCCAGGGTGAGGTTTTCCTCCCCGGACAGATCTTAGTATTCGGCGGCTTCGTAGTGCGGGCCAACTCGCTTGGCCATCTGGAGCAGATCGAAAGCTACGCCCCTGGCCGTCAAGTTAGGTTTGGAAGCTTAAACTATACTGCCGACATCCGCGGAGACTTGATCTTTGACGTATTCGAGCCCATGTCAGGTGCGCCGCACAGTCTCGACGAGCACGACATAGCTCTGCCATCGGACGGTGTTCAGGAGATCACACCTGTGGCTACTCCGGCCCTAGATCCGGAGTCGATTGCGCCATCCGAGGACGGGTGGATGGACCCCGCCTTGGAGGCCACACACTCAGTGGCGATAGAGCCGAATACTGACTTCACCTCCTATGAGACCTGTGTCACCGGATCCTTGGATTCGTCCCCGGCCACAGGCCCTGAACCGCCTGCGTCCATGCCTATCGAATCTAATTGGGCGCCGATCATGGAGTTTACCTCCGTGGATATCTTTCAGCACTCGCCCTTTGGTGATGTGCTAAAATCACTAAAGTCTCTCTCCTTGTCAGGAGGCCCTTGGCTGAACTATGTCTGGCTCGAGTGGGAGGCGAACGACGAAAAAATTCATTCCCCACCCACCACCCACTTAATAGCCACTGTCGATGACTTAACCAACATGCTCGATTTCGACTCCAAAGACATCGACGGTATGGACGACGATGCAGGAGAAGAACAGGAACCACCGCCCACAGGGCGCTGGACAGCCACTTCATCACATGATATATATATATGGTGGATACACCCAAAGAAAACAATGACGAGGAATGGAAGGATGCAGCGAGGGATATTTCCCTCGAGAACCAACCAAAGCGATGGCGTAAGCGCCGCTCCAAATCCCGCCTCAGCAAAAACAGCGATAACAGCGCAAGAAAAAATACCCCGGTCGACTCCAGAAGAAACGACAACCACACGGACCCAGTGACAGAGCAGGATGAACCAGCGGACGGCGAACATAGTACGGAGCCGCTGTCCGATCACGGCGACGCCGAGGATAAAGCTCATCAAACTCTCTCCGGAGAGGAAAATAGTCCAGACGACGATGCACACATCATCCCGGAAAGGCACTTGGAACAAGAGAACCTCCATAGAAGGCTTATTGCCACCGCGAGGAGTCTGAAGAAGTAGAAGCAAAGGCTAAAAGCCGCGCAGAATACGCTCAACGGTAGATGGAACAAAGTGCTCGACACTGAAGAAAAGTACAGTGGCAGTCGCCACACAAAGACTATCCAAAGCGCAAGTTGTTGCCTGAATTCGATGATGAGGCCTTAGAGCCTACACAACCAAAAATAAAACGGCCGATCAGTCGGATCGACCACCTCGTGGGCGCGATAGGGCAGCTAACGAGGCCGCACATAAGTCAGCACACGATTCACGTGAGGACTTGCATCAAAAAGCCGGCATGACCAGATCCATCTACGGATCTAGGAAGCGCGCTCCAGCGCAGAATCAAAACCGAACACTACAACCGTCAGAACACCATGACGCATCCAAATACAGGGGTGCCGTGCACCCCCTATGCTTAACCGATGAGGTGCTGGATCACGAATTTCCAGAAGGATTCAAACCCGTGAACATAGAGGCGTACGACGGAACGACAGACCCTGGGGTCTGGATTGAGGACTTCATCCTCCATATCCATATGGCTCGCAGAGACAATCTCCACGCCATCAAATACTTGCCCCTCAAGTTGAAAGGACCAGCTCGGCACTGGCTGAAGAGCCTCCCCGAAAATTCAATTGGAAGTTGGGAGGAGCTTGAGGATGCTTTTAGGGCTAACTTTCAAGGGACCTAGTCCGACCTCCGGATGCAGACGATTTAAGTCATATAATTCAGCAGCCCGGAGAGTCAGCCCGAAAGCTTTGGAACAGGTTTCTCATTAAGAAGAATCAAATCGACTGCCCGGACGCCGAAGCCTTAGCAGCTTTCAAACACAGCGTCCGAGACGAATGGCTCGCCAGACACCTCGGCCAAGAAAAACTGAGGACAATGGCAGCCCTAACAAGCCTTATGACCCGCTTTTGCGCGGGCGAAGATAGCTGGCTGGTCCATAGTAGCACCAGCGACCCAGGCACATCTGAAGTCAGGGATGGCAATGGAAAACCACGACACAGTAAAACCAAGCGTCGAAATAACGAAGACAGCCCAGACAACCCGGCGGTAAACACCGGATTTAGGGGCTCTCGACCCGGTCGACGGAAAAAGCCTTTCAAAGGCAACAGAGATGGACCGTCCAGCCTAAACAAGATTCTAGACAAATTATGTTAGATTCATGGCACCTCCGATAAACCTGCAAATCACACCCACAGAGAATGCTGGGTCTTCAAGCAGGCAAGCAAGCTAAACGCCGAACAGAAGGGGAGGGAGACACCAAGTGAAGACGAGGATGAGCCTCGCCAGCAAAACACCGGGGAACAGAAAAAATTCCCACTAGAGGTCAAAACAGTGAACAAGATTCACGTAAAAAAAGGAGGAGCAAACTCACACTCCGAGACATATGCGCCGTAGAGCCCGTCACCCCTAAGTTCAACCCTTGGTCGGCCTGCCCGATCACTTTTGATCGCAGGGATCACCCGACTAGTGTCCAGCACGGAGGATTGGCTGCCTTGGTGCTAGACCCAATAATCGACGGATAGCATCTCACCCAAGTCCTCATGGATGGCGGCAGTAGTCTTAATCTGGTATATCAGGACACAGTCCGCAAAATGGGGATAGACCCGACAAGAATCAGCCAAAGCAATACTACCTTTAAAGGGGTAATATCAGGCCCAGAGGCCCGCTGTACGGGCTCTCTAGTACTAGAGGTTGTATTCGGTTCTCCCGACAACTTCCGAAGTGGAAAGTTAACCTTCGACATCGCTCCATTCCGAAGCGGCTATCAAGCACTACTCGGAAGAACAGCCTTCGCTCGTTTTAATACTGTGCCGCATTACGCTTCTCTTAAGCTTAAGATGCCCGGTCCACGTGGCATCATCATAGTTAGCGGAAATACTGAGCGTTCCTTACGCGCGGAAGAATGTGTGGCGGCTTTAGCAGCCGAACACTAAACGGCCTCTCCAACCAGAATAAATGATCGGTCGTCAAGACCGCGGACACGGCTAGACGAGTCCGGCGCACCACTAGCTGTAACAGCTTAGATAAACCTGAGATTGGTTTGATGGATATACCCCCATAGGCGGTACTAGGGGCTTCCCACATGTAAAAAGGACTACAGTTCGGCTTGACCTCATTTAGATTGAATTTTAATAATCAATTTTTCACACGAAGACTTTCATCTAAGTTTTTCTCTTTTACGGATGACAATCGTGCTACACCCTTCCAGGATACGGCACAACGGAGACACAGGCGCAGACATGCAGCAGGGCCCCGCTCAAAGGTTTCTTTTTAGATTAAGACCCTGTGTAAACCTTTCTTACTGTCTCTTGTTGCTTGACACCCCCCCGGATACCTAACACAACCGTGAGGGATGCTGACGTTGTTGGCATTTTGCCACGTCAGACTAATGCACGTACCTAGAAATTTAGGGTCCATTATCAAGGGCGTTACTCAGCCCGGTACATGTTGTAAAGACCGAACACCTTAGGGAGTGTTCGGCGTCGCGAGCTTGTCCTTATATGCACCAGCTCCGAATCATGTCTTTGGTCAAATGTTGGGTTTGTCCGGCTCCCGCGTTTTGTTACCTTATGTTCCGCTCTATCGGCTAAGGCGGCACCGGGAGAACTACTGCGATTGTGCCCTGGTTCGTCCGGATGAGCACCTCAGTAGAGAAAGCCAAAAACTGACTGTCATGATAAAGCGCGAGACTGGTCAACCACTCGATGACTTAGCGGAATCTTTGAGATTCCTCAGCATTAACGAAGGGTTGGTTTTCCCGGTCACGTACGTACGCGCCCTGCACTCGGATGAGCGTGGAAGTACCAGGGGCTATATAGTAGCCCCACTGTCAAACTCCTATGGTTAAGTGAAAGTGTTAAAGCAATATAGTCCGATTGCCTCGTTCGCCGCGCTACCACCTCCTTAATGTACCAAAACGTTGGATCAAGTGTGAACATGTGCTTTTGCGAACACCCCCGCATTATATGCGCGGGGGCTGAAGCCAGCGACTGCAAACTTTCAGGTTATATACATATATACATAAACGGCCGCACAGGAGGCATCATAATACTTTCAGGCAAAAGTATAAACACAGCCTTTATAATTCAAATAGCATTGTTTTTAACAATCGGGATACATGTCACTCGAACATGACACTCTTCGAGCACTGAGCCTCTATTAAACGGGCACCTTCTAGGACTTCTTCAAAATAGTGCTCGGCCGAAACCTGGCCTATGGCCGGATTCTGGGTTGCAATAGTGGTGGCCTCCATCTCTGCCCAGTATGTGTTGACACGGGCAAGAGCCATCCGCGCACCCTCTATGCATGCTGACCTCTTTACAGCGTCGATATGCGACACATCACCAAGGAATCATTGCACTAGACCAAAATAAATATTCGGCCTTGGTCCTTCTGGCCAAAGACGATCGACGACAGACCTCATGGCAAGTCCAGACAACCTATGGAGCTCGACCACTCGGCCATTTTCTCATTTAACAGTAGCGGATGCGCTGGAGCATTGAACTGCAACCAGAACAACTTTTCCACTTCGTGATCTTTTTGATCTTTGAAAAACTTGGTTGCATCAGCAGCACTCGCTGCCAAATCCAAGTACGCATCCGCAGAACTCCATAATTGATCCAGAAGGGCATACTTAGGATCTCCGAACTTCGTCCCCAACAAAAAGGGCTTCCCAGCCGTGATATCTCCGGCTTGACGTAGCTCCTCCTTAGCCGCTCTGATTTTAGAGCGGGTTTCCTTGGCTGCTACCATGGCTTTCTCCAGGTCCGCCGTCTTCGTTTGACTTTCCCTTTCAAGAAGCTCATAACATTCGGCGGCATCTTTTAACTCAACAGCCATCTTGGCTATTTTCTCTTTGCTCTGGCAATGCGCAGCCTGTTCGGCTCTTAACTCTTCGACCGCCTTTAGGGCGGCCGTATCACTCCTCCTGGCTTGTTCCTTGGCTCGGGCAAGTTCCGCCGGAAGGGTCTCCACGGCGGCAGCTCCATCTACAGCCACAACATATTATAGATACGAGCATCATGCTCCTCTTAATATATGTTGACCACCAGAGAATACATACCCTGTGCCTCGTCAAGCCACCTGTTTACAAGCACGATGTCGGCATCTGCCGCATCAAGTTGCCGCTTCAGTTTGGCAAACTCACCAGTCCGGCTAGCCACCAGACCCTCAGCCGCCTGCACATGAAAGCGGCATGATCATTACCTGGGACTATGATCCTCTGTTTGCCGCCTTTTTCGACAGCAACCAGAGTCTCGGGGGCTACTATCTGCATAGGGAACACCTACCATGTGCGGTACCATCAAAAATATACATATTACTTTGCGTACCTCAAAGCCTCTCAGCAGGCTCATAAAAGCTTCATGCAACCCGCTTTCGACGAATGAAATCCTCTCAACCACCGTACCCATTAACGTACGATGCGCTTCTGAGATAGCCGCTTGCTCCAGAAGACTCATCAGTGCGTCCGGTCCCGCACCGGACAGTTCCGGACTCTTTCTGTCGCTCCCCTTAGAGCCGAATACTCCGGACATCGGGAGGCCGAAGGGTCACCTTCTGACCTTGGTGGATCAGGAGAAATCCTTCGTGACGACACCTCTGGGTCGTCCGCCTCATGAGGCGGGGAGGCATGGGGAGGCGTTTTGCTCTCCATCATCTCCGGAAGAAGATCCCCCGAAGACGAACTCTGTCGAGAAGGGCTACGATCCGAACTACAAGACATACGTCTCGGTTATTGTCCTCGGAAATAAAGTAGGGTATATTTACTATCAAGTAATTTTGTTTACTTACAGCTCGGTGGAGGGCTGATCCCCTCGCGGGCACTGTGTGGTAAGGATACCCTCCGGGGTAGGGCCCCCTGACAAAGATTTCTTCCCTCGTTTGGAAACCATTGTTTCCAAGTCTTCAGAGGGGGTCCTCTTCCTTCCTTGGGGAGAGGGAATTTTAGATTCTTCTCCCCAGTTATTCTCCTTCGCGGAGGCACTAATTCCCCCGGTTTGGATGAATAATGAGTGAGGCCCGCTTTCGGCTTCCTTATTTCTCTCTTTATCTTACCCTGAGGGCGCTTGATAAGGTGCAAGCTCAAGCATCCTGGCTTGTACAGGATCCGGTGAGCCTTCGGGAAGGGGGGCCGAACACCTGATCATCTTCGTCTTTTTTATCCAGTCCTGGTCAAAGACCGACTTTTCAGAATGATGTTGTGATAGATAAAGAGACAACATGTTCGGTCGAAGAATTACTTACTTGGGTGTCTGGACGGTTGCAGTTTAGGCCCACATCCTCGGTGGTGTCCGGACACTTTATTCGTGATCCGAAGAAAAATCTGTACATCTCTTCGAGCGTCACGCGGAAGAATTGCTGAATGGTTCGCGGTCCTTCCGGGTTGAACTCCCACATACGGAGAGGTCGACGTTGGCTTGGCAGGACCCGTCGAACTAGCATGACTTGCATTACCTTGGCAAGGCTGACATCACTCTTGAGGAGATCCCAGATGCGACTCTGCAATGTCAGCACGTCATTAGCCGGCCCCCAGTCCAGCCCCTTGTTGACCCATGACGCCAGTTGTGGCAGGGGGCCCAAACGGAAGGCAGGGGCAGCTACCCACTTAGTACTTCGGGGAGCCGTGATGTAAAACCACTCCCGCTGCCACAAGTTGGACATCTCCGGGAAGGTTCCCTTTGGCCATGAAGCATCGACGCCTTTGCTTATTATGGCACCTCCGCACTCTGTGTGTCGCCCATCGATCATCTTCGGCTTCACATTGAAGGTCATGAGCCATAAGCCGAAGTGCGGGGTGATGCAGAGGAAGGCCTCACACACGACGATGAACGACGAGATGTGAAGGACGGAATCCGGAGCCAGATCATGGAAATCGAGCCTGTAATAGAACATGAGCCCTCTAACGAAGGGATCAAGACTAAAGCCTAGCCCTCGGAGGAAGTGGGAGACAAATACGACACTCTCGTTGGGTTTGGGAGTGGGGATGACCTGCCCTCGAGCAGGCAGCCTGTGTGAGATTTCGGCGGTCAGATACCTGGCTTCTCTTAGCTTCTTGATGTCCTCCTCTGTGACAGAGGAGGGCGTCCACCGACCTTGAAGGTTGGATCCGGACATGATTGAAGGAAGCGCTTAGCCTGGGCCTTGGGTGTTGGAACTCGAGGTGGGGGAAGGATTCGATTGAGTGCGAGAAGAAAGGGACAGGCCTTGGGCCCTTTATGAAGAGGGTGAATATCATGCGTCCTCCACGTGGCCGTTTGGAACTTGCCTAAAATCGAGGAGTCATACCAACAGGCACGATTGGGTTACCCATACCCGTATTGATGAGAATCCCGTGATAAGGGGAACACGATCTCTGCTTCGACAAGACGTGCCAATAAAACCGTCTCGCGAAATGTGAAGTGGCAGGCTGGGAGAACCAGTTCGAATAATGACCAGGCCGTGGTGTGATGTCACGTTATGAAAAGTTGTCAGCAGATTAGATTTGTGGAAATATTGTACTCTCTACGGTGGTATGTGGAATTTTTTTGCAGAGCCGGACACTATCCTTGTGTTCAAAATCTTCTATGGAGTATTCGGAGGAAGAACCCGCCTTGCAATGCCAAAGACAATCTGCACGCCGGACTCATCGTCATTGAAGCCTGGTTCAGGGGCTACTGAGGGAGTCCTGGATTAGGGGGTCCTCGGACAGCCGGACTATATACTTTAGTAGGACTATTGGACTATGAAGATACAAGATTGAAGACTTTGTCCCGTGTCTGGATGGGACTCTCCTTGGCGTGGAGGGCAAGCTTGGCAATACGGATATGTAGATCTCCTCCCTTGTAACCGACTGTGTGTAACCCTAGCCCCCTCCGGTGTCTATATAAACCGGAGGGTTTAGTCCGTAGGACAACAACAATCATAACATAGACAACAACAATCGTGGCGGGGAAAAGCGCGGCTGGCCCACGCCGTCAGGTGAAAAGTCAAGATTTTCTTCCCCGACTCGCCTCCCACCCCCCGCGCTCTCGGCCGCCACTAGGTATATCCCGGCGGCGCCCCGCCGCCCTTCACCGGTAGATAGCCATTCCCCGCCGGAAAAATAGCAGAGGTTCGCCGCGGTAGCCCCTCCAACACCAGCTGGGCGTTTCCGGCCGCGGAGGGCGCGACGTGTGATGAAATATGAGTTTTTATTTGTTGAACTATATAGTTTGTATTGAACTATTTGTTGTTGAACTATTTTGTTGAAGTATTTGAATTTTCTGTGATGAAATATGTGATAAAAAATATATTTATGTTGATAATTGAACGCCGAGCCACGGCGAACCACGCCGAATATGGGCCTATTCTCGCCCATATGGGCCTTTTTCGCCGAAATGGGGCTTCAAAAGTGGGCCAAAATCGGCGACTGGGGGACGACGACAGGGCGCAAAACCGCCCCCAGCGCCGAACGAATCGCCGGCTCGCCCCCAGGGGCCGATTTTTATGCGTCCTGGGGGGCCAACGGCTGGAGATGCTCTTAGCCTCTACGATCTCATGGTAGATCAACTCTTGTAATACTCATATCATCAAGATCAATCAAGCAGGAAGTAGGGTATTACCTCCATCGAGAGGGCCCGAACCTGGGTAAACATCGTGTCCCCCGCCTCCTGTTACCATCCGCCTTAGACGCACAGTTCGGGACCCCCTACCCGAGATCCGCCGGTTTTGACACCGACAGTGACATCCGGTGGTGGCCGGCCATCTGGTGCCACTTCACAGAGCCGAAATTAACGGAAGTTCGTTCCCTTTCGGACGCCCGCTCCGTGTGTGTCTTCCCTCACCTCTACTACACTAGATCTGTGATTTTATCTATGTGTCGGACGACCGGTGCCCGCCGGATGTCTGGTCCAACTTTTCTGTCCAGATGACCGGTGCCTGCCAGACGTCCGGTCCAACTTTTCTGTTCGGACGTCCGGTACCTGTCGGACGTCCGGTGTCTGTGCAGCATAAGTGACCTCCAACGGCCATTTTTGCACTTAGACTGTAAATGTCCTCTTCCCCACCCGTGGGGGAGTTGTCCAACATAGTGCAAAGATTCCAAGAACACCATTCTCTCTCACTCTCTCTTGCTTCCACCAAATCCTAGATCCCATGAGCGTTCGTGCGGATTCTTGAGTGTTGTTCCAATCAAAATATAGAACGTCTCTCTCTTCTCCTCTCAACCAAAGGAATTCGTGATTGGAGCAAGTTTTGAGCGGTTCCCTTGATCTTGTTATTCTTGGAGGTTGGAGACTCCTAGGTGGTAGGAGTCATTCGGAGAGGAATCGGCCATTTTGATTACCCCCGGAAAGTTTGTGAGGGTTTGGAGACCACCCCAAGGTCTACCACTAGTGGTTGAGAAACACCTTCATGGTGTTGTCTCTAAGGGAGAATAGGGTGAGCCTTCGTGGTGTTGGTGTGCCTTCGTGGTAACATCCACCTCTCTAACGGTGACGTAGCTTTCCTCCAAGGAAGTGAACATCGGCATACATCCTCGTCTCTCGAAGTTGCGGTTTTTCCTAACCCTAACTTCCTACTTGTGGTTACTTGTTTCTTAGTCTTTACTTATATCATATTGTGCTTGCTTACTCACTTACTTGTGTTACTTGCTTACCTTGGTTAGCTCTTCACATCTTGCTTGCAATTGTTAGGCTTACTTTCATATTCTGCATTATTGCCTAAAATTGCTAAGTAACTATTAAAATTTGTAATTGTACCTATCCACCCCCCCTCTAGGTCCATCCCGGTCCTTTCAATGGACCAATCAAAAATTATAGATACGTTGCAAACGTATCAGATAGATAGCATGATGTTTTCATGGCTTGTTTGTTTTTTGATGGCATTGCTACGCTAGATGATTGCACATCTCGGTACACCGCCGGAGGCATTCATATAGAGTCATATCTTTGTTCTAGTATAGAGGTTTAATTCTTGAGTTGTAAGTAAATAAAAGTGTGATGATCATCATTATTAGAGCATTGTCCCATGTGAGGAAAGGATGATGGAAGCTATGATTCCCTCACAAGTTGGGATGAGTCTCCGGACTTTAAAAATAAAAAATAAAAGAGGCCAAAGAGCCCCCCCAAAAGAGGCCAAATAGCCCAAAACAAAAAATAAATAAAAAATAAAAAATAAAAAAATAAAAAATGAGATAAAAAGAGAGAAGGGTCAATGCTACTATCCTTTACCACACTTGTGCTTCAGAGTAGCACCATGTTTTTATATAGAGAGTCTCCTATGCTGTCACTTTCATATACTAGTGGGAGTTTTTAATTATAGAACTTGGCTTGTATATTCCGGTGATGGGCTTTCTCAAAATGCTCGAGGTCTTCATGAGCAAGAAAGTTGGATGCACACCCACTTAGTTTTTAGTTTGAGCTTTCATACACTTATAGCTCTAGTGCATCCGTTGCATGGCAATCCCTACTCACCTGCATCGATATCAATTGATGGGCTTCACCATAGCCCATTAATTTGCCTAGTTGATGTGATACTTTCTCCTTTTTATCTTCTCCTCACAACCTCCACCATATTCTATTCCACCTATAGTGCTATATCCATGGCTCACGCTCATGTATTGCATGAAAATTGTAAAAGCTTAAGAGCGTTAAAAGTATGAAACAATTGCTTCGCTCGTCATCGGGGTTGTGCATGATGAAATACTTTGTGTGATGAAGATGTAGCATAGCCAGACTATATGATTTTGTAGGGATAACTTTCTTTAGCCATGATATTGTGAGAAGACATGATTTTGTAGGGATAACTTTCTTTAGCCATGATATTGTGAGAAGTATTATTGTCTTTATGTCAAAATATAGACTATTGCTTTGAATCACTCGTGTCTCAATATTCATGCCATGATTAGATTATGTGATCAAGATTATGCTAGGTAGCATTCCACATCAAAAATTATCCTTTTTATCATTTACCTACTCGAGGACGAGTAGGAATTAAGCATGGGGATGCTGTGACGTCTCCGTCGTGTCTATAATTTTGGATTGTTTCATGCCAATATTCTATAACTTTCATATACATTTGGCAACTTTTTATATTATTTTTGGGACTAACATATTGATCCAGTGCCCAGTGCCAGTTCTTGTTTGTTGCATGTTTTTTGTTTCGCGGAATATCCATATCAAACGGAGTCCAAACGCGATAATAACTTAGTGAGATTTTTTGGGAATATATGTGATTTTGGGGAAAAAGAATCAACGCAAGACAATGCCCGAGGAGCCCGTAAGCCCTAGTGGGGCGCCCCCTACCCTGGGCGCACCTGGGAGGCTTGTGGCCACCCCGTAGGTCGGTTGGAGGTGTCCTTCGGCCGCAAGGAAGCTTAAATCCGGATAAAAATTGTGTTAAAATTTCAGTGCAATCGGATTTACGGTTCTCCGGGAATATAAGAAACGGTAAAAGGCTAGAAAACAGGAACGTGGAAACAGAAGGAAACAGAGAGAGGTATCCAATCTCGGAGGGGCTCTTGCCCCTCCGCCACCATGGAGGCCAAGGACCAGAGGGGAAACCCTCCTCCCATCTAGGGGGATGTCAAGGAAGAAGAAGAAGAAGGAGGGGGCTCTCTCCCCCTCTCTCCCGGTGGCGCCGGAACGCCCCCGGGGCCATCATCGTGACGGTGATCTACACCATCAACTTCGCCCCCGTCATCACCAACTCTGTCCCCCTCTATGCAGTGCTGTAATAACTCTTCTCCCCGCTGTAATCTCTACTTGAACATGGTTCTCAATGCTATGTATTATTTCCCAATGATGTATGGCCATCCTATGATATTTGAGTGGATCCGTTTTTTCCTATGGGTTAATTAATGATCGTGATTGGTTTGAGTTGTATGTTTTATTATTGGTGCTATCCTATAGTGCTCTCCGTGTCGTGCAAGTGTGAGAGTCCCTGCTGTAGGGTTTGCAATATGTTCATGATTCACTTATGGTGGGTGGCGTGAGTGACAGAAGCACAGACCCAAGTAAGTAGGTTGTTTGCGTATGGGAGTAAAGAGGACTTGATACTTTAATTCTATGGTTGGGTTTTACCTTAATGATCTTTAGTAGTTGCGGATGCTTGCTAGAGTTCCAATCGTAAGTGCATCTGATCCAAGTAGATAAAGTATGTTAGCTTATGCCTCTCCCTCATATAAAATTGCAATAATGATTACCGGTCTAGTTATCGATTGCCTAGGGACAAATAACTTTCTTGTGACAAAAAGCTCTCTACTAAACTAACTTAATTGTTTCCTTATCTAAACAGCCCCTAGCTTTTATTTACGTGTCCTTTATTATCTTTCAAACCTAGCCCTTTACACCTACAAAGTACTTCTAGTTTCATACTTGTTCTAGGTAAAGCGAATGTTAAGCATGCGTGGAGTTGTATCGGTGGTTGATAGAACTTGAGGGCATATTTGTTCTACCTTTAGCTCCTTGTTGGGTTCGACACTCTTACTTCCTGAGAAATGCTACAATTGATCCCCTATACTTGTGGGTTAGCATAGAGGCCCTCCGTGATCGAATCCCCCTCCGGTAGAGTACTGGAAAAGGCCCCAAGATGGGATCTCACGAGAACAGAAGCTTGCGGCGATGGAAAAGTATTTCTGGTGTGCCCTCTGACGTAAGGGGAATATTTGGGTATTTATAGAGCTGGAATTAGGGTATCTGCAATGGGCCCACAAGCCTAGGGGCGCTCGCCTGGGCGCGCCCTGAGGGCTTGTAGCTCCCTCCTGGGTCTTCTGGCCTCCTCCCGAAGCTTCGTGGTTGTCTTATGGTCCAAAAAAATCTTCAGAAAGTTTCATTCCGCTTGGACTCCGTTTGGTATTGATTTTCTGTAGAAGACAAAAACAAGGAAAAAAACAGCAACTCACACTGGGCACTAGGTTAATATGTTAGTCTCAAAAAATGATATAAAATATCAAATAAATGCATATAAAACATCCAAGATAGATAATATAATAGCATGGAACAATAAAAAATTATAAATATGTTGGAGACGTATCAAGCATCCCCAAGCTTAATTCCTTCTCGTCCTCGAGTAGGTAAATGATAAAAACAAATTTTTTGATGTGGAATGCTACCTAACATGTTTATCAATGTAATTTTTCTTGTTGTGGCATGAATATTCAGATCCATAAGATTCAAAACAAAGGTTTAATATTGACATAAAGACAATAATACTTCAAGCATACTTATAAATCAATCATGTCTTCTCAAAATATCATGGCTAAACAAAGTTATCCCTACAAAATCATATAGTCTGGCTATGCTCCATCTTCATCACACAAAGTATTTCATCATGCACAACCCCGATGACAAGCCAAGCAATTGTTTCATACTTTTAATGTTCTCAAGCCTTTTAAATTTTCACGCAATACATGAGTGTGAGCCATGGATATAGCACTATAGGTGGAATAGAATATGGTGGAGGTTGTGAGGAGAAGACAAAATGGAGATTCCCATCAATTGATATCGATGCAAGTGAGTAGGGATTGCCATGCAATGGATGCACTAGAGCTATAAGTGTATGAAAGCTCAAAAGAAAACTAAGTGGGTGTGCATCCAACTTGCTTGCTCACGAACACCTAGGGCAATTTGAGGAATCTTATCATTGAAATGTACAAGCCAAGTTCTATAATGAAAATTCCCACTAGTATATGGAAGTGATAAAATAAGAGACTCTCTATAATGAAGAACATGGTGCTACTTTGAAGCACAAATGTGGAAAAAGGATAGTAACATTGTCCCTTCTCTCTTTTTCTCTCATTTTTTTCTTTTGGGCTCTTTGGTCTCTCTTTTATCGTCCAAATCCTCATCCCGACTTACGGGGGAATCATAGTCTCCATCATTCTTTCCTCACATGGTACAATGCTCTAATAATGATGATCATCACACTTTTATTTAATTACAACTCAAGAATTACAACTTGATACTGGAACAAAGATATGACTCTATATGAATGCCTCCAGCGGTGTACCGGGATGTGCAATGATCTACTGTGACATGTATAAAAAATATGAACGATGGCCAAGCCACAAATACTATGTTAACTATATGATCACACAAAGCAATATGACAATGATGGTATGTGTCATAATAAACAGAACGGTGGAAGTTGCATGGCAATATATCTCGGGATGGCCATGGAAATGCCATAATAGGTAGGTATGGTGGCTATTTTGAGGAAGGGTGTACGGTGGGTTTAATGCACCGGCGAAAGTTACGCGGTACTAGAGAGGCTAGCAATGGTGGAAGGGTGAGAGTGTGTATATTCCATGGACTCAACATTAGTCATAAAGAACTCACATACTTATTGTAAAAATTTATTAGTGTCGGGTGGTAGGTGCGACATATGCCAACGGGTGGCTTATCATTGTGGGAGCCAGTAAGACGTCGCCGGTGCCTGGAAACGGGATGAGGCGAAGACATGCTCGCCGGCGAATCTTACCCAGGTTCGGGGCTCTCCGTGGAGATAACACCCCTAGTCCTGCTCTGCGGGGTTTCCGCATGATCACTAGATCAGAAAGAGTAGCTACAAGTGCTCCTTGAGCTGTGTGGTTCAATGGAGGAGAAGAGCAAGTCTAGCTCTCGCTTCCCTCTCTATATGGTGTGTGTGTAACTCTAAGAAGCCAACCCTTTGCATGGGTGCCCCGGGGGGTTTATATAGGCCTACCCCCCGGGGGTACAATTGTAATCCGGCTGGGCGCGGGTCCCAGCCGTCAGTGTCTGTGCTCGCCGGCTTCTCCGCCGGCCGTTGGGGCCCGCCGACTGGTGGGTCCCGCCGGCTGCCGGCCTATTGGTCGACAGGCCGGCCCCACCGCCCAGGGTCATGTCGGCGGCTGTTTACTGTAGCCTCGCCCCTGATGACGAGGGCTTTGTCGAGGTAAGCGTGGCTACAGTGTGCCGCCTCGAGGGCTCTCACTGTAGCCTTACCTTGTCTTGTCTCCTTAATGTGGCGCATGCTTCGAGGGAGGGGGGTAGCCGGCTTCTGGGGGCCGGCTACGCCCCTGGCCGACTGGGGGAGGCCGGGCCGCCTTCGTGCCTCTCTTTTGGCAAAACGGGCCCACCGCCCGCGGGCCGTACTGGCGTCTGTAGTGGATGACGTTGAGGCCTGCATGGCTACAGTGCCGAGCCGGACGGGAGATGGCTGACCCGTACGGCGTCCTGCGGCCATGCCTGCCTCGGGATTCGGGGGTAGTGGGCCGCACTATAGCCGCACCCCGTCTTGTCATCGTTATGTGGGCGTAGTTTCGGTGGGTGCGGTCTTGGCCGGCTTCCTGGAGTCGGCCATCTCGTAGCTATCTTGGGGGAGGTTCCTGAGACTGGATCGCCTTTTGGGAGTCGGCTCCTGGGGTAGCCGGCCGGGGGAAGGCAGCCCAATGCTTCGAATGCTTGAAGGCTCAAATGGCCTGATAATTTTTGAAGAGCCAGGGGTAGTCGGTTAGGCTACCCGTGGCCATTTACTCCGACAATTAGCCATCGAAGCAAAGTACTAATATGCATGGTCCTAGGGGGATAGATTGGTAGGAAAAGACCATCGCTCGTCCCCGACCGCCACTCATAAGGAAGACAATAAAAAATAAATCACGCTCTAACTTCATCGCATAACGATAGACCATACATGCATGCTTCGGGAATCACAAACCTTAACACAAGTATTCCTACTAATCCACAATTACTCTCTAGCATGACTCTAATATCACCATGTTTATATCTCAAAACAAATGCAAGGAATCAAACTTCTCATATACTCAATGCCCTTTATGAAAGTTTTTATTATATCCCTCTTGGATACCCATCATATTAGGACCAAATTATTAACCTAAGAAAATTGCCATACTATTTTTAAGACTCTCAAAATAATATAAGTGAAGCATGAGAGTTCATCAATTTCTACAAAATAAAACTACCGCCATGCTCTAAAAAGATATAAGTGAAGCACTAGAGCAACTACCTAGCTCAAAAGATATAAGTGAAGCACATAGAGTATTCTAATAAATTCACGATTAGTGTGTGTCCCTCGCAAAACGTGTGTACAGCAAGGATGATTGTGGAAAACTAAAAAAGCAAGGACTCATATAATACAAGACCCTCCAAGCAAAACACATATCATGTGGTGAATACAAATATAGCCTCAAGTAAATTTACCGATGTATTGAAGACAAAAGAGGGGATGCCATCCGGGGCATCCCCAAGTTTAGATGCTTGGTTGTCCTTGAATATTACCTTGGGGTGCCTTGGGAATCTCCAATCTTAGGCTCTTGCCACTCCTTATTCCATAGTCCATCAAATCTGTACCCAAGACTTGAAAACTTCAGAACACAAAACTTAACAGAAAACTCGTAAGCTCCGTTAGCATAATAAAGCAAATAACCACTTTAGGTACCGTTGTGAACTCATTATAAATTTATGTTGGTGTTATATCTACTGTATTCCAACTTCTCCATGGTTCATACCCCCCGATACTACCCATAGATTCATAAAAATAAGCAAACAACACAATGAAAACAGAATCTGTCCAAAACAAAACCGTCTATAGTAATCTGAAAATTTCATATACTTATGTAACTCCAAACATTCTGAAAAATTAGGAAAACCTGGGAAATTTGTATATAAATCTTTTGAAAATAATTCAGATCAAAAGCACGCTTCTGTGAGTTTCTAAAATTCTAGCAATAAGCTCAAAAGTTTCTGTTTTTCAGCAAGATCAAATCAACTATCATCATAGACCATCCCAAAGGCTCAACTTGGCACAAACACTAATTAAAACTCTTAAAACAATAAAATAGAAGCAGAATTGTGTATTCTCATAAAAACAGAAAAGAAAAATATTGGTTTGTCACCCAACAAGCGCTTTCCTTTAAAGCCTTTTAGCCAGGCATCGATAATTTTAATGATGCTAACATGAAATATAGCAACTGAAACACGAAGAGAGCATCATGTAGCATATGAAAGCAAGTTTAAGTCTAACATACTTCCTATGTATAGGAACTTTATAAGCAAACAAATTATCAAGACAAGCAAAAACTAGCGCATGCAATGAAGAAGAAAGAAACAATAGCAATCTCAACATAACGTGAGGTAATTTAGTAACATGAAAATTTCTATAACCATATTTTCCTCTCTCATATAATTACATGTAGGATCATATTCAAATTCAATAATATAGCTACCATATAAAATTTTATCTTCATGATCCACATGCATGCAAAGTTGACACTCTTCCAAAGTATTGGGATTATCATCAACTAAACCATGACCTCTCCAAGCCCACTTTTATCAAAAATTTCATGAGATCGAAAGCTCTCCAAATATGTGGGATTGTTTTTTCCTAGAGTTGACACTCTCCCAAACGCACTTTCAATATTACCGCAAACACATTCATCATGAGGCTTAAATAAATTTTCAAGATCATAAGAAGAATCACCCCAATCATGATCATTGCAATGAGTAGTGGACATATCAAAATTAGCATCCCCAAGCTTGGGGTTTTGCATATTATTAGCACAATTGAAATTAATAGAATTTATAATAACACCTTTGCAATGATGCTTTCCATTCAAGGAGCTATCATGAATCACATCATAGATTTCCTCTTTTAGCACTTCATCACAATTTTCACATTCACGAATTTCAAGCAAAACTTCATAGAGATAATCTAGTGCACTCAACTCACTAGAAATTGGTTCATCATAATTGGATCTTTTAAAAAAGATTAGCAAGTGGACGAGGATCCATAAGCTTTTTGTTTTCTGATTTTCACTAAACACACAATTATGCCAAGCAAACAAGCAAACAAACTAAGTAAGACATAAAGGCAAATGAGAAGGCAAATATTTTTGTGATTTTCTGAAAACATTTTAGAAGTGGGGGAGAGGAAAACGATAGGCAAATGGTGAATAATGTAAGTGCACGAGATGAGAGTTTATGATAGGTACTTGGTAGGCTTGATATAGAACCTCCCCAGCAACGGCACTAGAAATTCTTCCTGCTACTTCTTGAGCTTGCGTAATTTTTCCCTTGAAGAGGAAAGGGTGATGCAGCAAAGTAGAGATACCTATTTCCCTTAGTTAAGAACCAAGGTATCAATCTAGTAGGAGGTACACACAATTCCCCAATAGATGCACCTGCACAAACTAACAAACACTTGGACACAACGCAAAAAAGGGGTTGTCAATCCCTTCACGGTCACTAGCAAGAGTGAGATCTGATAGAGATAGTTATAAAAGATAATTAAAAGGGAAAATAAAATAAAGGTAAATAAATTGCAGCAAGGTATTTTTTGGGTTTTTGGTTTTATAGATATCAAAATATATGATGAGAAATAGACCCGGGGGCCATAGTTTTCACTAGAGGCTTCTCTCTTGAAAGAACACATACGGTGCGTGAACAAATTACTGTTGAGCAATTGATAGAAAAGTGCAAAGTTATGACAATATCTAAGGCAATGATCATGAATATTGGCATCATGTCTGTGACAAGTAGACTGACTCCTGCCTACATCTATTACTATTACTCCACACATCGACCGCTATCCAGCATGCATCTAGTGTATTAAGCTAACAAGAACGGAGTAACACCTTAAGCGAGATGACATGATGTAGAGGGATAGATCCAATCAATATAGTAAAAACCCAATCTATTTATCCTTAATGGCAAAAATACAAATATGTGCCTCGCTACCCCTACTGTCACTAGGTGAGGACACCGCAAGATTGAACCCATCACAAAGCACCTCTCCCATTGCAAGAAAAACCAATCTAGTTGGCCAAACCAAATCGATAGGTCGGAGAGAAATACAAAGCTATCTTAATCATGCATAAAAGAGTTCAGAGAAGACTCAAATAATATCCATAGATAATCTGATCATAAATCCACAATTCATCGGATCTCAACAAACACACCACAAAAGAAGATTACATCGAATAGATCTCCAAGAACATCGAGGAGAACATTGTATTGAAGATCAAAGAGAGAGAAGAAGCCATCTAGCTACTCGCTATGGACATGTAGGTCTGTGGTAAACTACTCACACATCATCGAAAGGGCAACAAGGTTGGTGTAGAGGCCCTCAGCGATCGAATCCCCCTCAGGCAGAGTACCGGAAAAGGCCCCGAGATGGCTCTAACGAGAACAGAAGCTTGCAGGAGCGGAAAAATATTTCAGGTGTGCCCTCTGATGTAAGGGGAATATTTGGGTATTTATTGAGCTGGACTAGGGTTAGGAGATCTGCAAGGGGCTCACAAGCCTAGGGGACGCCCCTGGGCGCACCCTGAGGGCTTGTAGCTCCCTCATGGGTCTTCTAGCCTCCTCCCGAAGCTTCGTGGTTGTCTTCTGGTCCAAGAAAAATCCTCAAAAAGTTCCGTTCCGTTTGGACTACGTTTGGTATTGATTTTATGTAGAAGACAAAAACAAGGAAAAAACAGCAACTAGCACTGGGCACTAAGTTAATATGTTAGTCCAAAAAATAGAATATCAATGCATATAAAACATCCAAGATAGATAATATAATAGCATGGAACAATAAAAAATTATAGATACTTGGAGATGTATCAACCACTCCTCTTCCAAGCTCCTAATGGCATGTGGTAGAACAACCTTTACAAAAAGAGGTCTCAACTCTGCTCAACTAGCAACATGGTACTATTCCCTAAAAAAAGCAATGTGGTACTAAACATCCCACCATTTAGAACATCTACAGCCGGACACCCCAAACCAGCCTCAAACGCCCGGGTGGATGGCCTGGTCACTGATCGGTCACGAAAATTTGCCCCAGACGGCCGCCTCAAACACCTGGGCTGACCATTACCCCTGATATCCAGCCCAAATATGGGGCGGATATGGGACCCCCCCGGCGCGTCTGCCATGTCAGACCCGGCCCCATGCTAGCCCACCCGACCCCACATATATTCCTTCACATCCGCTCGCCGGACCAAACCCTAGCCACTTCCTTCCACTCCCCTTTGCCACCCAAGCTCCCATCCGATGATCTCCTGCCTTCTCAGGCATGGTGGGCAATGGATCCAAGTCCTTCACCTCCAGATCCGTCGACCCCGAGCTCATCCATGCGTCCCCGATGAGGAGATGGTCATCTGGCTTGCGCTTCACCGTTCTCGGGAGGAGGCCTGTGCGAGGCAGTGCTAGGACTCCTTCTGTTTGGAATCCACTGCGTCCAACCAAATGGCGCATGATCCGATGCTAGGTGTGCCGCCGCTGCCTCACCAGAGGCGGTCCGACCCGTCTGGCATCCGAACACGGTGGCGGAAGCGCAACCCCTCTAGTGGCGCCGAGGCCATTTACCATCATGGGCGTCATCCGACAGAAACATGGCATGGCATGCCCGGCATGCGAGGCAGCAAGTGCAGGAGGCGGCGGTAGCCCTCGTGGCGGTGGACGTCGGCAAGGCAGAGTCGCATTCTTCAACACCCCGTATGGTGCACCAGTCCGAGCGCCGCAACCGCATCATGGTTGTCGGTCTCTAAGAACCTACATATGAGTTGTGAGCAACAACCCTTTGAGAGTTTGGCCAGGGACTGAACACGTCTAAATTTTCCTAAGTTACGATGAACGATGGTGGGATGAACTGTAGATGAACACAAAGAGCTACTCAGGTCCGGGCCACCTTCTTGGTGTAATACCCTACTCCTGCCTTATTTCTTATTGCAATGGTAGAGAGCTACAATGTGTCTATTACAAAATCAAAAGATCGACCCCCAGTGAGGCTTCGGTCTCCCATGTTTATAGTGTCGATAGAGGACCTACCAGAGGCTCCAATTGGTTGAATATGCATTGGAATAGGCTAGCCTAGCTTGTACCATGGTGGCATGGTTGCCCATGGCATGCTTGTACGAGTGATGATAACGACCTCCTGGGGCAGTGTGTTACCCCCTGGGTACTTACGTTCCTCTTCGGTATACGTCGGATGGCAGCGACGTACTGCTACTGTAGTAGTGTAGACAACACGTGGATCTTATAGTGGCTGTTGGGGATGACTTTGTCCACACGGATCCTACCGGAGCTTACGCGTGAGGACTGGCCGTACACCCTCAGCCTGCCACCTAGATCCGGTAGCCATCCTTCGAGGCATGGGTTGCTACTCATCTTCCCCGTGATCGAGGTCTTCTCTTTAAGGACGTGTTGACGCATCTTCCAGGGAGCCCATCCATGTCATGTCTTGAGCCGCTCTTATTTTCGTAGGCCAAAGTCTGCCGTATATTGTGAAGCCTTCCAAAGCCTTCCTTCCTGTCCAAGAAAGGCGCATGGCCCAATTTGTTTTAGGCCCAACGCGCCAGGCTGTCACCACCCTAGTTTAATTTACGCTGACAGTAGCCCCTGAGCCCATCTTTCTCTCACCCGATAGTGGTAGCGAAGAGGAGGATGGGGCCAAGTAACCCTTGGGATGTGACATGTGGCAGCCCCGGCCGTCTCATGGGGACTAACGAAACAAACCCTTGTTCTGTCATAAGAGCAGAGGCTAATTTATTACCCCACGAGAAACGGGCCGCCTTCTCGGCTTCCCGGCTGCTCCCATCATTCTTCAGAGGTCGTGGGTCACTGATAACCCACAAGTATGGGGGATCGCAACAGTTTTCGAGGGTAGAGTATTCAACCCAAATTTATTGATTCGACACAAGGGGAGCCAAAGAATATTCTCAAGTATTAGTAGCTGAGTTGTCAATTCAACCTCACCGGAAAGACTTAATATCTGCAGCAAAGTATTTAGTAGCAAAGTAGTATGGAAGTAACGGTAACGGAGGCAAAAGTAAGAGTAGCAGTTTTGTAGTAATCGTAACAGTGGCAACGGAAAAGTAACTTAGCAAAGATCAATATGGAATGAACTCGTAGGCAATGGATCAATGATGGATAATTATGTCGGATAGCATTCATCATGCAACAGTTATAACATAGGGTGACACGGAACTAGCTCCAATTCATCAATATAATGTAGGCATGTGTTCCGAATATACTCATACGTGCTTATGGAAAAGAACTTGCATGCCATATTTTGTCCTACCCTCCCGTGGCAGCGGGGTCCTATTGGAAACTAAGGGATATTAAGGCCTCCTTTTAATAGAGAACCGGGCCAAAGCATTAGCACTTAGTGAATACATAAATCCTCAAACTACGGTCATCACCAGGAAGTGTCCCGACTATTGTCACTCCGGGGTTGCGGATCATAACACGTAGTAGGTGACTATAACTTGCAAGATAGGATCAAGAACACAAATATATTCATGAAAACATAATAGGTTCACATCTGAAATCATGGCACTCGGGCCCTAGTGACAAGCATTAGGCATAGCAAAGTCATAGCAATATCAATCTTAGAACATAGTGGATACTAGGGATCAAACCCTAACAAAACTAGCTCTATTACATGGTAAATCTCATCCAACCCATCACCATCCAGCAAGCCTACGATGGGATTACTCATGCACGGTGGTGAGCATCATAAAATTGGTGATGGAGGATGGTGTATGATGACGATGGCGACGATTTCCCCTCTCCGGAGCCCAAAACGGACTCTAGATCTACCCTCCCGAGTAAGAACAGGAGGTGGCGGCGGCTCCGTATCGTAAAATGCGATGAATCCTTCTCTTTGGTTTTTTCCTCCCCGAACATGAATATATGGAGTTGGAGTTGAGGTCGGTGGAGCTTCATGGGACCCACATGATAGGGGGGCACGCCCAGGGGGGTAGGGCGCGCCCCCACCCATGCGGACAGGGTGTGGGTCCCCTCTGGTTGATTATTTTGCCAATATTTTTTATTTATTCCAAAAATAATCTCCGTGAAGTTTCAAGTCATTCCGAGAACTTATATTTCTTTACAAAAATAACACCATGGGAATTCTGCTGAAAACAACGTCAGTTTGGGTTAGTTCCATTCAAATCATGCAAATTAGAGTCCAAAACAAGGGCAAAAGAGTTTGGAAAAGTAGATACGATGGGGACATATCAACTCCCCCAAGCTTAACCCATTGCTTGTCCTCAAGCAATTCAGTTGACAAACTGAAAGTGATAAAGAAAAACTTTTACAAACTCTGTTTGATCTTGTTGTTGCAAATATGTAGAGCCAGCAATTTGAGTTTTCAGCAAAGATAATGAACTAACCATATTCACAATAACATTTAGGTCTCACATTTACTCATATCAATGGGACAATCAACTAGCGAGCAATAATAATAAATCTCGGATGACAACACTTTTTCAAAACAATCATGATATGATATAACAAAATGGTCTCTCACTAGCCCTTTCTGAGACCGCAAAACATAAATGCAGAGCACCCCGGAAGATCAAGGACTGACTAGACATTATAATTCATGGAAAAATAGATCCAGTCACAGTCATACTCAATATAAATAACTAACAATGCATACAAATGACAGTGGTGCTCTCTAACTTGTGCTTTTTATAAGAGGATGATGACTCAGCAATAACAGTAGGCCCTTCACAGAGGGAAGCAGGGATTTGTAGAGGTGCCAAAGCTCGAGTTTTTGAAATAGAGATGAATAATATTTTGAGCGGCATGCTTTCATTGTCAACATAACAACCAAGAGATATTGGTATCTTCCATACTAGATACATTATAGGTGGTTCCCAAACAGAAAGGTAAAGTTTATACTCCCCCACTACCAACAAGCACATTCCACGGCTGGTCCGAAACAATGGGTACCGTCCAATTAACAACAGTCCTGGGGGATTTTTGTTTGCAATTATATTTTGATTTGATTTGAGCATGGGACTGGTCATCCCGATTACCAGCCATTTTTTCGTGAATGATGAGCGGTGTCCACTCATCGTGAGAATAACCCACCTAGCATGGGAGATATTGACATACCTAGTTGCTACATGAGCGATTCGAGCATACAAAACATATTATCATTTGAAGGTTTAGAGTTTGGCACATGCAAATTTACTTGGAACGGCAGGTAAATACCGCATATAGGTAGGTATGGTGGACTCATGTGGAACAAATTTGGGTTTATGTAAGTGGATGTGTCGGTGTCAAAACCGGCGGATCTCGGGTAGGGGGTCCCGAACTGTGCGTCTAAGGCGGATGGTAAC
This sequence comes from Aegilops tauschii subsp. strangulata, assembly GCF_002575655.3. Lineage (NCBI taxonomy): Eukaryota > Viridiplantae > Streptophyta > Magnoliopsida > Poales > Poaceae > Aegilops > Aegilops tauschii. Next base: position 226,831,235 of record NC_053035.3, on the reverse strand, counting down.
AGGAGGCGGGGGACACGATGTTTACCCAGGTTCGGGCCCTCTCGATGGAGGTAATACCCTACTTCCTACTTGATTGATCTTGATGATATGAGTATTACAAGAGTTGATTTACCACGAGATCGAAGAGGCTAAACCATAGAAGCTAGCCTATGGTATGATTGTTGTTGTCCTACGGACTAAACCCTCTAGTTTATATAGACACCGGAGGGGGCTAGGGTTACACAGAGTCGGTTACAAGGGAGGAGATCTACATATCCGTATTGCCAAGCTTGCCTTCCACGCCAAGGAGAGTCCCATCCAGACACGGGACGAAGTCTTCAATCTTGTATCTTCATAGTCCAACAGTCCGGCTAAAGTATATAGTCTGGCTGTCCAAGGACCCCCTAATCCAGGACTCCCTCAGTAGCCCCTGAACCAGGCTTCAATGACGATGAGTCCGGCACGCAGATTGTCTTCGGCATTGCAAGGCGGGTTCTTTCTCCGAATACTCCATAGAAGATGTTGAACACAAGGATAGTGTCCGGCTCTGCAAAACAAATTCCACATACCACCGTAGAGAGAATAATATTTCCACAAATATAATCTGCTAACATCTTTTCATAATGTGACGTAATGCCGTGGTCTGGTCATGACGAACCGTTTTTCCCGTGCCTGCCACTGCACGTGTTGCGAGGCGGGTTTATTGGAACGTCCTGTCGAAGCAGAGATCGTGTCCCTCTTTTCACGGGATCTCATCAATACGGGTGTGGGTAACCCAATCGTGCCTGTTGGTATGACTCCTCGATTGTAGGCAGGTTCCAAATGGCCACGCGGAGAACGCTTGATATTCACGCTCTTTATAAAGGGGCCAAGGCATGTCCTTCTCTTCTCGCACTCAATCGAATCCTTCCCCCACCTCGAGTTCCAACACCCAAGGCTCAGGCTAGGCGCTTCGGACCTTCAGTCATGTCCGGATCCAACCTCCAAGGTCGGTGGATGACAGAGGAGGACATCAAGAAGCTAAGAGAAGCCAGGTATCTGACCGCCGAAATCTCGCACAGGCTGCCTGCTCGAGGGCAGGTCATCCCCACTCCCGAACCCAATGAGAGTGTCGTATTTATTTCCCACTTCCTCCGACGGCTAGGCTTTAGTCTTGATCCCTTTGTCAAAGGGCTTATGTTCTACTACGGGCTCGATTTCCATGATCTGGCTCCGGATTCCATCCTTCACATCTCGTCGTTCATCGTTGTGTGTGAAGCCTTCCTCCGCATCACCCCACACTTCGGGTTATGGCTCAAGACCTTCAATGTGAAGCCGAAGATGATTGAGGGGCGACACGCAAAGTGCGGACGGCGCCATAATAAACAAAGGCGCCGATGCTCCATGGCCAAAGGGTTCCTTCCCGTAGACATCCAAGTTATGGCAGCGGGAGTGGTTTTACATCACCGCTCCCCGAAGCGCTAAGTGGGTAGTTTCCCCCGCCTTCCGTCCGCCCCCCCCCCCCCCCCGCCACAATTGGCGTCATGGGTCAACAAAGGGCTGGACTGGGGGGCCAGCTAATGATGTGCCGACGTTGCAGAGCCGCATCCGAGATCTCTTCAAGGGAGATGTCAGCCTTGTCAAGGTAATGCAAGTCATGCTAGTTCGTCGGGTCCTGCCATGCCAACGTCGACCTCTCCGTATGTGGGAGTTCAACCCGGAAGGACCGCGAACTATTCAGCAATTCTTCGGCGCGACGCTCGAAGAGATGTATGGATTGTTCTCTGGATCACGAATAAAGTGTCCGGACACCATCGAGGATGCGGGTCTGAACTGCAATCGTCCAGACACCCAAGTAAATAATTCCACGGCCGAACACGTTCTCTTTTAATTTACCACAACATCATTGTGAAAAGTCGCCTTTTGACCAGGACTGGATAAAAAAGGCAAAGATGATCAGGTGTTCGGCCCCCCTTCCCGAGGGCTCACCGGATCCTGTACTAGCCAGGATGCTTGAGCTTGCGCCTTATCAAGCGCCATCAGGGGAAGATAAAGGGAGGAACAAAGAAGCCGAAAGCGGGCCTCACTCATTATTCATCCAAATCGGGGGAATTAGTGCCTCTGCGAAGGAGGATAACCGGGGAGAAGAATCTAAAATTCCCTCTCCCCAAGGAAGGATGAGGGACGCCTCTGAAGACTTGGAAACAATGGTTCAAATGAGGGACGAAACCTTTGTCAGAGGGCCCTACCCCAGAGGGCATCCTTACCGCACAGTACCCGCATGGGGACCAGCCCTCCACCGAGTTGTAAGTAAACAAAAGTACTTTATAGTAAATATACCCTGCATCATTTCTGAGAACAATAACCAAGACGTATGTCTTGTGGTTCGGATCGTAGCCCTTCTCGACAGAGTTCGTCTTCGGGGGATCTTCTTCCGGAGATGATGGAGAGCGAAATGCCTCCCCGTGCCTCCCCGCCTCGTGAAGCGGACGACCCTGAGGTGTCGTCACGGAGGATTTCTCCTGATCCGACAAGGCCAGAGGGTAACCCTTCGGCTACCCGAAGTCCGGAGTATTCGGCTCCCAAGGGGAGCAACAGAAAGAGTCCGGGACTATCCGGTGCGCGACCAGACGTACTGATGAATCTTCTGGAGCAAGCGGCTATCTCAGAAGCGCATCGTACGCTAATGAGTACGGTGGTTGAGAGGATTTCATCCGCCGAAAGCGGGTTGCATGAAGCTTTTATGAGCATGCTGAGAGGCTTTGAGGTACGCAAAGTAATATATATTTTTTGACGGTACCGCAAACGCTAGGTGTGCCCTATGCATATAGTAGCCCCTGAGACTCTGGTTGCTGTCGAAAAAGACGGCAAATAGAGGATCATAGTCCCAGGTAATAACCGTGTTGATTTCACGTGCAGGCGGCTGAGGGTCCGGTGGCTAGCCGGACTGGTGAGTTTGCCGAACTGAAGCGGCAACTTGATGCGGCAGATGCCGACATCGTGCTTGTAAACAAGCGGCTTGACGAGTCACAGGGTATGTATTCTCCTATGATCAACGCATGTTACGAGGAGCATGATGCTAGTATCTGTAATATGCTGTGACTGCAAATGGAGCTGTCTCTGTGGAGACCCTTCGGGCGGAACTTGCCCAAGGAACATCCCAGGAAGAGTGATGCGGCCGCCCTAAAGGCAGTCGAAGAGCTAAGAGCCGAACAGGCTGCGCATTGCCAGAGCAAAGAGAAAATAGGTAAGATGGCTGTTGAGCTGAAAGATGCCGCCGACCGTTATGAGCTTCTTGAAAAGGAAAGCCGAACGAAGATGGCGGACCTGGAGAAAGCCACGGTCGCAGCCAAGGAAGCCCGCTCTAAAATCAGAGCGGCGAAGGAGGAGCTACGTCAAGCCGGAGATATCGCGGCTGGGAAGCCCATTTTGTTGCGGACGAAGTTCGGAGATCCTAAGTATGCCCTTCTGGATCAATTATGGAGTTATGCGGACGCGTACCTGGATTTGGTAGCAAGTGCTGCTGATGTGACCAAGTTTTTCGAAGATCAAAAAGATCACGAAGTGGAAAAGTTGTTCTGGTTGCAGTTCAATGCTCCGGCGCGTCCGCTGCTGTTAAATGAGCAAATGCCCGAGTGGGCCGAGCTCCATAGGTTGTTCGGGCTTGCCATGAGGTCTGTTGTGGATCATCTTTGGCCGGAGGGACCAAGGCCGAATAGTTATTTTGGCTTAGTGCAACGATTCCTTGGTGTTGTGCCGCATATCGACGCTGTGAAGAGGTCGGCGTGCATAGAGGGTGCGCGGATGGCTCTTGCCCGTGTCAAGACATACTGGGCAGAGATGGAGGCCACCGCTATTGCAACCCAGAGTTCGGCCGTAGGCCGGATATCGGCCGAGCACTATTTTGAAGAAGTCTTAGAAGGCGCTCGTTTAATAGAGGCTCATTGCTCGAAGAGTATCATGTTCTAGTGACATGTATCCCAATTGTAAGAACAATGTTATTTGAATTATAAAGGCTGTGTTTATACTTTTGCCTGAAAGTATTATTATGCCTCCTATGCGGTCGTTTATGTATGTATGTATGTATATATACATATATACTGAAAGTTTGCAGTCATCGGCTTCAGCCCCCACGCATATAATGCGGGGGTGTTCGCAAAAGCGCGTCTTCACACTTGATCCAACGTCTTGGTCCATTAAGGAGGTGGCAGCGCGGCGAACAAGGCAATCGGACTATATTGCTTTAACACTTTCACTTAACCATAGGAGTTTGACAGTGGGGCTACTATATAGCCCCTGGTATTTCCGCGGCTATCCAAATACGGTGCGCGTACGTACGTGACCGGGAAAACCGGCCCTTCGTTAATGCAGAGGAATCCTGAAGATTCCGCTAAGTCATTGAGTGGTTGACCAATCTCGCGCTTTATCATGACAGTCAGTTTTCGGCTTTCTCTACTAAGGTGCTCACCCGGACGAACCAGGGCACAATCGCAGTAGTTCTCCCGGTGCCACCTTAGCCGATAGAGCGGAACGTAAGGTAGCAAAACGCGGGAGCCGGGCAAACCCAACATTTGACCAAAGACATGATTCGGTGCTGATGCATATAAGGCCAAACTCACGACGCCGAACACTCCCTAAGGTATTCGGTCTTTACAACATATACCGGGCTGAGTAACGCCCTTGATAATAAACCCCGAGTGTCCAGGTACGTGCATTATTTTGATGTGGCGAAATGCCAATAACGTCAGCATGCCTCTCAGTTATACTGAGTATCCGGAGGATGTGAAGCAACAGGAGACAGTAAAAAAGGTTTACACAGGGTCTTAATCTAAAAAGAAACCTTTGAGCGGGGCCCTGCTGCACGTCTGCGCCTGTGTCTCCGTTGTGCCGTATCCTGGAAGGGTGTAACACGATTATCATCTGCAAAAGAGAAGAACTTAAGTGAAAGTTGTCGTGCAAAAAATTGGTTATTCTTAATAAACCATATTCTTAATAAACCATTAAAATTCAAGATAAGTAAGGTCGAGCCGAACTGTAGTCCTTTTTACATGCGGGAAGCCCCTGGTACCGCCTATGGGGGTATATCCATCAAACCAATCTCAGGTTTATCTAAGCTGTTACAGCTAGTGATGCACCGGAGTCGTCTAGCCGTGTCCGTGGTCTTGACGACCGATCATTTATTCTGGTTGGAGAGGCCGTTTAGTGTTCGGCTGCTAAAGCCGCCACACGATCTTCCACGCGCAAGGAACGCTCAACATTTCCGCTAATTGTGATGATGCCACGTGGACCGGGCATCTTAAGCTTAAGAGAAGCGTAATGCGGCACAGTATTAAAACGAGCGAAGGCTGTTCTTCCGAGTAGTGCTTGATAGCCGCTTCGGAATGGAGCGATGTCGAAGGTTAACTTTTCACTTCGGAAGTTGTCGGGAGAACCGAATACAACCTCTTATACTAGAGAGCCCGTACAGCGGGCCTCTGGGGCTGGTATTACTCCTTCAAAGGTAGTATTGCTTTGGCTGATTCTTGTCGGGTCTATCCCCATTTTGCGGACTGTGTCCTGATATATCAGATTAAGACTACTGCCGCCGTCCATGAGGACTTGGGTGAGATGGTATCCGTCGATAATTGGGTCTAGCACCAAGGCAGCCAATTCTCCGTGACGGATACTTGTCAGGTGATCCCTGCGATCAAAAGTCAGGCCGACCAAGGGTTGGACTTAGGGGTGACGGGCTCTACGGCGCGTATGTCTCGGAGTGCATGTTTGCTTCTTCTTTTTGTTGCGTGAATCATGTTCACTGTTTTGACCTCTGGTGGGAATTTTTTCTGTCCCCCAGTGCTTTGCTGGCGAGGCTCATCCTCGTCTTCAATTGGTGTATCCCTCCCCTTGTGTTCGGCGTTTAACTTGCCGGCCTGCTTGAAGACCCAGCATTCTCTGTGGGTGTGATTTGCAGGTTTATCGGAGGTGCCATGAATCTGACATAATTTGTCTAGAATCTTGTTTAGGCTGGACAGTCCATCTCTGTTGACTTTGAAAGGCTTTTTCCGCTGACCGGGTCGAGAGCCCCTAAATCCGGCGTTTACCGTCGTGTTGTCTGGGATGTCTTCGTTATTTCAACGCTTGCTTTTACTGCGTCGTGGTTTCCATTACCATCCCTGACTTCAGATGTGCCTGGGTTGCTGGTGCTACTACGTGCCAGCCAGCTATCTTCGCCCGCGCAAAAGCGGGTCATGAGGCTTGTTAGGGCTGCCATTGTTCTTGGCTTTTCTTGGCCGAGGTGTCTGGCGATCCATTCGTCTGGGAAGCTGTGTTTGAAACCTGCTAAGGCTTCGGCATCCGGGCAGTCGACGATTTGATTCTTCTTAGTGAGAAATTTGTTCCAAAGCTTTCGGGCTGACTCTCCAGGCTGTTGAATTATATGACTTAAATCGTCTGCATCCGGAGGTCAGACATAGGTCCCTTGAAACTTAGCCCTAAAAGCATCCTCAAGCTCCTCCCAACTTCCAATTGAATTTTTGGGGAGGCTCTTAAGCCAGTGCCGAGCTGGTCCTTTCAACTTGAGGGGCAAGTATTTGATGGCGTGGAGATCGTCTCCACGAGCCATATGGATATGGAGGATGAAGTCCTCAATCCAGACCCCAGGGTCTTTCGTTCCGTCATACGCCTCTATGTTCACGGGTTTGAATCCCTCTGGAAATTCGTGATCCAGCACCTCATCGGTGAAACATAGGGGGTGCGCGGCACCCCTGTATTTGGATGTGTCATGGCGTTCTGACGGTTGTAGTGTTCGGTTTTGATTATGCGCTGGAGCGCGCTTCCTAGATCCGTAGATGGATCTGGTCATGCCGGCCTTTTGATGCAAGTCCTTGCTTGGATCGTGTGCTGACTTATGTGCGGCCTCGTTAGCCGCCCTATCGCGGCCACGAGGTGGTCGATCCGACCGGTCGGCCGTTTTATTTTTCGGTTGTGTGGGCTCTAAGGCCTCATCATCGAATTTGGGCAACAGCTTGCGCGTTGGATAGCTCTTTGTGTGGTGACTGCCACCATACTTTTCTTCAATGTCAAGCACTTTGTTCCATCTACTGTTGAGCGTATTCTGTGCGGCCTTAAGCCTTTGCTTCTGCTTCTTCAGACTCCTCGCGGTGGCAATAAGCCTTCTACGGAGGTTCTCTTGTTCCAAGTGCCTTTCCGGGATGATGTGTGCATCGTCGTCCGGACTGTTTTCCTCTCCGGAGAGAGGTTGATGAGCTTTATCCTCGGCATCGCCGTGATCGGACAGCGGCTCCGTACTCTGTTTGCCATCCGCTGGTTCATCCTGTTCTGTCGCTGGGTCAATGTGGTCGTCGTTTCCTCTGGAGTCGACCGGGGTGTTATTTTTTCTTGCGCTGTTCTTGCCGAGGCAGGATTTGGAGCGGCGCCTACGCCGTCGCTTTGGTTGCTTCTCGAGGGAGCTATCCTTCACTGCATCCTTTCGTTCCTCGTCATAGTTTTCTTTGGGTGTATCCACCATATATATATCGTGTGATGAAGTGGCTCTCCAGCGCCCTGTGGGGGGTGGTTCCTGTTCCTCTCCTGCATCATCGTCCATACCGTCGATGTCTTCGGAGTCGAAATCGAGCATGTCGGTTAAATCGTCGACAGTGGCTATTAAGTGGGTGGTGGGTGGGGAGCGAATTTGTTCGTCGTCCGCATCCTATTCTAGCCGGACATAGTTCGGCCAAGGGTCTCCTGACAGGGAGAGAGACCTCAACGAGTTTAGCACGTCACCAAAGGGCGAGTGCTGAAAGATATCCGCGGAGGTAAACTCCATGATCGGTGCCTAATCGGATTCGATAGGCACGGACGCAGGCGGTTCGGAGCCCGTGGCCGAGGATGAATCCAATGGTTCGGCGACACGGGTCTCGGAGGAGGTGAAGTCAGCATTCGGCTCTATCGCCGCTGAGTGTGCGGTCTCCGTGGCGGGGTCCATCTACCCGTCCTCAGATGGCGCAATTTGTTCCGGATTGAGGGTCGGAGCAGTCGCAGGTGTGATCTCCCGAACACTGTCTGACGGCAGAGCTAAGTCATGCTCGTCGTGATTGTGCGGCGCACGTGACATGGGCTCGAATCCGTCAAAGATCAAGTCTCCACGGATGTCGGCAGTATAGTTCAAGTTTCCAAATCTGACCTGATGGCCAGGGGCGTAGCTCTCGATCTGCTCCAGATGGCCAAGCGAGTTGGCCCGCAATACGAAGCCGCCGAATACGAAGATCTGTCCGGGGAGGAAAACCTCACCCTGGATCGCATCGTTGCCGATGATCGAAGGAGCCATCTAGCCTTACGGTGACGGCACAGTGGAACTCTCAATGAAAGCACCAATGTCGGTGTCAAAACCGGCGGATCTCGGGTAGGGGGTCCCGAACTATGCGTCTAAGGCAGATGGTAACAGGAGGCGGCGGACACGATGTTTACCCAGGTTCGGGCCCTCTCGATGGAGGTAGTACCCTACTTCCTGCTTGATTGATCTTGATGATATGAGTATTACAAGAGTTGATCTACCACGAGATCGAAGAGGCTAAACCCTAGAAGCTAGCCTATGGTATGATTGTTGTTGTCCTACGGACTAAACCCTCCGGTTTATATAGACACCGGAGGGGGCTAGGGTTACACAGAGTCGGTTACAAGGGAGGAGATCTACATATCCGTATTGCCAAGCTTGCCTTCCACGCCAAGGAGATTCCCATCCGGACACGGGACGAAGTCTTCAATCTTGTATCTTCATAGTCCAACAGTCCGGCTAAAGTATATAGTCCGGCTGTCCGAGGACCCCCTAATCCAGGACTCCCTCAGGATGCACAAGCAGTATTCCCGCTTAGTACATGTGAGGGCTAGAAAAACACTGGGGAGCGACTAACTAGGGAGCGACAATAGTCATAAACATGCATTGAGATTAATCAACATTGAATGCAAGCACGAGTAGGATATAAATCACCATGAACATAAATATTGTGGAGGCTATATATGTTGATTTTGTTTCAACTACATGCATGAACATGTGCCAAGTCAAGCCACTCGAATCATTCAAAGGAGGATACCATCCTATCATACTACATCACAACCATTTTAAAAGCATGTTGGCACGCAAGGGAAACCATTATAAGCTCCTAGCTAATTAAGCATGGCATGAGTAACTATAATCTCTAATTGTCATTGCAAACATGTTTCATTCATAATGGGCTGAATCAGGAACAATGAACTAATTATATTTACAAAAACAAGATAGGTCAAGTTCATACCAACTTTTCCTCATCTCAATCGTTTCATCATATATCATCATTATTGCCGTTCACTTGCATGACCGAACGGTGTGGATAATAATAATAGTGCACGTGCATTGGACTAAGCTGGAATCTGCAAACATTTATTCAAAGGAGAAGACAAGGTAATATTGGCCTCTTTGTTAGATCAACAATAATGCATATGAGAGCCACTCAACATTTTCATCGTGGTCTTCTCCTCTCGACCCCCAAAGAAAAGAAAAGAATTTCAAAGATACACACAGAAATGTTTTTGGAGTTTTTGTTTTTCTGAAGAAAGTAAGACAAGAACGAGAAAAACTATTTACACGGGAAAGCTCCCAACAAGCAAAAGAAGAATGAGAATTTTTTTGGTTTTCTTTTAATATTACAACTAAGCATGGAAAGTAAACTAAGCAGGAGCTAAACTAATTTTTTTGGTTTTTCTCAAAGTTTTTCAAACACACAAGAAGAAAGCGAGAAAAAGGAATAAACTAACATGGATAATACAATGAAAAAGTATGAACACCGACAACTGGAATGAGTGTGTGAACATGAATGTAATGTCGGTGAGAAATACGTACTCCCCCAAGCTTAGGCTTTTGGCCTAACTTGGTCTAGGGCCACTCCTGGCCCGAATTATATCCGAAATCATAGTTGGGGTTGTACTGTGCTGCGGCAGCTACCACTTGGCGAGCTGCTTCTTGGAGGCGAGTGGCCTCTGTCACTCTCTCATACTCGTTCGCCTCCTCTCTAGTTATAAAATATCTCCCATTTACCTGAAAGTTAAAGAAGGCAGGAGCAGGAAGGGTAATGTGGATAGCACGCCGTTTATCAAAGATTAGTCTGTACTGGAGGGACTGTTCGTTCCTCTCAAGAAACTGGTGGCGCACCTGAGCATTATAATCTAGAAAATCGGGTGGCAACTCAATGTCATTCCCTCTTATGGGTACTCCAAGATAATTAGCTAAACGAGTTGCATAAATTCCACCAAATAAATCTCCCTCTTTAGCATTAAGATGTAACCTCCTTGCAATAATAGCCCCCAAGTTATATCGCTTATCACCTAACACCGCATACTTGAGGACACTAAGATCTGGAACGCAAAGGTGGCAATGATCATGTTTACCGTTAATGCATCTACCTATAAAGAGAGCAAAGTAATGTATGGCAGGAAAGCGAATGCTCCCTATGGTAGCTTGTGTGATATTTCTAGTTTCTCCCACATTGATACCAGCAAGGAAATCATTGTATTCAACTTTGTGAGGTTCACTAAGAAGGCCCCACTGTGGGATTTTGCAAGCAGTATTAAAATCCTCAAGATCCATGGTATATGATCCATCATAAAGATCAAATAAAACTGTATGGTATTGCGCTTAGATGAAAATTCAAACCTCCGCATAAAGGAATCGGTGAGGTAATAGTATTGTCGGCATTTGTGTGACACGAAGTCCTCAAGGCCGACATTCTGTACGTATGCATAAAACTCATCCTTGAAACCTGCATGTACCATGAATTCATCCGACGGCCATTCACAAGGCCGCACTTGAGCTTCCCATGGTGGTTCAAGGTTCGGCTCACGTATCGCGAGCCTCGGTGCTTGCTTCCTTGAAGAACCAACTTGGTACATTTTCCTAGACATTTTTCTTCCTCTGAAAAATTTCTGAAATTTTTAGTGACTCAAAATAAAAGTGAACCAAACTCAACAAGATTGATAGCAACTACTCCTACAAGTGCCTAGAGGCTAAATCATGCATCAAAACTACTTTGGACCATATAAATTTGACATGCAAGCTCAAGAACAAGGTCACCATAGCAGCAAAAATTTGCAATAAATAAAGCACTATAACAAAAACTAATTGGACTATTGGAGGAGTCAAATATCAAAGAACAATCCCCCAAAACAGTTTTGCAAATGAAGCTTTGCACAAGGAGATCGAAAATGGCAGCAAAATGAGCAAGAACACGGGTTTTAGCTATGGAATGATTTTTTTGGAGGAAGACGAAGTGGATGGATGCTGGAATAAGTGGAGGGGACCCACGTGGGACCCACAAGAAAGGGGGCGCGCTCAGGGGGTAGGGCGTGTCCTCCACCCTTGTGGTCCACTGGTGCATCCCCTGGTGTGTTCTCAGTGCCAGAAATTCTCAAATATTCTATAAAGAAGCATACTAAATTATCAGGGCATTTGGAGAACTTTTATTTTTGGGGCATTTTTTATTGCACGGATAATTTAGAAAACAAACAGAAAATATTATTTTTTGCTTTATTTATTCTAAATAACAGAAAGTAAAAAGTGGGTACAGAAAGTTGTGCTTTCTAAATTCATCCATCTCATGCTCATCAAAAGGAATGCATTAACTGGTTGATCAAGTCTTATTAACAAACTTCTTCCGAGTGACATGAAACCGGAGAATTTTTGAATAATACTAGGTTACCTCAACGGGGATATGCTTGTCCCCAACATTAAGAATATCATGTTTCTTTTTGTCAGTAGGGAGAGGGAATTCAGAACCTCCAATAGTAATAGTTGAAATTTTTCCAATATAATTGATACTATGAACTTGAGGTTTTTTCTTCGAAAAGTGTATCGTATGCTTATTACCATTAACATGAAAAGTGACATTGCCTTTGTTGCAATCAATAACAGCCCCTGCAGTATTCAAAAAGGGTTACCAAGGATGATCGCCATGCTGTCGTCCTCGGGAATATCAAGAATAACAAAGTCCGTTAAGATAGTAACGTTTGCAACCACAACAGGCACATCCTCACAAATACCGATGGGTGTAGCAGTTCATTTATCAGCCATTTGCAAAGAAATTTCAGTAGATGTCAACTTATTCAATTCAAGTCTATGATATAAAGAGAAAGGCATAACACTAACACCGGCTCCAAGATCACATAAAGCAGTTTTAACATAGTTTCTTTTAATGGAGCATGGTATAGTTGGTACTCCTGGATCTCCAAATTTCTTTGGTATTCCACCCTTAAAAGTATAATTAGCAAGCATGGTAGAAATTTCAGATTTCGGTATCTTTCTTTTATTAGTAACAATATCTTTCATATACTTAGCATAAGGAGACATTTTAAGCATATCAGTCAAACGCATACGCAAAAAGATAGGTCTAATCATTTCAGCAAAACGCTCAAAATCCTCATCATCCTTTTTCTTGGATGGCTTAGGAGGAAAGAGCATGGGTTTCTGAACCCAAGGTTCTCTTTCTTTACCATGTTTCCTAGCAATGAAGTCTCTCTTATCATAATGTTGCTTCTTTGATTGTGGGTTATCAAGATCAACAACAGGTTCAATCTCTACATCATTATTATTACTAGGTTGAGCATCAACATGAACATCATTATTAACATTATCACTAGGTTCATGTTCATCACCAGATTGTGTCTCAGCATCGGAAATAGAAATATTATTGGGATTCTTAGGTGTGTCTATAATAGGTTCACTAGAAGCATGCAAAGCCCTATCAATTTTCTTTTTTGTTTTATTAGGACTAGGTGCATCAGCATTAGTTCTCTGAGAATCTTGCTCAACTCTCTTAGGATGGCCCTCAGGATACAAAGGTTCCTGGGTCATTTTACCACCTCTAGTCATAACCCTAATAGCATTATCATTGTTCTTACTATTCAACTCATTAAGCAAATCATCATGTGCCTAAAGAACTAGTTCTCACTACCAAAAAATACACATCCGTGACATTTTGGGCCGAACGAATTTTTTCCTGTCATACTTATGACACTTCTATGACGATAATTGTGACAAAACCTGGTATCATCATAGATATGGTGGGCTCCTACTTATATGACAAAAAATCATGATAGAAAATGGGCTTTTTGTCCTGGGCGGGCCAGAGACGCAACTGCATGCTACCTCTTGAGCACTGCGTTGGTTTTCCCTTGAAGAGGAAAGGGTGATGCAGCAAAGTAGCGTAAGTATTTCCCTCGGTTTTTGAGAACCAAGGTATCAATCCAGTAGGAGGCCACGCACGAGTCCCTCGCACCTACACAAATAAATAAATCCTCGCAACCAACGAGATAAGGGGTTGTCAATCCCTTCACGGTCACTTACGAGAGTGAGATCTGATAGATATGATAAGATAATATTTTTGGTATTTTTATGATAAAGATGCAAAGTAAAATAAAAGGCAACGGAAATAGCTTGTTGATGGGAGATTAATATGATGGAAAATAGCCCCGGGGTCATAGGTTTCACTAGTGGCTTCTCTCAAGAGCATAAGTATTTACGGTGGGTGAACAAATTACTATTGAGCAATTGACAGAATTGAGCATACTTATGAGAATATCTAGGTATGATCATGTATATAGGCATCACGTCCGAGACAAGTAGACCGACTCCTGCCTGCATATACTACTATTACTCCACACATCGACCGCTATCCAGCATGCATCTAGAGTATTAAGTTCATAAGAACAGAGTAACGCTTTAAGCAAGATGACATGATGTAGAGGGATAAACTCATGCAATATGATATAAACCCCATCTTGTTAACCTCGATGGCAACAATACAATACGTGCCTTGCTGCCCCTACTATCACTGGGAAAGGACACCGCAAGATTGAACCCAAAGCTAAGCACTTCTCCCATTGCAAGAAAGATCAATCTAGTAGGCCAAACCAAACTGATAATTCGAAGAGACTTGCAAACATAACCAATCGTACATAAAAGAATTCAGAAGATTCAAATATTGTTCATAGATAAACTTGATCATAAACCCACAATTCATCGGTCTCAACAAACACACCGCAAAGGAAGATTACATCGAATAGATCTCCACGAGAAAGGGGGAGAACATTGTATTGAGATCCAAAAAGAGAGAAGAAGCCATCTAGCTAATAACTATGGACCCGAAGGTCTGAAGTAAACTACTGACACATCATCGGAGAGGCTATGGTGTTGATGTAGAAGCCCTCCGTGATCGATGCCCCCTCTGGCGGAGCTCCGGAACAGGCCCCAAGATGGGATCTCACGGGTACAGAAGGTTGCGGCGGTGGAATTAGGTTTTTGGCTCCGTATCTGGTAGTTTGGGGGTACGTAGGTATATATAGGAGGAAGGAGTACGTCGATGGAGCAACAGGGGGCCCACGAGGGTGGAGGGCGCGCCTGGGGGGTAGGCGCCCCCCCTACCTCGTGCCTTCCTGGTTGATGTCTTGACGTAGGGTCCATGTCCTATGGATCACGTTCGTTCCGAAAATCACGTTCCCAAAGGTTTCATTCCGTTTGGACTCCGTTTGATATTCTTTTTCTGCGAAACTCTGAAATAGGCAAAAAACAGCAATTCTAGGCTGGGCCTCCGGTTAATAGGTTAGTCCCAAAAATAATATAAAAGTGTATAATAAATTCTAATAATGTCCAAAACAGAATATAATATATCATGGAACAATAAAAAATTATAGATACGTTGGAGACGTATCAAGTATCCCCAAGCTTAATTCCTGCTCATCCTCGAGTAGGTAAATGATAAAAACAAATTTTTTGATGTGGAATGCTACTTGGCATAATTTCAATGTAATTCTTCTTAATTGTGGTGTGAATATTCAGATCCGAAAGATTCAAGATAAAAGTTCAATATTGACATAAAAATAAAAATACTTCAAGCATACTAACTAAGCAATTATGTCTTCTCAAAATAACATGGCCAAAGAAAGTTATCCCTACAAAATCATATAGTCTGGCTATGCTCTATCTTCACCACACAAAGTATTTAAATCATGCACAACCCCGATGACAAGCCAAGCAATTGTTTCATACTTTTAGTGTTCTCAAACTTTTTCAATCTTCATGCAATACATGAGCGTGAGCCATGGACATAGCACTATATGTGGAATAGAATGGTGGTTGTGGAGAAGAAAAAATGGAGAAGATAGTCTCACATCAACTAGGCGTATCAACGGGCTATGGAGATGCCTATTAATAGATATCAATGTGAGTGAGTAGGGATTGCCATGCAACGGATGCACTAGAGCTATAAGTATATGAAAGATCAACAAAAGAAACTAAGTGGGTGTGCATTCAACTCGCTTGCTCACGAAGACCTAGGGAATTTGAGGAAGCCCATCATTGGAATATACAAGCCAAGTTCTATAATGAAAAATTCCCACTAGTATATGAAAGTGATATCATATGAGACTCTCTATCATGAAGATCATGGTGCTACTTTGAAGCACAAGTGTGGTAAAAGGATAGTAACATTGTCGCTTCTCTCTTTTTCTCTTTTTTTTATTTGGGCCTTTTTTATGGCCTCTTTTTTTTCGTCCGGGGTCTCATCCCGACTTGTGGGGGAATCATAGTCTCCATCATCCTTTCCTCACTTGGGACAATGCTCTAAAAATGATGATCATCACACTTTTATTTACTTAACAACTCAACATTTACAACTCAATACTTAGAACAAAATATGACTCTATGTGAATGCCTCCGGCGGTGTACCGGGATATGCAATGAATCAAGAATGACATGTATGAAAGAATTATGAACAGTGGCTTTGCCACAAATAAAATGTCAACTACATGATCATGCGAAGCAATATGACAATGATGGAGCGTGTCATAATAAACGAAACGGTGGTAAGTTGCATGGTAATATATCTCGGAATGGCTATGGAAATGCCATGATAGGTAGGTATGGTGGCTGTTTTGAGGAAGGTATATGGTGGGTGTATGATACCGGCGAAAAGTGCGTGGTATTAGAGAGGCTAGTAATGGTGGAAGGAAGAAAAGTGCGTATAATCCATGGACTCAACATTAGTCATAAGGAACTCATATACTTGTTGCAAAAATCTACAAGTTATCAAAGCAAAGTATTACGCGCATGCTCCTAGGGGGATAGATTGGTAGGAAAATACCATCGCTCGTCCCCGACCGCCACTCATAAGGAAGAAAATCAATAAATAAATCATGCTCCGACTTCATCACATAACGGTTCACCATACGTGTGCATGCTACGGGAATCACAAACTTTAACACAAGTATTTCTGAAATTCAAAACCACTCAACTAGCATGACTCTAATATCACCATCTTCATATCTCAAAACAATTATCAAGCATCAAACTTCTCATAGTATTCTACACACTCATAAGAAAGTTTATTTTTACTAATCTTGGATGCCTATCATAGTTAAAGCAAACTACCATGCTGTTTTGTAGGACTCTCAAAATAATCTAAGTGAAGCATGAGAGAACAATAGTTTCTATAAAACAAAAGTTACCACCATGCTCTAAAAGATATAAGTGAAGTACTAGAGCAAAAACTATATAACTCAAAAGATATAAGTGAAGCACATAGAGTATTCTAATAATTTCTGAATCATGTGTGTGTGTCTCAAAAGGTGTGTACAGCAAGGATGATTGTGGTAAACTAAAAAGCAAAGACTCAAATCATACAAGACGCTCGAAGCAAAACACATATCATGTGGTGAATAAAAATATAGCTCCAAGTAAAGTTACCGATGGAAGTAGACGAAAGAGGGGATGCCTTCCGGGGCATCCCCAAGCTTTGAATTTTAGGTGTCCTTAGATTATATTGGGGTGCCATGGGCATCCCCAAGCTTAGGCTCTTGCCACTCCTTGTTCCATAATCCATCAAATCTTTCACCCAAAACTTGAAAACTTCACAACACAAAACTTAACAGAAAATCTCGTGAGCTCCATTAGCGAAAGAAAACAAAAGAACGCTTCAAGGTACTGTAATGAAATCATTCTTTATTTATATTGGTGTTAAAACTACTGTATTACATCTTCTCTATGGTTTATAAACTATTTTACTAGCCATAGATTCATCAAAATAAGCAAACAACACACGAAAAACAGAATCTGTCAAAAACAGAACAGTGTAGTAATCTGTAACTAACGCAAACTTCTGGAACTCCAAAAATTCAGCCAAAATAGTAAGACCTAGACAATTTGTTTATTGATCAGCACCAATTGGAATCAATATTTTATCACGTTCTGGTGATTTTTAACAATTATTTTCGTGAACAGAAAGTTTCTGGAATTTACAGCAAGATCAAATAACTATCATCCAAGAAGATCCTATAGGTTTAACTTGGCACAAACACTAATTAAAACATAAAAACACATATAACCAGAGGCTAGATCAAATATTTATTCCTAAAAAGAAGCAAAAAGCAAAAAAACTAAAAATAAAATTGGGTTGCCTCTCAACAAGCTCTATCGTTTAACGCCCCTAGCTAGGCATAATAGCAAGGATAGATCTAGGTATTGCCATCTTTGGTAGGTAATTCTTCAATGAGGCATCTATCATCCTTAAGAGTTTCTTTCTTTTTATTAATTATCAAACTTTTAGGCACAAGATTGAAAAATTCATTTGTAACAATTGGTTCCTTAATGATAGCAGATTGGGATGAATACTTATAGATTTGAGATCCGCAGCTTCCTTACTAGAGGATTCACCCTTATTTTTAGGAACATACATAAGCTTGGCAATTTTAGTTGGAGGACTTGGACTATTCTTTACAGAAGAAAAAGTGGTTCCCAAGTTGGTAATGATACCCTCAAGTTTATCGATTCTAGTGGAATCCTGATTTATTCTTTCGTTAACTATGGGTTCCTTCTCCTTAATATTTTTCAAAGTGACTCCTACTTTAGATCCATATTGGGTAATTTGGTTGTGGATCTTTTTATCCAAATTTTCAATTAACTCTACGGTAGCAACTTTATTTTCAATTATTTCAAGTCTTTGCATTACATGCTCCAAGGTTAACATAGTTCCATTAATCATAAGAGGAGGTGAGCCAAACAAATCTATCATAGCATTATAAGAATCAAAAGTATGGCTACCCAAGAAATTCCCTCCAGTAATGGTATCAAGGATATATTAGTAGAAAGGAGTAGTGCCTACGTAAAAATTGCGGAGAAGAACGGAAGTGGATTGCTTCCTGGTAGATCTATTTTGAGCATTGCAAATCCTATACCAAGCGTCTTTTAAATTTTCTCCTTCCCTTTGTTTAAAATTAAGAACTTCATTCTCGGGAGATAACGGAGAAGATAAGGGACAAGCCATAACGACAAGCAAACAAAAAAGAGGTGAACGGAAAAGATAGGGCGAATAAAACGGCAAGGGTGAAGTGGGGGAGAGGAAAACAAGAGGCAAATGGCAAATAATGTAATGCGGGAGATAAGGGTTTGTGATGGGTACTTGGTATGTTGACTTTTGCGTAGACTCCCCGGCAACGGCGCCAGAAATCCTTCTTGCTACCTCTTGAGCACTGCGTTGGTTTTCCCTTGAAGAGGAAAGGGTGCTGCAGCAAAGTAGCGTAAGTATTTCCCTCAGTTTTTGAGAACCAAGGTATTAATCTAGTAGGAGGCCACGCACGAGTCCCTCGCACCTACACAAACAAATAAATCCTCGCAACCAATGCGATAAGGGGTTGTCAATCCCTTCATGGTCACTTACGAGAGTGAGATCTGATAGATATGATAAGATAATACTTTCGGTATTTTTATGATAAAGATGCAAAGTAAAATAAAAGGCAAAATAAAAGGCAACGGAAATAGCTTGTTGATGGGAGATTAATATGATGGAAAATAGACCCGGGGGCCATAGGTTTCACTAGTGGCTTCTCTCAAGAGCATAAGTATTTAAGGTGGGTGAACAAATTACTGTTGAGCAATTGACAGAATTGAGCATAGTTATGAGAATATCTAGGTATGATCATGTATATAGGCATCACGTCCGAGACAAGTAGACCGACTCCTGCCTGCATCTACTACTATTACTCCACACATCGACCGCTATCCAGCATGCATCTAGAGTATTAAGTTCATAAGAACAGAGTAACGCTTTAAGCAAGATGACATGATGTAGAGGGATAAACTCATGCAATATGATATAAACCCCATCTTGTTGTCCTCGATGGCAACAATACAATACGTGCCTTGCTGCCCCTACTGTCACTGGGAAAGGACACCGCAAGATTGAACCCAAAGCTAAGCACTTCTCCCATTGCAAGAAAGATCAATCTAGTAGGCCAAACCAAACTGATAATTCGAAGAGACTTGCAAAGATAACCAATCATACATAAAAGAATTCAGAAGATTCAAATATTGTTCATAGATAAACTTGATCATAAACCCACAATTCATCGGTCTCAACAAACACACCGCAAAAGAAGATTACATCGAATAGATCTCCACGAGAGAGGGGGAGAACATTGTATTGAGATCCAAAAAGAGAGAAGAAGCCATCTAGCTAATAACTATGGACCCGAAGGTCTGAAGTAAACTACTGACACATCATCGGAGAGGCTATGGTGTTGATGTAGAAGCCCTCCGTGATCGATGCCCCCTCCGGCGGAGCTCCGGAACAGGCCCCAAGATGGGATCTCACGGGTACAGAAGGTTGCGGCGGTGGAATTAGGTTTTTGGCTCCGTATCTGGTAGTTTGGGGGTACGTAGGTATATATAGGAGGAAGGAGTACGTCGGTGGAGCAACAGGGGGCCCACGAGGGTGGAGGGCGCGCCTGGGGGGGGGGTAGGCGCGCTCCCCTACCTCGTGCCTTCCTGGTTGATGTCTTGACGTAGGGTCCAAGTCCTCGAGATCACGTTCGTTCCGAAAATCACGTTCCCGAAGGTTTCATTCCGTTTGGACTCCGTTTGATATTCTTTTTCTGTGAAACTTTGAAATAGGCAAAAAACAGCAATTCTAGGCTGGGCCTCCGGTTAATAGGTTAGTCCCAAAAATAATATAAAAGTGTATAATAAAGCCCAATAATGTCCAAAACAGAATGTAATATAGCATGGAATAATCAAAATTATAGATACGTTGGAGATGTATCACTGCATGATATTCTTTGGGCCGTCCATGACGGAAAAAACCGTGGTAGAAGAGAGGGCGAGGAAAATATCAGGGAGTTCCCGGTTACGGTGGGTGGTCGAGGCTGAGCGATGCACGGAGGTTTGCGTGTTTCTCTCGTACGTACGCGCGTGTGTGCGAGGCGTTGGGCTCTAACTGAACCCGAGCGAGGCGTTGGGCTCTAACTGAACCCGAGCGAGGCGTTGGGCTCTAACTGAACCCGAGCGATTGCACTGCAGGCTACGCGTTACTGAACCCGAGCGATCGATCGATCCCTTGCTGTTAACTAAACCCGAGTGATTCCTTCGCTACTGCTGCTAACTGAAGCCGATCGATGCTGCCTCTAGATGAACAGTGAGCGTTGTTGGGGGGGTTTGGATGAACAGTTCCCGGTGGGGGGTTGGATGAACAGGACCTCGTGGTAGTAGAGGCCGTTGCCGCTGGATGAACAGGACCCCGATCGATCGAGCCGGTGGATGAACAGGACCCCGTGGAGGGCTGGATGAACAGGACCCCGTGGAGGGCTGGTTGAATAGTAGCCGGTGGAGGGCTGGATGAACAATAGCCCGTGGAGGGGTGGTTGAACAGGACCCCGTGGAGAGGGCTGGTTGAACAGTAGTAGCTGGAGGAGCGCGCGGTGGAGGCTGGATGAACAGGAGCCCATGGATGAACAGTCGCAGGTGGAGGCTGGAGGAGGTCGACGGTGGATGAACAGTAGCCCGTGGAGGCAGTCGACGGTGGAGATGAACAGTAACCCGTGGAGTCCCGTTTTGTGGTACGCCACACCCCTCCCGATGAACAGGACCCACGTTTCGACCGTACCTCTCCAACACAAGTCTATTCCTCCGCTTTGCGGTGCGCTACACCCCTCCCGATCAACAGGACCCCATTTCGACCATAGGAGATCCGTTTCCTCCATTTTGCGGTACGCCAGACCCCTCCCGATGAACAGGATCCCGTTTCGACCGTGGCTGGTCGAACACAAGGCCGTTTCCTCCGTTCTACAGTACGCCAGGCCTCGTTTCCATCGCATGTTCCATCCAAGCCGGTTGGCTCCCGATGAACAGCATGCATTCCGTTGCCTCCCAATGAACACGACGCATTCCATTGCCTCCCCATGAACACGACGATGGCGCAACTTCTCCATTCTGACCCAGCCATGTACACGAGCCCTGGCCGTACGTATGCGCCAGTAGGCGTTCGAGACCCTGCCCGTATGTACGTACGTGGCCGTATTTACTTTCTTGCACCCTGGCCGTTGTACGTACGTGTACATGCTATGTGCGCGCCTCTACTACGGCACGTGCCCTTCCTTACTCGGCCACGGTTCATCGCTGCAGCCTGCAGACAGACCGACCGACCAGTATGTACGTACACGTTCGCCACCAGAATGACAACGCTACGTACGCTTCGACCAGGTGGGTCCCGACTGTCAGGCACTTCCTTGCGTGCTTAGATGTAGCTGGTGGGTCCCAGCAGTCAGAGGGGAAACATTTTTTTGCGAAATACGGTGGCCCGTCCGGTGGGTCCCTGCTGTCAGGTGGAGGAATCATTACTTTCCGCGTAATAAGGAGGCACTTCCTTGCTGCAGCCGTGGACCCAGCTGTCAGCCTCTCCACGTACAGTACTCTTCCGATGGAAGTCGGTCGTTGACCACATTGACAACGCTGCACCGAGAGCACCAAGGCGGTGGATGACGGTGAGGCCTAGGAAGGGGACGACGCGGAGCCGGGGAAGACGCGGCAGTAGAAGCCCACGCGGACAGGAGTACGAGGGTTCACTGGTTCGGCTGCGGTGTGAGCCTGCCGTCGCCGCAGAATAACAGGGGGTGTGGGTGAGTAGAGGGATGGCCTGGCCAGCGGCGGGAGTAGTAGGAGGCGGTGAGGCCTCCGTGGCAGCACAGCCGGCCACGGGAGGCAAGAGCACGCGGTGGTTTGGATGGGTGGAGCAAGAAAATCAGAGGTTGAAGAAGCAGGATGACCGTTGGATGTTAACAATCCAACGGTCACTGGTGATAGAATTGTTTGTTGACTAAGTTGACAAAGCCCTCAGTCCGCCTCAACTTAGTAGGCCCACAAGTCAGGCTCCCACTATGGTGGGTCCCAGCTAGCAGGGGGAGTATTCATTCTTTTTGGCATAATAAGGAGGTACTTGCTTGCGTGCGGCCATGGACCATGTGGGTCCCAACTATCAGCCTCTCCATGTACATCCCTCTTCTGATGTTGTCGTTTGTTGACAACGTTGACCACGCCGTGCCAAGAACAGCAGCGCGATGGACGACGGCGAGACCCAGGAAGGGAATGACCCGGAGGCGGCGAAGCCACAATAGTGGAGGGATGTGGGTGATTAGAGGGATGGCCTGGCCAATGGTGGGAGTAGTAGGGGGTGTGAGGCCTACGCGGCAGCACAGCCGGCCACGGGAGGCGGGAGCAGGCGGTCCCGCCGGCGCTGGATTTTGCGGCTGGAGCAAGAAGATCAGAGATTGAAGAAACACGACGGCCGTTGGAATGACACCCAATGGTTACGTCTGCTAGAATCATTTGTTGACGTATATAATAAGTAAAAAATCTTGCATACATGTCAACTTAATAGGTCCGCAAGTCATACCATTCCCTATTTTTTTAATAATTTATATATAGCTCATTGCAACTTCTTATGCAATTTATTGCAGTCCATTTTTCTGTTGGCCAGGGCCAGGGTTAAAAATTTAAACAAAATTTCGCATATTTCTGTGGGTTCCAAACTATTTTTAGTACCGAAATGTCGAGCCATATTTAAAGTACTTTGAAGATATATTTAAATTAGGTTAAAGCCCAGTGAAATAGGAATCTGAAAATGTGAAAAAAAATCAGAAATTATAAAGTAATTGCCAATTTGTCATCTCTTTTATATTTACAACCCATTTCATATTACTTTCAAGATTTGCAGGCGTCTTGAAAGAGTTGCAGCCCATCAGGGCGTAGAAAAATAAGTAGGCCTAGATTGGGTATTCTTCAGAAAAAATAAACTGGGCTCATTTTCACAAAGAAAAAATAGCTGGGCTGGTCATATGGTGAACATAAAATATAAGCCTGGGCTAGACGGGCCACAGCCCAGTTGAAACCCTGCTCCGTCTCAACAATAACAAAAAAATACTGCTCGAGCAGCTACATCCCAGGTGTCAGCCGATCTTGTGGTGCTATTCTCTTGTCTATTGACTATATACGCTGACAATGTCGTGGGTCCCAGATGTCAGGAAACCACCAGGAGGAAGCATTTTCTTTTTCCATACGCTGACAATGGAGTATATATAACAAAAAATTAGGAACTTCCTTGTGTCCGGCCATGGACATGGTGGGCCCCTCTGTCATCCTCTCCACGTACAGTCTACCGATTCCTGTTGTTTGTTGACCATGTTGACAACGCAAGAGGGTTGCGCCGTGGCGAGCGCACCAAAGCGCGCGGAGGACGACGGCGAGGCCTCGGACGTCGGCGTTAACGATTTAGGAGACGGTGGGGCGGCGATGCGTGCGCCGAGGTGCAGCCAGCCGTGGGAGGCAGAAGCAGGCGGCCCCACCGGCGCTAGTTTGGTTTTGGCAGCTGGAGGAAGACAGGACTGAAGAAACACGACAGACTGTAAAAGCAGCAGGAGTACTGAACAACCTTAACTGAAACCAGCAGGGGTAATTAACAACCATAGCTGAAAGCAATATGAGTACTAATACAGGTTCCACCGTACAAAACACGCCTCGAACAGTGCTACTTTGCCTACAGTTAACCAAGGGTGAGGCCGCCAAGCCCCAGGACAAGGCCCAGGCGCCACCCCGCGCATCCACAACCTTCTGAAAGCGGCTTCATCTCACAATGTGGTCAATAAACAGTATATTCGCTTTAGAGCCATGGAAAAGCAGGAACATAATCTTTTGTCCTATTCTCCAAGATGGACGGGCCTTCATTATTTGAGACCACCCATGAATAAGTATCTTTTTCACCTCCAAGGGGAATGGAGTAGGTCGACATAAACATCATGTTGTGACCAAGCGCAAGTCTGACCCGACCATGGTCAGGCATCTGTATAGGAACAATAGAACTGGGCAGTTTCTGTTTCAAGAAGATCACAACTATAAAATTGTGCATAAGCAAGAGTTTATGAACAACATATATAACAGAAAATAGCTCGTACCATAAGTTTCTCGACACAGTTGGACCTGTTCAACGAGTTCAGCAGTGGCACACATATCCCACGTGGCCTTCCACCATTGAAACGGCCCACAAGGACCTCAAGACGATCAATAAAGTGTAGGAACTTGTGGATGTCGTCCCAGTCAACTTCAGTGCCATCAGTAACAGCCGAGTTCTTACAGAATAACAAACGAGTAGCCTGCTTAACTCTGAAAAAACCTACACGTGCCACCAATTATAAGAAAATATTAGTTAGAAGTAGCATCTTCGTGAGAGATACGTTGCTACTTCTAAAGTTAAATTGTGATTAGTTAGACATAATAGGTGGATTAAGAAGTAATCGAGGCAACAAGCAAGAACCAGATACAAAACTAACATGGATGAACAATTGGAACGACGTCGGGGTGGAAGATTGCAGTGAAGATGAGACCAGGTTCTGCTATTTCCATCAACATTCGTGCGCCAACTTTCAGTCTGTAACACTTGAGAAAGTTTATCCAAGTTCGGCCATAAAAAAAGCAGCGATCTTCTTGGTTCATGAACCCAACTCGGAACTTATATCCATGGCTTGTCTTCACTGTGACCATTAAACTGGTGTATTCAGTTATGGCAAGGCCGAGCATCTTGAGTACATGTGTTCTGGCAGAGCAAGGAATGCACTACAGGAAAAATAATATGAGAACACAATGTATTCCCTATCCAAATCTAGAAATAATTTCCTCCTTCATGTCAGTGTTGACCATGGTACTAGTACCTTTTATCCAAATATAGCAATCCAAATTTGCAAATTAGTTGACAGCATGTTCAAAAAACCCCGCCCTCCCGGATAGAAAAGAGGATTCTAAGAACATACTGTGGGCGTTTTAAAATCATGTGTTAGGATGAGAAGGAACAAGTGTGGCGTCTCGCCGAGGGCGCAGAAACCTATAGGGTCCTCACACTTTGGGCACTGCAAATGAAACACACAAGATTCAGTAGGAAGAAAAATTCATCAACGGCGGCGGCTGCCATCCTAGGATTACCCGTGGCCAAGGGACTTGGATTTATCGGGGATGGATGAAGAATTTGTACCAGGTTCTCCATGAGAAAACCCTATGCAATCGCCGAGCGGTGGTTTTCTCTGAACACGCAGACGAGGGAGAAGGGGATTTAGGCCTAGTGAAATATTGTTGCTTCGTCCGCCCAGCTTACTGCTGAAGCTCGAAAGGTGGGAGGTTTTGTGATTTGACGGCTCATTGGGCATTACTGCGGCGCTACGACCGGGGTGTGTCTACCGTGCAGTTTTGCACTCTAATTTGGTGCATATGGCACGTGGACCCCGTTGCCGGATGCCCCACATATAAGCGAAAGGAAGTAGAAAGACAGGAGTAACTAGTTACACATAAATATATTTTTGATAGAGAGATACTCCCACTGTAAAGAAATATAAAAATCTTTTATATCACAACTTTATACATAAGAAAAATCAAGAGGAATATATATAACATATATAATTATAAAAAAAACAGAGTTTTTTTAACATAGTATAGACGAGTTGGTGATGATGGTGTGCCTGCCATCCTGCAATATAGGCCGTCCGATTTACATCTGATGGATAGGAAGGAAACTATGGCAATTTTGCAAAAAGGTACCCACACACCTCTCCACACTTGCAAATAAGGCCTTCCCTCGTTCATCCTTTTCTCTCACAAGATAAAATACTCATACAAATGCATCTTGATGTTACGTGCAACACACGGGCATTATGGGGGTTCAGCTGAGAATATAATACTCAGACAGACTCACGGTTCTGGACTTTGGTCCACAGGCCGGTGGGCCTGCATGTTTGGGGGCCCATGTGTTCTACCTCAACGCTTTTCTTATTGTAAGCGATCGGTACGGCGCTGGTTTTAGATGCGGTCGCAAGGCGAATACACAAAATTGAGTAAAGCACGGCAGCTGTTAGAATGAAATAAAACGACAGTTCCTAACCAGCAATCAGAGTTGCAATTCTATCAACGATATACCATGTGATAAATAATACTGTCATACTACTTATACACACAGGACACTTGTTTCACCATGCCAGATTATTACATCAAAATCTCTCAGAGGATAGATCAGTTCAGCAGTTGCGTGCTGCTACTGAAGAATTTCAAAGTTGATTTGGACCAGCTCTCCTTGCCGAGAAAGTTTGATTTTGACATCATCCCCTACCGCAAGATATGATTTGGATTTAAACCTTGACCATTCTTTAGCATCAATCATCATGCGACCATCCTTTGTACTTACGGTATATTGAGCAGGTTCATTCACACCAAGGCTGCGCATAGTAAGAGAAACTTGGCCACGGTCTCCCGGATTGTTGAACGACTCCCTCGTTGCTCTAGGAATTCTCTGTTTGCAAACAAGAAGACATACACAAACAGTTAGATCAACACAGTGAATCATGTGAAACAACATGGAAAGAAAAAAGAATGAAGCACTTGGGCGGCCAATGCTTACCAAGAAGGTGGACATGTCGGTTTTTGTAAGGACTTTGGTATATGAAGTGCGAACTGTAGCCCAGTCTGTTGCCGGTGCAACTACTGGTTCCGTTGCCGCTGCATGGGCCGGAGCAGATGCAAGTGCAAGTGTTGGTGCTGGTGCCGAAGCCGTTGCTGGTGCCCGTGCGACTGGTAGTGTCGCTGCTGCTGCCGGAGATGGTGATCCTTGTAGAGCTGGTGCCGGTGTCGGAGCAGGTGCCGGTGTTGGTGCCCGATCCTCCGGTAGATAATCCTGATCCGCTTACGCGGTTGGTGCCCAATCCTCAGCTAGATCAGACTGAGCTGCTGCCGCTGTCAGTGCTAGAGCAACTGCCAGTGCTCGATCCATTGCTGAAGGTGGTACCGATGTGCGAGACAACGGCGATCGTGTCTGGTCTACTATGATCAGCTTTCTAACTTGAGTAGGCTCCGTGACCGTGATCCAATCTTTTTCTTCATTTCTTTTAAACGCGAGAAGGACTAATTGTGGCGTGTTTGTTAAACCAAACTGCAGTTCATCATAGGGATTGAACTTGTACTCAGACAACAGACTGATCCAATTTTTTCCAGTAATATAAGTGATGGACAGTGCCTTCATTATTGACACGACATAAGAAGTGAAACTTGCAAAAATATCCATCGTAGAGCAAACCAAACGGTTTATTCTGTGACGAATGTCACATGGCAAAACCTGCATTGTAAAATTGCAGCAAAAGAAAGAAAACATGACACTAAATCAATAAGATTTAGACAGTAAATCAATAAGATTTACTTGATGTGACACGAGTGAATCCTTACCAGGAAATCACTATGTTGAAGTACTAAACGGAAGATTGATCATCCAACTACGCATGGCATGCAGGGCCCCTGTCTACTCCCATAAGCAGGACAGTCCAAAGGTCGTGAAAAATCGTATGGACTGAACATCCATGGGACTGGAAATCCTGGTGGGTGGGATAAACCCTGCAATGCATACAGATATTGGAGTGTAACCATAATTGATAAACCATCCTCACAAAAAAGATGATCTGGATACTTCAAAATATACATACTGAATTGAGTGGGCAGACATTAACATAGACAGTTCTCAGGACTCCCCACACACCAAAAGCGGGAGTACTAAACAATACAGGGTTCACAAACACAGATCAAGTACTGAACAATAGTACTTACTATAGACAAGCAAAGTTGCACTAATTAAACTCTGCATACTATTTCTTGCCACCGACCTATGGGATGAACCCCGCATAACTGACTAGGCCATGGACTTCATGAGAGATGTCTACCGGCACCATCACCATCTCGTCAACCTTGGAGAACCTAACAGAGTGGTCTTTCCACTCATAAACATGACGATGAAGACAGGTCGCATCAGATTTCTCGGGAAGCTTTACAAGAACCACACCCTTCATAATCGAAGGCACAACCAGGAAATTGTTGTGGTCAAGTACAGCCTCGAGAACACGCCTGACAACAATGCTACAGGAAAACACTAGTTCAGGACACGTGGCGACAAGGACACAGCAGCTGTATAGTTTAGCACTAGAACTCATCATCAGGTCTTCTAGTTCGCACGGCATGACTTTGAGAACTTCATCTCCACCGCGGACCTGGTTCTAATTCAAACAGAAACCAGATATTTTATTACTACCTCCGTTCAGAAATATAAGATGATTTTCGATATTTTACTCCATATATGACTACATATACGCACAGAAATGAGTGAACAAAGACACTAGAACATGTCTTCCAAGGCATTGAGAACAGAGGGATTACTTGCAATATCCATAACACAAGTTACTGAGGCAAATATGCCCTCTTCGAAGGTAGCATTGATGTTCATAAAGTAGTTGAAAGTAATCTATAAGAAATCAGTGTCAACCTCTCGCATGTTTTGGTCAAAAGAGGAATTTAGAACCGTCATTTGGCACACAAAAATCACATGCAAGATCACCCAGAAAGTTGTACTACTAGTACTAGTACCGCGTGTTAGATGAAAAAACACGATCAAGATCGAGAAAAAGATCGTCTAGAAGAGATATTACCTGGACTTGCATAATGAGGGATCCCGGAGAGGGGGGCTTGGACAGGGCGATGGCTTTGAGCTTGTCCGCGGTAGTCTCGGCGGGGTGCTTGCGCTTCTCCCTACCATCAGCCTCGACGGTTTTGGCCAGAGCCATAGACATCACTTCGGCCGGTGCTCCAGCGTCCATCAAGAAACTGTCAAATAGAAATAAAAGAAAAGCAACCATAATCACAAACCCAAAAGAAGAACAGAGAGGGGGTTATAGGATCAGTCTCGGGGTTGCAAGACCGGGCCATGGCCAGAATCAAGACCATTGATGCGCTCACCTTTCCTTCTTTGGGAGAGAAGAACAATGGCAGAAGCAGGTCGGGGTTTTCTTGAAGAAATGAGGAAAAAGATGAGGGAGCAGCGAGTGGGGTTTTTCTTCAAGAGAGGAAGCTGAGAGAGAAGAGTGAAAAGATGGTTGCTTCGTCCGTCCAACTTACTGCTGGAAAGGAGGGGGTTTTTGTTGGCGTTCTGGGAACGGGGGTCCCCAGACTTGCCTTCCTGCGGCCCACGGCGTGGCTCCACAAGCGGGCCCGTACGGCCCATCTTCACCAACAAGCACTCAAGACCCTCTCGAGGGGCCAAGCCTCGCGAGGTGGACGACACAAGACCTCCTCGGGAGCGGCCTCACCACGCTGGCTCGCAAGGGGCGGAGAGATCAAGGCAAGGCAAACCTCGCGAGGTTCTCATGACATGAGCCATGACGAACGAAACCAGGCGGGCGCTAGCGCGCAGTGTCCTTGCTTCCTCTTTGGTGCTAAGGAGGCAAGCGCATGCGAGGAGTACCGAGGCGTCAAGCAAAGGTTTCCATATCGGTGCAACGAGACCAAGACCAGTAGGACGGCAAGACGGAGGTCATCGTGGAGCCCAAGACGGCGTCACCACCAGAGCCTTTGGCAGGCGAAGACTACTTTTGTCAGGATAAGCTGTACTAGCTGTCCCCTTTCAAATTGGCCGTTGTGGAACCCCTTCCCGCTCAATATTTGGGAAGAGGACCAGGGCCTCTATAAATAGGACTAGCCACCACAATAGGAGGCAGGTCGAACTGATCTTGAGCAATCCTCACCCACACACCAGCTCACCCGAGCACAAGAACACCTCACCTCAGGAGGCTGTTCTTCCCCTTGTACTGTTCATCCTCAGCCCGAGAGGCAATCCACCACCACCACACTGGAGTAGGGTATTACACCACAACGGTGGCCCGAACCAGTATAAATCTTGTATCTCTTATGCTGCGAGTTCGTCGAGCTAAGCCTTTGAGATCGTAGCAAGGTTGAGGGCGTGATTAGGTAGGGGGAGATCTTCACACGCACCCCAGTGTTCGAACCTTGAGGGTTTTGCCGGAACCCAAAATCCGACATTTGGCGCGCCAGGTAGGGGTGCGCGGAAGCTTTCCTTCCGTCGATCCGCGCCCCATCGCTTCGTCGTCTCCATGGTGAACGCTCGCCGGGCTCGCGCTGAGCGCCGGGCCGCCCTCGCCGCCCGCGTTGCTCAGACGGCTCCCGTCGGGGGGCCTCCCCGTCGTTCTCCGTCGCCTGCCGCCAACGCCGTCATCGGCCCGGCGAGGAACGAGCAGCAAGCATCCTCGCTGCACCCCTCGGTGTGGCGGGACGGTCGCATCGCCACTCCATCGCTGACCCCGGCCCGTCGTCCCACGCTCGTCGCGCTCCCACGGACGCGCATGCCGCGCTACTCATGGCACGCGAGCTCCTGCGTTACTGCCCCGTCGACGACCTCTACGAGGGCTGGCTCGACCGCATCGCCGAGCTTGTCAGCGCCGCGGGGGGCTCCCCTGTGTCGTCCCTCTTGCTGCCTCGCCCTTAGCCAGCTACTGGTGACGTGGCTCATGGAGCGCCTCCACCACCTCTGCACCAAGATGGCGCCCTGGCGCCAAGACACGCGGCCCCGCGGCGCGACCCGCCGCGCCAGGCACCTGCACATGAAGAAAGAAGTTGTCAAGAAGTCCCTCGGCCGCAAGAGAATGCTCCACCGCTCCTCGCACTGCCATGTCAGGATCGCTTGCTCTGGCAGGGTCGTGCGCCACTGGCTATGGCGGCACGGGCGCACCAGGATCAAGCTCCACCTCCACGGTGGGCCCCGATGACCACGGCAGGTTGCCGCGCCTTCACCCCCAAGCTGCGTAGCGTCGCCTGCCTGGGCAAGTTCAAGCCGGATCTGCCTCCTCGCTACGACGGCACCCCCGACCCCACGGAGTTCCTATAGCTCTATGAGCTGATCATTGAGGCGGCCAACGGCGACGAGAAAGTCATGGCGAACAGGTTCCCCATGGCTCTCAAGGATGGCGCACGCTCGTGGCTCCTGAACCTGCCTCCAGGCTCCATCTCCTCCTGGAGCGAGATGCGCGACCGCTTCGTCGCCAACTTCCAGGGCACTCGCGACCGCCCCCCGGCCGCGGGTGACCTGCGCCGCGTCAAGCAACAACCAGGGGAGACCCTCCAGAAGTACATCCAGCGCTTCAACAACGTTCGTCTCAAGATCCCCAAGGTGACAGACGAGGCCATCATCTCGGCGTTTTCTGATGGCGTCCGTGACGTCAAGATGAAGGAGGAGCTCGCCATCCATGAGGAGCTGTGCACATCCCTGGAGCTGTTCAACCTGGCGACCAAGTGCGCAAGAGCTGAGGAGGGACGCCTTTCCCTCCTCGAGCTCCTGGCTGCCGACCCGGAGGAGAAGAAAGCCAAGGCCAAGGACGTGAAGCGCAAGGGAGTCGCCGTGCTCGCGGCGGAGCCGGACACGAAGCGCGGCAGGGACCAGCCTGAGTCATCCAAGAGCGGCTGACTATTATGCGCCTTCCACAACGTGCACAGCCACAACACCAACGACTGATAAGAGCTCAGGGCCATTCGCGACGAACGCTTCGGTCGACGCCCCGAGCGCAACGACCGGGGCTACGGCCGAGGAGGGCGACGTGGCGGAGGACACTGGGACGACCGGCCTCGTGAGGACCGCTGGCAAGACCAGCCTCGTGAGGGCACCTGGAGGGATCAGCCTCGCGAGGACCGCCCTCAGGGAAATGCTGGCCTTCCTCCGCTGCCGCCACCACCAATAAGGAACGACGACCACCATCAGGACGAGGGGGCTGGGGGCTTCCAAGAGCCGCGTGCGATCACTTGCATCCTGGGCGGAGCTCAAGCCCCAACCTCTCAGTGCATCTTCAAGCAGTTTAGCCGCAGGTGAACGCAGTCATCCCCAGGCTCGAGGCAACGCGCCCACTCAGGTGGTCCAAGTGCACCATCACCTTCAGTTCGGCAGATCAGCTCAAGTGCGCAGCAACCGCTGGCACTCTCCCGATGCTTTGTTCAACCATCATCAGCAACGTACAAGTCACCAAGACCCTCATCGACGGTGGCGCAGGGCTCAACGTCCTGTCCGTCAAGACATTCGACAGCCTTCAAGTGCCATACGATCAGCTACAGCCTACCAAGCCCTTCTCAGGAGTAACTGACGGCTCCACCACACCGATAGGGCAGGTCTGCCTTCCCATCACCTTCAGAGAACGCAACAACTACCGCACCGAGCTCATCGACTTTGACGTCGCTCACATCCGCCTGCCATACAATGCCATCCTCGTGTATCCAGCACTGGCCAAGTTCATGGCAGTGACGCACCACAGCTACAACGTCCTCAAGATGCCAGGAAGCGGCGAGATCATCACAGTCCCCTGCGAGGAAAGACATGCGGTGTTCTCTCTCGAGCGCACCTTCCAAGCAGCATCGATCGAAGACCCCGGCAACAATGCAGCTCAGTACCCTCCTGAGGTCATCCCCAAGAAGAAGAAGCTGTTGTTCCGCACAAGGCCTCAGGGGAGCGGCACCTCAAGCGGTGCCACGTCAGGATCGGCGCCCGCGCCTGGGGCGCCTCCCTCTATCGCATAGGAAGGCGCGCCCGGCGCCCTCCTCGGGCAGGGCTCAGGGGCTCTATTCTGGAGGGCCTCAGACCTTGCCAACGTCACGAGGGAGGCGCTCGGGCACCACTTGGAGGCGTGCTTCACGACACGTCTCCCTCAGGAGGACACGGGGCGAGGAGCGCCCGGCGCTCAGGATTTCATTGCCAAGACCACTCAGGAACTGCAGGATGCAAGAGCCATGCGCGGCGACCGCCGCTCACCGGGCGCAGCTCCCCATCCAGGCGAGAATGCCGGGCTACGCGTCTGCATCGACATCCCAGGGCTCAACAGGGCCGCATCTCAGGAGCTCTTCTAGCCTTCGCGCATGGGGCGCTGCGAGGGCCCACCTCACAGCTACGTTCGCATGCCCTTTGGCCTGCTGAGCGTGGCGTCCGCCTTCCAGCGCGGCCTACGGAGCATCTTGGCGGCTCAGGAGGCCAGGCACCACACAGTCCTAGCGGAGATGGGGACGGTCCTCAAGGAAGCGCGTGGACCCCCAGGGCCTCCCGAGGCTCAGGATCCCGGTGGCTCATGAGGAGTAACCCCTGCACCACACATCTTCAGCTGCCCCAACACCCCTTCTACGACGGAACCAGGGGACATTTTCCAAGTTCATTTAGCTAGGAGCGCCCTTCGGGCTGCATCATTCCTAGGCCGCGTGGGTCCGTCCCTGTGGCATGTACCCCTTTACATCTTTAGCTTACCTTGCTGGGGCGCCCCACGGGCTGCATCATCCCCAAGCCGCTCGGGTCTGACCCAGTGGCATGTATCGTCCATGAATTTATCTGAGCTAGTTTGCTTCTCATGCTTGATCTATCTGCAATTACCACCTGCTTAATTGTCACCCGCCATGGGAGCCGCGCGCCGGGCGCCTTTCTTAAGGATCCTTCGCATGAGGAGGCTAGGCACGGTGTTTGTGGTCGGGCCCGTCCCTGCAGCGTCGATAATCCAACGGCTGAGCTCTGTCTGACGGGTCGGCCCATTCACATCACCTCCTGGGGTCGTTGGTGCTTGGCCCCCTCATGCGATAGCCTCAGGAGATTCGTTCGGCGCAGGTTATCTAACCACCTCGCAGGTCCACCACAGGTATCAAGAATCAAGAGCAGGCGCAACCCGCCTTGAGGTAGGGCCTCGTGAGTCCCGCGCTGGCTCACGAGTGCCCAGACACACCTCGTCTAGCCCTGCCATGCAAGCCACGTGTCAGGGCGGGGCTATACACGCCCCGGGGGCTCTCCGCAGTAGGGAGTCCCCTCCCACGCACCAGTGGAAGCACCATGCTCCGCGCTGGCCGTCGACACTGCCGAGGAGCGGCTATGCCCGTGCAAGTGCGGAAGCACTATGCTCCGCGCTGGTGATAAACAACTAAGGGTGGCCCCATGGCCGAATCAACTTCAGGAAGCCCATGAGCTCAGTGTCCGGCCTCACCGCAACGCCTCCCTTCGGGAGAGCCGCGTGAGGGGGCTGGGCACGGGGGCTGCGCTCGGGTCACGCCCAAGCGTACGCCACCCTACCAGGTCCCCCGGACCTGGTCGTCGCGCGCCCCTCCCGAGCCTCGCCTCGGCGAGGACAAAGGTATGAAGGTTGTTTGCACGTCAAGGGGGACTCCTGAGCATCGCGACTCAGGAGCCTAAGTGGTCACGTAGCCCCTCACTCCTTGGTTCCGTCCTGGTCTCCGGTCGGCCCAACGGCGGTTGAGGCATGCACGGGGCCGGGCCCTGCCGACGTAGGACACTAAACCTACTCCTGCGTCCCCTTCCTATAAGCTGTTTGCGCGTCAAGGGGGACTCCTGAGCATCGCGACTCAGGAGCCTAACTTGTCACGTAGCCCCTCACTCCTTGGTTCCGTCCTGGTCTCCGGTCGGCCCAACGGCGGTTGAGGTATGCGCGGGGCCGGGCTCAGCCAACGTAGAACATAAAGCAAATAGGAAGGAAATCGCAAAATCTCAAAGCAAATATTACAAGACATATTGTTCTCCCAAATATCAAACACAAGTTTAAACGCCTCCACGAGGCATGATGCATGTTGCAGGAGTAAAACAGGAAAGCAGCCGCAAACGAATCATCCCTGGGCACCGCCGATGCCCTCAAGGGGTGTTCCTTCCTTGGTGACATCGCCTTCGCCTGTACCACCAGCCGGAGCCGCAGGATCGGTAGCACCGCCGGTCGAAGGCGTGAGAGCGAAGGCGCGGAACTTCTTCAGCAGGGCCTCCACCTGGCCCTTCATGGCTGCGGCAGCGGCCGAACAACACTCGTCGTCCACTGGCTCCAGCATCTCGTCAAGGCGGGCAGCGGGATTGCGAAGATGGAGGTGGCTAAAGACACGCGTCAGCGCGGCTGAGGAAAGAACGCGGGTTTCTTCCTCTGCCATGGGACCAATGCCGCTCACGACCTCCTCGAGTGTGCCAACCAAGTAGGGAAGCAGCTGGGCGGGACCATCCTCGTCGGTGGTTAGCGGCCTCTCCAAGCCCTTCTCGTAGAGTGCCTTCAGCACCGCGCATGACCTTTTCTCGAGGAGCACGAAGACCGCGCGGTCCTCGGTCAGGACCTTCGCCTTGGTGCCAAGATCGGCCTTCTCTGCCTCCACCTTCCGCTCGAGCTCCTCCAGCCGGCTGCGTTCCGCGGCCTGCGCGTGCGCCAACTCTCCCAGCTCAGGGTCGCGATCCTTGATGGCGTCCTCCCGGGCCTTCATCTTCTCCTCCTCCGTCTGGCAGCCACGAGCTTCTTCTGCGCGCATATTCTTCAGCTCGGCCTCCAGCGCCTGGCAGCGATCCTAGGCGGTCTCGGCATCCTTCAGCGCAGCTTCGCAAGCAACCGCGGCTTGGGGGGCGGGCTGCCTCTCCTTATCGGAGGTCGCCGCGGCCTGGCTCAGCGTCGCTCGAACAGACGCGTCAGAATAAAGCCAGCCGGAGACCAGCTCCAGGAAGCCGACCGCCAGGTGTCGGTCGGGGCCTTGAAGATCCTCTCGCAGCCGGGTCATCTCAAGAAGAGCACGCTCCAAGACATCAGGGGAGGCAGAAGGACCTGGAAGCAGTGGCGCAGCAGGAGGAGGAGACGACGTCGTCACCAGGGCCTGGGAGACCGGGGGCTCCTAAGCTTTGGTGACCCCAGCGGCCAGGCCGGACACCAACGCCTCCGGAGCCAGCGGGGCCACGGGGGCTAACTCCCCACCAGGATGCTCCTACAGGCCTCGCAAGGACGAACGGGCCGGGGAAGTGCGAGTGCCGTCGCTTCCCTTATTCACGGAGGGGGCGCGACTGCTGCAGATGGTTCAGCCCCGGGCGGGGTCGCTTCATCCACCTTCCTCTTCTTCGCCGCAGGCGGGGGCCTAACCAACCAACGATAAACATCAAGAGGCAGCAGCATAAGCAAGAACAACGCAGAGCACGGGCACTTATTGGTCCACCACGGTGTAGTCCACCCTCCGCTTGCTGAGCTTGAAGCCTGAGAGCCTCGAAGCTTGAGGCGCGGGCGCGCGGGCTCCAGGAGTAGAAGACGGGGCAGCAGAGGGGCCGGACGCAGCCCCAGGCAGCGTCAAAGCAAGAGCAGCATCTCGGGAGACCAATGCCGACCTGCCCCTCGTCGGGACCACGGGCGGCTCCCCCTTCTCCTGGCGGGCACCGGCCTCGTCGTCATCTGGCAGGGTGCGGAGGATGTCAGCCTTGCTCAAGGGGGAGGTCTCCCCCATCCCTTCAGGGGTCACCTCCGAGTCCTCCTCATCCTCCTCCTCTTCCTCACCGCGGGACTCACCAGAAGACAGCTCCACCGGCGTCGGCGCCATAGGGGCCCCGGTGGGCGCCGGTGGCACCAGCCCGCGCCCGTCAAAGGTCAGCCTGGCGGCCACGACCTGCGCCCCGTCCTTGCGGCGGAACAAAGGAATGAAGACGCTCGGCGGGTACTCCTAGTCGTCCTCGACCAAGAGGCGGAGAGCCGCAGCCAGCTCACCGTCAGGCAAGGCTTCAGGGCTTAGGCGAACCTTGTCCTCTTCGTCCCCAAGCCTCCACAAGGGGCGCGTACGCGCCTGAAGCGGGGCCACGCGCAGCATCAGGAATTCCCTCAGGAGCATGGCCCCGTCACCTTTGCCGCCTTCGCGTTGCCCAGCTTCAGGTGGCGTTCATCTGCTCCAACACCAACGTCGCCCTCTCATCAGTGAGCTTCGTGCAAGACCACCCCTTGTCGGAGTGGGGCATCTTCGTTGGCAGCACCAAGCGAGGGTGGACGCACTTGGCGTCCATCATGACCCACTTGCTCCTGAAGCCGTCGGCCTTCTTCCCAGTCTTCGAGATCGAGTTGGCCTTGCTAGCCGCGATGAAGTTGGCACACCCGGAGGTATGACCCTCCTTGATGCGGAGGAAGAAGAAGTGGCGCAACAAAGCCACAGACGGCATCACACTGAGATACGCCTCGCAGTAGAAGGCGAAGATCGACAAGAGAAGGATAGACTTGGGATGAAGATGCAGCACCTGCAGCCCGTAGTGGCCGAGGACCTCGTAGAAGAAGTCGGAGAAGGGGGGAACCAGCCCCTCGACGATGCTGCTCATGAAGAAGGGGAAGAAGGTGCTTCCCTCGGGCTCCGACACGTCAGAGCCGGCCCGGAGCTCAGTCTTCCCCCTCTCGTTGCTTTCCCCCGCCGTCAGCAAGTGCGTGGCGGCGAGGCTCTTCTCCGAGATGTTGGGCGCATCGAGAGCTGGCTCGTACCAAGCCGGTAACGAGGCAGGCTTGACCTTCCGGGGCACCATTGGTCGCCGATGCAGAAGGGGATGGGAGCAGATCTGGAGATTTCGGAAGCAGGGAGCGAGAAAGGGGATCTGGAGCAAGGCGAAAGGAAGCAATGAAGGCAAGCGCTCTCTACGCCAGCCCTTTGACAGTCGGGCAGTTGCCGAGGCAGCGTGGGGAAGCGGAGACACCCACGTCCAATCAACCGCCATGCGTCGACCAAGGCCGCAGGCTGTTGGGGCCCACGGCGCTCCGCACTTGCCCTTTGGCTTCGCCTCGAAGCCAAGTCCGAGCGCGCCTTGGGACCGGGGGCTACTGTCGGCGTTCTGGGAACGGGGGTCCCCAGACTTGCCTGCCTGCGGCCCATGGCATGGCTCCACAAGCGGGCCCGTACGGCCCATCTTCACCAACAAGCACTCAAGACCCTCGCGAGGGGCCATGCCTCGTGAGGCGGACGACACAAGACCTCCTCGGGAGCGGCCTCACCACGCTGGCTCGCAAGGGGTGGAGAGATCAAGGCAAGGCAGACCTCGCTAGGTTCTCATGACGTGAGCCATGACGATCGAGACAAGGCGGGCGCCAGCGCGTGCGGTGTCCTTGCTTCCTCTTTAGTGCTAAGGAGGCAAGCGCAGGCGAGGAGTACCGAGGCGTCAAGCAAAGGTTTCCATATCGGTGCAACAAGACCAAGACCAGCAGGACGGCAAGACGGAGGTCATCGTGGAGCCCAAGACGGCGTCACCACCAGAGCCTTTGGCAGGCGAATACTAATTTTGTCAGGATAAGCTGTACTAGTTGTCCCCTTTCAAATTGGTCGTTGTGGCATCCCTTCCCGCTCAATATTTGGGAAGAGGACCAGGGCCTCTATAAATAGGACTAGCCACCACAGTAGGAGGCAGGTCGAACTGATCTTGAGCAATCCTCACCCACACACCAGCTCACCGAGCACAAGAACACCTCACCTCAGGAGGCTGTTCTTCCCCTTGTACTGTTCATCCTCAAGCTGAGAGGCAATCCACCACCACCACACTGGAGTAGGGTATTACACCACAACGGTGGCCCGAACCAGTATAAATCTTGTGTCTCTTGTGTTGCGAGTTCGTCGAGCTAAGCCTTTGAGATCGTAGCGAGGTTGAGCGCGTGATTATGTAGGGGGAGATCTTCGCGCGCACCCCAGTGTTCGTACCTTGAGGGATTTGCCTGAACCCGAAATCCGACAGTTTTGTGATTTGATGGCTCATTGGGCATTACTACGACGCTTCAATCGGGGTAGTCTACCGTGCAGTTGGGCACTCTACTACGGAGTAATTTAGTGCATGGCTGGTGGACCCCGATGCTGCCTGTCCCACACGTCGGCGAAAGTGAGTAGCAAGGTTCCCGACGACCGTCGAGGAGGATCCGCACGGTAGAGCGTGTCCACTGTTTTTCTGAAGAAAAAAATGATTACAGCAAGTGTTTCCACTCTTACGACGGAGGAGTGCGAAATACGGCAGCCACTTGAACATACACAGTGCTCCTACTACTAGGCATGTGCAGTGGTTCATACGTCAGTACAATATAATCTTGTTGCTAGCATAGTAAGATATGACGAAACAAACGATGTTGTGCGTATGTCAACTATATGAACAGTAATGTAACATAGTACCACTTTTTGGACTGCCCGGTCGAGAATGAACGGTGAGATCAATATTAACAGAACTAGGTCTACAGTGCACGGAGAGTACGGTGCTACAGTACTCCATGAAACATGAACCATATGAAGCACGAATCGGTGTTAGGCAAGGTGTATGAACGGTGCACGGGATGGGAGCAAAAGTTTCCTTCTCGACCCACTTTTGGGTGTTTTACAGAGTGCATGAAGGGTGCATGAGTCCACACTAGTAGGTTAACAAAAATACACGAAGAGGGAACAACTATATTGAGATGAGAATGCAACCAAACACATGCACACGCTTTGTGCTACAGTGACCGACCTGCACCGTCTGAGTTTGATCCAACGGTCATGTTGCGCCGATACATGGACATGCCCATGCAGAGGACGCCTAACACCACCGAAGTCCCTCTGCTTCTCGAGGCGCACGACGTTGGTGATGCAGGGTGCAACAGCCCGCAGAGCCCGCTCCTGGTCGACGGGAGCCAGGTCGTCAAAGGCGGCGTCCAATGGCACGAATGGATTCCGGTGACGGAGCCCTGAGAGGATTCAGCTGGTAATGGCAACGGCAGCCCGCAACCCCTCCTTATCCAGCTCCGCCCCCACCATCGCGCGGAGATGGCTCGGCTCCTCGGAGATATAGGTGAAGAAGGAGACCAGGTCAGGAAGCCGCAGATCGTTGAAGTCGACGGGATGGTCGAACGGGTTTAGGACGACGGCCGGCATGGTCGCGCTGGCACGACGGTAGGCATCGCGCAGCCGCAACACATGAGTGGCAACTTGGTCCACCAAGTGGGTGAGGCGATCCTGGACCTTGTCACGATCGGCCCGCTCATGCTCCAGCCGGCTCCCCTGACGGCCTATCGTATATCCCGCTTTCTGCAGCAACGCGGTCGACGCCTCGAGCATCTTTGTGGTGGACGTCTGCCGCTTTTGAAGCTCCGTGAACTCCCGCACATAACGGAGGAGCATGGCACTCCTCTCCTCCTTGAGCTCACGGAGCTCCATGTCCTTGGCCCTGAGCTCCGCATCCTTGGCCTGGAGCTCCTGTGTCAGGCGCCTCACCTCAGACTCCGTGATCTGCTGCGCCGCCATGGCACCGGGTAGAAACAATGGGGAGAGGAAGCAAAAGGGTGAAATGGCTGAAAGGCAATGCAATCTACGGGAAGGCGGAGGGAGCCAGACGAGGAACGGGGTGAATTTTTGGTTTTCACCATGGGAAAACACCGGTCGACGACTTTTCACATCAGCAAGCAGTGGGTTTTACAGGCGGAGTCATCGTGCCACGCCTACTGCACCCAAAGACCTGAGCAACGCCGCGATGGATATTTAAATTTACCTGCCAGCAAGGAGATAAAAAAAGGGATGAAAAATAAATGTGGCGGCGGCCTAGCTAATCGGTCGCACTAGCCCAACTAGA
The DNA here is from genome assembly GCF_002575655.3 of Aegilops tauschii subsp. strangulata. Classification (NCBI taxonomy): domain Eukaryota; kingdom Viridiplantae; phylum Streptophyta; class Magnoliopsida; order Poales; family Poaceae; genus Aegilops; species Aegilops tauschii. Next base: position 226,790,739 of record NC_053035.3, on the reverse strand, counting down.
TAGCCACCGTGCTTCACTGATGTACTCGGCAGGAAAGGTGGTCTTTCGTGATTTGACGACTCATACAGTTGCTTCGGTGCTACGATCGAGGAGGACCCAGAAAACGCGCGGTAGGGTGTCCCACGTCTCGGCAAGGAAGAATATATGCGTGCACCACCCGGGAGGACCCCGAAACCGCGTGGTAGGGTGTGCCATGTCTCGGCATGGAGTAAAAATGTGCGTGTAAAAATATACTGTATCAGATGTAGTAGTATCTATGGTTCTACCTCGGGACCTAGCCAGTCGGTTGAAAACATCCCACTAGCCACACAGCTTCATAATGCTAACGTGCCACAGAGGATAGGTGTGGTTAGCTCCGTCTCGACCAGCCACAACGTCTCTTGTTCTAGGTGATTCTTCTATTTTCCAAGCTTTTTTTATAGTTATAATAATGCGAGGGCAAGCTAGCGCCGCTCTGTGTGTGTGCCCGTGCATCTAAAGGTTAGACGATGGAGAGAGAGAGATCGCAGACCTGGGACCCAATAGTAAGTGAGTCAATGGTCATGCACGTGTTGACGAGCCACTCCCTCTACTCTACTCAACGTAATATTGTATAAAATCAAGTTATGGGACAAAGCCAACAACCGTTGTTGTTTCAGGATATCGACTTACGCTTTGTAGTCCAGGTTGCCAGTTCGAATCTCGTCTTTCAGATTTGTTAGTTTTAGGTCCAAATTTGATCAATGACAAGTGGGACCCCCGTGTGTTGTTCCGATATTTCAGTGTAGGATGGTTTTTTTAAGCAAACATTTTGCGCGGTTAGACAAGTAACGACACGAGTTACACGTATTTTGCAAGTTTACGAACAAAAATGACAGCGGCATAGAATATCACATCCACCCCGCAGCTTAGATGCTATGGTGATACGAGTTTTTACATCGTTGGAACTGAGATCCAATGGCTTGGGAGTAGTCTTTGTAATTATGCGCAATTTCCAAACTCTCCAAGGTTTTTTTGCAAATAAAACATTCAGGCCTTGTGTGTGCCGCTGCATCTTGGATCCAATGGCTCCCCGTTGCTCATAGAAGGTGCTCCCCGTAGCTTAATTAGCCGATATGATGATACGAGCATCTAGGTCGTATGATCTGTGATCAGATGCCACATGCGTAGTACTTGTACTTTCTGCGCAATTCCCAAACTCCCTCAGGCGTATATTGCAAAAACATTCAAACCTCCTATTGTGAGCCGTTAGATCTCCGTGAACTCGTATCACCATAGAATTTACGGTGCGGGGGTACCTCATATTCTCCCGCGCGACAAAACATCAGGTGCTCTCACAGCTTGGACACTACGGTGATACAAGCTTCGAGGTCGTTTGATTTGAGATCCAATGGCATCTGAGCAGTCTTTGTGCTTGTAAGCAGTGGCTGAACTCTTCGCGGGCTTTTCTGCAAAAAAAATTCGAACCACCGAGGAGTTGTTGCGTCACAAATCCAACGGCCCCAAAGAGCTTGTATCACCAAAGCATCTAAGGTGTGGTAGCACATGATATTCTTACATACAGGAGAATATGATGTCCTCCTTCATCTTAGATGCTACGGTGATACGAGCTTCGAGGTCGTTGGATATGGGATCCAAGGGCATCTGAGTAGTTTTTGTACAAATTGTGTGCAATTCTCAAACTCATCAAGGTTTCCTGTAAAAATATTAAGACATCCTGTGAGCTGCTATATCTCAGATCTACAAGCTCCAAGGAACTCGTATCAGTATATAGCATCTAAGGTGTGGGGGCACATGATATTCTCCCGGGGAGGAGGGGGGTGCAGAACTAATCGGTGTTTGGGAGGGTGGGGACAACTATAATCTAAACAATCCTAAACACAGCTTCACAATTTTATCTAAGGTCGAGGGGTTAACCCCCAACAATCTACATAGCTCCGCCTAAACACAACATTTGCATGTACTGTAGCACTAGACTTAATATTCATTTTTCAGTTTCCTGTTCATTTTAAATATTGAATTGAGGACCATGCATGTCTTACATTTTACTCCCTTCGTTCCTAAATATTAGTCTTTTTAGAGATTTCAAATGGACTGCCACATACGGATGTATATACACATATTTTAGAGTGTAGATTCACTCATTTTGCTCCGTATGTAGTCAGTTGTTGAAATATCTCAAAGACTAATATTTAGGAACAGAAGGAGTATTTTTGAATTCGTGTCATACATGCATGGTTTGGAAAAAATAGATGCACTATACTTATTAGATTGTTGTTGTGTTCGCACGCGCGCCGCGCGCGCGTGTGTGTGTGTGGTCGTATGCTTGATACATACAAAGTTTTCTCATCACCATACCGTTCATCTTTTAAATTTGAATTTGCAATGAAAAACTTACTAGGGATACCATGAAATGTGAAATCCACGTTGAGATCACTATATCACAAACTCACTCTAATTCAAGAACTCGTCATAAATCAATTACCACGTTGAGATTACTATTTGCAAGGAAAATACGGGCATTGTAATACACATAGATTCGTTCGGCAATTTAAAAGATTCATTTCGTATACTCGAATGGTAGGACCCAACGGCGTACCAGCCAGACCTTGGCTCGTGTTGATCCTCAAAAAAAAACTGGGCTCGTGTCCTTCTGGTGGCATGCGTGGTACGCACATTAGCCAACCCCAACCAGTCGAGCCTCCGCGTTTCGAGTCGAAATATATGGCAGCCAGAATTCCACCCCTAGGAAATTCCCCTCATGTCCCCGGTCCATAGTGACTACCGATGAACAATGGAGGGATGCTTTAGTAACTAGACAACATTACCTACCGTGCGGAGCACGGTTCAATTCCCTCGGTCGCCGCTACCCAAGGTCACCCATCAACTGCATTGCCTAGTACTAATAGGAGTAGTACACCAGGATGAGCACAGAATTGAGCCCGTTTGTTCGTGCCTAGTACTTGACTTAATATATCAGGCAATGCACTGGTACGGAGGGATTATCCTTTTACTCTGCATATATAACTTGTCTGAAGTCTAACTAAGCAAAATGTTTGACCAAATCCTTTCTTAGGAAATACAACAGAAAAGATGTATCGCTTGAAAATTTATTGCATGATGCAGGTTATGATATTGTTTTGAATCCTGGATTTTAAATTTCAGAAACTCCAAAAGTGACCAGAAATTCATGAAACTGAGCATGGCCACATGATATGGCACAAATATTCCTACGTAATTTTTTTCTTCAATTTGAGACAGGCTGCTTATGTGAAGTTGCAAAAATGAAGAGCCAAGGTATTTTGGAATAAAGACCTGTCACGTTAAGCGAACATTTTCACTATTGAAACCGTGGGCGTTTACATGCCGCCACGAGTCCCGCTTCTCATCGGAAGGTGCCGTCCGAGCAAGCGTGTGAGTCGACGGGAGGCGTGCAAGTAGACCGATGTGCGGGCTGACAGGAGGCGTGCGAGCAGACCGCTGGTCAGGCTCACCGGGAGGCGATCCCTTTGACCAGGCTCCGCCGCCCACCTTCGTCCCAACTGCTCCCACTTTTAATGTTGCCGGCGCCGCAGTTTAAAATCAACCCCGCACTACCCGGTATTGCTACAATCTTCTCTCTTCCTCTCCGATTCTCCTGCTGTCTACCTCCAACCAGCCTGACCTAACCATACGCCATGCCGCATCACGATGGTCTGCCCTTAGTCTTCCAGTTTCCTGAGGAAGACACCCAGCCGGAGTCTCAAGAACATAAGGCGCTTTGGGACGAGCTTGAACCGGCCTTGTGGGAAGACACCGCGCCTGTCCCTGCTCCCGTCGCCCCGACTGCGCCTGCGCCCATCCCCGTGGCATTGATGGGCTGGGAGCCGCACATTGTCGCCGAGCTTGATGCCACGGGGTTCCACGAGGTCCCCGCCGACTTTCACGCGCCCGCGCACCTGCCAGTGCATGCGCCTGCGCGTGCACTGACTTGCGCGCCCATGCCGGTGCCCGTGCACATGAATGTCTCCGCCGTGCCGTTGCCAGCGCCTGTACCTGCGGGTGCCAGTGCCCCCCTCAGCGGCATGGATGGCCGCCGTCGGCGCTTCCTTGCACCAACGCTAGTCGCCTCCTCCCGCCAGTTGACTCGCTCCTCGAGACCGAAGTCCAGGCGCAAGGCGCCACCGTCGCCGTCGGTCAGTGGCCCGACGACACATAGAGCACGGCAGAGGAGCCTCTTCCCACCACAAGACGCCGCCGCCGCTGCCGCATAAGCTAAATTTGCCATGAAAAACGTTCGGATTGCCATGCTTAAAATCGAACGTTTATCATTTCTGTTTATTTTAGATCGATCGTCGTATGAATGTAAAGTCGGAGTCAGGCTGAATGAAATCTATGGTCTGATTGATTGAATGTTCTGCTGGAGCCGTATCAAATTAAATATAAAACATCATCAAGCCACATGTATTCCTTCTCATCCAACGACCTAGACAGCTTCAATGTCGAGCGCTCAACACGTTTAGCGTGCAGTTAATTTCATGCCAAAAAATAGTGCTAATCACATAATAACACGCAAATAATATCCTACTTAATATCCGCATGCACTTAATATACTTCCAAATTATCGTGCATTGCACGTACACATTGACTAGTACTACTAGTACGTGAAACTGGTGCCGTAACTTGTGAACGCGTCCAGATATGGTCAACGGCAACATCGGCCGCGAGTTCTTTGTGTTTGCCCGTGCGTCTAAATGCAGAAGGGGAGGAGAGAGAGAGAGAGCACACATGGAACCCACCAGTAAGTGAAGGCGAATAGTACTACGTGCTAACGAGCCGGTCCCACTAATGTACTAAAAATAATATTACATGTTATCCATTAAATAGGCTATGGTAATATAAAAACATTACATGAACAAAGGGGGGTACAGCTAACATTGTTGTTCTACGTATGTTGCCTATTGACGAGCGGCTTGAAGGCCCTGGTCGCATGTTCGATCCTCGTCCTTTATTTTTTAATTTGTATATGGGTCCAAATTTGTTTCATGATAGGTGGGCCCCTCGGTGTGTAGTTTGTAGCACTTTGATTTGTGGGTCGAAATTTGTTCAATTCCAGGTGGACCATCGGTGTGTAGTTTTGTAGCTTATTTGTAATAATTAAAGAGAACAACAGAGTTTTTGCAATAATACCATGGTGTGACGTTGAAGGCGAGAAAGGACGTGCGAGAGAGCGATGACCGAGCCAGAGGGAGATCAATTGGGGGAGGTGCGGGGGTTGCAACGGTGTTCGGAGTAGTTTTGGGCCGAATGCTACGAAAATATAATCTAAACCCACCGGAATAAATGCCTACACAAATCAATCCAAGGTCGGAGTCCCCCTCGCAGTATAAATAGATCCGGATTTGCGAGGGATGGAGAGGTAGCTTCAATGTGTGGAAGATACGGCGTGAGATAGCGAGGTCAATCGAGAGACATATAGATAGAGAGACAAAGTGAGTGTGGTCCAACATTCATTGAAAACATATATATATGCTCTAGAGAGATATTGTCGGATTGAGCTTTTGGGAAGGGTGAGGGCTGTAAGATAGAGCTTGAGAGATGATCCAGCCACAGACATGTAGATATATTTTGTGCGTTGGAGGAAGCAAGGTCAATCGATTACATATATAAAGGGAGAGAGATTGAGCGAGTGTGGGTCATCGTGCGATCGAAAGAGTGAGACGGGTTGGAGAGAGTGACCTAGATAGACAATGTGCATGAGAGAGTATACAATATAAATATGTTGATTTGGGCTCAAACATGGAGATATATCATTTGTGTCCGAGAAAGAGCGAGGTCAATCGATACATACAAAGAGAGAGAGAGAGAGAGAGAGAGATAGAGAGAGAGAGGGAGAGAGAGCAGGCGTAGCCCGCCATGAGGTCGAAAGAGTGGGGGCGGCTTGGATGGACTGACCTAGATATACAATCTGCGTGAGAGAGTATAGAGTGTGTCAATCGAGGCCCGAACAGGGAGATATATCATTTGTGTTTGAAAGAAAACGAGGTTAATCGAGACTCAGATAAAGAGAGCAAGATTGAGCGAGTGTGGCCCGCCGTGCGGAACAAAGAGTGAGACAGACTCGAGGTAGTGACCTAGATAGACAACGTGCGTGCGTGTGCACGAGAGGTTGGGGGCTAGATAGGCAATGCATGTATCTAGCGAGAGAGGGTGGGAGGGATAGAGAGAGAGGGAAAGCTCGGCATGGGGTGCAATGGCGGGTGTGTGAGTTAAATACATTTGGTAACAGAGTGGAAAAAAGGGGGTTGCGTAGTTGAGAGAGTTAGAGATCGAAGCATGGAGAGAAATAATGAACATGTGTCGGAAACCGATAGCCTCCTAAGGTGGTTAGGAGAGGAAGATTGACCTATAGAGGAAGTATGTAGCATGTGTGCTGAGGGGGGGGGCTAAAAACAACATTTGAATGTAGATAGTACGAGACTTAATATCGATGTTTCAATTTTGTGTACATTGTAAGATTTGAACTGAGGACCATGCATATGGGTAATTATTCGAATTTGTGCCATATTAGGTTTGGAAAAGTTGACATTGACTCGATTGTTGTGCTATTTTGTAGGTCATATGTTTGAATCCATCCAAAGTTTTCTCACTACCAAGGTGTTCATCATATACATATGAATTTGTATTAAAAAGTAGCATGGATACCGTGAAATGCGAAATCCACGTTAGAATTGGAGACTGCTATGTGACACACACTCTAATTCAAATAACTAATTATGTGACACACACTCTAATCCACGTTAGCGTGGATACCGTTTCGATTTTTTTTCAAATAACTCCTCATTAATTAATTTATAGTATCTCGTTTTGAATGACTAATTATTTGCAAGGAAAACACGGGCATGGTAACACATACAAATTTGTTTGCAAATGAAAGAAGATTCGTTTGCATTCTCAAATGTAGGCGCACCAGGCAGACCAGGGTCGTGTCGTGGTGGTTGCGTGTGTCATATGGACGGTTAGCACCCAGCCACCCACCCCCCTCCCCCCCCCAAAAAAAAGAACGACGACAAAATAAGTTCGCCTTCCACGTTTCGGATTGAAATATCTGGCGGCCCCAATTCCAGCCCTGCAAAATCTCCCTTCTCCATCGTCCCCTTCCGCACCCAGATTGCTCAAATCCCTAATTCGCTGCCAACCCAAGCAAAGTTCGAATCGCCCCTTGTCTCGTCTCTTTCCCCACCTCTGTGCCGGACGACGATGACGAATACGACGGTCACGCTTCACCATCGAGCTACCTCATCTACGCCTACGTCCACCGCACCGGGTGATCCACCGACAATGTCGGCCGCCGCAACCGATGTGCCTCACAGACACCGACTTCCACCGCATCAGGTGCGCTTCACCGACGCCGTCTCCCACCTCACCGGGGCTACTTCACTGAGCACATCGTCGCACCTCCGCCCCCCGAGGCCGTTGGGGCTTCATCAACGGTCTCGTCCACCGCATCCTAGCGCTCTGCTGCCACTCTAGATCTGCATCCGTGCGCGGCCAGCCAACGCCAGCGCATCACCCTCAACGGCTCTTAAGTGACCCACACTCCAGCTAGGCGAGCATGCCCAAACGCCGGCCCGAACTAGGTATCCACACATCACTCCTTTGTGCACTGTTCCGACGATGTTTGGATACCCTTTCACTGCTCTCTTAGCTTACACGCCTATGCAACTCTGTCTTTAACTCTTGTTTCTTCTGGAGATATCATCTGAAACAAGGAAAACCATTTTTTAGCGAAGCATGACGGCGCTACGGGATCTGGTACACATCCTGCACACCCGTATAACCTTGTAAGTATCTGTCCTCCGGGACAACAGCAAGGTCGATTCCTCTTATTCGATCGACCATTTGTCGTGTCAAAAATGTAGAGGGGGATGCAAGGAGCACAAGGCCTGCACATCCAAGCAAGTGGTAACATGGACTTGTACATGGAACATCTCAAGCGCAAGCAGAGCTGCAGTGAGCCTGTACAACGAGCTAGCACAAGCCCCTGCATTTCATTTAATTCGTACTGGCATGCGTGTATGATTTGTGTGCAGTGGCGGATCCACGAATTAAAGTTACCAGGGGCGAACATTTAACTTAAAAAATACGAAGGCACTTGCACTCCGGAAATCAACATAACTTGAGAAATGTGAAGCTACATGCACTTTGAAAACCAGCTAATGATCCAAAGTAGTTCAGATTATAAAACACTAAATGATGCAAGCACCAAAAAACACAAAATGCAACATGGTGTACAAGGACTACTAACATGGTCTGTACCTGCTTGAATTATTCGTTCTCTGGCTGAAAATATCAAAGTGTAATTGCACCTATAACTAGTGCGGAAACTGCATATCAATATATCTATCCTGCACAAGTATGCCAATAGTTTCAAACAACATATTAGACAAGTATTTATGCTACGTTGTCATTATACGGGGACTTTCTGGTAGATGGCCTCGACGTTTCCTGAAGCCATGAAAATGTACTATAATTTGCTTGTCATCAATGCCTGCAAATCTCTATGTCTCTCTCAACATAGCAGATCCTCATTAGACACTAAATCCTTCAATGGGAGCTCGCAAAATGCTTGCATTAGATCCCTCATTAGACACTATATGTTCATCACCAGGAGCATGTAAAATGTTTGCCTCAAATCCGTCATTAGCAGTCTGTTCATTAGACACTTCAGGCTCAAGAACAACATGAGCTTGTATGTTTGCACCGGAAACTTGATTAGATACATCAGATTCAGTCAGTTCAGTATTGATTGGGGGAGTTATAAAACAAGCAGAAATTGGTTTCACTTTCTCATAGATTCCCTACATACAAGCAGTTTCACAACACCGCCAGGTTAACTATTTTCTAAGCATACACCCACCAACTTGCTTAGTTCTTTTGATGAGGCTTCAACCAAACATGATGAACATGTTCATGATCATGCTCGTGTGGATCATCGTTCGGGAGAAATTCCTACAAACGAGATCTTGCAATTTGGCAGTTTGGAATTTCCGTATTCCTTGGATAATCATGAGTGCCTTGCCAAAAGGACCTTTGGCAAGAATCATAATTCTCGTGATTGGAGCAACATTCCTTTGCAGATTTTGGAACATATCTTGGATTTTCGGTAGGCTCATTATGATGAGATTGATATCCAACAATGTTATGGTTTAAAAGAGTTACCATCCTCGGAAGCCATTTACGAGATTTTGGGCCGCTGCTCACGTTGTTTTGCGCTGGATCTCACGGTCTATACTTGCACTGCCCAACTCTGTGGCTCGTGTCAAAATTATGAGAGGGTGTGTTGTTGTGCCCTACAGCCCATGGGCTGGATGCCTCAGAGATGCACCATATGTAATAGTCCGGCCCACCTCCGGACGGACTGCCCTGGCCTGCTCTCCTGCTCTCAATGCAATCTTCTGGGTCATATCCCAAAACGATGCCATTCCAAAAAGCTACCCGTTTATTTTGGCGTCAAAAGAAGCTGGAACGACAAGAGATTGAAACCACATATTCCCATCCGCAGCCCAATGCCCCATCACGTCGACGCAAATCTCACCTACCTATCAGTAAAAAGATTTGGCGTCCCAAGCGGACGATGACTGACGGTGGACCCATTCCTTACACTGCTATTGACCTGACGATTCTGCTCCATACCCAGCACCAGTTCCCTATTCTGCCACCCCAGTCGACCAACGAGAGCACATGCATTACTCTGCTTTGCCCACCTCCGTCCTTGACTGCGCAGAGCGCTGGGCACTCCGCCACCATGGCCAACTTCCCAGTCCAGCCGTTCCAGTTTGTGCCGATCGATGCACAGATCGAGCGCAGACCGGACCATCGCCTGGCGCACAATATGATTGTGGTGGATGATCCGCCGCTCAGCCATGAAAGGTATGCTCTGGTTACCGTCACGCCTCCGATTCCTGATCATCAGAAGCAGCTAGTTCTGAATGAGATAGTCCGCATCATGATTGAGGATTTCCACCTTGAAGTATCAGATTCATTTGTTTATCCGATTGGGGTGGGAATGGTTGCTTTTGTGGACGTAGCTCTTAGAGATCAGTTCATCCTAGAAAGTCCGCATCAGTTAGATCCTGTTGACGATGACATGACTTTCACTTTTCTGCCTCACGATGAAGGAGAAAATATGCGGCAGTGTCCTTTTCAGTATGTTGCTTGGGTTCTGTTCCTTGCCTTTCCAATGGATTATCAGACTGATCACTACATCAACAAAGTTGTCTCCTGCTTCGGCAAGCTAGATATTTGGCATAGGCCGGGACAGAATAAGGAACGTGTTTTGGTTCGAGTACTCATCAGCAACATCGCCTAGGTGCCGCACAGCCTTGTGGTTAAGCGTATTGGCTCTCTGCCTGGCATGGGACGATCCTGGTCGGTACCTGTGTATGTCCTCAATGGCAGAGACACAATTCCCGGCCTTGTTGGTAATGAGGATGAAGCCCCTCCAATGAATGCTTCCCCACATCCATTTCAACTGCCTTATCTGACTGCTGCCCAACAATGGGCCTTTGATCATCAACAGCAGCTGCAGCAACAGGTTGAAGCCGCCTGGGAACAGCAGAATCCACCACAGCAGGAGTTACAGTAGGATGGCTGGGGTGTTTGGCCGGTTGCACCACCGCCATACAGAGGTTTCAGCTTTCGTACTCTGTTCCAATACACAGGTCCATCCCTCATGGATGGTGTTGAGGAGGAGAGCAACATCACTGATGATCCGCAAGATGAGTGGTCTGTGTATTCGGACATCGAAGAGGCTGCTGACGCTCTGATCCATGGTAGACCAACCTCTGGTATTCAGTTTGTGCGAGCTACGGGCGGTTCACACACGGTTGAGGTTCAGACTGTTGAAGGCATGGATTTTCTGGAGTTTCTTTGGCTGATCTCTTTTGGTAGATTCACTTGATGCCTTACTACATCGGACACACCTGCCCAAAGTCAGGTTAGTGGCACTCTACCACTGAACCCTCTGGCTTTCTTCCAAGCAATCTGCGCTGCTGTCACTCAGGAGAGGTTTACAGCCAGTGCACAGTTGGTCTATCAGCATGACCCTCTTGTTGGCCTCACTATTCCTATTAACATATCAGAGGATATCTGGGTGGGCGTTGCAACTCAACTTACGCTAGTTGGTTCTGAACTTGGATACAGTAGCTCCCACCGTACAAATGTGTTCTCCATCTCTGAAGTTGAGGAGGAGGATACTGAACTTCCCACTGTCAGGACTGGGGCTGCTTGTTTTCAGAACCAGATTTTGAGTGAGTCAGCTCCGATTGACACGGTTGGACTGAGGCGCAGTACTCGATCAACAAGGTATGATGGCTTCAAAGTGACCCAAATCACTGATGCGAGAAAGGTGCAATCAAAGGTTAAGCCTAGGGGGGCGCCCTCGATCGCCTGCTCTTCTAAGGGGACTGCTCCTTGCAGCAAGCTCATACTGAACCCTGTGGCTGACATCTCTGAAGAACTGCCGCCTCCTACTCCTATCCACCAGCTGCAGTATGTGGGCAACGTTATGTGTGGTGTACCATCTGATGACCTCACCGCTCAGAAGCTCTTGGCTGCTGACCAAGGGGAGGAGCCTGAGAAGCACTAAGCCGTATGCCGCCCAATAAACAGTGGAATATCCTATGCTGGAACATGCGTGGGATCAACTCCGAGAAGAAACATCTGGCAATCCGTAATGCTATTGATACTAGTGGTTGCTCTGTCGTTTGTTTGCAAGAAACTAAACATACTTCTTTTGATGCTTCGTTCGTTAAACTATTCTGCCCTAAAAAGTTCGATATGTTTGCTTTTGTACCCTCTGTGGGGGCCTCGGGAGGCTTAATTACAATGTGGATGAGCTCGGTCTTCACTGGTGTTCCTGTATTTTCTGAATCTTTTGCTCTTGGAGTGCGACTTTCTTCTACGCAGTCCGCTGATTCCTGGACGCTCGTCAATGTGTATGGTCCTTGTACTGAACCGAATAGGGCGATGTTTACTTCCTGGTTATTTGATATTGACATTCCTCGTGGTGATGATTGGCTCCTCATTGGGGACTTTAATTTCATCAGAGCACCAGACAATCATAACAGGGGAGGAGGGGACGCTAATGATATGCTGCTATTTAATGAACTCATCAGACGGCAATCATTAGTAGAGCTTCCAATCAAAGGGCGTTTGTACACCTGGAGTAATATGCAAAACAATCCATTGCTTGAGCAATTGGATTGGCATTTCACATCCGTCGACTGGGCTATCAAATACCCCAACACAGTAGTTCTGCCCTTGGGTAAACCCACGTCTGACCACGCCCCTTGCTATGTTAGCATTCAGTCCCAAATTCCAAAAACCAAGATCTTTCGTTTTGAGGACTTTTGGATCGGTCGGCCAGGATTCTTTGAGACTGTAGAACGATCTTGGAGCAAAAGGTGCTATGCCCCCAATGCTGCCGCAATTTTTTGTAAGAAATTTAAAACCCTGCGTTATGATCTGAAGCAATGGAGTAGGAAAATATCCAAGCTGTCGAGCCTGATTGATAACTGTAACAAAGCACTGCTTGAGATCGATGGGTTAGAGGAAAGAAGACGGCTATCTGTTCCTGAAGCCAACTTTAGGAAGATTCTGAAACAGCATCTGCTCCACCTCCTAGACTAAAAGCTCTACTGGAGAAAATGATGTACCATCCGATACTTCAAGTTCGGCAATGGCAACACAAAGTTCTTCCACAGAGTGGCCACTGAGAGATTCAGACTGAACAACATCGCCTCACTGCGCTTGCCTGATGACTCGGTCATCCATGATCATGTGGGGAAGGAGGCTGTACTCTTCCAAACGTACAAAGAAAGACTGGGCCACTCCAGCCAGACTGACATACGCTTTGATCTGAAAAGAATCATCAAAAAAGTGAAGGGACTCCAGGCTTTATCAGTTCCTTTCACTCATGCGGTTGTCAGGGAGCTGCCTTCTGACCGTGCCCCAGGACCCGATGGTTTTAGTGGTGGTTTAATAAAATCCTGCTGGCATATGATCAAGGAGGATTTCTATCGGCTCTGTTCCGATTTCCATGCAGGTAATCTTAACCTTGAGAGTTTGAACACTGGCTTTATCACTCTCATCCTAAAAACGCAATCTCCTGAGACAGCCAACGACTATCGTCCGATAACACTCTTGAACTGTTGTCTCAAGATATTGACCAAGCTGCTTGCGAATCGTCTGCAACGTGTGATCCTCAAAATCATACACCGTAATCAATATGGCTTTCTGCGGGGCCGATCTATACAGGATTGTGTAGCGTGGGCATTCGAGTTCATACATCAATGCCAATCCTCCGGGCGAGAGATAGCTGTCCTGAAGCTTGACTTCGCTAAGGCGTTCGACACCATTGAGCACGCGACCATGTTAGAAATTATGAAGTGTATGGGGTTTGCCGATCGTTGGCTCGGTTGGATTAAATGCCTATTTTCCACGGCCAAATCATCGATCCTCCTCAATGGGACCCCGGGGAGGCAGTTTTTCTGCCTGCAAGGGGTGCGACAAGGTGATCCTTTGTCCCTGCTCATCTTTGTCTTAGCGGCAGATCTCCTGCAAGCTGCCATTAATGATGCTTATCGGGCCGGAACCCTTCAACTCCCCATCCCAGTACCTGATAACGACTATCCGATGATCCAATACGCCGACGATACGATACTCGTGATGCCGACGGACATCTCCCAAGCAGAAACGATCAAGGGTATCCTCCAGGACTATGTGGCATCTGTGGGGTTGCGCATTAATTTTCAAAAGTCCACACTGATCACTACAAATGCTACGGCAGAAACGACCTCGAGGATTGCTCAAGTATTTGGCTGCACGATAGGTTCCATGCCATTCACTTATCTCGGGCTGCCCATGGGCACTACACGGCCAACCGTCACTGATCTCATGCCCCTCGTTATGTCGGTGGAACGTAAGCTCTCCTCGGCTGCCAACTTGCTGGACCTCGGCTCAAAGCTCACATTGGTGAATTCAGTGATATCTTCTCTTACGATATATGCCATGTGCTCTATCAAAATTCCACCTAAAGTTCTTGATCATCTTGACAAACTTCGGAGATACTGTTTATGGGCTAAAAGCTCAGACGATGGTACAAAAGCCGTCTCACTGGCTGCATGGGAGCTAGTTTGCCGCCCGAAGAACAAGGGAGGCCTGGGAGTGATTGACCTCAAGATCCAAAATTAAGGCTTGCTCCTGAAAATGTTACACAAATTCTATAATCAGTTGGACGTGCCTTGGGTCAAGTTGATCTGGTCAGCCTACTACGCGGGATCGATACCGCATGCAAATGACCCTTGTGGCTCCTTCTGGCGGCGCGACATCATGCAGTTAACGTCGATCTATCGTGGGATCACTACGGTGGAGGTGGGTGATGGTGCTACAGTCCTTTTTGGAAAGATATGTGGCGCAGTAATATCCTTTCGGACAACCACCCTAGGATTTGCTCATTTTCCAAAAATGAGGATGTGTCTGTTTATGATCTGCTAACTGCGTCTACCCTTGGCCAAAACTTCAATCTCCCTCTTTCCATCCAAGCTAGGGGCGATCTCCAGGATCTTCAAACCAGCTTGGCCGATGTGGAGTTGACAGATGTCAGGGATATCTGGAGATGTGTTTGGGGCTCCGAGGGCTTCCAGTCCAATAAAATACTACGCCCACTGCTTTCGTGATGAAGTCGCGGACAAAGACTTCGAGTGGATATGGAAATCAAAGTGCACCAATAAATGGAAGGTTTTCTCGTGGTTGTTATTGGCAGACAGGCTAAACACACGTAATCTCCTGAAAAGGAAGGGTATGAAGCTCTGGGATGATGACTACACGTGCTTGCTATGCTCCACCCAGCTAGAGGAAACGGTTGAGCACCTCTTCTTCGAGGGTGAGTTCAGTAAAATGTGCTGGGGGGAGTTGGAGATCATGTGGCCAGCGAATGGCAACAGGTTGCAAAAAATGCATGCGGTCTGGAGCGTCTGGTCCCGGCCTATGTTCATGGAAACTTTCATCATGGCGCCCTGGAGCATCTGGAAAGAGCGTAATAATAAAAACTTCAGAGGGATTGTCCCTACAAGGAGGGGGTGGAAGATGAGATTCCAAGATGATTTTGGAATGATGAAGTACTGTGTGAAAGAGGCCCTTTGGCCGTTTATTGAGCACGTAGTTAGTTCGATCTGATAACGGCTATGTAGTGCTTAGTTTTGTTGGCAACACTTGTACCTTTCTTATACCCTTGATGTATAGGAATTCCTCTACCTCTCCAGAATGTAACCTCCCCACCTTGTAACTTTTGGTGTGATGAATTAATACAAAGTCAGTGAGGGGGTGCCCTCACTATCCAAAATTTCAAAAAAAAAACTATTGGCTAGAAATTGAACAGTTGAATTAGATATAATCAGGGATGTGATGTACCTGCTTGTTGCGCATGCTGCTCTTGCAAGCTGTGACTGCCCGTTTGTGCAAGCTCAATGTAATGCCCGTGCCGCCGCCGCTGCCTCCCACGCAGGCTACACCCAGGGCTGGATCTTCATCTTCTTGTCCTTCCAGTCGCTTGAAGCCCGGCGACCGCCCTCCAACAAGGGCGCGAGGAAGTGTTGTATTGGTCTGTCCAGCGGCGGCTAGGTTAGGAGCGAACCAGACTGGAGGCTGGAGGGATCGAATTGGGATTTTTCCTGCTGTCGATCGATATGGGAGCCGCTCGTTTGGGCCGCGAGCCTGCTATTGGGCCTGCCTTGCACTTACGTTATTGGCCCATCCAAATTGAAATGTTTTTCTTTATTTTTTACATTGCCTGCTCATGCGCTGGGACAAACATAACTAGCCTGGGCCAACCTAGACGACTCAAACTAGGTGCACACTTTCCAGCCACCCGAGGCGGCCGCCCATACCAGCCCCTACCGTGGCGTCACCCCTTTTTGCGTGTATGATTGGGGTAGTGAAAAATATTCCAGTGGCGCTTTTGATTTACCCACAGAATGGTTGAATTGCTTGTTTCTATGAACCAAGTTCGCCAATAATGTGATGGATTCCAGTCTTTTCATCCTATTGTAGATTGCTTAGATCTCGATATGCCAAATGTAATCGCATGAAATATACAGTAAAAGCCAGTGTGATGTGTGTGGCTACAACTAGTCTGACTACACGTCCTCATATAACATATCAAGGACGCACCATCTTACCAGATTAACCATTCGACTTACCAATGCAGTGTGGAAAGAAAGAAGTATTGGGACTGCGTATCCAGGCAATTGATGCCATGGACTCCTTCGTAGAACCTTGTAAGCGAAAAAGAAGTTGCAGTGTGCCTGTACAAAGAGCTAGCGTAAGTTCAGTTGCTTCTCAGAATTTTAGTTAGCCACTTATTGCAAAATTGTTCAATTACGTTGCTTGACTTAATTTAGTTTGCTACTGATTACATAATGCCATAGCTTGTTAATCCTATTATAGATTGCGCCTATCTATGTGTTTGATACTTACTGTTAAGAATTAGCTGTTTGCCTGAACTTAAATAGCTACTTAAGCATGTAGATAGCTGGTCATATGTACTTCTAGGGTGCAGCAGGATTCATGTGTAATTTACGTTCTGATACCCTGTTTGTTTAAATGGTTTGTTGTTATCACTTGTAGCACTAGTAATGTTTGCATTTCATAGATAGACAACTATCAGGTTTATATGAGGGACACCGTCTTTTTAACTTATATATGTGTTGGAATCATTTTGCTTACATCAAAGAAATTTATAGATGTATGTTTTGCTGGTAGACGGTACCGACTTGTTACTTTAATACGTTGCCAAGAACTTGTTAGTTTTACTACTTCATGTGTA
Source organism: Aegilops tauschii subsp. strangulata (assembly GCF_002575655.3). Lineage (NCBI taxonomy): Eukaryota > Viridiplantae > Streptophyta > Magnoliopsida > Poales > Poaceae > Aegilops > Aegilops tauschii. The sequence continues at coordinate 226,773,893 of NC_053035.3, read as the reverse complement.
ACTAAATACGTTGCCAAAACTGGTTAGTTTTACTAGTTTGATGTTACTTTTTATGGCTCTTGCAAAACTTTATTTATTCATTGCTAATATTCAAGTTTGCAGGATCCAACTGAAACTCCGTTGGCACAACAGGTATGTTTTCAGAAACTTCCTTGTTTACCTGGTTTGCTGCTGTAACTTGTTGCTGTAATCATCTTACCAACTTCAAGTTTTGAGGATCCAATTGGAAGTCCAATTGCACAGCAGGTACAATTTCAAAAAAATATTTGTGTAACAGGTTTGCTGATGTAACTTGTTTCTCTAATCAAGTTACTGACTACTCAACTTTTCAGGATCCAAGAGAAACTCCAATGCCACAACAGGTTCCTTTTGCAAAACTTGTTTGTTTAACTGCTTTGCTGCTGCAACCAGTTGCTCTAATCACGTTACTGGCTACTCAACTTTTCAGGATCCAAGAGAAACTCCAATGCCACAACAGGTACCTTTTGCAAAACTTGTTTGTTTAACTGCTTTGCTGCTGCAACAACCGGTTACAATGATGTTAGTAACTACTTTTCAGCATCCAATTGAAACTCTTTATTTCCTTGTTTATTTAACTGGTTTGCTGTTATAACTCCCAGTTGAGATGTTTTGCTAACTTCAACTTTTCGGAATCCAATCAAAACTTTAATGGCAAAACAGGTTAGCCCAAGATCAAAGAGAGGTCCCCATGGACGTTGTATCATCCCACAGCAGTGGCACCGGCCCAATCGTGCATCATGAATTGCCAACTGCTGATGCTCTAGAGGCTAAACTAGTGGTAGAAAGAGATTCTGCTTCTGCACTTAGAGATGAAGTGGACATGTTGAGGAAGCAAACAACACAATCACAAGCAGTACTCAAGACAACCATTAAATATTTGGTGGATTTCAAAACGAAGCAAGCTGAGACTAACCGCATTGTTAAGGTCCCGAAGGAAAAAAGGAAATTAAATTCCCACTTGGTAAATCATAGGTGAAATGTTCTTTCCATCGTTGAATAACCTTTGTGTTGTTTGTTCATGTAATTGATCAAACCATTTGTTTTAGACATCATGTAATAATTGTTTTTTTGGTTTGTAATTTTATTTGAGCACAAGTCTGTATTAATTGATAAGACTCGAAGACATTTCATTTTGATTGCTGTGTCAGACCTACAAATATGCCAATCGGGCTGAATGTGCATTCAGCAATAATAGTAGTATAGATGGACCATAAGTGGCACGCATCGGAAAGGGCCAAGATGCTGTACTAGCTTCACTAAAAAAAGGATGCTCTTCTAGCAAAAAAAGTACAACGGCCTGGCTTATGTATGTTAGTTGATATTATTGATCCGTATACTCTATAAGTGTTTATATGTCTGTTAGTTTTGTACATTATTGGTTGATTGACTCGGTATTTGAATCTTGATACATCGCTTGTGTACATATCTAAATGGGAGTACACATTATGCTGCGTGTGACATTTGAGTTGGACATGAAGTGTTCCAAATATTCGAATTCACCTTAAACTGGATTCTAGCTTTTGAATTAGAGTATCGGCATTTGTAAATCATATTCATATATGACAGTGGAATACATCCTTGTCGTGCTTTTGAAGATATATAAAAACACATAGAATGATTTATAAAGATTCATATAGGAATACAAAATGGATTCGAATTTAGTTGCCAGGGTAAACGTGGATGCTTATTGTCCCAAAATTCAAAAGGGCAAAATGTCCACTCCCACGTAGGCTGCCGGAAGCCAAGTGTTTGGGATATGGAAATTACTGTCTACCCCTTACACGAACAATCTATCGGCCCGATTTCCACTGCTCTCAATAGGGGTAGGTTAGTAACTTCAATTAGACGTGACACGACCGCCTCTGAGCCCATTCCGACACGGTGGGCACCAAACATGGGCGGCAAAACACATTTGATTCAAGCTCGTCCGAAAGACCTCTGTTTCTCCCTCCATTTGCCCATTCATACACGATGGGCGGCAAAACAAACTCGACTCGGCCGAAATTGATGTAGGCAAATAATTTCAATATGTGTAGGTTTCTAACTTCACTCAGACGTGACACAACCGCCCTACCTGTCAGCCTTGTTCATACATCATGGGCGCCAACCATGGGCGCCAAAACACCCTCTCCTCGCCTGAAATCACTCTGGGAAAATATTTGTGATATGCGAGATTACTGTCCTATCCCCAACCGACGAAACGTCCAAATTTTAAACGGGGGCTAAGTTCTTAACTTTCCCATATTTCAGACAGGCGCGTCCCAAAAACATGGTTCCCCATACCTCTCCCTCCATTTTCCCATTCATACACCATCTGAGCTAGAACACCATCCCCACACCAGCCTCCTCCGTCCGCCACCCCATCCATCGCCGCCGTCCTCCACCCCATCCATCGCCGCCGTCCTCCACCCCATCCATCGCCACCGTCCTCCGCCATGCCAGAGCGCCTACCAAGACCGCGTTGTCCACTGCTAGAGATGGACGTTTCTCATCCATGGCGATGGACCAAGAGCCTTGCATCGCATCCTCTCTCTTCATCGGCACCGTCGTCCTCTTTGCCGGGGCCGCTCACACGACCTTCTCTTCCACCGCAACGGGACTTATCATCCGATGCACCCGTCTACCATCGCAGATCTGCTTCGATGCCACCGACAGCCATCGCACCCCCGATGCCTACACGGCGCCGCAAGAGAGGTGGTACTTCATATCTCCACAACTTCTTGATCTCAACCAGAAAATAGATCGTAACTTGGTTACTGTACTTTCTTTTCAGCTCTTAGAATTTAGTTCTTAGTTCGAAGAAAACAATGGATGCTAAATAGCATTTCCCCGGTCTGCAGCTTTAAATCTGCCATGGCACATTCATAATAGGGTTTAATTGATCATGTTGGTTCCGTGGTGGTTTCTTTAATAGAAATCAGAGGGGAAACCCTATTTTGCTAAAAAAAGCTTACGGTTTCCCCCTTTTATGATCACTATACGATCAGCATACGTGCTTCATGTCATAATAGCACTGCTCCACCCATCAAGCTAAACAAGCTTAGTTGTTCAAATACGAATCTGATATTATTAACACAGAGTCGTTTAATTGGTCAGCTAAATGTTCCTAATTTAGTTTTGAAAATGCATGTTCGCCGCTCGGGTGTGTATCTCTACAGGGTGCCCACGATGGGTCGCGGCCCACCCTGGGATTTTGGGTCGGCCCAGGCCCCGATTCCCCTCTGTTCTGCTGCGCGCTTCCAATCTCTAATCGCCCCCAGCCGCCTGCCTCCCGGCGACTTGCCGTCCCCAGACGGCATGACTCTAGGAGGAGACGCCAGACTAACAGGAGGTCAGGAGCCGCTCGCCCAACAGCGTCACCGCTGCCCGGGCACACCGTCGTGCCTACCTTCCCAGTCCGTTCAGGGCTCAGGCGTGCATCACCCACTAAGCCAACCTGATTTATCCTGAGATACGTCCTCAACACTCAGCAGCCACTTCTCATCACCCATTTTCTAATTGATTCATTACTCATTAGGCAGGACTATCATTAGGGTTTGTTGTGTGCTGAGTGCTACCTACACTTAGTGGTTCAGATGTATTTCAGCAATCTTTAGTACCTGTAAAGTTCACAGGGTTTCAAAATTCCGGCCCTAGGAACACACACTAGTCATTTTGGATTGTTGGTCGTAGTGACATTGACCCAGATTACTACTGCAGGCCAGGTTTGTTGACAATTTTACTTGTCTTTCTTACTCATTCGATATGATATCCAATTATTCACGTCGATTAGCTGCAAATAATAAGTGCTAGACAAACTTCTTGATTCATATTTTGGACGGTCTCTTATTGCAGTTACAATTCTGCATACCTATCCTAGTAAGCTCACAAGTAAATGATTGATTCACTACATCTATTCTTGCCTTGTCATATTTGTTGTCAATATTCTTTTAGGGTGGACCACCTTGTTTCAAAATACTGGAACCGTAGACATGAGTGAATAGTATTTCTCTGTGTGATCTCTTCCATCATGTGTGGGCAACGAGCACTGCATTATATAGAAAGAATGTGTCATTTCCAGCTTTTACATAGACTACGATCTTTTACATGGAATACAATCTGCCTACTTGCTTTGTGTCGCACTACCAGCACTCCACCCTTGAAGCTAAACATTATGCCACTGATAATTTTTAGTTTATTTGTTCAAATACGAATTTGATATGATTCTAATGTTCCTACTTCAGTTTTGAAATGTGTGTCTACCTGTTTTAGAGACATAAGAGGTTTGTATTTTTGTGTGTGGTCTGGTCAGCATGGTTGGGGGTGAACTTTGCATATGCAGGGGTTTATAGGGAGACACTCTTTGAGTTGAATCCGCAATGCATTCCATAGTTAATCTGACTACTTTTTATGTTCTCATGAATCTCAGATTCTGAACAGCATCATAATGATTATGAGCTTGCGCGCATGAAAAGAATAACGCAGAACAATGCCATGGTTGTCAAACTTGGCATTAAGGGACTGAAATGAAGTCTGGATGCAATGCAATGCAAAGGCTCTCCACCTACAGATTCATGCTCGGAATATGATCCTAACAGTGATTCTGAGCTAGAGGGAGACCTAAGTCAATGTAGCTCCCTAGTGGAGGAGTCAGAGGCAGATGCCCTATCTCATTCACCCATCAAGGTGCTTGCTCTAACTTTCAAAGTTTATATTGGTCGCACATATCTTGCAACTGATGCTTTGCATTGCTTCTACTTTGTTACACTGCCATTAGCTTAGTTTACACATCGTGTATGTGAATACGTCCTGCCTATCCATTTTCAGTACATATTCCATCTGTCATCATACCATATTTATCCATTCAAATGATGTTCTTGTGTATCAGACGTTCAAAAGGAACAGGGCGATTGCTGATCACGGAGGAGCACGAGAAAAGTATTTGGAAAAGGTAGTGACACCTGATAAATCAAATAGCCCATTAGGTGTAGTTGCAATATCACCTGACCCACAAAACACCCCAACTCTAGCAGACTCTAGCCCTACTACACTGGTCATTTCTGATGCCCCAACTCAGCAGACCCCAACTGCAGCAAACAATATGATGATTCCAGTTGACATAGCACCAGCTCTACGACGCAAAACCCCCATTCTAGCAAAGAGTACAAAGAATCCAGTTGCCAAATCCCTTTTCGAACCACAGAGAGCCCCAATTGCAGCAAATAGGACCCCTATTCCATTTCTTCCCAGTTTAGAAGATGAAGGTTATATTGTTGTTAGGAACTTTACGCGCATCTTTCCTTCATGGAAAGATTATACCGCAGACACAGAACAATTTCCAGTCTTCCTTCGCAACTTATGCGTAAGTAATGTACTAATGTTATTCATGGTAATTACTGCAAATGTTTCTGCTGACAGAAGACACAAGGTTTCATTCTTTTAAATAGGCGAGGACCAAATTGGATTGTCAAGACGAGCAAGGGTTGGTTGCGCTTTTCCAGCACTCGTTGATGAAGTATCGTTCCTACCTGAGGCAAGCGCACTTCGATGGCAAGCCTCTAAATGAAATTTCTGTAAAGTCTCCGGTGCTACATTTATCAGACAGTGACTGGAATAATCTTGTTACACATTGGTCTCGTCTGCAGCGTAAGATACTGTCTATGATATCACATCACAGTTGGAACTACATTTCTGCATTTGCCTTAACATCTCACTTGTACGAAAACTGTTAGCAGAAGAACATTCATTCTCAAGGGACCACAGAATCTCGCAACTATACTGCACACTGTGTTGCTCTTATGAGTACCTCTTGCCCTGTATGACCATACTTACTTTCATAGCTGTTTGATTATGTAGCATCACTGCACATGTTAGCCTCGTTATCGTCCATTTGGTGGACATTATAAGATCCGTATGGCCCCTCACATAAATTTAGAATCAACCCAATGCTTTTGAAGAGGTTTAGCTCTGCAGTCCTCTTGTAAGGACTGAACATCATCTATCACTGTACTTCCATTAACAGCTACTCCCTCCGTCCCATAATATAAGAACGTTTTGTGCAGTACACCAGTGTTCAAAACACTCTTGTATTATGGGTAGAGGGATTGGTTCATTGTGTAGCATTCTGCATCTTATCTCCCTCGCCCACCATTTACTAAAAATTATCAGATCTATATTTAATCTTACCAAAAAGTTGAATACACAGACAATGCCAGTGCAGAAGTGTAGCCCATTGCTCTTGTTAGTACATTTTGTCCTGTAACTCTTGTACCTCCAGGGATTGGTAGTTGATTATCTAGCATCAATCTGCATCTTATCTTCATTATCCTCTATCCCTTCCTGTATTATCATATCTATAATTACTCTCTACAAAATGTAGAGTATAGGCAATGCTTATGAAGAAGATTGTGTGCTGAAATTCTTGAGTTATCCTTCCCTTGACATGGAGAAGGGCATTATAAAGCCGGTGTTAACTATTAATGTAAGTCAGCCCTTCTAAAGCCTTTATCCTCATCTGTTGTTTAATTTGCTCATACTCCCTATCGTTTACTTCTGTTTAGTTTGTTGTTTCTATCAAAATGCATTTTCGCAACAACCGTAAGTTCCAAGTTTTACTTGTAAAACCAAATTCCTTATTCATACCATGCACATTACTCAATACTCCCTATATGTATGCTTGTTTTTGTGGATCTATAATCCAGTGTGTGGTGAAGCATCCCACGTTTGCACCTTGTCATCTCATGTTTTATCTTACTAATGTGGTTGATGATATGAACAACATGCCATGCACATTAACCAAAATAGATACAATGATTGTCTTTGCCCTTCATCTATGCTTGTTATGTTGACATGGTAATCCAGTAGTGTGGTGAAGCTCCCCGCATTATGAAATAATGCCAATTTATGCTATTGATATTTTGAACTTACTCTTTATTTTCTATTTTGAAATTGGATGGAATTGACAGCACAGTTATCATCTTGTTTATACACGTGCAAAACCTGTCATCTCTCTGCTTGTTTCAGGGTGATATGCCTGATGGCATGCACAAGTCTGCTGAAGGATGTGACACAAACCAAACATATATTGCAGCAAAGAAGGCAAAACATCTTGAAGATAGTGAGACAACCCCAAAGTCTTGTCTTGATGTAGTGTTCAAGTTACTTGAGACTAGCAGTCAGACAAGCTCACAAAATTCGCTGTTTGGATCAGTTCGACTTCTTCAATCCAAAGTTCTAGCAGAAAGGCATTCTGCAACTCAACGTCGACTTGAAGTCCTATATCTAAGAAAGATTGCGGAGAACACCAATGAGAACCTCATTGCTAAACAGCTACACCTGGAAGCTAAGACCGACATGCTGGGCCGGTCTCACAGCCTTGCTCAGCAGCTTGCGCAACAGTTCCCGCGCAAGGCTAACCTTTCTTGAACTGTCTTGGAAGTGGTCTCGGTTCAGTATTATTTTGGTACGCTGCAATGGTGCCCAGTTTTTGTAATCTGCTTCTTCGTTGCGCTTTATGATCACTCGTGGTGAACTTCGATGCCTAGTGGATGTAATATACCATAAATCCTTTATTGTATAGTGTAGGTTTATTCTTAGTTACTATGCCATAATTTCTTTATTGTATAGAGTAGGTTTGTTCTTAATTCCTACTAGTTATTGCCATCATTCGCTATCTGAAAAAATCTGATGTAGTCGACCGGGCCGAAACATTCGCCTCTAACGGGCCTGGTTTTTAGCGGGCCACAATTGGGCCGGCCCGCATCTTTCTTAGGCTCGAATGGCCATTGGGGCCTTCACACTTTGCGCCAGGCCCACAACTTACTCTGGCCTATATTCAGCCCAAATTTTAGTTGGGCCTTTTGTGGACCCAGCGCTTAGTTTGGCCCATGTAGCGTTGGGACATTAACAGGCTGAATATTCTGGTGGCCTGTTACGGCCCAGAAGAAACCATGGGCCTTTAGTAGGCCGAAATTCATGTTGGGCCTCAATTTTCACTAGTCGTCGACGGGCCTTCAGCAGGCTGAAAGGTAGACCGGGCCTTTTTTGGCCCAGTTATATGACGGGCCGTTACCAGGCCAAAACATATTTCGGGCCTTAGTTGGCCCACTGATATCATGGGCCTTTAAGAGGCCGAAAGCTTAGTACAGGCATCAACGGGCCGAATTGTACGACAGGCCTTTAACAGGCCCAACGTCACGTTGGGCTGAACTATTGCCACCTTGATCACGGGCCGTTAGTGGGCTGGATGTCGCACCGGACCATATATGGCCCATGGGCAGCATGGGCCATTCCCAGGCCGAAAGACACACCGGGCTGAAATGGGCCCATGTCTACATCGGGCGTCTAACAGGTCAAAAGTCACTGGGCCGTAATTGGCCCCAAATATTTGGCGAACAATTAACGGGCCAGATCTGGCTTCGGGCCGTAAATGGGCCTTATTAAACGGGCCGTTATTGGGCTAGCCCACTAGTACCTGAGTAAGTACTACGGGCCTTTGACTGGGCTGGCCTTTTTAACCTATATGGGCCTTTGTTGGGCCGTGCCACGTGTCGACGTATCATAGGCGCCTCCTGTCCAATGAATGGATGACATCTGTCCCAACGGTGAGCCAACACGTGTTTCCTCCGGCCAATGGCAATTTTACACGTGGAAAATCCTCATTGGTCCTGGCTGTTAACAGGTTATCGGATCCAAAATCGGACCCGATAGCTTAACGGTGACCCATTATGGTGGATGCCACGTGTCGGTCACCCTTGACGAAAGTACTTCTATGACGCGCGATTTATCGTCATGGAAGTGGACACTTCCGTGATGATAATTTTGGTAATGTCATGGAACACTTCTACGACAACACATGTATGACTATCTTGATTCTGTCATAAAATCGTCATGGATGTACATGCATGACAGAAAATATGACCTACTGTGACAAACACGTATCATCACGGAAGTGTCTTTTTTTTGTAGTGTCTACTTGAGTTGTAACCATGGAAGCATGCTTACTAATAAGCTTAAGACCACTAACAGTTCTACTCATATAATCACCCAAGTAGTCAAGCATGTGAGCATTACGTTTCAATTGTCTACTAACATAAGCATTGAAATTTCCTTGTTTAACAATAAAATTATCAAACTCATCCAAGCATTGACTAGCAGACTTATTATCAGGAATATCACCTTCATCAAATCTATAAAGAGACTTTACCTCTACTACCTGTGTCGGGTTATCAAGACCATGTATTTCTTCAATAGGCGGTAAATTCTGAACATCTTCATCTTTAATACCTTTTTCTTTCATAGATTTCTCTGCCTCTTGCATATCTTCAGGACTGAGAAATAGAATACCTCTTTTCTTCGGAGTTGGCTTAGGAGTTAATTCAGGAAGCGTCCAATCATTATCATTACTCAATATATTTTTCAATAGCAATTCAGCTTGCTCGACAGTTCTTTCCCTGAAAACACAACCAGCACAGGTATCCAGGTGGTATGTGGAAGCATCGGTTAGTCCATTATAAAAGATATCAAGAATTTCATTTTTCTTGAGAGGATGATCAGGCAAAGCGTTAAGTAATTGGAGAAGCCTCCCCCAAGCTTGTGGGAGACTCTCTTCTTCAATTTGCACAAAGTTAAATATTTCCTTTAAACAAGCTTGTTTCTTATGGGCAGGGAAATATTTTTCAGAGAAGTAGTAGATCATATCCTGGGGACTACGCACACAACCAGGAGCAAGAGAATTAAACCATAACTTAGCATCAACCTTTAATGAGAAAGGAAACAACTTAAGAATATAGTAATAGCGAATTTTTTCCTCATGAGCAAATAGGGTGGCTATATCATTCAATTTAGTAAGATGTGCCACGACAGTTTCAGATTCATAACCATAGAAAGGATCAGATTCAACCAAAGTAATTAACTCAAGATCGACAAAGAATTCATAATCCTTATCAGTAACAAAGATAGGCGAATTAGCGAAGTTAGGATCATATTTCATTCTAGAATTCAAAGACTTTTCTTTCAGCTTAGCTAACAGTTTCTTAAGATCATCTCTATCATTGCAAGCAAGAAAGTCTCTAGAAGTTTCTTCATCCATAATATAACCCTCAGGTACAACAGGCAATTCATATCTAGGGGGGAATCATAATCTTCAGCTTCAATAATATCATCAGTTTCAGTAATTTCATTCTCTCTAACCCTAGCAAGTTGTTCATCAAGAAATTCACCTAACAGCACAGTATTATCAAGCAGATAAGTAGTTTCATCATAAGCATCATGCATAGCAGAACTGGCAACATCAATAACCTGCGACATATCGGACTCAATAGCAGGTGTAAAAGTCGCAAGTTTACTCAAAACAGAAGCCGAATCAAGTGCGGAGCTAGATGGCAGTTCCTTACCTACCCTCATAGTTGAGGGAAAAAACTTGGTTCTTTGATCTTTGAAATTCCTGATAGAGATCAACAGATATAAATCCCAAGTGACTTAGAGAATAGAGCTATGCTCCCCGGCAATGGCCCCAGAAAAAGGTCTTGATAACCCACAAGTATAGGGGATCGCAACAGTTTTCGAGGGTAGAGTATTCAACCCAAATTTATTGATTCGACACAAGGGGAGCCAAAGAATATTCTCAAGTATTAGCAGCCGAGTTGTCAATTCAACCACACTTGAAAGACTTAATATCTGCAGCAAAGTATTTAGTAGCAAAGTAGTATGGAAGTAACGGTAACGGAGGCAAAAGTAACAGTAGCAGTTTTGTAGTAATCGAATAGTGGCAACCGAAAAGTATCTTAGCAAAGATCAATATGAAATAAACTCGTAGGCAATGGATCAATGATGGATAATTATGTCAGATAGCATTCATCATGCAACAGTTATAACATAGGGTGACACAGAACTAGCTCATCAATATAATGTAGGCATGTATTCCGAATATAGTCATACGTGCTTATGGAAAAGAACTTGCATGACATCTTTTGTCCTACCCTTCCGTGGCAGCGGGATCCTATTGGAAAATAAGGGATATTAAGGCCTCCTTTTAATAGAGAATGGACCAAAGCATTAGCACTTAGTGAATACATGAACTCCTCAAACTACGGTCATCACCGGGAAGGTTCCCGACTATTGTCACTCCGGGGTTGCCGGATCATAACACGTAGTAGGTGACTATAAATTGCAAGATAGGATCAAGAACACAAATATATTCATGAAAACACTAGGTTCAGATCTAAAATCATGGCACTCGGGCCCTAGTGACAAGCATTAGGCATAGGAAAGTCATAGCAACATCAATCTTAGAACATAGTGGATACTAGGGATCAAACCCTAACAAAACTAACTCCATTACATGGTAAATCTCATCCAACCCATCAACGTCCAGCAAGCCTACGATGGGATTACTCACGCACGGCGGTGAGCATCATGAAATTGGTGATGGAGGATGGTGGATGATGACGATGGCGATGATTTCCCCTCTCTCGAGCCCAAAACAGACTCCAGATCTGCCCTCCCAAGGAAGAACAGGAGGTGGCGGCGGCTCTGTATCTTAAAACGTGATGAATCCTTCTCTCTGATTTTTTCTCCCCGGACGTGAATATATGGAGGTTGAGTTGAGGTCGGTGGAGCTTCGTGGGACTCACAAGACAGGGGGCGCGCCCAGGGGGGCAGGGCGCGTCCCCACCCTTGTGGACAGGGTGTGGGTCCCCTATGGTTGATTCTTTCGCCAATATTTTTTATTTATTCCAAAAATAATCTCCGTTAAGTTTCAGGTCATTCGAGAACTTTTATTTCTGCACAAAAATAACACCATGGCAATTCTGCTGAAAACAGCGTCAGTCCGGGTTAGTTCCATTCAAATCATGCAAATTAGTGTCCAAAACAAGGGGAAAAGAGTTTGGAAAAGTATATACGATGGAGATGTATCAGTCGCCACGCCCCTGGGCGAGCGGTTGCCTTCCTACCTGTTTATTTGATTATAAAGGGGAGAAACTGAACGGTGCCTAGCCGACCGTCTTGCTCCTTTCGTGTTCCTTTGCCGCCGCCCGAAAGCTCCCTAGTCGATTCTCCCCATTATCTATGGAGTCCCGTGATCCTGCATCAGAGGCAGAAATGAGGAAAAGAGATAAGGAGGTAGTTCAGGGGGAGCTTCCGCCAGCTCTACTTGAGTCCACATTCTTCGATGCCCGGAGCCTGAGGAAATTTAGGTTCTCGGTTGGAGGTGTGAACCACTCGTGGGTTGCGATGGAACTTATTCCAGCTAGCAGCACAATGGAGGCTAGCACCGTAATCCCCATTTTTGTCAACTTCCTCGCTGATGGTTTAGTTCCCCCCTTTTCCAACTTCTTCATGGCGGTCTTGGAACATTTCCAACTTCATGTGCTTCTTTTTTCATCCTAATGCCGTGCTCGTTCTGGCAATCTTTTCCCACTTGTGCAAGGGGTTCGTAGGGGTGAGTCCATCCTTGGAGCCCTTCCGACATTTCTTCTTAGTACACTGGAATCCGGGAAATCAGAACTTAGGTTGTGTAACCTTCCGCCTTGCCAGGAAGGAGGCTGATGCCAATTTTATTTCTCTAAAACTTCATGAACCTCTGAATGAGTGGCGCTAGAACTGGATGTTCATTGATGCCCTGCGGGTGTCTGTCTTGCTAAACGAGCCTACCGCTTCAACAGAGGAGCACAACGGGTGGGCGAGCTGCCCGAGCGGAGACGCTTTCGATCCCGTGCTCACACGTATCAAGCACCTCGCGGAAAAACGCTTTGGCGGGCGCATGGTGGTCCATGACTTTTCCAGGATACGGGCAGTCCCCTGCAAGCCCAAAAACTTCGAATGCGGACGTACCAAGGACCTCAAGACCCGAGGCGCCTTCACCTGTCCGTTATCGAGGACGAGAAGCTAAAATGGATCATGAAGGTCATGTTCCACTTCGAAGGTGGCCCGGACCTTCCCTTCTCTGTTTGGATGCTACATGCCGATGGGGCTTGCGAGGCCATCCTAGAAGGTCTGCCAGAGTGCGACAGGTGGGGCATTGTCCTAAAGGGCGAGGCGATGTTGGCCTCCTAAGCCATTCTCGGAGCAGCCGAGGCCATCCCAACTTGGCCACGATGAGACCATAAAAGAGGCGATGATGAGAGGGATGACGGCGACGCCGAAGGCTCCTCGTCTGTTTCGCTCGTGCGGGCCGCGTCACCAACAACCGGTAAGAAGAGAGGATCGCCTCCCTTGGGGGATACGGATTCACGCAGGCAACCAAAACGGAGGTGTCGTACGCCCTACATCATCGTGGGCTGGTAAGAGTTGTTATTCTCTCTTTCATCCGTCGTTTTTCCTGGATCGACATGATTTAACTGCAACTGCCTTTCAGTTAGTGCTACCTCTTGAGCACTGCGTTGGTTTTCCCTTGAAGAGGAAAGGGTGATGTAGCAAAGTAGCGTAAGTATTTACCTCAGTTTTTGAGAACCAAGGTATCAATCCAGTAGGAGGCTACGCGCGAGTCCCTCGCACCTACACAAACAAATAAATCCTCGCAACCAACGCGATAAGGGGTTGTCAATCCCTACACGGTCACTTACGAGAGTGAGATCTGATAGATATGATAAGATAATATTTTTGGTATTTTTATGATAAACATGCAAAGTAAAATAAAAGCAACGGAAATAACTAAGTGTTGGAAGATTAATATGATGGAAAATAGACCGGGGGTCATAGGTTTCACTAGTGGCTTCTCTCAAGAGCATAAGTATTTTACGGTGGGTGAACAAATTACTATTGAGCAATTGACAGAATTGAGCATAGTTATGAGAATATCTAGGTATGATCATGTATATAGGCATCACGTCCAAGACAAGTAGACCGACTCCTGCCTGCATCTACTACTATTACTCCACACATCGACCGCTATCCAGCATGCATCTAGAGTATTAAGTTCATAAGAACAGAGTAACGCCTTAAGCAAGATGACATGATGTAGAGGGATAAATTCATGCAGTATGATAAAAACCCCATCTTGTTATCCTCGATGGCAACAATACAATACATGCCTTGCTGCCCCTACTGTCACTGGGAAAGGACACCGCAAGATTGATCCCAAAGCTAAGCACTTCTCCCATTGCAAGAAAGATCAATCTAGTAGGCCAAACCAAACTGATAATTCGAAGAGACTTGCAAAGATAACCAATCATACATAAAAGAATTCAGAGCAGATTCAAATATTGTTCATAGATAAACTTGATCATAAACCCACAATTCATCGGTCTCAACAAACACACCGCAAAAGAAGATTACATCGAATAGGTCTCCACGAGAGGGGGGAGAACATTGTATTGAGATCCAAAAAGAGAGAAGAAGCCATCTAGCTAATAACTATGGACCCGAAGGTCTGAGGTAAACTACTCACACTTCATCGGAGAGGCTATGGTGTTGATGTAGAAGCCCTCCGTGATCGATGCCCCCTCCGGCGAAGCTCCGGAACAGGCCCCAAGATGGGATCTCGTGGGTACAGAAGGTTGCGGCGGTGGAATTAGGTTTTTGGCTCCGTATCTGATCGTTTGGGGGTACGTAGGTATATATAGGAGGAAGGAGTACGTCGGTGGAGCAACGTGGGGCCCACGAGGGTGGAGGGCGCGCCCCCTACCTCGTGGCCTCCTGGTAGCTTTCTTGACATAGGGTCCAAGTCCTCTGGATCATGTTCGTTCCGAAAATCACGTTCCCGAAGGTTTCGTTCCGTTTGGACTCCATTTGATATTCCTTTTCTGCGAAACTCTGAAATAGGCAAAAAACTGCAATTCTAGGTTGGGCTTCCGGTTAATAGGATAGTCCCAAGAATAATATAAAAGTGAATAATAAAGCCCAATAATGTCCAAAACAGAAGATAATATAGCATGGAGCAATCAAAAATTATAGATACGTTGGAGACGTATCAGTTAGCATCCTCGAAAGCCCAGGCGAGGAAATTGTGGAGGTGGATCCTTCTTTCCTTGCGGGCACGACTATCAATAAGTCTGTGTCGGGACCCGGAACTTCAGGGCCGTCCGGCGCATTTCTTGACAAGGCGCCCCCTGCTTTATCCTTCGCCAAACGCTTGCCGAAGAGGCAATGGCATGCCACGGGTATGTGAGTTTCTTCCGGTTTCTCTACTATTGCGTTATTCTTTGAGCGGTCTTCTTATCCCTTTAGGATGTGCAGCCCCCGGCCCAAGGCCTCGTTTCTGGAGGCGGAAGCCGGGGGGTCGGAGGAGCCCGAGGCCGCCGGGAGGAATGAAACATCGGCTCTGCTTGGGGAGGCACTTCCCGAAGGCCATGGCCGCGGCGGGGAGTTGGAAATTCGTGGATTACTCTGCGGCCCTGAGAGGACGGGTTAGCTCGTTTGCGCTGACTTGGCCTTCATCCATTTAACAAGTCGAGCCTTCTTCTTATGAGATCATTTTTCCCTTTTTAGGTGACCCCCTTTGCACTGCCAGGGAGGTGCAAAGATGATCCAGAGTCCTATCAATCTTGGCGCCCGCTCTCTCCCTCGCAGCCATTGTACGGAGGCCTCGACGAGTGCTACTTCTTGTGCTTGCGTTGATTTTCCCTTGAAGAGGAAAGGGTGATGCAGCAAAGTAGAAATAAGTATTTCCTCGGTTAAGAACCAAGGTATCAATCCAGTAGGAGGCACAAGCAAGTCTCCAATATATGCACCTGCACAAACTAATAAACACTTGCACACAACGCGAAAAAGGGGTTGTCAATCCCTTCACGGTCACGAACAAGAGTGAGATCTAATAGACATATGTATAAAAGATAAATAAAATACCAAACTAAAGTAAATATAAATAAATTGCAGCAATATATTTTTGGATTTTTTTGTTTATAGAGCTGAAAATATATGATGGAAAATAGACCCGGGGGCCATAGGTTTCACTAGAGGCTTCTCTCTTGAAAGAAAACATACGGTGGGTAAACAAATTACTGTTGAGCAATTGATAGAAAAGCGCATAATTATGACGATATCTAAGGCGATCATGAATATAGGCATCATGCATAGACCGAAACCATTCTGCATCTACTACTATTACTCCACACATCGACGGACTCTTGCCTGCATCTAGAGTATTAAGTTCATAAGAACAAAGCAACGCTGTAAGGAAGATGACATGATGTAGAGGGATAAACTCAAGCAATATGACATAAACCCCATCTTTTTATCCTTGATGGCAACAATGCAATATGTGCCTCACTACCCCTTCTGTCATTGGGTGAGGACACCGCAAGATTGAACCCAAAACTAAGCACCTCTCCCATTGCAAGAAAAACTAATCTAGTTGGCCGAACCAAACCGATAGTTCAAAGAGAAATACAAAGATATCTTAATCATGCATAAAAGAGTTCAGAGAAGACTCAAATAAGATTCATAAATAATCTGATCATAAATCCACAATTCATCGGATCTCAACAAATGCACCGCAAAAGAAGATTACATCGGATAGAACTCCAAGAACATTGAGGAGAACATTGTATTGAAGATCAAAGAGAGATAAGAAGCCATCTAGCTACTAGCTATGGACCCGTAGGTCCGTGGTAAACTACTCACACATCATCGAAAGGACAACAAGTTGATGTAGAGGCCCTCCGTGATTGAATCCCCCTCTAGCGGAGTGCCGGAAAAGGCCCCAAGATGGGATCTCATGAGAACAGAAGCTTGCGTCGGCAGAAAAGTATTTTTGTGGATGCTTCTGATGTTCAGGGAATATTTGAGAATATATAGAGTTGGAATTAGGGTTAGGGGACCCTCGAGGGGCCCACAAGCCAGCCCCCCTTGGGGCGTGCCCCAGAGGCTTGTGGCCTCCTCGAGACTCCTCTGGCCCTCTCCCCAAGTCTCCTGCGTGTCTTCTGGTCCAAGAAAAAACATTGTAACATTTTATTCCGTTTGGACTCTGTTTGATATTCCTTTTCTGTAAAAGTCAAAAACAAGGAAAAACAGAAACTGGCACTGAGCTCTAGTTTAATAGGTTAGTCCCAAAAATAATATAAAATAGCATATTAATGCACATGAAACATCCAATACAGATGATATAATAGCATGGAACAATCAAAAATTATAGATACGTTGGAGACGTATCAACGGGGGTTCCAGAGGAGGACCTGCTGGGTGAAGACACCCCGTGGCCTGCGGCCGGTCAACAAGTGCTCGGCAATGCTCTTTTGAGGGGCATGTTTGGAGATGCCGATAAGGTGAGTGTCCAAATTTTGGGGGTTCCGGGAGATAGAGAAGTCAGCGTGACCCTTCTGCTGGAGGGCTCGACGAGCTTCTTCCACTCCAATAGTGTGTCGGGGACGTTCCTAGCTGCCCCAGTACCCCTGATTACGTCCGGTAGGGACGGGAAGTCTCTTTGGGAACCACTCACGCAACATTTGGTCTCCAGGATTGGCAAGACTCGAGGCCTAATGTTGACCTTGAGCGGAGGCAATGGTGGAGATCCAAGCATATCACCTGATGTCCCCTTCAAGATGGCGCATCTGGCAATCGATCATCTTGACACCGGCCCGACGGCCGAGAAATCCGTCTTAGCCCGAGGCCATCACCTCTTGCGCGAAGCCTGGAAGACTTATTTTCTTTGCTCTGAGTGTGCCCTCCATGACAATGAGGCCGCCCACCTGCACGCAGTCCAGGCTTTGGCGCCATTGGCCCTTTGAGGAAGGTCGCCGGAGGAGCACACCCAACCCCAAGCCTTGGTTGTCCGTCGGAGGAGGATGCAGTTGCCCGTGATGATGGTTTTTTCCAGCGGACAACAGAGCCTTTGCTCCAGGAAGATTCGTCCCGTCAGCAACGGGGTATTCTGGATGCCCGTGAGGCGGCCGTGACCGACCGGGAGGTCGTCATCATAGCACGTGAGGTGGAGGCTGAGAAAATAGCGTCAGACATTCGCACCGAGAGGGAACGACTGGAGTTGCTTCAGGAGGTTCTGCATACCCAGAAGGTCGAGCTTGAAGGCCGTGAGGCTGCCGGCTCGCGCCGGGAGGCCGCTCATCAAGCCAATGTTGATGCCGCCGATGCTCTACTCCGGGAACGTCGCGACAAGCAGGAGGTCCAAAACAAGAGGACCCTTGCGGACGCTCTTCTTAAGTAGAAGGAAGACGCCCGCTCCGAATATCAGCGGAAGCTGACCCTCTAGGACACACGCTTCATGGAGAAAAGCAAGACCTTAGAGGCCAAATGTGTGGGCCTGGAGAGACAGCTGGGCTCCTTGAATGGATGTGTCAGTGAAGTGTGGTCTTTGGCGGTCGTCAATGAAAAGGCCCAGAATGAGGCCTTGCAGAAACTCTAGACTGCTGAGCAGAGCTGTCACACCTTCAAATGCAAAATGCCCAGCTGGTAGGTGACTTCACGAAACAGGGTGAAGAAACGGATCAGCTTCGGGGGCAGCGCAAGATGGAGTGCAATGTCTTCAAGGAGGTCCAAGACCATTGTCTTCATGATTGCTGGGAGGCTAAGGATGGCCCTTCGAGGTCTGTTAACTTTTAGGCCAATGAAGTAGGGTGCTACGCCTTGTTCTTCAAGGAATTCGTCGCCAAGCTGGAGGCGTTCGCGCGAGAGTTCCTGGAGACCATTGAGGCCGAAGCTCAGGAGGTGACGACGCTAGCTAGGGAGTATGTCCTCACCAATCTTCATCTTCTCAACCCTGCCTTCCCATTCGCGGAGCTAGTGAAGCCTCTTGGGAAGGGTACACGGGCCAAAGCTTTGAGGGCAGGGACCGCCAGCTTTGTTGAGGAGCTTGTTCGTGTGTTTGCACCCGACAATGATGGATATGCCCGCAGGATTCTACGCACGTTGAGGGCTCTCTGGGCGAGGATGCCGACTCTGAAGCCTAGAACTTCCAGATATCACTTGCTTGTAACTACTTTCAGCGTCTGGTGGCGCTTGTCTTGGTTCTCGGACGTGTTTGTCGTATGGGGCGCCATATTTACGCCGGGTTGTCGCAGTTTCTTATTTTAAACATATTTCCTTCCGTGAGCCCCCGATTCATCATCGTGAATGGGCTCGTCTTCGGAATCCAGGCCATGTCGGGCCAGTTGCTTGTAGAGTAGCCCCCAGGCCCATACGGCCCGCGCGACTTACGCACGAACATACGGGGCGGATAGGGCCCAAATATCGCGAGGGCCGGATGCGTGGAATGAGTTACCCGGTGTTGGGAAAACGCACCACTGTCATCATGCCTTTTTGCCGCCCGATCATTCCGGGCTATCAATCATAATGGCGCCTCTGAGGCGGGCAGTGCCTTGGCTCCCGAGACGAGGTGCTTGGGAACCGGGGCGATGGGGAGGGGAGAAGGTGGGGGATGTGCATTGTATAAGACTACCCACAATGGGAGTAACATAGGTAGTAACATCACATATATCTAGATAAAATAGATGATGTGGCAAGCAATAAATGAAGAAAAAGAGGCATGCAGTAACATAGCTAGTTACTACTAGTATGAGTAACATCACACATATCAAGATAAGATGAGTCTATAGCATAATAAATGAAGTGTTGCATGTTACCACACATATGTTACTCCCCACTATAGAGGTAGTAACATGGAGTAGTAACATGAGCATGTTAGTACTCTATGTTACTACCCATTGTGGCTAGTCTAAGCGAGAGCGTCCATCGCCTACCCCTTCTGCCTATAAAACATAGGGGGTTGTCCACCTCTTGTCACCCGTCTCCAAAGCCCTCAAGCCTCCCCATCTTCTTCTCCTTCTTCTTCCCCCTTATTTGCCCTTCTTCTCTCATGATGGTTCATGGGGACAACAACTATGAGAAGCAGATGCAGGCAAGTCTTGCCGCGAAGGATATCGAGCTTCGGGGGCTTCGTTCAACCCTCAGCGGGACCACTCTCCACTTGGAGAACAAGACCGCTGAGTTGCATGGAGATTTGGAGATGGAGAAGATCCGCCGTCGTGAGATGGATCAGCTCTTTGGTCATCTCCACGCCGACCACTACGGGAGTGTGGGAGTGCTTCACGATGTGTACCAGCGGCTGAACGAGGACATGCATGTCCTCGACCTTTAGCAGTTCGTCCCGTACGCCGCCTTTGGTGAGGGAAAGCTGAACCACCTGACGGTCTTCTTCCAGCACCTTCCCGCCAGGGTCGAGGAGCTCTGCCAGCTGAGGGTGGCAGCACAGGAGGCGGCGGTGGAGGTGGTCATGCGGGCGGTGGCCACACGTGTCCTTGTTGGCTTCCATGTTGCATCCCCCCACTTCCTGCTGAGGGTTGTGCTAGGGGAGCAGATGGTCGAGGACCGGAGGATGGCCTAATGCACGGTGGAGGGCGTTGTTTGTGGCGGTGGTGCAGCGGGAGAAGGATGCCAACTCCGGCAGGGCCTGAAGTTCCTTCGTCCTCGGGGTCTCCGGCGCCCATTTTCTTTTTCTACTTGTTTTTTTTGTAACTGAACCAGGCCATCATGCCGTTGGGTAGGCAGGGCGGCGTATGCTGATGTACGCGATGGCCTATACTTCAACAGATGTTCCGAGAGTATCTGTTATTTTCTTGGTTCTTCTCGTCATACCACACGGATAGAGCAAGCGGGGATTCGCCGTACTGGCTAGACTGGCCAGGGAAAAGACAATGAAACCCAGAAACCCGTGAAAGCGGTCCGCACGGGAGAGGTCCAGGGAACTTTTCCGTAGCGGTAGGCGTAGCACACTGCAAAAACTCCCCCACATAGGGGAAGGAGCAGAGGTTTTGTTGGCCTGGGGAAATTTTGCTCAAACATGACAGGACCCGAGAGCTTTCCCCTCGCAGCAGGTGGGGGACGCGTCTTTGACCCCGCTATAGGGGGTTGACACCAAGGTTGTAGCGCATGGAAAGTGATTCGTAAGGGACGGATCCTGGGAGTGTTTCTGTCACATGGGACATGACGCTCTGCTGTGGCTCGACCGCATGGGTGAGTAGTAGTGGGCAGTCAGTGAGAGGGAAGAGGTTCGTCAGGACATGGCCCAAAGATGTTCCCATCATGCAGGCGGGGCGCGATGCTACGACTCTTCCATGAGGAGAGAGAATCAGGGTTCCAGCAGCCCGAGGAAAGTGGTCCGTGCGAGAGAGGTCCCGGGAACTTTTCACCCTGCGTCTCGCGCGACACACCCCGATTACCCAGTTTTGAGCATGGTCATACGGTAGATAGAGAATGGATATATCGCCGAGGCTTCTTCTTGTTGATGGGGAGCCTGCCCACACCCTTTTATTGATCCAGCATGTGCGCCTTCAGCTAGTGAGCGGGCGCCCAGACGGGCGCTAGTGGCGAGGCGACTTTCACGTCGAGTTGGTCTTCACGGCTCTGAGAAGGGCGTCCGAGAGGTCGGGCGCCTTTATCATAGCCGGAGCACCTTTTGCCCTCGGGCAGCTTGCCGGGCTCCGGAAGGATGAACTGATGGGGGTGAGGGAGTCCTGAATTAGGGGGTCCTTAGAAATCTAAACTACGTCGCCGGTATCCGAGGAGACTTGATCTCCGAAGGGTTCACGGCCTCGACCGCTATTCCTCATCCTTAAGAAGGAAACCCGTCGGATCCACTATCTAGCCTCGTGCGAGAGTCAGCAATCATCCCTACCCTGGCCTTAGATCCAGAGCAGAGCACCTTGTCCGAAGATGGGAGTTTGAAACCCACCGGACTATCTCCTACTATGGAGCTCTTTGTCGGAGACCCAAAGGCGACTATATCTTCGGCAAGCCTGGAATCAAGTAGGGCTCTCCCTGTCATCAGAGAGCCGAACTCACCCCTGGAAGCTAGCTCCAAACTCTCAAGGTCTGCGCCCATTGAGCACGGCCAGGTGTCATGTGCCATAATCAGCTCCGCAGGAGCTCGGTTCCCCGTCCGGCCTTCGCTCCTAAGCGAGGCCCTGAACTTAATGCGGTATCTCGCCATTACGGAAGTATCACCTCCGAACCGCGCCCAACCCGAATTAGGGGCTGAGAGCAGGGAATTTTACGTCCCACCTACCACCCACTTAATAGCCACTGTTGAGGACTTGACCGACATGCTAGATTACGCCTCCGAAGACATCGACGGTATGGACAACGATGCCGGAGACGAACCAGGCCGAAATCCGCCCATCACCGGGCATTGGACGGACACCTCCACATACGATGTGTATATGGTGGATACACCAAAAAAGGACAACGACGATGGTAGCAAGGATCCGATCGAGGACAAGCCCGTCGAGGCACCGTTGAAACGTCGACGTCAGCGGCGCCGCTCAAAATCGCGCCACAAAAAGGAAAGCAATACCGGCACCGGAGACAACAACACTTAGGACGATGCCAAAGATCCCGAACACCCCGCCGAGCCTGCGTCCGAGCAGGATGAATGGGAGGAGGGACAAGTTAACCCCTACGAGTCGGTCGGGAATGAGGATTCGAAGGATAGTAACAATGTACCGATCTCCGAGGAGGATGTCAGCCTCGGCAACGAAGACTTCATCGTGCCAGAGGAACCCCTCGAGCAAGAGCGCTTTAAGCGACAGCTCATCGCAACTGCGAGGAGCCTAAAAAAGAAACAGCAACAGCTTCAAGCCGAACAGGATACGCTCAACGACAGATGGACCCAGGTCCTAGTTGCCAAGGAATATGGCCTCGAGCGCCCAACAAAGAGTTATCCGAAGCGTCGGCTACTACCACAATTCGATGACGAGGCCCTTGAGCCAATACCATCAAGATATAATCATGCTGATGAACCAGACCGGCCACCACGTGGCGAGACAAAGCGGTTGCTTATGCCGAACACCGGCCCGCACCACCTCGTCGTCGAGGCAAAGAGGTAGCGGCTCCGGGCTACACCTATGACTTACGCCTGGACCTGGACAATAGAGCCGGTCAGGCCAAATCAATCTATGGAACAAGGGGGCGTGCTCCAACGCGACATGACGACCATCAAGCCTGGCGTGGTAAGCATAACCTCACCCGGGCTGAAAACCAAACACGGATGTCATCCGATCTCCTTCGTGATGTTGCCCGATACAGAGGCGCCGCACACCGCTTATGCTTTACCGATGAGGTAATGCAGCACCAGTTCCCGAAAGGGTTTAAACCCATAAACATTGAAGCATACGACGGAACGACAGATCCCGCCGTATGGATTGAAGACTTTCTTCTCCATATTCACATGGCTCGCGGTGACGATCTCCACGCCATTAAATACATCCCACTAAAACTAAAGGGACCAGCACGGCACTGGCTAAACAGCCTCCCAGAGAACTCTATTGGTAGCTTGGAAGATTTGGAGGGTGCATTTCGAGACAACTTCCAAGGTACTTATGTCCAGTGATGTCTACTACGCAACCTTCTTCTTGTAGACGTTGTTGGGCCTCCAAGTGCAGAGGTTTGTAGGACAGTAGCAAATTTTCCTCAAGTGGATGACCTAAGGTTTATCAATCCGTAGGAGGCGTAGGATGAAGATGGTCTCTCTCAAACAACCCTGCAACCAAATAACAAAGAGTCTGTTGTATCCCCAACACACCCAATACAATGGTAAATTGTATAGGTGCACTAGTTCGGCGAAGAGATGGTGATACAAGTGCAATATGGATGGTAGATATAGGTTTTTGTAATCTGAAAATATAAAAACAGCAAGGTAACAAGTGGTAAAAGTGAGCACAAACGGTATTGCAATGCTTTGAAACAAGGCCAAGGGTTCATACTTTCACTAGTGCAAGTTCTCTCAACAATTATCTGCACATTAGATTTGTCCAAGTAACTGAATTCCATTTTTTTGCGATAAAAGTAACTGAATTCTTGGATATACATGGTTTGTATCATACGATTGCTGTCAGGACAGGAAATTAGGGACGCTTCCTTTGGAACATATGTATGGAAACGCAAGAATTGAGATGTCAAGGATTCCTACAGGAACTAAAACCGCAAAAAAAACTCAAAAACTATTGTTTGGACATCACACAAGGAGTAAATTGCATAAAACCACCACAATTGCACGTGAGTTCTTCGAAAACCGTTGAAATGCTAACAGTTTCTAAAAACCACCATCTTTGAGTAATTTTTAACATAACTGGATCATATAACTATCCCTCAACATGCAACAAAGAGTCACTCCAAAGTCACTAATAGCGGAGAACAAACGAAGAGATTATAGTAGGGTACGAAACCACCTCAAAGTTATTCTTTCCGATCAATCCATTGGGCTATTCCTATAAGTGTCACAAACAGCCCTAGAGTTCGTAGTAAAATAACACCTTAAGACACACATCAACCAAAACCCTAATGTCACCTAGATACTCCAATGTCACCACAAGTATCCGTGGGTATGATTATACGATATGCATCACACAATCTCATATTCATCTATTCAACCAACACATAGAACCTCAAAGAGTGCCCCAAAGTTTCTACCGGAGAGTCAAGACGAAAATGTGTGCCAACCCCTATGCATAGGTTCATGGGCGGAACCCGCAAGTTGATCACCAAAACATACATCAAGTGAATCACGTGATATCCCATTGTCACCACAGATACGCACGGCAAGACATACATCAAGTGTTCTCAAATCATTAAAGACTCAATCCGATAAGATAACTTCAAAGGGAAAACCCAATCCATTACAAGAGAGTAGAGGGGGAGAAGAAACATAAGATCCAACTATAATAGCAAAGCTCGCGATACATCAAGATCGTGCCAAATCAAGAACACGAGATAGAGAGAGAGATCAAACACATAGCTACTGGTACATACCCTCAGCCCCAAGGGTGAACTACTCCCTCCTCGTCATGGAGAGCGCCGGGATGATGAAAATGGCCACCGGTGAGGGTTCCCCCCTCCGGTAGGGTGCCGGAACAGGGTCCCGATTGGTTTTTGGTGGCTACAGAGGCTTGTGGCGGCGGAACTCCCGATCTATTCTGTTCCCCGAAGGTTTTAGGGTATATGGATATATATAGGCGGAAGAAATACGTCAGGGGAGCCATGAGGGTGGAGGGCACGCCCTAGGGGGGTGGGCACGCCCCTACCTCGTGGCTCCCTCGTTTCTTTCCTGGCGTGCACTCGAAGTCTATCGGGTAGCTTTCCTTCCAAAAATAACTTCTCCAGAAGGTTTCATTCCGTTTCGACTCCGTTTGATATTCCTTTTCTTCGAAACACTGAAACAAGGGAAAAAAACAGGAACTGGCACTGGGCTCTGGGTCAATAGGTTAGTCCCAAAAATAATATAAAAGTGCATAATAAAGCCCATAAACATCCAAGATGGATAATATAATAGCATGGAACAATAAAAAACTATAGATATGTTGGAGACGTATCATCCAGCTACCGGACGCCGATGACCTTAGTCACATAGTCCAGCAACCCGGAGAGTCAGCCCGCAAACTCTGGACTCGGTTCTTAATTTAAAAGAACCAAATCGTCGACTGTCCGGACGTTGAAGCCCTAGCGGCCTTTAAACGTAAGTCGGGGACGAATGGATTGCCCGACACCTCGGCCAAGAAAAGCCGAAGTCTATGGCAGCTCTTACTGCACTCATGACCCGCTTCTGCGCGGGAGAAGACAGCTGGTTAGCTCGTAGAAGCAACAGTACCAGAGACCCCGGCACCTTTGAAGCCAGGGACGGCAACGGACGGCCGCGACGTAACAAGCACAAGCGTCGGAACAACAATGTAGAAACCGAAGATACAACGGTCAATGGCGGATTCAGCGGCTGTAAACCCGATCAGCGGAAGAAGCCATTCAAGGGAAACAGGGACGGCCCATCCAATTTAGACAAAATACTCAATCGGCCTTGCCAGATTCATGGTACCCCCGACAAGCCTGCAAATCATTCCAACAGAAACTGTTGGGTCTTCAAACAGGCCAGTAAGTTAAATACCGAACATAAGGGGAAAGAGCCGCCAAGCGAGGACGATGATGAGCCCCGCCCATCGAACACAGGGGGGCAGAAGAAACTTCCCCCTGAGGCAAAAATAGTGAACATGATATACGTCACTCATATCCCCAAGAGGGAGCGCAAGCGCGCACTAAGGGACGTCTACGCCATCGAGCCGGTCGCCCAAAATTCAACCCTTGGTCAGCTTGTCCGATCACCTTCAATCGCAGAGACCACCCGACCAGTATCCGGCACGGAGGTTCGACAGCCCTGGTCCTCAATCCAATCGTTGATGGATTCCATCTCATTGGAGTCCTTATGGATGGCGGCAGCAGTCTTAACTTGATTTATCAAGACACTGTTCGTAAAATGGGTATTGACCTGTCAAGAATCAAGCCTACTAACACCACCTTTAAAGGAGTGATACCCGGCGTCGAGGCCTGCTGCACGGGTTCATTAACATTGGAAGTAGTCTTCGGTTCACCGGACAACTTCCAAAGCGAAGACTTGATCTTCGACATTGTCCCCTTTCGCAGTGGTTATCACGCACTACTCGGACGAACCGCCTTCGCCCGCTTCAATACAGTCCCACACTATGCTTACTTAAAGCTCAAGATGCCCGGACCACATGGCGTTATAACAGTTAATGGAAATATGAAGCGCTCCCTCCGTACTGAGGAGCATACCATGGCCCTCGCAGCCGAGGTACAGAGCGGACTTATCAAACCGAACACTTCATCGACCATCAAGCCCCCGGACACTGTTAAACGAGTCCGGCCTACTATGCAGAACGACAGCTTGGTACATCCAGAGCTGCACTAGCAGTTTCGCCTTCGTCAATCGCCCCATCTAACCGCGGCATATGTATGATACGTCTCCAACGTATCTATAATTTTTGATTGCTCCATGCTATATTATCTTCTGTTTGGACATTATTGGGCTTTATTATTCACTTTTATATTATTTTTGGGACGAACCTATTAACCGAAGGCCCAGCCTAGAATTGCTGTTTTTTCCTATTTCAGAGTTTCGTAGAAGAAGAGTATCAAATGGAGTCCAAATGTAATGAAACCTTTGGGAACGTGATTTTGAAACGAACGTGATCCAGAGGACTTGGACCCTACGTCAAGACATCAAACAGGAGGCCACGAGGTAGGGGGCGCGCCTACCCCCCCCCCCCCCAGGCGCGCCCTCCACCCTCGTGGGCCCCCTGTTGCTCCACCGACGTACTCCTTCCTCCTATATATACCTACATACCCCCAAACGATCAGAAACGGAGCCAAAAACCTAATTCCACCGCCGCAACCTTCTGTACCCACGAGATCCCATCTTGGGGCCTATTCCGGAGCTCCGCCGGAGGGGGCATCGATCACGGAGGGCTTCTACATCAACACCATAGCCTCTCCGATGATGTGTGAGTAGTTTACCTCAAACCTTCGGGTCCATAGTTATTAGCTAGATGGCTTCTTCTCTCTTTTTGGATCTCAATACAATGTTCTCCCCCTCTCTCGTGGAGATCTATTCGATGTAATCTTCTTTTGCGGTGTGTTTGTTGAGACCGATGAATTATGGGTTTATGATCAAATTTATCTATGAACAATATTTGAATCTTCTCTGAATTCTTTTATGTATGATTGGTTATCTTTGCAAGTCTCTTCGAATTATCAGTTTGGTTTGGCCTACTAGATTGATCTTTCTTGCAATGGGAGAAGTGCTTAGCTTTGGGTTCAATCATGTGGTGTGCTTTCCCAATGACAGTAGGGGCAGCAAGGCACGTATTGTATTGTTGCCATCGAGGATAACAAGATGGTTTTTTTTATCATATTGCATGAATTTATCCCTCTACATCATGTCATCTTGCTTAAAGCGTTACTCTGTTCTTATGAACTTAATACTCTAGATGCATGCTGGATAGCGGTCGATGTGTGGAGTAATAGTAGTAGATGCAGGCAGGAGTCGGTCTACTTGTCTCGGACGTGATGCCTATATACATGATCATACCTTGATATTCTCATAACTATGCTCAATTCTGTCAATTTCTCAACAGTAATTTGTTCACCCACCGTAAAAACTTATGCTCTTGAGAGAAGCCACTAGTGAAACCTATGGCCCCCGGGTCTATTTTCCATCATATTAATCTCCCGACAACAAGCTATTTCTGGCGCCGTTTTTATTTTGTTTTATTTACTTTGCATCTTTATTATAAAAATACCAAAAATATTATATTATCATATCTATCAGATCTCACTCTCGTAAGTGACCGTGTAGGGATTGACAACCCCTTATCGCGTTGGTTACGAGGATTTATTTGTTTTGTGTAGGTGCAAGGGACTCGCGTGTAGCCTCCTACTGGATTGAGACCTTGGTTCTCAAAAACTGAGGGAAATACTTATGCTACTTTGCTGCATCACCCTTTCCTCTTCAAGGGAAAACCAACGCAGTGCTCAAGAGGTAGCAAGAAGGATTTCTGGCGCCGTTGCGAGGGAGGTCTACGCAAAAGTCAACATACCAAGTACCCATCACAAACCCTTATCTCCCGCATTACATTATTTGTCATTTGCCTCTCGTTTTCCTCTCCCCCACTTCACCCTTGCCGTTTTATTCGCCCTCTCTTTTCCGTTCGCCTCTTTTTCGCTTCCTTTTTGTTTGCTCGTGTGTTGGATTGTTTGCTTGTCACGATGGCTCAAGATAATACCAAATTATGTGACTTTACCAATACCAACAATAATGATTTCCTTAGCACTCCGATTGCTCCTCTTACCGATACTGAATCTTGTGAAATCAATGCTGCTTTGTTGAATCTTGTCATGAAAGATCAATTCGCCGGCCTTCCTAGTGAAGATGCCGCTACTCATCTAAATAGCTTCGCTGATTTGTGTGATATGCAAAAGAAGAAAGATGCTGACAATGATATTGTTAAGTTGAAGCTATTTCCTTTTTCGCTTAGAGATCATGCTAAAGCTTGGTTTTCATCTTTGCCTAAAAATAGTATTGATTCTTGAAATAAGTGCAAAGATGCTTTTATC
The DNA here is from genome assembly GCF_002575655.3 of Aegilops tauschii subsp. strangulata. Taxonomy (NCBI): domain Eukaryota; kingdom Viridiplantae; phylum Streptophyta; class Magnoliopsida; order Poales; family Poaceae; genus Aegilops; species Aegilops tauschii. The sequence goes on along the minus strand of NC_053035.3, from coordinate 226,745,051 downwards.
TCTAAGTATTTTCCTCCCGCTAAGATCATCTCTCTTAGAAACGATATTATGAATTTTAAGCAACTTGATCATGAACATGTTGCACAAGCTTGGGAGAGGATGAAATTAAAGATACGTAATTGCCCTACACATGTTTTAAATTTGTGGATGATTATACAAAAAATTTATGCCGGATTGAATTTTGCTTCTAGAAATCTTTTAGATTCGGCCGCGGGAGGCATTTTTATGGAGACCACTTTAGGAGAAGCTACTAAACTCTTAGATAATATTATGGTTAATTATTCTCAATGGCACACTGAAAGATCTACTAATAAGAAAGTGCATGCGATAGAAGAAATTAATGTTTTGAATGGAAAAATGGATGAACATATGAAATTATTTGCTACTAAGAGTGTTTCTTCTGATCCTAATGATATGCCTTTGTCTACTTTGATTGAGAATAATAATGAATCTATGGATGTGAATTTTGTTGGTAGGAATAATTTTGGTAACAACGCGTATAGAGGAAACTTTAATCCTAGGCCTTATCCTAGCAATTCCTCTAATAATTATGGTAATTCCTACAATAATTCTTATGGAAATTTTAATAAGATGCCCTCTGAATTTGGGACTAGTGTTAAAGAGTTTATGAATTCGCAAAAGAATTTCAATGCTTTGCTTGAAGAGAAATTGCTTAAAGTTGATGAATTGGCTAGGAACGTTGATAGAATTTCTCTTGATGTTGATTCTTTAACTTAGATCTATTCCTCCTAAGCATGATATCAATGAGTCTCACAAAGCCATGAGAATTTCCATTGATGAGTGCAAAGAAAGAACCGCTAGGATGCGTGCTAAGAAAGATTGCTTTATAAAAGCGTGTTCTTCTAATTTTTATGAAAACAAAGATGAAGATCTAAAAGTTATTGATGTATCCCCTATTAAATCTTTGTTTTGCAATATGAATCTTGATAATGATGGGACTGAATATGATCCACCTTTACCTAGAAGGCGTTCCAAAAATTCGGAGTTTTTAGATCTTGATGCTAAAATTGATAAAAGTGGGATTGAAGAAATCAAAACATTAGATGCTAATGAACCCACTATTTTGGATTTCAAGGAATTTAATTATGATAATTGCTGTTTGATAGATTGTATTTCCTTGTTGCAATCCGTGCTAAATTCTCCTCATGCTTATAGTCAAAATAAAGCTTTTACCAAACATATCGTTGATGCTTTGATTCAATCTTATGAAGAAAAACTTGAGTTGGAAGTTTCTATCCCTAGAAAACTTTATGATGTGTGGGAACCTACTATTAAAATTAAACTTAAAGATCATGAATGCTATGGTTTGTGTCATTTGGGTGCTAGTGTTTCCATGATTCCAAAAACTTTGTGCGATTTGCTAGGTTTCCGTGATTTTGATGATTGCTCTTTAAACTTGCACCTTGCGGATTCCACTATTAAGAAACCTATGGGAAGAATTAATGATGTTCTTATTGTTGCAAATGGGAACTATGTGCCCGTAGATTTTATCGTTCTTGATATAGATTGAAATCCTTCATGTCCTATTATTCTTGGTAGACCTTTCCTTAGAACGATTGGTGCAATTATTGATATGAAGGAAGGGAATATTAGATTCCAACTTTTATTAAAGAAAGGCATGGAACACTTCCCTAGGAAGAAAATAAAATTACCATATGAATCTATCATGAGAGCCACTTATGGATTGCCTACCAAAGATGGCAATACCTAGATCTATCCTTGCTTTTATGCCTAGCTAGGGGCGTTAAACGATAGCGCTTGTTGGGGGCAACCCAATTTTATTTTTTATTTCTTTATTTTTGCTTCTGTTTAGGAATAAATATTTGTTCTAGCCTATGGTTAGATGTGTTTTTATGTTTTAATTAGTTTTTGTGCCAAGTTAAACCTATAGGATCTTCTTGGATGATAGTTATTTGATCTTGCAGAAAATTCCAGAAACTTTCTGTTCACAAAAATAATTGTTAAAAATCACCAGAACGTTATAAAGTATTGATTCCAATTTCTGCTGATCAATAAACAAATTGTATAGGTCGTCCTATTTTGGCTGATTTTTTGGAGTTCAAGAAGTTTGCGTTAGTTACAGATTACTACAGACTGTTCTGTTTTTGACAGATTCTGTTTTTCGTGTGTTGTTTGCTTATTTTGATGAATCTATGGTTAGTAAAAGAGTTTATAAACCATAGAGAAGTTGGAATACAGTAGGTTTAACACTAATATAAATAAAGAATGATTTCATTACGGTACCTTGAAGTGGTCTTTTGTTTTCTTTCGCTAACGGAGCTCACGAGATTTTCTGTTGAGTTTTGTGTTGTGAAGTTTTCAAGTTTTGGGTAAAAGATTTGATGGATTATGGAACAAGGAGTGGCAAGAGCCTAAGCTTGGGGATTCCCATGGAACCCCCAAGATAATCTAAGGACACCAAAAAGCCAAAGCTTGGGGATGCCCCGGAAGGCATCCCCTCTTTCGTCTACTTCCATCGGTAACTTTACTTGGAGCTATATTTTTTTTCACCACATGATATGTGTTTTGCTTGGAGCGTCTTGTATGATTTGAGTATTTGCTTTTTAGTTTACCACAATCATCCTTGCTGTACACACCTTTTGAGAGAGACACACATGATTCGGAGATTATCAGAATACTCTATGTGCTTCACTTATATCTTTTTAGTTATATAGTTTTGCTCTAGTACTTCACTTATATCTTTTAGAGCACGGTGGTGGATTTGTTTTATAGAAACTATGGATCTCTCATGCTTCACTTATATTATTTTGAGAGTCTTAAAATAGCATGGCAATTTGCTTTAATTAATATCATGAGAAATTTGATGCTTGATAATTGTTTTGAGATATAAAGGTAGTAATATCATAGTTGTGCTAGTTGAGTAATTGTGGAATTGAAAAATACATGTGTTTGAGTTTGTGATTCCCGTAGCATGCACGTATGGTGAACCGTTATGTAACGAAGTCGGAGCATGAAGTATTTGTTGATTGTCTTCCTTTATGTGGCGGTCGGGATCGCGCGATGGTTAACTCCTACCAACCCTTCCCCTAGGAGCATGCGTAGTAGTACTTTGCTTCGAGGGCTAATAAATTGTTGCAATAAGTATATGAGTTCTTTATGACTAATGTGAGTCCATGGATTATACGCACACTTACCTTTCCGCAATTTTCTAGCCTCTTCGGTACCGTGCATTGCCCTTTCGTTTATCATGACATACTCCATCATTGTCATATTGCTTTGCATGATCATGTAGTTGACATTGTATTTGTGGCAAAGCCACCGTTCATAATTCTTTCATACATGTCGCTCTTGATTCATTGCATATCCCGATACACCGCCGGAGGCATTCATATAGAGTCATATTTTGTTCAAAGTATTGAGTTGTAATTCATTAGTTCTAAGTAAATAAAAGTGTGATGATCATCATTATTAGAGCATTGTCCCAAGTGAGGAAAGGATGATGGAGACTATGATTCCCCCACAAGTCGGGATGAGACTCCGGACTAAAAAAAGAGGCCATAAACAAAAGAGAAAAGGCCCAAATAAAAAAATGAGAGAAAAAGAGAGAAGGGACAATGTTAATATCCTTTTACCACACTTGTGCTTCAAAGTAGCACCGTGATCTTCATAATAGAGAGTCTCTCATTTTGTCACTTTCATATACTAGTGGGAAATTTCATTATAGAACTTGGCTTGTATATTCCAATGATGGGCTTCCTCAAATGCCTGAGGTCTTCGTGAGCAAGAAAGTTGGATGCACACCCACTTAGTTTCTTTTTGAGCTTTCATACACTTATAGCTCTAGTGCATCCGTTGCATGGCAATCCCTACTCCTCGCATTAACATCAATTGATGGGCATCTCCATAGCCCGTTGATTAGCCTCGTTGATGTGAGACTTTCTCCTTTTTTGTCTTCCCACATAACCCCTACCATTATACCTTATTCCACCATAGTGCTATATCCAGGGCTTGCGCTCATGTATTGCATAAGAGTTGAAAAGGTGGAAGCGCGTTAAAAGTATGAACCAATTGCTTGGCTAAAACCGGGGTCGTACATGATATGAATATTTTGTGTGGGGAAGATGGAGCATAGCCAGACTATATGATTTTATAGGGATAACTTGCTTTGGCTATGTTATTTTGATAAGACATAATTGCTTAGTTAGTATGCTTGAAGTATTATTGTTTTTATGTCAACATTAAACTGTTATCTTGAATCGTATCAAATCTGAACATTCATGCCACAATAAGAAGAATTACATTGAAATTATGCCAAGTAGCATTCCGCATCAAAAATTCTGTTTTTATCATTTACCTACTCGAGGACGAGCAGGAATTAAGCTTGGGGATGCTTGATACGTCTCCAACGTATCTATAATTTTTGATTGCTTCATGCTATATTATCTTCTGTTTTGGACATTATTGGGTTTTATTATTCACTTTTATATTATTTTTGGGACTAACCTATTAACCGGAGACCCAGCCTAGAATTGCTGTTTTTTGCCTATTTCAGAGTTTCGCAGAAAAAGAGTATCAAACGGAGTCCAAACGGAATGAAACCTTCGGGAACGTGATTTTCGGAACGAACGTGATCCACAGGACTTGGACCCTACGTCAAGACATCAAACAGGAGGCCACGAGGTAGGGGCGCGCCTACCCCCCCCCCTAGGCGCGCCCTCCACCCTCGTGGGCCCCCTGTTGCTCCACCGACGTACTCCTTCCTCCTATATATACCTACATACCCCCAAACGATCAGAAACGGAACCAAAAACCTAATTCCACCGCCGCAACCTTCTGTACCCACGAGATCCATCTTGGGGCCTGTTCCGGAGCTCCGCCGGAGGGGGCATCGATCACGGAGGGCTTCTACATCAACACCATAGCCTCTCCGATGATGTGTGAGTAGTTTACCTCAGACCTTCAAGTCCATAGTTATTAGCTAGATGGCTTCTTCTCTCTTTTTGGATCTCAATACAATGTTCTCCCCCTCTCTCGTGGAGATCTATTCGATGTAATCTTCTTTTGCGGTGTGTTTGTTGAGACCGATGAATTGTGGGTTTATGATCAAGTTTATCTATGAACAATATTTGAATCTTCTCTGAATTCTTTTATGTATGATTGGTTATGTTTGCAAGTCTCTTCGAATTATCAGTTTGGTTTGGCCTACTAGATTGATCTTTCTTGCAATGGGAGAAGTGCTTAGCTTTGGGTTCAATCTTGCGGTGTGCTTTCCCAGTGACAGTAGGGGCAGCAAGGCACGTATTGTATTGTTGCCATCAAGGATAACAAGATGGTTTTTCTATCATATTGCATGAATTTATCCCTCTACATCATGTCATCTTGCTTAAAGCGTTACTCTGTTCTTATGAACTTAATACTCTAGATGCATGCTGGATAGCGGTCGATGTGTGGAGTAATAGTAGTAGATGCAGGCAGGAGTCGGTCTACTTGTCTCGGACGTGATGCCTATATACATGATCATACCTAGATATTATCATAACTATGCTCAATTCTGTCAATTTCTCAACAGTAATTTGTTCACCCACCGTAAAAACTTATGCTCTTGAGAGAAGCCACTAGTGAAACCTATGGCCCCCGGGTCTATTTCCATCATATTAATCTCCCGACAACAAGCTATTTCTGGCGCCGTTTTTATTTTGTTTTCTTTACTTTGCATCTTTATTATAAAAATACCAAAAATATTATCTTATCATATCTATCAGATCCCACTCTCGTAAGTGACCATGTAGGGATTGACAACCCCTTATCGCGTTGGTTGTGAGGATTTATTTGTTTTGTGTAGGTGCGAGGGACTCGCGCGTAGCCTCCTACTGGATTGATACCTTGGTTCTCAAAAACTGAGGGAAATACTTACGCTACTTTGCTGCATAACCCTTTCCTCTTCAAGGGAAAACCAACGCAGTGCTCAAGAGGTAGCAATGTACCGCGTGTGCATAATTACACACTTAAAATACCTTGGGCAATGCCGGAGACACATTGTGGATGAGGTTCATAGTGTGGCTCGGCCCTATTTGGACCTTAACCTTTTTCCCCTTCCTTTTTTTTCTCATATTACAGGTTCGTTAAAACCTAATCACTTCACGGTCGTACAAGGGCTCTTTCGCAGGGCCCCCTCTATACACGCGATCGTCGATTTCTCCTCTTAAAGGATTCGGCGCCAAGGCGACAGCGGCGCAGACGTGTGGCAGGGCGTCAAGGGAATCTTCAAGAATACCTTTCCTTTTTTTGGCCCTGTATATAGCTTTACCTTGTGTACAACTTCTCGGTATGTAAAATAGCCTTGATCTTTATGGCATTATCTGTAATAGCACGTTTTGACATATCAATCAGACTATAACGGAAACGGTGTTTCACCAACCCCTGTTCGGTATTGGTTTATTCATAAATCTGTATTCCGTCTTTGTGTCAGATTGCCATATATACTTTGGTACGGCTTAAATGCCAGGGGCTCTATTCGGCCACACATATTCCCAAAAAAAAGTCCGAATACTTCTAGAGTATACTTCGGCGTCCCGAATATTGCATTATATGCATCAGCTCAGAATCATGTCTTTGGTCAATTGTTGGGTTGCCGGCTCCTGTGATTACTACCTTATGTTCCGCTTGTTCGGCTAGGGTAGTAAAGGGAGAACTACTGCGATTGTGTTTCTTATTCATCCGGTCAAACACCTCAGTAGAGAAAGACGAAAACTGACTGTCATGATACGCCGAGAGCTGGTCAGCGATTCGGCAACTTGCTATAAATCTCTTGCGATTTCTTCCGTATTATACAAAGGACTAGCCTTTGTCTGGTCACGTGCCTAAGGCATCCCAGTTCGGATAGCCGCATACGCACCAGGGGCTAGTACCTAGTCCCACCATCAAACTCCTATGGCTAAGTGAAAGTGATAAAGCCGCATAGTCTGATTGCCTGGTTCGCTGCGCAGACACCTCCTTTACGGACCAAGACGTTGGGTCAAGTGTGATCGTGCGCTATTCCGAACACCCCTGTAGCATCTACGTGGGGGCTGAAGCCGACGACTGGCAAACTCTAAGAATTAAAAACGGCGCACAGGAGGAAAGTAATTTCAGATAAAAGCATACATATATGACAGGCCCTGGTTCATAACACAAAGTCTGGATAAATATATTACATTCACTCAAACATGATATCCTTTGAGCATTGGCCCTCTACTATTCGGGCACCCTCCAAGACGTCGTCAAAATACCACTCCGGTTTGTGGTGGTCCTTGCCTTTGGGTGGGCCCTCGGTCGCCACGACGGTGGCCTTCATCGTCGCCCAGTGCATCTTGACATGGGCAAAGGCCATCCGCGCACCCTCTATGCATGCTGAGTGCTTTACAGCTTCAACTCGGGGCGGTGAGTCGGCGAGTCGCTTCACCAGGCCGAAGTAGCTGCTAGGAATCGGTTCGGTTGGCCAATGCCAGACTATGATGTCCTTCATGGCCAAGCCGGACATCCTATGCAGCTTCACCAGTTGCATCATCTGGTTGTTCAATAGCGCCGGACGCTCCGACGCCAGGAACTATGACCAAAAGAGCTTCTCCGTTGTGTTCCCCTCCTAGGCCCGGAAGAACTACGCGGCATCGGCAGCACTCTTCGGAAGATCCGCAAAGGCGTCTGGAGGACTCCACGGTCGAGTGAGCAAGGCATATCTCTGACCGCCAAATATACTCTGCAAAAGAAACGGCTTACCAGCCACTATCTGTTTGGCCTACCAGATCTCCTCCCGAGCCGCCCGGGACTCGGTCCGCGCCTCTTTGGCCTCTTGGAGGGCCTTGGCGAGATCGACCGCTTGGGCCGCACTCTTCTCCTCCAAGGCCTCGCACTTGCCGATGGCGTCCTTCAGCTCTTGCTCTACCTCGGCCACCCTCTCCTCGTGCTGGCGGCGGGCGACCTGTTCGGCCTTTAAATCCGCAGCCGCTTTATCAGCGGCCACTTTGATCGCCTTTGCCTGCTCCTTGGCTTGGGCAAGGGCGCTCTTGAGGGTCTCAACCTCAGCCGCGCTACCTGCAATCATACCCATAGTAGTGTATGAGCTTAACTCTGAATTTGTATATCACTTCAGGCATATAAGAGCTCTTTTAAACATACCTTGCGCCTCATCGAACCGCTTGTTAATGCAGACGATCTCCTCATCAGCCAGCTGCAGCTTCTGATTGACTTCGGAAACTTCAGCCACCTGGGCGGTTGCCGCCAACAGGGAAGCCTGTTATAAAATAGAAAAGTATGTCACCTCTTTTGAATACTATGTGATCCTCTGTTCAGCATTTTTTTTTAAAGCCGAACACAGTCTCAAGGGCAACTATCTATATACAGGCATATTTCCTTCATATGAAAAGCGTCCAAGAGTATTACGTCGCATACCTCGAAGCCTGTTAGCAAGCTGGTGACGGCTTTGTTCAGCCCGCTCTTGGCGGACTGAACCTTCTCAACCACCACACCCATCAGGGTGCGGTGCTCCTCCATGATGGAAGCACGTCATAGTGCCTCCACCAGAGCGTTCGGTGCCTCCAGATTAGTGGAGGTCACCGCTGGAGTCGACTCTCCCCCTCCTTCAAAGGGGGTTGCTCGCTTGATTCCGGAGCCATATGGGTCTCCAGAATAGTGTTCGGCTGGGGGCCGGACTGGTTAGGGGGCGGCCTCCCCACCTCTCCGTGGCCCGGAGAGGCCCTTTGGGACAACACCTCGGTGTCATCCACAGTGGTTGGCGGAGAGGCTCACGGAGGCATCTCGCTCTCCACCATCTCTGGCGCCAGCGAGCTCCCCTCATATATCGATGGATTGGGGAGGTCGCCGGCAAGACTGAAATACACACAGCATAATGTGTTATATTGAAAACATAAAGGGTCGAATATTTGTAAAGTTTCCTTTGATACTTACAATGCGGCCAGGGGCTTTGCCCTGGGGTGCCTCTTGGGGATGGGTTCGGTATCCGAATCCGAACCATCCGATAGGTTATCTTCCCCCTCTTGGACACCCCCTCCTCCGGGTCTACAGAGGCTGCCCTTTACTTCTCCCCCCCCACCCTTGAGCGGAGAGTCACTTTCCGCCTCCTCCTCCTCTTCGTCTTCATCTCCCTCGTGGGAGGAGAGGGCTTCGGTCTCTCCAAACACTGCGTTCGAAGTACCCTTACGGCGGAGGCCGCCCTTGGCCTCCTTGCTCTTCTTCTTGGCCTTCTTTTCCGACGCCTGCTAGGGCGCCGGAACCAGCATCTTCGTAAGCTGGGGCGTGGCTGGATCTTCAGGTAGCGGTGCCGGACACTTAATCCGCTCCGCTTTCGCTGTCCAGCCATGTGAGAGGGACGGAAAATTCATTATGCCTAAGAATTTATGGACCAAGTGTATGTTCGAATAACACACTTACCGGAGTGGTCGGATTCGCGCTGTCGAGTGATACGTCTCCAACGTATCTATAATTTTTGATTGTTCCATGCTATTATATTACCAATCTTGGATGTTTTATATGCATTTGTATGCTATTTTATATGATTTTTGGGACTAACCTATTAACCTAGAGCCCAGTGCCAGTTTCTGTTTTTTCCTTGTTTTTGAGTATCGCAGAAAAGGAAAACCAAACGGAGTCCAATTGACCTGAAATTTCACGGAGATTATTTTTGGACCAGAAGAAGCCCACAAAGTATCGAAGATGGGCCAGAAGAGTCCCGAGGCACCCTCGAGGTTGGTGGGCGCGCCCCCTACCTCGTGGCCGACTCGGAGACCCCCCTGACGTGAGACCTACGCCAAAAATTCCTATATATACAGAAACCTCCAGAAAATAACCTAGATCGGGAGTTCCACCGCCGCAAGCCTCTGTAGCCACCAAAAACCAATCGGGACCCCGTTCCGGCACCCTACCGGAGGGGGAATCCCTCACCGGTGGCCATCTTCATCATCCCGGCACTCTCCATGACGAGGAGGGAGTAGTTCACCCTCGGGGCTGAACATCGTATAATCATACCCACGGATACTTGAGGTGACATTGGAGTATCTAGGTGACATTAGGGTTTTGATTCATTTGTGTCTTAAGGTGTTATTCTAGTACGAACTCTAGGGTAGATCGAATGGAAAGAATAGCTTTGTGTTATTTTACTACGGACTCTTGAATACATCGATCAGAAAGAATAACTTTGAGGTGGTTTCGTACCCTACCATAATCTCTTTGTTTGTTCTCCGCTATTAGTAACTTTGGAGTGACTCTTTGTTGCATGTTGAGGGATAGTTATATGATCCAATTATGTTATTATTGTTGAGAGAACTTGCACTAGTGAAAGTATGAACCTTAGGCCTTGTTTCCTAGCATTGCAATACCGTTTTCGCTCACTTTTATCATTAATTACCTTGCTGTTTTTATATTTTCAGATAATAAAAACCTATATCTACCATCCATATTGCACTTGTATCACCATCTCTTCGCCGAACTAGTGCACCTATACAATTTACCATTGTATTGGGTGTGTTGGGGACACAAGAGACTCTTTGTTATTTGGTTGCAGGGTTGTTTGAGAGAGACCATCTTCATCCTATGCCTCCCACGGATTGATAAACCTTAGGTTATCCACTTGAGGGAAATTTGCTACTAACCTACAAACCTCTGCACTTGGAGGCCCAACAACGTCTACAAGAAGAAGGTTGTGTAGTAGACATCAAGCAGTTTCTGGCGCTGTTGCCGGGGAGGTGAGTGGTTGAAGGTATATCTTTAGATCTTGCAATCAAATCTTTTAGTTTCTTGCAAGGTTGTCAGAATCGCGATTTTGAATCGGATCGGAGCTCTGATGGTAGAATCATAAATCGTAGAATCTTCACTACCAGGATCGTAGAAACGTAGATTTTATGAACTAAAATCGTAGAATCAGATGGGTAAGTTTGGATCGTGAAGTCGTAGAATCGTATAACAGAATCGCGATTCTAACAACCTTGGTTTCTTGTTTTATCACTAGTTTAGTTTATAAAAGAAAACTACAAAAAATGGAATTAAGGGTGACTCGTATGCTTCATCTTTTTAATGTCTTTCATGAAAATGATGGAAAGGAAAATTGTGCTCAAGTATTAGAAGAAGAATTACATCGAATGCTTGGCATAAAATATGTGAAAGATGAGCATGATTGCAATGTTGTTAGTATGAATTCTTTGAATACCCATGATGCTAATGATATGCAAAGCCACAAGCTTGGGGGTGCTATGTTTGATGAAGATGATATTTTTTGTCCCCCAAGTTTTGATGAGCAAATTTATTATGATGATAGTATGCCTCCTATTTATGATGATTATATTGATGAAAGTGGGTTTGGAAGAGTGTCAACTTTAGGAAGTAAGTGTGAACTTTAGGAAGTAAGTGTCAACTTTAGGAAGTAATGATCCCACTATTTTGGAGGATGTTGAATATTATCGTGATAATTATGAAAGTGGATTTGGAGAGGTCATGACTTTATTTAGTGATGAATCCACTATTTCGGAAGAGGTTCCAATTGATCATGAGAACAAAGTTGCTATCTATGATGATTATTGTGATGACTTGTATGCTATTAAGAATAATGGTAACCATGAAACTTGTAATCTTGATTTTAATTTTCAATTGGATTATGCCTCACATGATAGTTATATTGTTAAATTCATTCATGATGCTACTGAAAATTATTATGAGGGAGGAATATATGCTTGTAGGAATTGCAATAATATCAAGTTTCCTCTCCGTGTTAAATTTTTTGAAGCTATGCTTGTTTTGCTTTCCTATGCTAGTCGATTCTTGTTCCCATAAATTGTTTGCTCACAAAATCCCTATGCATAGGAAGTGGGTTAGACTTAAATGTGCTAGTCATATTCTTCATGATTCTCTCTTTATGTTTCAATTCTTATCTTTTATGTGAGCATCATTGAAATCATCATGCCTCGCTAGGGGCATTAAACGTTAGCGCTTGTTGGGAGGCAACCTATTTTTGTTCTTTTATTTTTGCTCCTGTTTAATAATAAATAATTCATCTAGCCTCTGTTTAGATGTGGTTTTATGTTTTAATTAGTGCTTGTGCCAAGTAGAACCTTTGGGAAGACTTGGGTGAAGTCTTTGCGATCTTGCTGTAAAAAACAGAAACTTTTGCGCTCATGAGATTAGCTGCAATTTTTTACTGGAGAATGCTTTTAGGCTTATTATTTTCTCAGATGATTAATAGACAAATTCCTCACGTCCACCAATTTATTTCAGAATTTTTGGAGTTGCAGAAGTATACGTTTGATACAGATTACTACAGACTGTTCTGTTTTTGACAGATTCTGTTTTTCGTGTGTTGTTTGCTTATTTTAATGAATCTATGAGTAGTATCGGAGGGTATGAACCATAGAGAAGTTGGAATACAGTAGATATTACACCAATATGAATTTAGAATGAGTTCACAACAGTACCTAAGTGGTGATTTATTTTCTTATACTAACGGAGCTTACGAGTTTTCTGTTAAGTTTTGTGTTGTGAAGTTTTCAAGTTTTGGGTAAAGATTCGATGGACTATGGAATAAGGAGTGGAAAGAGCCTAAGCTTGGGGATGCCCAAGGCACCCCAAGGTAATATTAAAGGACAACCAAGAGCCTAAGCTTGGGGATGCCCCGGATGGCATCCCCTCTTTCGTCTTCGTTCATCGGTAACCTTACTTGGAGCTATATTTTTATTCACCACATGATATGTGTTTTGCTTGGAGCATCTTTTTATTTTATTTTGTTTTGCTTGCTGTTTGAATAATATACCAATATATGAAATTCTTAAATGTTAGAGAGTCTTCACATAGTTATATAATTATTCAACTACTCATTGATCTTCACTTATATCTTTTGGAGTAGTTTGTCATTTGCTCTAGTGCTTCACTTATACCGTCTTAGAGCATGGCCGTAGTTTTATTTTGAAGAAATTGTTGATCTCTCATGCTTCACTTATATTATTTTGAGAGTCTTTTAGAACAGCATGGTAATTTGCTTTGGCTACAAAATTAGTCCTAATATGATAGTCATCCAAGATGGGTATAATAAAAACTTTCATATAGAGTGCATTAAATACTATGATAAAATTGATACTTGATAGTTGTTTTGAGATATAAAGGTGGTAATTGTGGAATTGAGAAATACTTGTGTTGAGGATTGCAAGTCCCGTAGCATGCACGTATGGTAAACGTTGTGTGACAAATTTGAAGCATGGGGTGTTCTTTGATTGCTTTCCTTATGAGTGGCGGTCGGGGACGAGCCATAGTCTTTTCCTACCAATCTATCCCTCTAGGGGCATGCGTAGTAGTACCTTGCTTAGAGGGCTAATAAACTTTTGCAATAAGTATATGAGTTCTTTTTGACTAATGTGAGTCCATGGATCATACACACTCTTACCTTTCCGCAATTTGCTAGCCTCTACGGTACCGTGCATTGCCCTTTCTCACCTTGAGAGTTGGTGCAAACTTCGCCGGTGCATCCAAATCCCGTGATACGATACGCTCTATCACACATAAGCCTCCTTATATCTTCCTCAAAACAGCCACCATACCTACCTATTATGGCATTTCCATAGCCATTCCGAGATATATTGCCATGCAAATTTCCACTGTTTCATTTATTATGACATGCTCCATCATTGTCATATTGCTTTGTATGATCATGTAGTTGACATCGTATTTGTAGCTAAGCCACTTTCATAATTCTTTCATACATGTCACTCTTGATTCATCGCATATCCCGGTACACCGCCGGAGGCATTCACATAGAGTCATATTTTTGTTCTAGTATCGAGTTGTAACATTGAGTTATGAGTAAATAAAAGTGTGATGATCATCATTATTAGAGCATTGTCCCATGTGAGGAAATAATGATGGAGACTATGAAAAAAAAGGCTAAAGAAGCCCAAATAAAAAAAGAGGCCAAAGAAGCCCAAACAAAAAAATGAGAGAAAAAGAGAGAAGGGACAATGTTACTATCCTTTTTCCACACTTGTGCTTCAAAATAGCACCACGATCTTCATGATCGAGAGTTTCTTATTTTGTCACATTCATATACTAGTGGGAATTTTTCATTATAGAACTTGGCTTGTATATTCCAATGATGGGCCTCCTCAAAATGCCCTAGGTCTTCGTGAGCAAGCAAGTTGGATGCACACTCACTTAGTTTCTTTTGATGAGATTTCATACACTTGTCGATCTAGTGCATCCGTTGCATGGCAATCCCTACTCCTCGCATTGACATCAATTGATGGGCATCTCCATAGCCCGTTGATTAGCCACGTCAATGTGAGACTTTTTCCTTTTTTTGTCTTCTCACATAACCCCCATCATCATATGCTATTCCACCCGTAGTGCTATATCCATGGCTTGCGCTCATGTATTGCGTGAGGGTTGAAAAGGCTGAAGCGCGTTAAAAAGTATGAACCAATTGCTCGGCTTGTCATTGGGGTTGTGCATGATGGGAGAATTTTGTGTGACGAAAATGAAGCATGGCCAAACTATATGATTTTGTAGGGATAAGCTTTCTTTGCCTATGTTATTTTGATAAGACATAATTGCTTGGTTAGTATGCTTGAAGTATTACTATTTTTATGTCAATATTAAACTTTTATCTTGAATCTTTTGGATCTGAACATTCATGCCACAATAAAGAGAATTACATTGAAAATTATGTGAGGTAGCATTCCACATCAAAAATTATGTTTTCATCATTTACCTACTCGAGGACGAGCAGGAATTAAGCTTGGGGATGCTTGATACGTCTCCAACGTATCTATAATTTTTGATTGTTCCATGCTATTATATTATCAATCTTGGATGTTTTATATGCATTTGTATGCTATTTTATATGATTTTTGGGACTAACCTATTAACCTAGATCCCAGTGCCAGTTTCTGTTTTTTCCTTGTTGTTGAGTATCGCAGAAAAGGAAAACCAAACAGAGTCCAATTGACCTGAAATTTCACGGAGATTATTTTTGGACCAGAAGAAGCTCACGGAGTATCGAAGATGGGCCAGAAGAGTCCCGAGGCACCCACGAGGGTGGGGGGCGCACCCTACCCCCCTGGGCGCGCCCCCTACCTCGTGCCTGACTCGGAGACCCCCCTGACGTGAGACGTACGCCAAAAATTCCTATAAATGCATAAACCTCCAGAAAATAACCTAGATCGGGAGTTCCGCCGCTGCAAGCCTCTGTAGCCACCAAAAACCAATCAGGACCCCGTTCCGGCACCCTGCCGGAGGGGGAATCCCTCACCAGTGGCCATCTTCATCATCCCGGCGCTCTCCATGATGAGGAGGGAGTAGTTCATCCTCAGGGTCGAGGGTATGTACCAGTAGCTATGTGTTTGATCTCTCTCTCTCTCGTGTTCTTGATTTGACATGATCTTGATGTATCGCGAGCTTTGCTATTATAGTTGGATCTTATGATGTTTCTCCCCCTCTATCTCCTTGTAATGGATTGAGTTTTCTCTTTGAAGTTATCTTATCAGATTGAGTCTTTAAGGATTTGAGAACACTTGATGTATGTCTTGCGTGGGATACCCGTGGTGACAATGGGGTATTCTATTGATTCACTTGATGTATGTTTTGGTGATCAACTTGTGGGTTCCGTGACCTTGGGAATCTATGCATAGGGGTTGGCACACGTTTTCGTCTTGACTCTCCGGTAGAAACTTTGGGGTATTCTATTGATTCACTTGATGTATGTTTTGGCGATCAACTTGCGGGTTCCGTGACCTTGGGAATCTATGCATAGGGGTTGGCACACGTTTTCGTCTTGACTCTCCGGTAGAAACTTTGGGGCATTCTTTGAAGTTCTTTGTGTTGGTTGAATAGATGAATCTGAGATTGTGTGATGCATATCATATAATCATACCCACGGATACTTGAGGTGACATTGGAGTATCTAGGTGCATTAGGGTTTTGATTGATTTGTGTCTTAAGGTGTTATTCTAGTATGAACTCTAGGATAGATCGAACGGAAAGAATAGCTTCGTGTTATTTTACTACGGACTCTTGAATACATCGATCAGAAAGAATAACTTTGAGGTGGTTTCGTACCCTAGCATAATCTCTTCGTTTGTTCTCCGCTATTAGTGACTTTGGAGTGACTCTTTGTTGCATGTTGAGGGATAGTTATATGATCCAATTATGTTATTATTGTTGAGAGAACTTGCACTAGTGAAAGTATGAACCTTAGGCCTTGATTCCTAGCATTGCAATACCATTTTCGCTCACTTTTATCATTAGTTACCTTGCTGTTTTTATATTTTTAGATTATAAAAAACTATATCTACCATCCATATTTCACTTGTATCACCATCTCTTCGCCGAACTAGTGCACCTATACAATTTACCATTGTATTGGGTGTGTTGGGGACACAAGAGACTCTTTGTTATTTGGTTGCAGGGTTGTTTGAGAGAGACTGATGCGGAGCATCCTATGGACATCACCATGTCAAGAGTCCATTCGGCGAGTGACACGTGCGACATCTACTTCACATACGCAAAGGTGAATCATCTCCTTTACACGTGCAAACTTGACCCCTTCGAGGATGGTAAACTACTTGACACTCCACTCGTGTGCATGCATAGGTATTGTCGGAACACTACGGACGACGAGGAGGAGTGCAAGCGCCAAGGTACAACTACACCATCCGTGAGGGAGGCCTGGAAGCGACGACGTTAGAAGACGGAGCTTCTGAAGCTACAGCGGCCGGACATCCGGGCCAAAGGCCGGACATCCGGCGCCTATGCAGCCGCCAAGGAGCTGCACCAACAGACGGCCAACAGCATCAGCGGCCGGACATCCGGCGCCAGCCCCGGACATCCGGCGCCTCGCCAAAGCCCGGACATCCGGCCCTTCCCCTGGAAATCCGGCATCGACGACAGAAGACATCCAGAAGTTTTACCCTCCATCCCGGACATCCGGCCCCCAGCCCGGACATCCGGCCCCTCCTGAAGCCCCGGACATCCGGCCCGTCACCCGGACATCCGGCCACCCCTGTCTGTGCACAGTAAGGGCCGAGGCCCGTGTACCCCTTCGACCCCCTAGACTATATATACTCTTTCTGCTCCATCTTTCTAGGGTTAGCAAAGGATTAACTCATTTAGAGATAGAGCTTTCCTTATCCATATCGGATCTACTCCACGAGAGAGACTGCAGCCCCTCTACAGAGAAGATCCACCTTGGATTCAAGACCCCTCACGGGAAGATCCCCTCGTGGATTTAAGACCTCCTCACGGAGAAGAACCGGCTACCGTTTGTATGGTCCGTTGTTGACTTTGGATCTTGTATCTTACCTTTGTGTTCATCGATCTAGCGCATGTGTGGTCTATTCTTGTTGGTTGAGTGATTTCTCTCGTGTTCCTCTCGTGTTTCCCCTCGTGTTCATCACGTTCTTCGTAGGGATCCGCTCCTTTCGTGAAAGATCGGCCATCTAGGGTTCTGCCCTACATCATCTTGGTATCATGAGCCACGTTGATCACGATTTCGGAGCCTCCCCGTTGTGTTTTCTAGCCTAGTTTTGTTGATTTTGTCCCAAAATTCGAAAATCCCCACCAAAAAATAGCCCCAATTTTTTTTGTGATTTGTTGGTTTGATGATGTTTTGTTGAATTTGATCCGTGGATTTGCTTTGTTACTTGTGGATCTAGCTTTCCCCCCAATTTTCCCCACTTTCCATCCATGAAATCTCTCCAATTTTGCCCCCGAAATCATCAATTTCCGCCCCCAAAATCGAGTTCCTCGAGTTCATCCTCGGATTTGGAGCCCGGACATCCGGCCCGTGGCCCGGACATCCAGCTCCTGGAGCGCATTTTCGCGCGCGGTTCTGGACATCAAGTCCCGGAAATCCGGCCAAAGCCCCGGATGTCCGACCCCTGGGATTTCAGCTTTCACCGTTTCACCGTTTTGTGCATAACTTCCACATCCGGAGTCCGATTTTCGCGTTCTTTAGCTCGTTGAGTAGCTATTGACATCCTCTATCCATCTAGATAGGTCCCATCCCCATTTGACTCCATCAAATTTTGACAACTTTGGCATCTTTGCCTAGGGCTTCCACCACAACATCCGCATAACCACCACCGACTTCCGCAACCTAACCAATTTTGTTCCCCTTAGCATTTGTGGTTGTTTGAGTTGTGATTCGAGTCTCCTAAGGTGTTTAGGCTACTTAGGGATGGTTGCTTATTCATCAACCACCACCATAACTTCCGCATAGGCTTACCCGCCATACACTTCCACCACTCCATATAACCCAATTTTGTTTGTGTTGTGAGTTGTGTCTCCTAAGGTGTTTCGGCTACTTAGGGACGTGCTTCCAACCCCGACATCGTGTATAGTTCACCACCTTACCCTCCATTTCCGCATTGCGTTTCAAAACCCCATCATTGCATTTCCGCAATCCCATTGAGCTTGCGCCAAACCACCACCGCTTTCCACTACCATCGTTTTGACTTTTGTCCTTGAGATTTTGAGTTGTGGTTTTTCCGTTTCCTAAGGTGTTTCGGCTACTTAGGGACGAGTCTCCATCATCTTGGTATCTACATCAAGAACACCGCCACTCATCATCGCCAAGGACGGTAACCTCGAGGACACCATTGTATATTCCCCTTGCAATTGCATTGATAACCCCTAGCCCATTTTGCGTCACTTGCCTATCGAGACTAGCCATTTGAGTATTGCCGGCAACGTTACTTGTGCACATTAGTGATTGACACCTCCCATTGCATACATACCATACCATATTGGTATCATATCATCTCTTGTGTCACAAGTTTGTTCCCGCATACACACTATTGCTATCTTGGTTTGTGCATTTTGCAAGTGGCCATACATACAAAAAAACAATAAGCTTTTAAGCAAAAGAGAAAGAGCAAAGAAGCTTGTAAGCAAGTGCCATAGCATCATACCACATTGCATATAAGATTGTCATATCCGATCATCTTGGATCATCTTGAGAGAAACACCGGGAATCATACATACATAGCATACTTGGGATAGAAGTTTATCCATTTTGCATATCATAGGTTGTGCACAAGTGTCGTATCCGCCTATTGAGCAATCGTGCTAGCGTCTCTCTTGAGTTGTGCAACACGAGCGTTTTCCGTGGACTCCACATTTTGTGCTCATTCCTTGGTTGCACGACCCCATTTATCTATCCGTGTGTGTGTTTTCGTGTGCCACTCTTTGCTATTGGTCTACTTGTTTCACTTGCGAATTTGTGAATCTCTTTCAACATTATTGACTCTTGCTAACATTTTGCATCAAATTTTTTGTGCCACTATCCTCACCGAGCTCCACTATAAGCCTTACTTGTGTAGGTGTGAGAAACCGACAAGAATTGGTACCAATTGTGTTATTTCCTTGTTACACATTGAGTGATCATTGATCCATCTTCAACATCGGTCAAGGTACATTTGGTATCGTTCTTCTCTTTCTCCCACTCACATTTGCTCGAGTCTTGTGATGGATAGGCAAGGCATTTCACTTTCGGTCTACAACAACGACGAGTTCGATGCCACGAACAACTCCAACGACGCCAAGAAGCAAGCTCAAATGGAGGAGATCAAATCCCTCATCAAGTCATACAAGCGATCTTCCTCATCTTCGAGAAGACGCTCAAGAGCACATGCCTCCGAGCTACCATCTCCGGCAAGGTCACATCGGCATCGACACCATCACCACCAAGAACGTGAAGGTCAAGAGCTCTACACCAACAACCGCTCAACGACTTCATCATCTCCCTTGGCATCTTCGCCAAGCGACTTCAAGGCATCTTCGCCTACGGATATACGGCATCTTCGCCAACAAGCACCTCAAGACTACGCTTAAGAGAAGCTCCACAAGCTCAAGTCCGCGACTTCCACGAGCTACTACGACCTCGACACCGACCATGAGATTCCTTTCTATGGGACTCAAGAACCCGAGGAGTATCTCGAGTGGGAGCACCTAATGGACGACTACCTCAAGCTACATCAAGTTCCTCCCGAAGATCAAGTGAAGTGCGCCACAAGAAACTTCCACGACTACGCCTCGACATGGTGGCTTCACACACCTTCGGAAACCCCCGACATGAATTGGCCCAAGACGAAGAAAGCTTTGCGGCGAGAGTTTGTGCCTCCAACCTACACGGAACAACTTCTACGCCAATTGGAGAACACCAACCAAGGATCCAAGTCCATCGACGCGTACTTCAAGGAGATGAAGATGGCCTTGCGACGAGCCGGCGTGGACGACTCCATGTCAATGAAGTTCCACTTCATGATGGGATTGAACAATGCCATCTCCAAGACCATCTTCCTCGAGAACTACAAGTCCCTCGACGACAACTACATTGGTACTCTCAAGGCGGAACAAGCACTCATGAAGGCCAAGGCTTCTCCACCCCAAGCACACTTCTCGAAGTCCAAACTCGAAGACGACGAGCTCCAAGACGCGCTTTGTGGCATTGATGATGCCGAGTCCTGCACGACTCTTTTTCAAGATGGTGCGGCGACGAGTACGACTACGGAGACCTTCAAGGACCAAGATTTTGAGGCAAGCGACATGGTGACGAGCAAGGATGATGCTTCCATCTTAGGAGGCGAGAGTGATGATGTGCCATCTTCGGCCTTCATCCACGGCGACGGCGATGAGATGGTTGAGTATTTCACTTCGACCACGGCGATGTATGATGACTTGAGTGACTTGTGCCACCATATTGAGAGTGAGAGTGACTTCACCACTAGCCCCATATCCGATGTGTTGCCCCAATTCCCATGTGAGGAGAGCCACAACCCCCACCACTTGAGTGAGATGAGTGACTCCACCATACGTGCGATTAAATGCACCTACTTTGAGGGAGTGAGTGAACCACCACATAGAGAGAGTGAGGAGATTTTGAACTCTAACGACTTAACCTCTACCTCTATTGTGTCTTCTCATTTGGTGCTAGGTCTCATTTATGATGACGCGCCGATTCACGACGACTCCGTCCTTCCTATGGACACGACGATGGCCATGGTGGAATATGATGCACCCCCCACATGGTTCCATCAAGATGAAGATGACCACCATTTGGTCTTTCCCACCTCACCTACACCACTTGAGTGGAATGACAAAGGTAACATAGGTGAAGGTGATGCTCTAGTCCCACTAGTGGACATTCTTGACATTGATTGCTTGCATGATGTTGATCAACCTATTACCATGCTTCATGCTAGTATGATTTCCCCATGCGATGATTTACCCATTTATGATGAGTTTGATGATTGCCATGTGGAGTCTATTAGTTGTGATGCCATGTTACATAGGATTTCTTGTGACAATTCTCTAGGTCACATCATGTTTGAAAACCCGCTTGACTTGTCATATGCTATGCATGAGATCAATCATATGTCATATTTGCAATCTCATCTTAGTGACTATGCATATGCCATTAAAATTAACCCAATTTGCACATATGGCATAGATGACAAGCCCATGCTTATTGGCATTTGTTTTTCTTGTGATGATATTGACATGCTCCCTTTGCATCATTTATCTCATATGCCATGCCATGACCACCTAGCTTCGGATATGCATTGTTGTGGATGTTGTCCATTTTCTCCATATGATTACAATATTGCTCATGAGGAGACCCCCATAGTTTCCTCATACATTTTAGGAGATTTTGATCCACCTATCCATTGCATGATCCCAATAATTATGTGCACAATATGCTCCCCATGAATCATAATGATATTGTTGTGCCATATACTAGTATGCTCAATTTGCATCCCCATCGTGTCATACATAACAACTATTCTTTCATGATGGATGACATGTTCTTATACCATGCATCAAATTTCTTTGAGCGATGCTTATCTTGTGCTAACACTCACTTGCACATACACATCATGATGGATGATGTATACATTTACCACGCGCACAATTTCTTTGGTTTGTGTCTCTTTTGTGTAGGTACCCATGAATACTTGTCAACCTCGCAATCCCACGAGTTGACAAAACAAGCTCTAGAGAGCAATGATGACTTGGGATCCCATGGATTGCCTTTCCCACCGCTCACTTCGCGCAAACACTTCGCGCATTTCTTTTACATGGCCCTCACATGGTTATGGGTTGTTGTCCATTATATATCATTTGCCCATCTTTCCATGTTCACTTTGCATGATATGCCCATTACTATGCCTTTGCCATGCATTTGTGACCCATGTTTTGCATTACACATGATGATTGATTCTAGTACTTGTATGTGTATTTGCAAGCGTGGTGGAGATATTGTTTGTTATTGCCATGATTGCTTTGTGCCCCATGCCTATGATGATACTATGATCTTGATTTGTGTTCGTGCTTGCGATATGTCATGTACATTGCCTATGCCTATTCTTTGCTCACATGACATGATTGCCATGATTTCCTCTAGTGTGTTGCATCTTCGCTCCACTAGTTTGCACGACTTGATTATTATTGCTCGCCTTGTTGCATCACCAATGATTTATACTTGCTCACTTCATGCGGTTGATGACAACTATCTACATGCTTTGCACATGACTACCTCTTTGCACCATATACCTAGTGCCATGAATATTGCCATTGTTGCATCATATTATTCGTGCACTTGTGCTTCTAATGGTTATGTGCAAGAGAAGAGAACCATCATGATGGATGATGTGTTTATCTACCATGCGCATACGTTCTTTGTTTTGTTGTGTGCATGTGTAGGATACTTGGACTTTGTGTCGACTTCCGCTTCACGTGAGTTGACCATTCGAGCTCTTGAGAGCGAGCCTCATACATTCGACCACGACTCGTTTCTACGCCACCTTTCCTACCACTTCGGCATTGTGAAGAATGCACAAGGACACGCCATCAAGGTGATATCTTTCTTGAGCATGGATATTGCGGATCATACTACTTGTGTTGCTTGCACCATGAGACTTATTGTTCATCTTGGACCACTTGATTGCACACTTGATAGAGATCTTGCTTCGACTTGTCATTTTCACCGTCCCATGCATCATGATATATATGCCTTGTGTGTTGCATCCAATTCTTGGATTACTTGCTCCTCTCATATGTTTGGTTGCAACAATGTCATCCCTTCACATATGCCATGTCCCATTGCTTGTCACATGATTGACTTGATTGCCTCGCACATGATGAACAATTTCTCTTTCTATTGTGTTGAGTGCCACACTATGTTCACTACACCCTATGCACATTATGCTTGGATTGTCTTGCACTTAACCCATGTGTTTAGACATCTCATCTTCTTAGGTGTCGTGAATGATTCCTATGCCTACCATAGACCTTTCATTGAGCGCTTTGCCCATGCTTGCTATGAACCTGAGGTAGATGCTTATTCTCTTGACACACATATTTGCATCTCTACCTCCAATTTACATGCTTGCCCCCATGATATCTTTGCTTGTGCTCGATTGATATACTTACATGCCATGTCTCAATCCTTTGTCACACGATATGCTTTGCATGATGACGACACTTGTTTGGTGAATCACCTCTTGAATGCTTGGTTTTGCACTAACGCTAACCACATTTGTTTTTCCAAGTGTTTGTTGTCCTTACTCCTTTTGAAGGAATCACAAGATGGTGCGACGTTGGAGAGTGCCCATTTCGAGCTTCAAGATGACACGTACTTGGTGAACGTCCACTTCTACACGGCGAAGCCATCTCTTTTCCATGGTGATTTGGTTTTCGATCCGAGGTCGGATCTTTCCCAAGGGAGGGGAGATGATGCGGAGCATCCTATGGACATCACCATGTCAAGAGCACATTCGGCGAGTGACACGTGCGACATCTACTTCACATACGCAAAGGTGAATCATCTCCTTTACACGTGCTCACTTGACCCCTTCGAGGATGGTATACTACTTGACACTCCACTCGTGTGCATGCATAGGTATTGTTGGAACACTACAGATGACGAGGAGGAGTGCAAGCGCCAAGGTACAACTACACCATCCGTGAGGGAGGCCTGGAAGCGACGACGGAAGAAGACGGAGCTGCTGAAGCTACAACGGCCGGACATCCGGGCCAAAGGCCGGACATCCGGCGCCTGTGCAGCCGCCAAGGAGCTGCACCAACAGAAGGCCAGCAGCATCAGCGGCCGGACATCCGGCGCCTCGCCAAAGCCCGGACATCCGGCCCTTCCCCCGGAAATCCGGCATCGACGACAGAAGACATCCAGAAGTTTTACCCTCCAGCCCGGACATCCGCCCCCCAGCCCGGACATCCGGCCCCTCCTGAAGCCCCGGACATCCGGCCCGTCGCCCGGACATCCGGCCACCCCTGTCTGCGCACAGTAAGGGCCGAGGCCCGTGTACCCCTTCGACCCCCTAGATTATATATACTCTTTCTCCTCCATCTTTCTAGGGTTAGCAAAGGATTAACTCATTTAGAGATAGAGCTTTCCTTATCCATATCGGATCTACTCCACGAGAGAGACTGCGGCCCCTCTACGGAGAAGATCCACCTTGGATTCAAGACCCCTCACGGGAAGATCACCTCGTGGATTCAAGACCTCCTCACGGAGAAGAACCGGTTACCGTTTGTATCGTCCGTTGTTGACTTTGGATCTTGTATCTTACCTTTGTGTTCATCGATCTAGCGCATGTGTGGTCTATTCTTGTTGGTTGAGTGATTTCTCTCGTGTTCCTCTCGTGTTTCCCCTCGTGTTCATCACGTTCTTCGTAGGGATCCGCTCCTTTCGTGAAAGATCGGCCATCTAGGGTTCCGCCCTACATCAGAGACCATCTTCATCCTACGCCTCCCACGGATTGATAAACCTTAGGTCATCCACTTGAGGGAATTTTGCTATTGTCCTGCAAACCTCTGCACTTGGAGGCCCAACAACGTCTACAAGAAGAAGGTTGTGTAGTATACATCATCGAGGCCGATGTCTTCGGTCTTCTTCGGCCACGTCTTCTGGGCCTTGAAGAGCAGCTTCCAGATCTCTTCATGTGTTCTGCCGAAGAAGCGCTACAGGGTCCGCGGACCCTCCGGATTGAACTCCCACATGTGGAGAGGCCGGGGTTGGCAGGGGAGGATCCGGCAGAAGAGCATCACCTGAATCACGTTAGTGAGACCGCTGTTCTTACTTATCATGTTTTTGATGTGCTTTTGCAGCATCATCACTTCCGCGGTCGACCCCCAGTCCAGACCCTTGTTGGTCCACGACACGAGCCGTGTAGGGTGTCCGGATCTGAACTCCGGATTGGCTGCCCACCTGGCGCTGTGGGGTTCGGTGATGTAGAACCACTCCTGCTGCCACACCTTGACAGTCTCTACGAAGGGCCCTTTAGGCCAAGTGGTGTTGGGGAGCTTGCTCACCATGGCGCCGCCGCAGTCCGCATGCTGCCTGTCGACCACCTTCGGCTTCACATTGAAGACTTCTAGCCATAGGCTGAAGTGTGGGGGATGTTGGGGAACGTAGCAATAATTCAAAATTTTCCTACGTGTCACCAAGATCAATCTAGGAGATGCTAGCAACGAGAGAGAGGGAGTGCATCTTCATACCCTTGAAGATCGCTAAGCGGAAGCGTTACAAGAACGCGGTTGATGGAGTTGTACTCGCGGCGATTCAAATCGCGGAAGACCCGATCTAGCGCCGAACGGACGGCGCCTCCGCGTTCAACACACGTACAGCCCGGGGACGTCTCCTCCTTCTTGATCCAGCAAGGGGAGAGGAGAAGTTGAGGGAGAACTCCAGCAGCACGACGGCGTGGTGGCAATGGAGCTCGTGGTTCTCCGGCAGAGCTTCGCTAAGCACTACGGAGGAGGAGGAGGAGTTGGAGGAGGAGAGCGCTGCGCCAGGCCAGGGGTGCAGCTGCCCTCTCACCCCTCCACTATATATAGGGGAAAGGGAGAGGGGGACGGCCCCTTAGATCCCATCTGGTGGGAGGGGCGGCGGCCAGGGAGGGTGGCTTGCCCCCCAAGTCAAGGGGGGCGCCCCCTCCAGGGTATCCCCCAACCCTAGGCGCATGGGCCCTAGGGGGAGGTTGGTGCCCAGCCCACTTAGGGGCTGGTTCCCTTCCACCTACAGCCCATAAGGCCCTCCGGGGCAGGTGGACCCTCCCGGTGGACCCCCGGAACCCCTTCGGTGGCCCCGGTACAATACCGGCATACCCCCGAATACTTTCGGTGACCGTATGATGACTTCCCATATATAAATCTTTACCTCCGGACCATTCCGGAACTCCTCGTGATGTCCAGGGCTCCGAACAACCTTCGGTAACCACATAATATTTCTCATAACAACTCTAGCGTCACCGAACCTTAAGTGTGTAGACCCTACGGGTTCGGGAACCATGCAGACATGACCGAGACATCTCTCCGGCCAATAACCAATAGCGGGATCTGGACACCCATATTGGCTCCCACATGTTCCACGATGATCTCATCGGATGAACCACGATGTCGGGGATTCAATCAATCCCGTATACAATTCCCTTCGTCAATCGGTATGTTACTTGCCCGAGATTCGATCGTCGGTATCCCAATACCTCGTTCAATCTCGTTACCGGCAAGTGTCTTTACTCGTTCTGTAACGCATGATCCCGTGACTAACTACTTAGTCACATTGAATAATGATGATGCATTACCGAGTGGGCCCAGAGATACCTCTCCGTCATACGGAGTGACAAATCCCAGTCTCGATTCGTGCCAACCCAACAGACACTTTCGGAGATACCTGTAGTGTACCTTTATAGCCACCCAGTTACGTTGTGACGTTTGGTACACCCAAAGCATTCCTACGGTATCCGGGAGTTGCACAATCTCATGGTCTAAGGAAATTATACTTGACATTAGAAAAGCTCTTAGCAAACGAACTACACGATCTTGTGCTATGCTTAGGATTGGGTCTTGTCCATCCCATCATTCTCCTAATGATGTGATCCCGTTATCAATGACATCCAATGTCCATGGTCAGGAAACCATAACCATCTATTGATCAACGAGCTAGTCAACTAGAGGCTTACTAGTGACATGTTGTGGTCTATGTATTCACACATGTATTACGGTTTCCAGTTAATACAATTATAGCATGAACAATAGACAATCATCATGAACAAGGAAATACAATAATAACCATTTTATTATTGCCTCTAGGGCATATTTCCAACAGTCTCCCACTTGCACTAGAGTCAATAATCTAGTTCACATCACTATGTGATTGTAATGAATCCAACACCCATGGGGTTTGTTCATATCTCGCTTGTGAGAGAGGTTATTAGTCAACGGGTCTGAACCTTTCAGATCCGTGTGTGCTTTACAAATCTCTATGTCATCTTGTAGATGTACCTACCACGCGCTACTTGGAGCTATTCCAAATAACTGCTCTACTATACGAATCCGGTTTACTACTCAGAGTCATCCGGATTAGTGTCAAAGTTTGCATCGACGTAACCCTTTACGACGAACTCTTTTACCACCTCCATATTCGAGAAAATTCCTTAGTCCACTAGTTACTAAGGATAAGTTCGACCGCTATCATGTGATCCATTCCTGGATCACTCTTGTACCCCTTGACTGACTCATGGCAAGGTACACTTCAGGTGCGGTACACTGCATAGCATACTGTAGAGCCTACGTCTAAAGCATAGGGGACGACCTTCGTCCTTTCTCTCTCTTCTGCCGTGGTCAGGTCTTGAGTCTTACTCAATACTCACACCTTGTAACACAGCCAAGAACTCCTTCTTTGCTGATCTATCTTGAACTCCTTCAAAATCTTGTCACGGTATGTATCCATTTGAAAGTATTATTAAGCGTTTTTGATCTATCCTTATAGATCTTGATGCTCAATGTTCAAGTAGCTTAATCTAGGTTTTCCATTGAAAAAAAAACTTTTCAAATAACCCTGTATGCTTTCCAGAAATTCTACATCATTTCTGATCAACAATATGTCAACAACATATACTCTTCAGAAATTCTATAGTGCTCCCACTCACTTCTTTGGAAATACAAGTTTCTCATAAACTTTGTAAAAACCCAAAATCTTTGATCATCTCATCAAAGAGTACATTCCAACTCCGAGATGCTTACTCCAATCCTTAGAAGGATTGCTGGAGCTTTGCATACTTGTTAGCATCTTTCAGGATTGACAAAACCTTCTGGTTGTATCACATACAACCTTTCCTCAAGAAAATCGTCGAGGAAACAATGTTTTGACATCCTATCTGCAAGATTTTCATAAATAATGCAGTAACTGCTAATATAATTCCAACAGACTCTTAGCATCGCTACGAGTGAGAAAGTCTCATCGCAGTCAACTCCTTGAACTTGCCGGAAAACATCTTAACGACAAGTCGAGCTTTCTTAATGGTGACACTTACCATCATTGTCTGTCTTCCTTTTAAAATCCATCTGCACCCAACAGCCTTACGACCATCAAGTAGTTCTTCCAAAGTCTATACTTTGTTTTATACATGGATCCTCTCTCGGATTTTATGGCCTCGAGCCATTCGTCGGAATCCGGGCCCACCATTGCTTCTCCATAGCTCGTAGGTTCATTGTTGTCTAGCAACATGACTTCCAAGACAGGATTACGTACCACTCTGAAGTAGCATGCATCCTTGTCGTCCTACAAGGTTTGGTAGTGACTTGATCCAAAGTTTCATGATTACTATCATAAGCTTCCACTTCAATTGGTGTAGGTGCCACAGGAACAACTTCCTGTGCCCTGCTCCACACTAGTTGAAGTCATGGTTCAATAACCTCATCAAGTCTCCACCATCCTCCCACTCAATTCTTTGGAGAGAAACTTTTCCTCGAGAAAGGACCCGTTTCTAGAAACAATCACTTTTGCTTCCGGATCTGAAATATGAGGTATACCCAACTGTTTTGGGTATTCTATGAAGATGCATTTATCCGTTTTGGGTTCGAGCTTATCAGCCTGAAACTTTTTCACATAAGCGTCGCAGCCCCAAACTTTTAAGAAACGACAACTTAGGTTTCTCTAAACCATAGTTCATACGGTGTCGTCTCAACGGAATTGTGTGGTGCCCTATTTAAAGTGAATGCGGTTGTCTCTAATGCCTAACCCATAAACAATAGTGTAATTCGATAAGAGACATCATGGTATGCACCATATCCAATAGGGTGCAGTTATGTTGTTCGGACACACCATCACACTATGGTGTTCCAGGCGGTATTAGTCGTGAAACAATTTCCACAATGTCTTAATTGTGTGCCAAACTCGTAACTCACATATTCATCTCTATGATCATATCATAGACATTTTATCCTCTTGTCACGACGATCTTCAACTTCACTCTGAAATTACTTGAACCTTTCAATAATTCAGACTTGTGTTTCATCAAGTAAATATTCTCAGCATCTACTCAAATCATCTGTGAAGTAAGAACATAATGATATCCACTGCGTGCCTCAGCACTCATTGGACTGCACACATCAAATGTATTCCTTCCAACAAGTTGCTCTCTTGTTCCATCTCACTGAAAACGAGGCCTTTCAGTCATCTTGCCCATGTGGTATGATTTGCATGTCTCATGTGATTCAAAATCAAGTGAGTCCAAACGATCCATCTGCATGGATTTTCTTCATGCGTATAAACCAATAGACATGGTTCGCATGTCTCAAACTTTTCAAAAACGAGTGAGTCCAAAGATCAATCAACATGGAGCTTCTTCATGCGTTTTATCCCAATATGACTCAAATAGCAGTGCCACAAGTATGTGGTACTATCATTACTATCTTATATCTTTTGGAATGAACATGTGTATCACTACGATCGAGATTCAATAAACCATTTTAGGTGCAAGACCATTGAAGGTATTATTCAAATAAAAAGAGTAACCATTATTCTCCTTAAATGAATAACCGTATTGTGATAAACATAATCCAATCATGTCTATGCTCAACGCAAACACCAAATAACAATTATTTAGGTTTAACACCAATCTCGATGGTAGAGGGAGCGTGCGATGTTTGATCACATCAACCTGGGAAACACTTCCAACACATATCGTCATCTCACCTTTAGCTAGTCTCCGTTTATTCCGTAGCCTTTTATTTCGAGTTACCAACACTTAGCAACCGAACCGGTATCTAATACCCTGGTGCTACTAGGAGTACTAGTAAAGTACACATTAATATAATGTATATCCAATATACTTCTGTCGACCTTGCCTGCCTTCTCATCTACCAAGTATCTAGGGTAGTTCTGCTTCAATGACCGTTCCCCTCATTACAGAAGCACTTAGTCTCGGGTTTGGGATCAACCTTGGGTTTCTTCACTAGAGCAGCAACTGATTTGCCATTTCATGAAGTATCCCTTCTTTCCCTTGCCCTTCTTGAAACTAGTGGTTTTACTAACCATCAACAATTGATGCTCCTACTTGATTTCTACTTTCGCGGTGTCAAACATCGCGAGTTGCTCAAGGATCATCATGTCTATCCCTGATATGTTATAGTTCATCACGAAGCTCCAGTTGCTTGGTGGCAGTGACTTTGGAGAACCATCAGTATCTCATCTGGAAGACAACTCCCACTCGATTCAAGCGATTGTAGTACTCAGACAATCTGAGCACATGCTCAACGATTGAGCTTTTCTCCCTTAGTTTGCAGGCTTAAGAAACTTGTCGGAGGTCTCACACCTCTTGACGTGGGCACAAGCCTGAAATACGAATTTCAGCCCTTGAAACATCTCATATGTTCCGCGACGTTTCAAAACGTCTTCGGTGCCTCAATTCTATACCATTTTAACATTACGCACTGAACTATCACGTAGTCATCAAAACGTGTATGTCAGATGTTCGCAACATCTACAAACGACGCTCGAGGTTCAGCACACCGAGCGGTGCATTAAGGACATAAGCCTTCTATGCAGCAATGAGGACAATCCTCAGTTTACGGACCCAGTCCGCATAATTGCTACTATCAACTTTCAACTAAATTTTCTCTAGGAACATATCTTAGTAGAACTAAAGCGTAAGCTACGACATAATTTGCAAAGACCTTTTGACTATGTTCATGATAATTAAGTTCATCTAATCAAATTTTTTTAATGAACTCCCACTCAGATAGACATCCCTCTTGTCATCTAAGTGATACATGATCCGAGTCAACTAGGCCGTGTCCGATCATCACGTGAGACGGACTAGTCATCATCGGTGAACATCTTCATGTTGATCGTATCTGCTATACGACTCATGTTCGACCTTTCGGTCTTCCGTGTTCCGAGGCCATGTCTGTACATGCTAGGCTCGTCAAGTCAACCTAAGTGTTTCGCATGTGTAAATCTGGCTTACACCCGTTGTATGCGAACGTTAGAATCTATCACACCCGATCATCACGTGGTGCTTCGAAACAACGAACCTTCGCAACGGTGCACAGTTAGGGGGAACACGTCTCTTGGAATTTTAGTGAGGGATCATCTTATTTATGCTACCGTCGTTCTAAGCAAATAAGATATAAACATGACAAACATCACATGCAAATCATAAAGTGACATGATATGGCCAATATCATTTTGCGCCTTTGATCTCCATCTTCGAGGCGCGGCATGATCACCTTCGTCACCGGCATGACACCATGATCTCCATCATCGTGTCTTCATGATGTTGTCTCGCCAACTATTACTTCTACTACTATGGCTAACGGTTAGCAATAAAGTAAAGTAATTACATGGCGTTTACATTGACACGCAGGTCATACGATAAATTAAGACAACTCCTATGGCTCCTGCCGGTTGTCATACTCATCGACATGCAAGTCGTGATTCCTATTCCAAGAACATGATCAATCTCATACATCACATATATAATTCATCACATCCTTTTGGCCATATCACATCACATAGCATATCCTGCAAAAACAAGTTAGACGTCCTCTAATTGTTGTTGCATGTTTTACGTGGCTGCTATGGGTTTCTAGCAAGAACGTTTCTTACCTACGCAAAAGCCACAACGGTGATATGCCAATTGCTATTTACCCTTCATAAGGACCCTCTTCATCGAATCCGATCCGACTAAAGTGGGAGAGACAGACACCCGCTAGCCACCTTATGCATCAAGTGCATGTCAGTCGGTGGAACCTGTCTCACGTAAGAGTACGTGTAAGGTCGGTCCGGGCCGCTTCATCCCACAATGCCGCCGAATCAAGATAAGACTAGTAACGGTAAGCAAATTGAACAAATCATCGCCCACAACTACTTTGTGTTCTACTCACGCATAGACCTAGCTCATGATGCCACTGTTGGGGAACGTAGCAATAATTCAAAATTTTCCTACGTGTCACCAAGATCAATCTAGGAGATGCTAGCAACGAGAGAGAGGGAGTGCATCTTCATACCCTTGAAGATCGCTAAGCGGAAGCGTTACAAGAACGCGGTTGATGGAGTCGTACTCGCGGCGATTCAAATCGTGGAAGATCCGATCTAGCGCCGAACGGACGGCGCCTCCGCGTTCAACACACGTACAGCCCGGGAACGTCTCCTCCTTCTTGATCCAGCAAGGGGAGCGGAGAAGTTGAGGGAGAACTCCAGCAGCACGACGGCGTGGTGGCAATGGAGCTCGTGGTTCTCGGGCAGAGCTTCGCTAAGCACTACGGAGGAGGAGTAGGAGTTGGAGGAGGAGAGGGCTGCGCTAGGCCAGGGGTGCGGCTGCCCTCTCACCCCTCCACTATATATAGGGGCAAGGGAGAGGGGGGCCGGCCCCTTAGATCCCATCTGGTGGGAGGGGCGGCGGCCAGGGAGGGTGGCTTGCCCCCCACGTCTAGGGGGGCGCCCCCTCCAGGGTTTCCCCCAACCCTAGGCGCATGGGCCCTAGGGGGAGGTTGGTGCCCAGCCCACTTAGGGGCTGGTTCCCTTCCACCTACAGCCCATAAGGCCCTCCGGGGCAGGTGGACCCTCCCGGTGGACCCCCGGAACCCCTTCGGTGGCCCCGGTACAATACCGACATACCCCCGAATACTTCCGGTGACCGTATGATGACTTCCCATATATAAATCTTTACCTCCGGACCATTCCGGAACTCCTCGTGATGTCCGGGATCCTATCCGGGACTCCGAACAACCTTCGGTAACCACATACTATTTCCCATAACAACTCTAGCGTCACCGAACCTTAAGTGTGTAGACCCTACGGGTTCGGGAACCATGCAGACATGACCGAGACATCTCTCCGGCCAATAACCAATAGCGGGATCTGGATACCCATATTGGCTCCCACATGTTCCACGATGATCTCATCGGATGAACCACGATGTCGGGGATTCAATCAATCCCGTATACAATTCCTTTCGTCAATCGGTATGTTACTTGCCCAAGATTCGATCGTCGGTATCCCAATACCTCGTTCAATCTCGTTACCGGCAAGTCTCTTTACTCGTTCTGTAACGCATGATCCCGTGACTAACTACTTAGTCACATTGAGCTCATAATGATGATGCATTACCGAGTGGGCCCAGAGATACCTCTCCGTCATACGGAGTGACAAATCCCAGTCTCGATTCGTGCCAACCCAACAGACACTTTCGGAGATACCTGTAGTGTACCTTTATAGCCACCCAGTTATGTTGTGACGTTTGGTACACCCAAAGCATTCCTACGGTATCCGGGAGTTGCACAATCTCATGGTCTAAGGAAATTATACTTGACATTAGAAAAGCTCTTAGCAAACGAACTACACGATCTTGTGCTATGCTTAGGATTGGGTCTTGTCCATCACATCATTCTCCTAATGATGTGATCCCGTTATCAATGACATCCAATGTCCATGGTCAGGAAACCATAACCATCTATTGATCAACGAGCTAGTCAACTAGAGGCTTACTAGGGACATGTTGTGGTCTATGTATTCACACATGTATTACGGTTTCCAGTTAATACAATTATAGCATGAACAATAGACAATCATCATGAACAAGGAATACAATAATAACCATTTTATTATTGCCTCTAGGGCATATTTCCAACAGGGGATGCGGAGTAGCGCCTCGCACACGATGATAAACGCCGAGATGTGGAGGAAAGAATTTGGGGCTAGATCATGGAAATCTAGCCCGTAATAGAACATGATGTTGCGGACAAAGGGGTGAAGGGGAAACCCTAGTCTGCGGAGGAAGTGAGGGATGAACACAACCCTCTTGTCGGGCTCTTGGCAGGGAGCCTGTGCGCGATCTCCGGAGACAGGTACCCCGCCTCCCGGAGATCCTTTACGTCCTTCTCCGTGACGGAGGAGGCCTCCCACATGCCCTTCGAGCCAGATCCGGACATGGCTGGAGAGGTTGGCGGCGGTGGGAAGGATCGAAGCTTGGGCTCTGGAGCTTGAAGATGGGAAAGCAGGAGAAGGAAGAAGGCGTGGGAGAAAAGAGGGATCTTTATCCACTTACATAGGCAATGAATATCAAGCCCCCCCCCCCCCCCCCGCCCCTCAAGCCTTAAAACTCGCCTGTTCCCAAGGGGTCGTGCGAATGACACAGTTGGATTACCCAAAACCGTATTGATGAGGATCCCGTAATAAGCGGACATGATCTCTGTTTTGACAAGACGTGTCAATGGAGGCCGCGCCTCGAAACGCGAAGCGGGAGGCGGAAAATGGTTCGAAATGTTAAAGAGGCCAAACGTGGCATTTCGTTGAAAAAGTTGTCAGTTGACAGACATTATTTTGATTAAACATTTTGTCTACGTGGTTGAGGGTTGTGACTGTCATGCAGAGCCGGATACAGTTCTTTTATTTAGAAGATTGCATAGAAGTATTCGGGAGGAGGAACCCGCCTTGCAATGCCGAAGACAATCTGCGTGCTGAACATATCATCATTGAAGACTGGTTCAGGGGCTACTGAGGGAGTCCTGGATTAGGGGGTCCTCGGGTGTCCGGGCTATGTGATATGGGCCGGACTGATGGGCCATGAAGATACAAGGTAGAAGACCTTTCCCCGTGTCCGGATAGGACTCTCCTATGCGTGGATGGCAAGATTGGCGTCCGGATATGTAATTTCCTTCTTCTGCAAGCCGACTCTGTACAACCCTAGGCCCCTCCAGTGTCTATATAAACCGAAGGGTTTAGTCCGTAGAGGCTATCAGAATTCATATAGGCTAGACTTCTAGGGTTTAGCCATTACGATATCGAGGTAGATCAACTCTTGTAACCCCTATACTCATCAAAGACAATCAAGCAAGAAGTAGGGTTTTACCTCCATTAAGAGGGCCCGAACCTGGGTAAACATCGTGTTCCCTGTGTCCCTTGTTACCTTCGATCCTCAGGCGCACAGTTCAGGACCCCCTACCCGAGATCGGCTGGTTTTGACACCAACAGGGGGAACCATGTGTCGGGGCCTTCTCCTTTCGCCGGGAATCCAGGGTGAGCGATGCAAGCCTTTGGTAGGCATCTCCCGCATTGCTCAATCCGAAAGGCCAAGATCGGGAAGGGCGTCTCCCCGCCAGCGTGACAAGATTAGCTCTATCCTCCTTTGTATCACCTTCAGGGAGACCCATACATCTTCCGCCATGGTTCGCCACAATCATGGGACCAACGGGCCTACCGCGCCACGTTGGCACCCTTGGCCCACAGTATTTTGGCAACCACAGGTTTTGTAATTTGGAGATGAGTGCGTGCCTCCCCGCGGCGCAGGCTTGACCATGGATTCATGTAAGTGCTTGGTCGCCCGGCAAGGACCGGCGTGCCCTTCCAAGTACGAGTTCGTGTTCCACACCATCGAGGTCGGCGCGTAGCGGGCGCAGCCCCGGCGCAGAACATCATCTTCCTTGGCTAGGGGCGGCATATGGCCCTTGTTCGCCCACTCACCGAATTAGCTAGGAGTCGGCGAAGAGCTCCGCAGCTTGCACCTTGATCGTCTGTCAGGCCGCGAGGTGCCTCGCTCGTCTATGAGTCTACTTTCATGCCGGTCATTTGGAGCGAACGATGCCGACCAGCGATGATTTTCATTGGGGCAGGCGAACGGGGAGATCCCCCGCTTCACACCTTATCGGAGTGCCGGCTGGAGGGAGCACTCGGATAGGCGATGGATGCCAATTAGGATTGGTAGGAACACCTCGGTCCCCTATGTGGTGCACCAAATGTCGGTTTCTAAGAACCTACATATGAGTTGTCAGCCACAACCCTTTGAGAGTTCGGCCAGGGACTGAACACGTCTAACCGTCCTAAGTTATGATGAATGATGGTGGGATGAACTATAGATGAAGACAAAGAAGTACCCAGGTTCGGGCCACATTCTTGGTGTAATACCCTACTCTTACCTTGTTTCTTATTGCAATGGTAGAGAGCTGTAATGTGTCTGTTATAGAGGACCTGCTGGAGGCTCCAATTGGTTGAATATGCATTGAAATAGGCTACCATAGCTTGTACCCTAGTGGCATGGTCGCCCATGGCATGCTTGTATGAGTGATGATGACGACCTCCCGGGGCAGTGTGTTACCCCCTAGGTACTTACCTTCCTCCTCCTTCAGTATACGTCGGATGACAGAGAGGTATTGCCACTGTAGCAGTGTAGACAGCAGACGAATCTTACTGCGACCGCTGCGGATGACTTTGTCCACACGGATCCTACCGGAGCTTACGCCCGAGGACCAGTCGTACACCCACAACCTGCCATCTAGAGCCGGCAGCCGTCCTTCGGGGCATGGGTTGCCTCTCATCTTCCCCAAGATCGAGGTCTTCTCTTTACAGACGTGTTGACGCATGCTCCCGGGAGGATCCCGCAAAGTAATCACGAGAGCCCATTCGTCGTTATGTGTCGATCCACTCTTATTGTCACAGGCCAAAGTCCGCCGGATATCGTGGAGCCTTCAAAAGCCTTCTTTCCTGTCCAAGAAAGGCGTACGGCCCAGTTTGGTTTAGGCCCAACGCACCAGGCTGTCACCATCCTAGTTTTATTTAAGCCGATAGTGGTGGATGTTGCCGGCTCGTCCTAGGACGGATCCATCATCGACCTGACGTCCACCAGCACCGTTCGGGTTGCGGGCTTCGGAGAGGAAGAGTAGGGCATGAGAGATGGCGGCGCCTTGAGTCCCGTGAGCTGGCTCGTGTCCCATGCTCTACTATACCTTGTCGGCGACGGGACCAACACTCTGGGAGTGCAGCCGGCCGCCGGACAAGCTTCGCTTAAAGATCGGTTTATGTTATATGAATTTGAGGTGTCCGGTTGTAGAATCAAATATTTGAGGCGTGACCGGTCACTGTTCACGAACGTGCCCGGTCGCGTCCGCGGACTTTTGATGGGTCGGATTTGCTGGCCGTAGATGCTCTTACCATACACGTATATGGGCATTAGAGCAACTCTAGCAGACCCCGTATATGTCGCAAACCCGCAAAATTCCGGCGAGTATACGGGCTCGGGCCAATTTTCTGGCCAGAACAGAGCCCGTATACTCGCCCGGCCCGTAAATATTTTTACCGCAACCTGCAAACCGCCCCCTGAAGCAGTATATCTACGGGTTCGCGGGGCAGATGCGGGTCGAAACCCTATACCCCTGCCGCCGCGTCTCACCGCAATTCCCCACTCCCCCCTCACATTTCTCGCCGCCGGTGAGCCCCCTTCCGCCTCTAGCCGCCATGTGGGGCCGCATGTGGAGCTCCGGCCGCAACTTTGGTGGCAGCTCCGGCGGGGGCGGCGACCCCGAGCGCGAGCGGCGTGTCCGCTCAGACGGCGCAAGGAAGTGTGCGGCAAGGAAGTGGAAGAACAAGGGTCTCGAGCCGCCGCCGAGCTTCCTCCTTCGCGAGACGGAGGAGTACGACCGTCGGCACGGGCGTACGCCCTCCTCAGCCCTGGGCTCGTCCTTCGCCGTGAGATCTTCCCACGCCGCGAGCTCTTCCTCTTTCGGCGCGAGGCTTCTCCCCGTGAAGAGGGAGTGGTCGGAGGACCGGAGGAGATTGAGGTCGTCGCCGTCAAGCAGGAGCCCGAGGAGATCGAGCGCGAGGGTCGTCGGGCCTGAAGATTTCGTGGCCGATGTTGACACGGTCGCGACCGCCATTGCCGAACGAAGCTTGCGCGAGGAGGCGGAGCGCCGGCGCCACGACGAGGAGCTCAAAGACCTCATCCTCAAGCATGCAGTCGCGGCCAACCTTGCCGCAAAGGACAAGGACGACGAGTGGCGGCGCATCCGCGAGGAGCAGAGGGAGAAGTTCATCGACCTCGTCAGCTTCGACGAGGACTGAGCTCCTCCACCGCGTCGTCCTTGGCCGCGAGCTCGTCCATTTTGGTATATCGACCTCGGCCTCGCCGACGAGCAGCGCGCCCTCCCCCAGTACGCCGCCGACAACCGCGCGGCGTGGGCGGACTACTTCTAGCGCCGGCAGGCGCAGCGGCTGGCGTCCACCAACAGGGCGCCGGTGGTGGGCGGCATCAAGAACAGCGACGGCCGCCGCGTCTGGTGTGGCGTCCCCGGCCGCACACTCCACGAGGTGCTGGCGTACCTCGAGGGCGGGCAATGACCTGCCGCTCGCATACCCTGCCGCGGCGGCCGCGCCAGCCCCGCCCCTCCGCCGGAGCACCGGGGCATGGGCACCCAGGAGGTTCGGCTCCTCCTCCTCTTCCTCCTCTCAGTCGTCCTCCCGCTCCTCCTCCCACTCTTCCGGCTTGCCGGCGCTGTTCCGCGTCAAGGCCGAGCCCGCCGCGGAGACGCCGCTCGGCCGGCGCACTCGCAGCGCCGGCATCGTCATCAACGAGGGTGGCAGGCGCTGGGGCTTGCCTCCGTCAAGCCAAAGACGGAGCCGGGGCTCGCCACCGTCAAGACGGAGCCGGGGCTCCCCGTCGTGAAGACGGAGCTCGGGCTCGCCGGCGGCGTCCAGGAGGAGGAGCTCGACGACGCGGCGGCCCTGAAGTGGGCGTGCAGACGGAGCTGCAACGCCAGCGCCTCGCCTTCGAGCACTTCGAAGCTCGGCGTCGCGGCCGCGACGAAGGAGGCGTGGTCGTCCTCGACGACGACGACGACGTGCCGCCGCCACCGGTCCGCCATGGAGACGCCGGGCAGGGGCGGCCGCGCCATCAGGAGAAGGCCGACGACGACGACAAGGACGTAGGCGACTTCGCCGTGCTCAGTGACTTCTTCGCCCCGTAGTTGGTTTCTTTTTAAATAACTTATGTAACGCCGAACATGTCGAATATTATGTCAAGTTTGCTGAATTTAGCCGAACTTTGCCGAATTTGTTTTTTTAAAATAAAAATCCGCGTCTTGGGGGCGACCCTGGGGTGAGCGGCTGGGAACCCGCTCGCCCCCACGCTGATTTTAGCACCGGCTCGCCCCAAGGGGCGCGTAAAATCGCCGTCTGGGGGGCTAACGGCTGGAGATGCTCTAAGCTTGTGCAACTATAACTCTATTCTTCCTATCAATGTATCGAGGACAAGCCTTGCGTTTTCTCTGGAAAAAAGATTGACATTCGCTGTTTCCGCGTTTGTAAACGAGAGAATTGTCATAATAAATTGCACCTTTTGCAGAACTTCCGGAAAATTTCTGGTGCAATTTCTGCGATATCCCTGCCATACAACCATTGTAGGAGAAGTTGGCACTTGCGGTCCTACATTACTTCCAGAACTTTTTAGGTCCTAGAACCACCTTACAATACCACCATTACTTTCATCATCGAGCAATTCTCATCATTGTAGGAGAAACCCCAAAGGAGAAAGAATAGATGCCGATGCTGCTATACCAACTTACCAAAGCATATCCATCCTAAGCTACGGGTTCAGCTGCCGGCTAAACGCGCTCTTCGCGGTCCGTGGCACGTCGTCAAAGTTCTCCACGCCGTTGCTCTCCTGCCACGGCGAGGTTTTTGTGCCAAGGAGCGGTGCCGAATCCTTCTCGCTCATCTGCAAGGGCACACGCCGGTTAAAACCTTGTCATACGCCATTCCAGATTCAGATACTAACGTATCAGGAAAAGTACGGACCTGGGTGTTGACGGGCAACGTTGCGCCCTCGGTCTTCTTCCTGCTCTCGGAGACGGAGAAGAAGGAGTAGAGGCCCATGCCGAAGATGGCGATGAGGATGC
Organism: Aegilops tauschii subsp. strangulata; assembly: GCF_002575655.3. Lineage (NCBI taxonomy): Eukaryota > Viridiplantae > Streptophyta > Magnoliopsida > Poales > Poaceae > Aegilops > Aegilops tauschii. Next base: position 226,705,076 of record NC_053035.3, on the reverse strand, counting down.
CGGCGAGGTTGCGGAGCGTGAAGGGGTCTTTGAGGAGGACGTAGCCGAAGGAGAGGATGAGGCACGTCTTGAGGTGGCCCAACACCTGGTACGTCACTGGCGACGTCGTGCCGATCACCAGGAAGGTGCTGAAGTTGACGGACACCGCGATCCCGCACGACATCAGGATGAACACCTGCGACCAGAAAGTTGGTTCAGCGCAGCTCAAATTTATTCATCTTTTACATCAACAAGTTCAGTTCTTGCTGCTGCTGCTGCATATATAGTACGTACCACGACTTCGAATGTGTACTCGAACGCGAAGACGTCCTTCTTTGTCAGGAGCTTGTCGACGAAGGGGCCGGTGATGAGCAGCACCGCGGATTGGTACAGGGAGGACTGGTACAGTAGCTGAGTGGAAGACACCTTGAGCCTCCTCTGGATTTGGTTGGTCAGCTTTGTTCAAGGTTAAGGAAGATGACATGAACACAAATATTCAGGGTGCAGCTGCAAATGTTAACAGGCTAACAGCTAGCTTAGATAGCTTGAGTTTCATGGAGGGGCAGAGCAGAAGGATACGATCTGGCAGACACAGGTCGCAGCGATGGTGAGCACTGCGATGATGGAGCCGAGGAGATTGAGCTGGAGATCGGTGACCGATGCGATGCCAACTCCCAGGAGGAGGACCATGAGAGAGGCCTTGATGCTCTGGCTGCACGGTTAATGATTGTGGAGCATGAGAATGGCTGAACTTGTTACAAGATGATCAGCGTTCAATATTCAGGAAAGAGCCTAATGTGAGAAGGAATCTGAGGAGCACCTGAACTTCTTGCTCAGAAAGATGGTCTCCAAGAGCATGGTGAACGGTATAATAGCCAGCTTGGTCATCTGCAGCAAGACAATCATAGCAAATCCACGAGTAAGAAAACAAACGAAATGGTATAAGCTATCATCAGCAGTTTGGGTGGCTTGCTTGCCTGGTAGAAGCCCACTGAGTTGAAGCCAAGGCAAAGGTTGAGGAGGCCAATGGAGATTCCATTGAGAAACCCAAAGGAGATGACAGTCTGCGCGTCGATTGGCTTTGGCTCGAAGAAGCGCAGGCGCTGCGCTATGTGAAGCGTGCAGAAGGTCACCAGCAAGTGCCAGCTCGTCAGTGTCGTCGCTGCAATATCCAAATTTCAAGCACACACAGATCAGAAAGTTCAAAGATCGAAATGTCCTTTTTGTGCACTTGATGACAAAAGTGTTGTCGGACGCATTAAACAGCAGCAGCAGCACCGAGTCTGAAAGCCTGAAAGTTGTACTAACCGAAGTAGAACTTGAGGGTGCTCATGAGGTACTTGTTGCAAATAACAATGGCTACTGACGACGTGACCGAGAGGCCCAGCGCGCCGGCGACGCCCATCTGGGAGCCCCCGCCGTCGGACGACATCTCCTCTTCGTCTTCTGAGCCGCTTCCTCCCTGTCCCTGTCCCTGGTGGTAGATCAAGGCCCAGTTGGTGAATCACAAGCTATATGATATACTCCCTGGAGTAGGAGCGAGCAGAAGATGGTTAAGTTGACAAAATTTTATAGCACGGTTATCCGTCAGGGAACCACGTGAGTTCGCCTGGGGAAACAAAGCGTTGACAATGGGCACCGCAGAAAATCCTTGCCACGTTCAAGCAGTGACACAAATTAAAGTTTCACGTGGTTTCATCTGTATAATAAGCATTCTGCGAGTGCTACCACACAACAGTTATCAGCAACACTAGAATAGACAGTGGCATGGTCGAATAGTACTAGTGGCACACAACTGGGACATGGCAAAGGCAGCTTTGAAGTGTCAAATTCTAGTGTTTCGTACTAGTGATGACTGGTCTGCACATTCGTTGGGTGGTCACATCAGAGCATAGAATGGACTGTTAGGCGCATCGACTACCGGAAGATGCTACGGATGATGCTCCTCCTATACGTCTGAATACTCACCTGTCACCAGTCACCACGTGTGTGACAGCTCACTGAGTACTCCTTGGTTTGACTTAGCATAGAAACTGGAATTTGTTCCTCCATGAAATGCTGTCAATAATCGTAAACCTTTGTCGTTCGGAATTAAGGTGTTCATATGCAAATGAAATAGTTGAACCGGCGAATAAAACCTATAATTATTTGTATCACACAAACATACTACTCCAATAGAAAGTGTGTATTGCTGGGCTAAACACTACTCCCTCTGTAAACTAATATAATACTCTCTTCGTCCGTGAATAAGTGTACATCTAGTTTTTCTTTTTAAGTCAAAGTTTTATTGCTTTGACCATCTTTCTAGGAAAAAGTAAAAGCACTTATGGCATCAAATTAGTATCACTAGATTTGTTTTAAAATATACTTTAATAATATATCAATTTGTTGTCATATATGTTACTACTATTTTCTATAAATTTGGTCAAAATCTTAAAACTTTGACTTAGAACAAAAGCTAGATGTACACTTATTCGCGGACGGAAGGAGTACGTATTTTTTAGATCCGGAATACTATACAAAGTTTGAATCTGAATTGAAGTGTACGGGCCTTTTATCCCGGGGAGATCAGGTAAGTTCCTTAACCACGTTTAGTTAATGTACAAGTCAAACCTTAGCAGAGAGAGGCAGACAGTACAATCTCCAGATCGGATGTTGTAGAACTGGGGATCCAATGCTATAATTATACGAGGTGAAACAAAGCGCAAGCAATAAATCCGGTCGCGCCATTTGCTCCGAGAAGAAGGCAATTAGAGTTGAAGAAGAAACAGGCGGAGATATTTCCGCCCGGACGGACGGACGGCGACACCTGCCAACAATTGGGCTCATACTAGTAGGACAAACGGCCTTTCAAGCAGAAGCGCAAGCTTTAGTGCTAGCAGCCAACATAATAATCAAGTTACAAATTCAGGGGGTGACAATCTTCACTGACAACTTGTCCCTGGCAAACATAGCTGCTACAAGATCACCAAGAACAGATCCAGGACACTGGGAAATTAGAGGTTTACTTGCAGAATTTTGTGCAATCACTGATCCTACTTCAGTCCAGGTGTTCCATATCTCAAGAATCCATAACAAAGAAGCTCATGATTTAGCCCAACTAGCAATCCAGCATAAAGCAACTCAAACATTTCAAGTCTCATGCAGCAATGAGAATCATATTCAGGAAGATTGTCCTTTGAAGTTATTATGTGCATGTATGAAAATTCAGGGAATTGTAACTCTCAATGTAAACTGCTTGTACTCTGAATGATTTTGCAATAGATTGGCGCCTTTGGTTGTTCCAAAAAAAAAAGTAGGACAAACGGGGGAAGTATCCCTGGCCAGTTCAGCGCGCCGCCACGCCAGCCACCTATGGGCGCCACGTGCCAGGGCGCAGTTGGTTCGTGGCGTACACTCGAGCACGCACGGCGCCGGCGAGGAGGCCAGACGAAAAGTACGCGTCCCGTCCGTAGCAGGCGGCGTTGCTGGCTCTACTCGTCCGGTAACCTAGCGGCGTGGCAGTACTGTAGTAGGGCCGGCAAACACGTCGCGGATTCTCCGGAGAAGCGGCACCGCCGCCGCCGCCTACGGGCCGACTGATCGGCGCTGCCCAGACGGCCAGCCGATAACTTGGCTTCAGTCGACCAAAGAACAGGGAGTACCTTCCCTTGGATCGATCATAAAAGCAGCTACGCCATATTGCTACCATAGGCGGCGGCGCAGCAGATGAGATTGGAAAACCACCCGGAGAAACGAACAGACGTACGTACGTACCTCTCGGCTCTTGCTCGATCAGTGGGCGTGATGCCGGTCCACCTTCTCCGCCGGGCCCCGAGATCCTGCGCCCAGGGAGATGCAGCGCCTCCGCCGAGAATCTCCGATCGGGAGTTCGGGACTAAGGGTGGGAGGGAGAGGAGTCGCCGAGGTTCTCCTCGTGTCTCCGAGGAGGAAGAAATGGTTCGTCTTCTCAACGGCAGTTTGTTCGTGGGCTGTGCCTAGCTGTTGCTGTTGGTGTGATCAGTTGGGTGGAAAGTCTTCGAGAGACGGGGGAGGGTAGGTGGTGAACAACTCAGGCGCCCGCCCGCCCCGCCGTCACAATCATCGTCGGCTCGTCGCTTCGCCTCCGACGCCCTCGGCCTCTGAGAAGTGGGGCCCGCCTTTGGTACACGCATCCCACGCACGGCTACTCTCTGGGTTCTACGAATTTGGGTCCGTGGAAGAAATGTGCCAGGCATTAACTTATTGATTCAAATAAAGGTGTAGAGTAGGCGTGTACAGGTTTTTTAAAACACAGGACAGGCGTCTCTACTTATGTAGGTATACTCATCCCTATATAAACGCATATACGCACACCTTATCCTATGAGCACTTTCAAAAGATTGAACCGGCACATTATCTTAAAATTGAACCAGTATATTTACTTAATGAAATCTGAAACATTTGAAAAGTTTAAGGAGTTTCAGAGTAAAGTAGAGAATCATCGTAACAATAAGATAAAAAATTTGCGATCTGGTCGTCAAGTTGAATATTTAAGTTACGAGTTTGGTATGCATTTAAGACAATAGGGAATTATTTCACAACTCACGTCACCTGAAAAAACATAGCGTAATGATATGTCTAGCGTAATCGTACTCTATAGATATAGTGTATTCTATGGCTCTTTTGCCGATTTGCCACTATCATTTTGGGATTATGCATTAGAGACAGACGCATTCACTTTAAATAGGGTACCGTCTAAAGTCCTTGAGACGACATCGTATGAATTGTGATTTGGCAAGAAACCTAAGTTATTGTTTCTAAAAGTTTGGGGATCCAGCGCTTATGTCAAGAGGCTTTAACCTGATAAGCTCGAACCCAAAACCGATAAATGTGTCTTCATAGGGTACCCTAAAGAGATCATTGTGTATACCTTCTATCGCAGATCCAAGGGCAAGATCTTTGTTGTCAAGAATGTATCCTTTGTACACAACGAGTTTCTCTCGAAAGAAGTGAGTAAGAGGAAAGTAGAGCTTCATGAGGTAATCGTACCTTCTCTCAAATTAGAAATTATCGCAACACAGAAAGATGTTCTTGTGGTGTTTTCACTAACTAGAGAGGAAGCTAATGATAATGATCATGAAACTTCAAATCAAGCTATTACTGAACTTCGTAGGTCGACCAGAACACGTACCGCCTGAAGGAAATATGCCCTAGAGGCAATAATAAAGTTGTTATTTATATTTCCTTATATCCTGATAAATGTTTATTATTCATGCTAGAATTGTATTAACTGAAAACTTAGTAGATGTGTGAATACATAGACAAACAGAGTGTCACTAGTATGCCTCTACTTGACTAGCTCGTTGAATCAAAGATGGTTAAGTTTCCTAGCCATAGACATGAGTTGTCATTTGATTAACGGGACCACATCATTAGAGAGTGATGTGATTGACTTGACTCATTCCGTTAGCTTAGCACTTGATCGTTTAGTATATTGCTATTGCTTTCTTCATGACTTATACATGTTCTTATGACTATGAGATTATGCAACTCCCGAATACCGAGGAACACTTAGTGTGCTACCAAACGTCACAACGTAACTGGGTGATTATAAAGGTGCTCTACAGGTGTCTCCGATGGTACTTGTTGACTTGGCATAGATCAAGATTAGGATTTGTCACTCTGATTGTCGGAGAAGTATCTCTGGGCCCTCTCGGTAATGCATATCACTATAAGCTTTGCAAGCAATGTGACTAATGAGTTAGTTGCGGGATGATGCATTACGGAACGAGTAAAGAGACTTGCCGGTAACGAGATTAAACTAGGTATTGAGATACCGACGATCGAATCTCGGGCAAGTAACATACCAATGACAAAGGGAACAACGTATATCGTTATGCGGTTTGACCGATAAAGATCTTCGTAGAATATGTGGGAGCCAATATGAACATCCAGGTTCCGCTATTGGTTATTGACTGGAGACGTGTCTCGGTCATGTCTACATAGTCCTTGCTACCTCTTGAGCATGCGTTGGTTTTCCCTTGAAAAGGAAAGGGTGATGCAGCAAAGTAGCGTAAGTATTTCCCTCAGTTTTTGAGAACCAAGGTATCAATCCAGTAGGAGGCCACACGCAAGTCCCTCGTACCTACACAAACAAATAAGAACCTTGCAACCAACACGATAAAGGGGTTGTCAATCCCTTTATGGCCACTTGCAAAAGTGAGATCTGATAGAGATGATAAGATAATATTTTTGGTATTTTTATGATAAAGAGTGAAAGTAAAGAATGCAAAGTAAAATAGATGTAAACTTATATGATGGAGAATAGACCCGGGGGCCATAGGTTTCACTAGTGGCTTCTCTCAAGATAGCATAAGTATTACGGTGGGTAAACGAATTACTCTCGAGCAATTGATAGAAAAGTGCATAATTATGAGAATATCTAGGCATGATCATGTATATAGGCATCACGTCCGCAACAAGTAGGCCGACTCCTGCCTGCATCTACTACTATTACTCCACACATCGACCGCTATCCAGCATGCATCTAGAGTATTAAGTTCATAAGAACAGAGTAACATATTAGGCAAGATGACATGATGTAGAGGGATAAACTCAAGCAATATGATATAAACCCCATCTTTTTATCCTCGATGGCAACAATGCAATACGTGTCGTTTCCCCTTCTGTCACTAGGATCCAGCAACACAAGATTGAACCCAAAGCTAAGCACTTCTCCCATTGCAAGAAAGATCAATCTAGTAGGCTAAACCAAACTGATAATTCGAAGAGACTTGCAAAGATAACCAATCATACATAAAAGAATTCAGAGGAGATTTAAATATTGTTCATAGATAATCTTGATCATAAACCCACAATTCATCGGATCTTGACAAACACACCGCAAAAAGAGTTACATCGAATAGATCTACAGGAAGATCCATGAGAACTTTGTATTGAGATCCAAAGAGAGAGAAGAAGCCATCTAGTTAATAACTATGGACCCGAAGGTCTGAGTTAAACTACTCACACATCATCGGAGAGGCTATGGTGTTGATGTAGAAGCCCTCCGTGATCGATGCCCCCTCTGGCGGAGCGCCGGAAGAGTCCCCAAGATGGGATCTCACGGGTACAGAAGGTTGCAGCGATGGAAATAGGGTTTCGTGGTGCTCCTGGATGTTTTCAGTGTATATGAGTATATATAGGCGAAGGAAGTCGGTCAGGAGAGCCACGAGGGGCCCACGAGGGTGGGGGCGCGCCTCCCTGCCTCGTGGCCTCCTCGGTTGTTTCTTGACGTCCACTCCAAGTCCTCTGGATCACGTTTGTTCCAAAAATCACGTTCCAGAAGGTTTCATTCCGTTTGGATTCCGTTTGATATTCCTTTTCTGCGAAACACTGAACTAGGCAAAAAAACATCAATTTGCACTGGGCCTTGGGTTAGTAGGTTACTCCCAAAAATAATATAAAAGTGTATAATAAAGCCCATTAAACATCCAAAACAGAATATATAATAGCATGGAACAATAAAAAAATTATAGATACGTTGGAGACGTATCAGTCCTCGAACCCGTAGGGTCCGCACGCTTAACATTCGGTGACGATCGGTATTATGAGTTTACGTGTTTTGATGTACCGAAGGTAGTTCGGAGTCCCGATGTGATCACCTACATGATGAGGAGTCTCAAAATGCTCGAGACATAAAGATTGATATATTGGATGACTATATTCGGACATCGGATGAGTTCCGGGGGTCACCGGATAATTATCGGAGTGCCGGGGGGTTATCGAAACTGCCGGGGGAACTAATGGGCCAACACGGGCCTTGTGAGAGAGAGAGGAGGAGGCCATAGGGCTGGCCGGCCCCCTCCCCCCCTTGAGGAGTCCGAATTGGACATGGAGGGGGGCGGCGCCCCCTCTTTCCCTTCCTCTCTCCCTCTCCTTCCTTCCCCCTTCCTCCTCCTAGTTGGACTAGGAAAGGGGGAGTCCTACTCCTACTAGGAGGAGGACTCCTCCCCCTCCTTGGTGGGCCCCAAGGGCCGGCCGGCCTCCCCTTGCTCCTTTACATACGGGGGCAGGGGGGCACCCTAGAACACAACAACAGACATTGTCTTAGCCGTGTGCGGTGCCCCCCTCCACCATAATCCACCTCGGTCATATCGTGGCAGTGCTTAGGCGAAGCCCTGCGCCGGTAGCTTCATCATCACCGTCGTCACGCCGTCGTGCTGACGAAGCTCTCCCTCGACACTCAGCTGGATCAAGAGTTCGTGGGACGTCACCGAGCAGAACATGTGCAGATCACGGAGGTGCCGTACTTTCGGTACTAGGATCGGTCGGATCGTGAAGACGTACGACTACATCAACCGAGTTGTCATAACGCTTCCGCTTACGGTCTACGAGGGTACGTGGACTACACTCTCCCCTCTCGTTGCTATGCATCACCATGATCTTGCGTGTGCGTAGGAATTTTTTTGAAATTACTGCGTTCCCCAACAGTGGTATCAGAGCCAGGTTTATGCGTAGATGTTATATGCACGAGTAGAACACAAGTGAGTTGTGGGCGATAATAGTCATACTGCTTACCAGCATGTCATACTTTGATTCGACGGTATTGTTGGATGAAGCGGTCCAGACCGACATTACGTGTATGCTTACGCGAGAGTGGTTCTACCGACGTGCTTCCAACACAGGTGGCTGGCGGGTGTCAGTTTCTCCAACTTTAGTTGAATCGTGTGTGGCTACGCCCGATCCTTGTTGAAGGTTAAAACATCACATACTTGACGAAAAATCGTTGTGGTTTTGATGCGTAGGTAAGAATGGTTCTTGCTCAGCCCGTAGCAGCCACGTAAAACTTGCAACAACAAAGTAGAGGACGTCTAACTTGTTTTTGCAGGGCATGTTGTGATGTGATATGGTCAAGACATGATGCTAAATTTTATTGTATGAGATGATCATGTTTTGTAACACAGTTATCGGCAACTGGCAGGAGCCATATGGTTGTCGCTTTATTGTATGAAATGCAATCGCCTTGTAATTGCTTTACTTTATCACTAAGCGGTATCGATAGTCGTAGAAGCAATAGTTGGTGAGACGACAACGATGCTACGATGGAGATCAAGGTGTCGCGCCAGTGACGATGGTGATCATGACGGTGCTTTGGAGATGGAGATCAAAGGCACAAGATGATGATGGCCATATCATATCACTTATATTGATTGCATGTGATGTTTATCCTTTATGCATCTTATTTTGCTTAGTTCGACGGTAGCATTATAAGATGATCTCTCACTAAATTTCAAGGTACAAGTGTTCTCCCTGAGTATGCACCGTTGCGAAAGTTCGTCGTGCCGAGGCACCACGTGATGATCGGGTGTGATAAGCTCTACGTTCACATACAACGGGTGCAAGCCAGTTTTGCACACGCAGAATACTCGGGCTAAACTTGACTAGCCTAGCATATGCAGATATGGCCTCGAAACACTGAGACTGAAAGGTGGAGCGTGAATCATATAGTATATATGATCAACATAGTGATGTTCACCATTGAAAACTACTCCATCTCACGTGATGATCGGACATGGTTTAGTTGATATGGATCACGTGATCACTTAGATGATTAGATGGATGTCTATCTAAGTGGGAGTTCTTAAGTAATTTTGATTAATTGAACTTTAATTTATTATTAACTTAGTACCTGATTGTATTTTGCGTGTCTATGTTGTTGTAGATAGATGGCCCGTGCTGTTGTTCCGTTGAATTTTAATGCGTTCCTAGAGAAAGCTAAGTTGAAAGATGATGGTAGCAACTACACGGACTGGGTCCGTAACTTGAGGATTATCCTCATTGCTGCACAGAAGAATTACGTCCTAGAAGCACCGCTAGGTGCCAAACCCGCTGCAGGAGCAACGCCAGATGTTATGAACATCTGGCAGAGCAAAGCTGATGACTACTCGATAGTTCAGTGTGCCATGCTTTACGGCTTAGAACCGGGACTTCAACGACGTTTTGAACGTCATGGAGCATATGAGATGTTCCAGGAGTTGAAGTTAATATTTCAAGCAAATGCCCGGATTGAGAGATATGAAGTCTCCAATAAGTTCTACAGCTGCAAAATGGAGGAGAATAGTTCTGTCAGTGAGCATATACTCAAAATGTCTGGGTATAACAATCAGTTGATTCAACTGGGAGTTAATCTTCCTGATGATAGTGTCATTGACAGAATTCTTCAATCACTGCCACCAAGCTACAAGAGCTTCGTGATTAACTATAATATGCAAGGGATGGATAAGACAATTCCCGAGCTCTTCGCAATGCTGAAGGCCGCCGAGGTAGAAATCAAGAAAGAGCATCAAGTGTTGATGGTCAACAAGACCACCAGTTTCAAGAAAAAGGGTAAAGGGAAGAAGGGGAACTTCAAGAAGAACGACAAGCAAGTTGCTGCTCAAGTGAAGAAGCCCAAGTATGGACCTAAGCCTAAGACTGAGTGCTTCTACTGCAAAGGGACTGATCACTGGAAGCGGAACTGCCCCAAGTATTTGGCAGATAAGAAGGATGGCAAGGTGAACAAAGGTATATGTGATATACATGTTATTGATTTGTACCTTACTAATGCTCGCAGTAGCACCTGGGTATTTGATACTGGTTCTGTTGCTAATATTTGCAACTCGAAACAGGTACTACGGATTAAGCGAAGATTGGCTAAGGACGAGGTGACGATGCGCGTGGGAAATGGTTCCAAAGTCGATGTGATCGCGGTCGGCACGCTGCCTCTACATCTACCTTCAGGATTAGTTTTAGACCTGAATAATTGTTATTTGGTGCCAACGTTAAGCATGAACATTATATCTGGATCTTGTTTGATGCGAGACGGTTATTCATTTAAAAATCAGAGAATAATGGTTGTTCTATTTATATGAGTAATATCTTTTATGGTCTTGCACCCTTGAAGAGTGGTCTATTTTTGTTGAATCTCGATAATAGTGACACACATATTCATAATATTAAAGCCAAAAGATGTAGAGTTGATAATGATAGTGCAACTTATTTGTGGCACTGCCGTTTGGGTCATATTGGTGTAAAGCACATGAAGAAACTCCATTCTGATGGACTTTTGGAATCACTTGATTATGAATCACTTGGTACTTGCGAACCTCATGGGCAAGATGACTAAAACGCCGTTCTCCGGAATAATGGAGCGAGCAACAGATTTGTTGGAAATCATACATACTGATGTATGTGGTCCAATGAATATTGAGGATCGCGGCGGGTATCGTTATTTTCTCACCTTCACAGATGATTTAAGCAGATATGGGTATATCTACTTAATGAAACATAAGTCTGAAACATTTGAAAAGTTCAAAGAATTTCAGAGTGAAGTGGAAAATCATCGTAACAAGAAAATAAAGTTTCTACGATCTAATCGTGGAGGAGAATATTTGAGTTACGAGTTTGGTCTTCATTTGAAACAATGCGGAATAGTTTCGCAACTCACGCCACCCGGAGCACCACAGCGTAATGGTGTGTCTGAACGTCGTAATCGTACTTTACTAGATATCGTGCGATCTATGATGTCTCTTACTGATTTACCGCTATCGTTTTGGGGTTATCCTTTAGAGACGGCTGCATTCACGTTAAATAGGGCACCATCTAAATCCGTTGAGACGACACCTTATGAACTGTGGTTTGGCAAGAAACTCAAGTTGTCGTTTCTTAAAGTTTGGGGCTGCGATGCTTATGTGAAATAGTTTCAACCTGATAAGCTCGAACCCAAATCGGAGAAATGCGTCTTCATAGGATACCCAAAAGAGACTGTTGGGTACACCTTCTATCACAGATCCGAAGGCAAGATCTTTGTTGCTAAGAATGGATAATTTCCGGAGAAGGAGTTTCTCTCGAAAGAAGTGAGTGGGAGGAAGGTAGAACTTGATGAGGTAATTGTACCTTCTCCCAAATTGGAAAGTATTTCTTCACGGAAATCAGTTCAAGTGATGCTTACACCAATTAGTGAGGAAGTTAATGATGATGATCATGAAGCTTCGGATCAAGTTACTACCGAACCTCGTAGGTCAACCAGAGTACGTTCCGCACCAGAGTGGTACGGTAATCCTATTCCGGAGTTCATGTTACTTGACCATGACGAACCTACGAACTATGAGGAAGCGATGATGAGCTCAGATTCCGCAAAATGGCTTGAGGCCATGAAATCTGAGATGGGATCCATGTATGAGAACAAAATGTGGACTTTGGTTGACTTGCCCGATGATCGACCAGCCATAGAAAATAAATGGATCTTCAAGAGGAAGACGGACGCTGATAGTAGTGTTACTATCTACAAAGCTAGACTTGTCGAAAAAGGTTTTTGACAAAGTTCAAGGTGTTGACTACGATGAGATTTTCTCACTCGTAGCGATGCTTAAGTCTATCCGAATCATGTTAGCAAATGGATGTCAAAACTACATTCCTTAAATGGATTTCTTAAAGAAGAGTTGTATATGATGCAACCAGAAGGTTTTGTCAATCCTAAAGGTGCTAACAAAATGTGCAAGCTCCAGCGATCCATCTATGGACGGGTGCAAGCATCTCGGAGTTGGAATATACGCTTTGATGAGTTGATCAAAGCATATAGTTTTATACAGACATCGGTGAAGCCTGTATTTACAAGAAAGTGAGTGGGAGCACTACAACCTTTTGATAAGTATATGTGAATGACATATTGTTGATCAGAAATAATGTAGAATTTTCTGGAAAGCATAAAGGAGTATTTGAAAGGAGTCTTTCAAAGAAAGACCTCGGAAAAGCTGCTTACATATTGGGCATCAAGATCTATAGAGACAGATCAAGATGCTTGAAAAGATTTTTTTCAATGAGTACATACCTTGACAAATTTTTGAAGTAGTTCAAAATGGAACAGTCAAAGAAGTAGTTCTTGCCTGTATTGCAAGGTGTGAAATTGAGTAAGACTCAAAGCCCGACCACGGCAGAAGATAGAAAGAGAATGAAAGTCATTCCCTATGCCTCAGCCATAGGTTCTATAAAATATGGCATGCTGTGTACCAGATCTATTGTATACCCTACACTGAGTTTGGCAAGGGAGTACAATAGTGATCTAGGAGTAGATCACTCGACATCGGTCAAAATTATCCTTAGTGGAATAAAGGATATGTTTCTCGATTATGGAGGTGGCAAAAGGTTCGTCGTAAAGGGTTACGTCGATGCAAGTTTTTACACTAATCCAGATGACTCTAAGTCTCAATCTGGATACATATTGAAAGTGGGAGCAATTAGCTAGAGTAGCTCCGTGCAGAGCATTGTTGACATAGAAATTTGCAAAATACATACGGATCTGAATATGGAAGACCCATTGACTAAACTTCTCTCACAAGCAAAACATGATCACACCTTAGTACTCTTTTGGTGTTAATCAGATGGCGATGTGAACTAAGATTACTGACTCTAGTAAACCCTTTGAGTGTTGGTCACATGGCGATGTGAACTATGGGTGTTAATCACATGGTGATGTGAACTATTGGTGTTAAATCACATGGCGATGTGAACTAGATTATTGACTCTAGTGCAAGTGGGAGACTGAAGGAAATATGCCCTAGAGGCAATAATAAAGTTGTTATTTATATTTCCTTATATCATGATAAATGTTCATTATTCATGCTAGAATTGTATTAACCGGAAACTTAGTACATGTGTGAATACATAGACAAACAGAGTGTCACTAGTATGCCTCTACTTGACTAGCTCGTTGAATCAAAGATGGTTAAGTTTCCTAGCCATAGACATGAGTTGTCATTTGATTAATGGGATCACATCATTAGAGAATGATGTGATTGACTTGACCCATTCCATTAGCTCAGCACTTGATCGTTTAGTATATTGCTATTGCTTTCTTCATGACTTATACATGTTCCTATGACTATGAGATTATGCAACTCCCGAATACCGGAGGAACACTTAGTGTGATACCAAACGTCACCACATAACTGGGTGATTATAAAGGTGCTCTACAGGTGTCTCCGATGGTATTTGTTGAGTTGGCATAGATCGAGATTAGGATTTGTCACTCCGATTTTGAGAGGTATCTCTGGGCCCTCTCGGTAATGCACATCACTATAAGCCTTGGAAGGAATGTGACTAATGAGTTAGTTGCGGGATGATGCATTACGGAACGAGTAAAGAGACTTGCCGGTAACGAGATTGAACTAGGTATTGAGATACCGACGATCGAATCTCGGGCAAGTAACATACCAATGACAAAGGGAACAACGTATATCGTTATGCAGTTTGACCGATAAAGATCTTCGTAGAATATGTGGGAGCCAATATGAACATCCAGGTTCCGCTATTGGTTATTGACCGGAGACGTGTCTCGGTCATGTCTACATAGTCCTCGAACCCGTAGGGTCCGCACGCTTAACGTTCGGTGACGATCGATATTATGAGTTTATGTGTTTTGATGTACCGAAGGTAGTTCGGAGTCCCGGATGTGATCACGGACATGACGAGGAGTCTCGAAATGGTCGAGACATAAAGATTGATATATTGGATGACTATATTCGGACACCGGATGAGTTCCGGGGGTCATCGGATAATTATCGGAGTGTCGGGGGGTTATCGGAACCCCCGGGGGAACTAATGGGCCAACATGGGCCTTGTGAGAGAGAGAGGAGGGGGCCATAGGGCTGGCCGCGTGCCCCCCTTGGGGAGTCCGAATTAGACAAGGAGGGGGGCGGCGCCCCCTCTTTCCCTCCCTCTCTCCCTCTCCTTCCTCCCCCCTTCCTCCTCCTAGTTGGACTAGGAAAGGGGGAGTCCTACTCCTACTAGGAGGAGGACTCCTCCCCCTCCTTGGCGCGCCCCAAGGGCCGGCCGGCCTCCCCCTTGCTCCTTTATATATGGGGGCAGGGGGGCACCCTAGAACACAACAACAGACATTGTTTTAGCCGTGTGTGGTGCCCCCCTCCACCGTAATCCACCCCGGTCATATCGTTGCAGTGCTAGGCGAAGCCCTACGCCAGTAGCTTCATCATCACACCGTTGTGCTGATGAAGCTCTCCCTCGACACTCAGCTGGATCAAGAGTTCGTGGGACGTTACCGAGCAGAACATGTGCAGATCGCGGAGGTGCCGCACTTTCGGTACTAGGATCGGTCGGATCGTGAAGACGTACGGCTACATCAATCACGTTGTCATAACGCTTCCGGTTACGGTCTATGAGGGTACGTGGACTACACTCTCCCCTCTCGTTGCCATGCATCACCATGATCTTGCGTGTGCGTAGGAATTTTTTTGAAATTACTGCGTTCCCCAACACCGCCCCTGAATGATATGATTATCCTGTCCTGAAAGTCATGTTGTTGGACAACGGTGAACCTATGAATTATGAAGAAGCAATGATGAGCCCAGATTCAGTCAAATGGCTAGAGGCCCTAAAATCCGAGATAGTATCTATGTATGAAAACCAAGTATGGACTTTGGTGGACTTACCCGATGATCGAAAGGCCATTAAGCACAAATGGATCTTTTAGAAGAAGATGGGCGCTAATGGTAATGTCACCGTCTATAAAGCTCGACTTGTTGCAAGGGGTTTTAAGACAAAATTCAAGGGGTTGACTACGAGGAAACTTTCTCACCTATAGCGATGCTGAAGTCTGTCAGGATTATGTTAGCAATTGCTGCATTTTTTGATTATGAAATCTGGTAGAAGGACATCAAAACTACGTTCCTTAATGGTTTCCTTATGGAAGAGTTGTATATGATGCAACCGGAAGGTTTTGTTGATCCTAAGGATGCTAATAAGGTATGCAAGCTCTGGCGATCCATTTATGGACTAGTGCAAGCATCTCGGAGTTGGAATATTCACTTTGATGAGCTGATCAAAGCCTTTGATAATCCAAGCCTATGGAAAAGTTTGTGTTTACAAGAAAGTAATGGGAGCTCTGTAGTATTTCTAATATTGCTTGTGCATGACATATTATTGATTGGAAATGATATAGAATTTCTGGAAAACATAAAGAGTTGTTTAAACAATAGTTTTCTAAGAAAGACCTCGGTGAAGTTGCTTACATATTGGGCATCAAGTTCTCTAGAGATAGATCAAGAGGCCTGATAGGACTTCCACAAAGCATAGACCTTGACAAAGTTTTGAAGAAGTTCAAAATGAACTAGTCAAAGAAGGGGTTCTTGTCTATGTTGCAAGGTGTGAAGTTGAGTAAGACTCAAAGCCCGACCACGCCAGAAGAAAGAGAAAGGATGAAAGTTGCCCCCTAGCCTCAGCCATACACTACAAAAAAAACACTTCCGTGCTGATACGTGTTTGTCACAGTAGGTCGCGTTTTTTGTCATGCATGTACATCCATGACGATTTTATGACATAATCAAGATAGTCATACCTGTGCTGTCGTAGAAGTGTTCCATGACATTACCAAAATTATCATCACGGAAGTGTCCACTTCCATGACGATAAATCGCGCGTCACAGAAGTGCTTTCATCAAGGGTGACCGACACGTGGCATCCACCGTAATGGAACGCCGTTAAGCTATCGGGTCGGGTTTTGGATCCGATAACCCGTTAACAGCCCCGACCAATGGGAAATTTCCACGTGTTGAATTCTTATTGGCCGGACGAAACACGTGTCAGCTCGTCAGTGGGTCAGATAGGCGCCTATGATATGTCGACACGTGCCACGGCCCACCACTGGCCCATTTAGCTTACAAAGCCGGCCCGTTTGACTTGGTCAAAAGTTAACGGGCTGGCCCATGAAAAGCCTGTTAACGGTCTCTTCGCAAATAGCCCATTTTACGGCCCGTTAACTCACGGCCCGTTAGGCCCTAAAGGAAATCGGCCCAACAATGTCATGTGGGCTGTCGAATATAACACCAGCCCATTTCACTTTCGGCCCATGTATGGCCCACGACGTCTTTCGGCCCATATGAGGCCTTCGTATCTTTCGGCCCTTTACAGGCCCACGGTGACTCTAGCCCATAATGAACAGTAATCTTCTTTATACCCGTTAACGGCCCGTGATTTACATGGGCCGTTTCCAGCCCATGTTAGCTTTCAGCCTATTGACGGCCCATACGTTCTTGGGCTCCTTTTCGGCCCTCGATTACTTCCGGCCCGTTACTGGCCTGTTCCCCTAATGGGCCAAATTCGGCCCATGGCAAGAGTCGGCCCGTTACTGGCCTGTTCCCCTAATGGGCCAAATTCGGCCCATGGCAAGAGTCGGCCCGTTACTGGCCTGTTACCCTAATGGGCCAAATTCGGCGCATGGCAAGAGTCGGCCCGTTTTTGGCCTGTTAACCCGTTGCGCCGTTTCCAGCCCGTCCTATATTCTGGCCCATTAACGACCCGTTATGCTTGTGACAGAATTAAGCCTTTGCTGTCCTACGGCCTGTTACCGTGCTGGGCCGATACCAATTACGCCCGATTACGGCCCATGTAGACCCATTTATCTGACGGCCCGAGGCCCACTGATTACAGGCCCATTTATCGACGGCCCGTAGGAGACCTATGGATCCTACGGCCCGTATATGGCCCATGGTAGTTGCGGCCACTAGCAAACCAGGGAAAAAGAAGACTAGGAAATAAATAAGGCCGAAACTAACGCTAGGCTATTAAGGCGATTGCACAGATTACATCCACTCGGCATCAAAGATCGCCACCAGTGTAAATATAGGGAACACCCTACACTATACAAAAATGGCTTGCTGTTTTCTTCAGCCGGTGGCTGCACGTTAAGAATAAATTTTGTATCGCACCAAAACAAATTACAACTATATAAAAAAAGGAAGGTTGGCATAAAACTTAACAGTCTAGCAGATAAATGCACCACCAGAAGTTCAGAAGCTCAGTTTATTTGACCTGACTGTTATGTTTTCATGCTGTATTGTCCGATGGAGCACCATAACCCTCGCCTTCATTTCCCCTAGGCTCCTGGACAACATAGCAAATGTCTGATAGTCTGGTTTCAAAACCATGCATATCTTGACGACATTGAGCAATGTTTCTCCTTGTTTCACAAAGGGTCTCTGTTAGGGAATGGACTTGTGTCTGGAGTGCAGATACAACATTGCTTTGAGCTTGCATATCTTGATCATGAGGCAGTTTGGACGATATTGCCTTAACAACCAACCCAATATTACGCAGGAACGTGCTTTTGGCACTGTTAGTGGACAGGTACTGACTCACTGCAGCAAGAGCTGACATTGCGGTTATAGTTGCCTCGCCACCTTCAGAAGGTGGCGGTTCCACCATTTTTTCCATAGCTCGCTGAAAAGTTGAGGTTTTACATTAGTAGTACCAGAACAGAAGATATTAAGGAGGTAGCAAAACCAAACAAAATAGCTTTGGTCTATATACAGAACTTATTCTGGTGAACCCATGTAAAATATTAGTTGTATTTTATTGCAAAGTACATAATAAAACCAGGTTCCAAACATATGACCATGTACCATCGCTAATGTATTGTCTATTTCTTCACATTGTATTGAGGGCTAAGGATAAAGAGACGAAGTTTATAATATGGTAAGCATAGTATGACATCATTCATATCACAAAACAACTGAGAACTGACAAACAGGCAATTGTAACGTTGTGTGGGCAAGTCCAGCACGGAACTAGATTACGGGTCAAGATCAAAGGAACATCACTCCTCTCTTTTAAACCGTGTAAGGTGCAATGATACGCTAAGACAATTGTGTATAAAATTGAAAAGAGTAATAGACATTGGCTGCAAACCATGCAGTTCAAGGCACAAGTCAGTGTAAGTAGTAGTTAAAAGGCATGAGGATTAAGGACTTACAACGGCGGCTTTGACTGGTGTAGTCATGCCCTTCTTCTTGCTGGTGTGACAGTCCTTGAAGATTTCCACAGCATTTGGTTCAGGTACTTTTTGGTCCTTGTGGGCTTTCCTCTGCATTTCGAACAAGTCAATATAGATATGATAATATGGTACAGCGAAAAGAGTGAAACAACAGCTAATTACAAGAGCCTCGCGGTGTGCAATATAGCTACGAGATCCTGTCGTCTGTTGGAATTTCACTTTCGTACGGTTGGCCTTGTTCTTTGAACAGTTCACCTACAAGAAGATAGATTTGTGTGGCACATGCGTAAATAGGACTTCAACATGTGATCTGATCACATATATATATAATGTACCTGATACTTTGGATTAGACCAGTGTTTAACAAGGCCCCTCCAGTCTTCATCCGATATATTTTCCACTAGAGATGTTTGGGAAAGTTCACTGTTAGCCTTGCCTTCAAAGTGAGTTTTCCTCAAGTTATACCGATACTGTCGCAGAGCAGACTTGAAAACATGGGTGCAAGCTTGTCTAGTTGCATCATCTTGGCTATCCAACTTGAACCTCATCTGTTGAAAATTATGGGAGTCTCATTATCAGCAACCTAGAAAGTATGGGACAGAGCAAGACGATATTACTAGTTTCCATACATAACCATACTTACAGATAAATGGTCGAGGAAGGTGTTGAACTGGGTTTCGTCTTTGTCATTCCTGTACTGAATCCATGTTGGGAGGATACGTACATGACACCTAACGGCAACCGCTGCCTCTGATACTAACTTGGCTGACTCTGTAGCATCACGTGGCCTTTTTAAACCTGCCTCAAAACGGATCTCCATTCTTCCTCCTCTAGATTTAGTTAACCTATCGAGCATTATCCCTGATGTTTGTTTCCTCGTGCGCCTAGGTGCTAGTCCAACAACGAACATAGGAAGTGTTAGTGTACATCAAACTGTGAGACTACATATAAAGAAGCATGCAACTGTAACTTGACTCCAGCAACTACCTTCTTGCTGTTGAAGCTCACAAGGTTCATCTGATATTGCCAACTCGTCTTGTGTCAAGAGTGCTTGGGAAGTAGTGTCAGGTGGCAAGGGAGCTTGGGAACGTGCTGCTAGTTCAGTTGACACACGAGTAAGTCATGCAGCTGCTAGTACTATCGTAGGTGTTGCAAGAACTAGGGTTGTCTCTGCTTGTTTGGTGGCAGCTATTTGTTTCTGTTTGGCTTTTTTTGCAACTCGTGTAGCATGGGATGTCGTGTTTGTAGAATTTTCCGCTGGACTTTGAACTTCTATTGCACCATCAGCACCAGCAGAATCTGCAGGATTCATCCGCTTCTCATTCCCTGCCATTCTATGTTTCTTCCTCTTTCTCTGTGCCATGTTAAGTCAAGCCGACAATAAAAACGAATAGCAATTTAGTTCTTCAGAACAAATTGATGTGTGATGCAGACGAACTGAACTTTGATGTTAGACAACCACATGATAGGAGGATGTAATATGTATGAAAAACAGGATGGAAGAGATAACCAGAACTATGATGTGTAAACTAAGAAGAAGAGATTTCACCAAATTAGAAGCAATGCAATGGAAGGTAGACACCATATGAAAGATGCTACAAATATCGCTCTGCCAAGTTAACAGTGTCTCATCATAAATGGCGTTTAAACTAATGTGAAGCAGTACAAGAAATAAATCATATGCAAGATGCAAACAACATCACACTACCATGTTAGAGGTCTCTCGTCATTAGTGCCATTGCATATTCACAGCTTATGATGTGTAAACTAAGGAGAAGGCATTTCAACAAATTAGAAGCAATGAAAGCTAGACACCATATGAAAGATGCAACGAATATCACTCTACCAAGTTAAAACTGTCTCGTCATAAGTGCCATTTCAACAAATTAGTAGTACAAGCTAGAAAAGAATGTGAGATGTAACCTATATCACACTCCGAAGTCAAACGTGTCTTATGATAAGTGATTGTTGCAGGTTACACAACAGTAGTAATTTGATGTAAGAACATGGTGTGATAGACAGATATTGTATGTTCTAGAAACAGGAACACGTGTCTTATTCAAGTATAATGTGTAAAGTAAGCAGATGGAATTCAACAAAATTAGAAGCAATACAAGCTAGACATCACACATAACATGCAACCACATATAACAGTGCCAAGTTAGAGGGAGCACCGGTGATGCTGCACTAGGGGAGACGTGCTCATCATAAACACAGCTTTGTTGAGTGTCTATGCATGTGTTGTCTTGGAAATCATCTTGGGGGTGTGGAGGAGTAGAAACTGTAGAGGCCCTCCATTCGGAAGGAGCACCTTTATCCGCTGCCTTGCTAACTTCCTTCCGCTTTATTGATTTTGAACTGTCAAGTAAAACCGACAAGAAAAAGCAATAAAATTCTCTCTTCAGAACTCATTCATGCATGATACTGACAATCACTACTTTGATGTAAGGCAAACACATGATACCAGGATGGAATATGTACGAAAAATAGGACGGCATGGCATGTTCACAACTGTTTGTGTAAACTAAGCAGAAACCATTCTAGCAAATAAGAAGCAATGCAAGCTAGACACCACATGAAAGATGCAACCAATATGACTCTGCCAAGTTAAAAGCGTCCCATCATAAATGGAATTTCAACAAATTAGAAGCAGCGCATGCTATAAATCATATGAAAGATGCAACTAATATCACACTGCATATACTAAAGGTGTCTCATCATGTTGATTGATGCGGGATACAAAAAAAACAATAGTTTTATGTAAGGACATGCTTAATAGACAGATGTACTATGTACTAAATACAGGAAGGCATGTCACATTAACAGGTATAATGTATAAGCTAAGCAGACTAGCACATGCAGTTTAACCAGATTGGAAGAATTACAATCTAGACACCATATGCAACATGCAACCACATATCACGCTGCCAAGTTAGAGCAAGCACCTGCGATGCTAGTGTAGGGGAAATGCTGTAATCAACTACAGAGCTACGTTCACTATCTTCATCTAGCATTTCTGTTTCTTGAGAATCATGTCGGGAGGCTGACGTTGCATTCTTTAAATGAGGAGTAGTCCCCTTGCCTGCCTACCTCGTCATAAGTGATTGATGAGGGATACACAAGAACATTAGTTTGATGTAAGAACATGGTTAATACACAGATGTACTAGTATGTACCAAAAACAGAAAGGTATGTCATATTCAAAGGTATAATGTGTAAGCTAAGCAGATGCAATTTAACCAAATTGGAAGCAATACAAGCTAGACATCCGGCTGGAGTGGTGAGCATGATCATCTAGGACCTGAGAGCCTGGTGGGAGGCGGGCTGCTTCGCCACCATCGCAGCTTTTTAGTTGGCTTCCAGGTGATGCCTATCTTTGCTGGGCTTGTCACTGGCTCGGCCAGTGCCCTGGCTACCTATTTGTCTTCTGGTGCTCACGGGATGGTGCATGTAAAAAAATATCTTTCCTTATCTTACCGACTTCGGCCTTTCGAATACAAGCTAGACACCATATGGAACATGCAACCACATATGACACCGCGAAGTTAAAGCAAGCACCTGGGATGGTGGTTCATTGCGAGCGAGGTCATCAACTCCAGAGCTACGTTTACCATCTCCATCTGCTGACACTGCACCCTTTATAGCGCTGTAACGTGTCTTGCCTACCCGCATACGAAGCTGGAGCGACTTCTCTCTTTTCTTTTTGGCTTCTCTCATGGCAGCAGAGTCTGAAATACCCTTGCATAAAAACACAATAGTGAGAGTAAGGGTGAAGTGTGTGCAGAACTAGTGCACTGTAAAAGTAGCAGATAGCAGGTGGCTGAAAAATAAATGACAGGAGACATATGATAGCTCTACAACATTGCATGGCAAACAAAATTAGATTCTACTCCGTACGATTTTGTAATATATGAGCACAGGAAATGCAGGTACTCCTCCAGCACACCACCACATGTGGTCATATCTAAGATAACAGTCGACTGAAAATAAATAGGTCAGTCGATTTTTGTAATGAACCGTCCGATCTATAAGGAACGGGCAGATGGCCTTCGTCTACCTCCCGCCAGTCACTGTTGACGATCTTTCTCGAACCGCCAGCGACCACCGGCCCAGACCCCTGCCTCCGCCGCCCCGCCCTCCCATCGACCTCACACCACCGCCGTGCTTGGCAGCGCCCCCAGGCCATCCCTTTAATCACGGCCGACCTCCAGATCGGGCGCCAGTAGCTCTAGGCCGCACACGCCCCTAAGATAAACACCAAGGCGCTGCTTCCCCGGCGTAATAGGCGTACTAGCGCCTGTTACGCCGGGGAATGCTTCCGTTAATTGGGAATCAACTGGCCAGAAATTGAAATTCAGGGGGGCGACGGACCTCTAGCTAAGGTGAAATAGTATATGAGGAGAAACCTTGTGCATCGCGAGTTACTAGGAACATCTAGTATCAAGAAGAAGCGGTCAACTAGTGTCTTCTGTGGGATGAATACCGTGCAAGCAGAGACGTAAGATTTGCACGAATAAGGGAAGAGGAGTACCTTTCTCGGTTGCCGGTGTGGTCACCTCCACATGTCGTGCCGATCTTCTTCTTTTTACTGGGGAAACCGATGTTCTGGAGGGTGCAGGCTTGGACGAACCCATGGCCAAATTGTTGACTGTGTTGCCGTGGCCGTATGTCGGCGGAGGGGAAGCAGATCCGAGGCGGCGAAGGACGGCGTAGCAGGAACAGCTCCGGTGCGGTGGAGGGTGGCGAAGTTGGAGCGGCAGCGGTGAGGCGCAGGACGGCGTGGTTGACCTGGCTCGGGTACGGACGGCTCGGCCTCGGCTTCAACTACTAGCCGTGGAGGGCGTTGCGGTTGAGGTTGCGGTGGACGACGACGTCGGGGTATCGGCTCCGGCGTGATGGAGGAGGGCGGCGGTTGATGGGTGGGATGGGGTGGCGGACGGAGGACGCCGGGGTTTCGCGGCTGGTGGAGAGGTAGTTTTGGCGCCCACGGAGTACGAATGGGGAATCGGACGGGTGGGGGGAACCATGTTTCGGTCTGGGACGCGCTTGTTTTTGGCTTTTTTGAATAGAAGATGGGACGCGCATGTTTGAAATTTGGGGAAAGTACAAACTTTGCCCCCCTCTTAAATTTCGGACCTACTGCGGGTCGGGGGTAGGATGGTAATCCCAGGTGTCCCAAATAGTGGGCGGGAGCGATTTCGGCCGCGCGCATGTGTGCTTAGGCGGCCATTGTGTATGAATGTTTTTCGGATGCGGTTGCGTGGCGTCTAGATGAAGCTACAAACCTACCCCGGTTTAGACCTTTGGACGTCGGGCCGGTAGGTTTCACGGGTCGGAGTTATTAGAAAAGTAATTTCCTTGTACTACCAAACATTGGTCTGACGCGGTTTCGGGCGAGTAGAGGCTCTTTTGGCGCTTCGTTCAAAATTTTGAAACACAAGCATTCACGTTTAGAGTACTCTTGAACTATGAGGATTGACCTAAATAGACAACGTTATATTTGACCTTGTATATTTGAAAACCTCATTAAATTATCCGCTTCTTTTTGAAATTTTGACACTTGAAAATCCTATAACTACGATTATTTTGGAATGGAGGAGCTAAATTTGAATCTATTTTGTACACGACTACATATGCTATTATGTACAAAATCAGAGCAAAGATTGGTGCCCCCATAATTTAGGTATGGTTTACAAATGCCATGATATCAAATTCAAATAATTGAATGGACTTCATGTTGAATTCGATTTTTTTAAACCACCTTAAGTTGAATTCAAATGTATGCTAGTTCATAGGTGGCTATTTATAATGTCCATTGTGTAAATTTCGTATGTATAATGTGCTTTACACACACAACATGAACTATACTCACGTTTATATTCGATTGCTAAAGCGATGCGTTGTCTGGAGTTCAAAATACTAACTATGTGGATCAATTGTGTCGAATAATAACATAGACATGCTCAAATTCGATAGAATCTAGATGTCTGATGGACCAATGACCACTCCTTACGCGAATTGCAAATATCATGATCCCATCCTAATATTTGGATACAATTTATATCTTTAATCAATGTGTAGAGCAGTCTTTTACGTGTAGTTTCACTCTCCATCGGTGGTCTCTCACACATGCTCACACACTCTCTCCCGAGGTGTCTTTCTCGCACACATGCTCTAGATATAACCCTCCCTCCCTCTCGTAACCATTTACAACTGTTTTCACTAACCTTTATCACAAGCACTCTTCCTCTCGCAAACATACACACGCACAATCCTCATCGACCCTTTCTATATACATGGACCTGCCTACGTGTCTCATGTACGCACATTATCTTTACGCCTGTCTCTCACGCATTGTCTCACACCTCTCTTCCTAATCGACGAGTACGATTCTAGCAGAGCATTCTGTAGGATGCCCCTTAAAGTTAGGTTGGATGAATAGTAATATCAGAGATAAAGGGGTTACCTTAGTCCGAGAACCTAGGGTTACAAATCCTAGCCGGCTTTGTCAGTGGACACAGAGTCCTTCACAATTCTGCTACCTTTGTCTTGTACGACTAGTCATCCATGGGTCTTCCTAAATGCGTCACGGGCCGACCAATGTGGCGCCGGACGGAACCGAACGAAGGGCCTCACCTCGACCCACCGGACCTCACGCGGTGACACACCCTCTGCCCCCACGTCTCATTATCTTCTCACACCCACACATACCAACACAAACACCACACACACACAGAAAATTTCTCCTAGTGCCTCTCTTCCCTCCTCCCTTGCATATACACACTCAAGGGAATGGAATCTCTTGTCGTGACGTCATATTCGTCTCTCTCTCTAGACCACTCTCATTGCTCGTGCTATCTCTCCCATGCCCCCCCTGTCGGCCCCTCTATCCATGCCTCTCTCGAATACGTAATACACACACATACCTCTCTAGGCCCCGCCAAATGCATCAACTACACATTCACACATGTTACATCACGTACCCCATTGATCTAAAAAGACCTCTCTTCACGTTTATTTCACATACAACATTCCTTTTGAATAAAGTGTGGCCAAAAAATTATTTTAGAGTTTCTACATATATACAACATTACAAAGTTATATGGAGGAGTACGAACGCTAATTTGCATTGCATGGTGCCCACAATGATATTTATTCTGCACTGTGAATTTGTATATTTTTATACTATATACAAAGTTAGTCATAATAAAGAGAAACGAAGAGCATCTCTCTCTCTCCATCGCATACCCCCCTGTACGCCCCTTTCACGTATGCACACAAAACTATCTCCAGGTCCTCTAAAAGTAAGCCCCCAGAAAATTCACGCATGTTTCATCTTTCTCTCGCGATATATGCAATGATAATCATTGTATTTGAAGTGAAAGCACGATACGTACATTGGACTTCAGAACCCACTCATTACGGTCACCATTTACGTTTAGTGGTTATTATACAGTCATGCGCTCACCGTACAACTCTGTATTTGCTCATGACATGACTAGTTGACCAGTTAAACGCTCCACGTGGCACCTCTAGTGTTGCATCACATTATCTCACTACCATCGTGCCCACCTGTCGACTTGTATCTACTCTACATCTACACTCTTATAAAATACATAAAATACACTCTTATAAAAAACAGAGTTGGTGATGATGGTGTGCCTGCCATCCTGCAATATAGGCCGTCCGATTTATATCTGGCGGATAGGAAAGAAACTATGGCAATTTTGCAAAAAGGTACCCACACACCTCTCCACATTTGCAAATAAGGCCTTCCCTCGTTCATCCTTTTCTATCATAAGATAAACAAGTCATACAAATGCATCTTGATATTACGTGCAACGCACGGGCATCTTGCTAGTAAGAATGAAAACAAACGACAAAAAAAATATTTGGACGGTGGTTCGAAGTCATGACCGCGGGCACAGCGGACAAGGTGGCCTTGTATTGGTATGTTGACCCGTCTGTTTTAACACACAGGAGCTGGTGTCGTGATTATACACACACGCACACATGCACACGAACTGCATCCATGCAACACTCACACAAACACATGCACCCACGCACGCATGCAACACTCACACGTACACACGCAGCCACGCACGCACGCAACACTCACACGCACACACGCACGCATGCATGCACACACCACTACACCACACGACCAACACACACTCTCACGCTCAAGTGCTCAACCTACACGTGCATGCGCACACATCAGGCCCTGACAGACACATACACAACCAGGTGATTCCCGCGCACGGGTTGGAGCCTTGTCGCGCCTGCGTAAATTTGTGTTTATCTGACCTTTTGCCTATGCGAACTGACAGGTGGGACCCACAAGGAACGTGGTCAATTTAACTAGTCAACATGGCGCCACGCAGACTATTTGGCCGGTCAACAGAGTGCAATCCAATGCTGAACTGTGAGCAAGTGACCGTATAATCACCGCAAAACGTATATAGTGACCGTAATCAGCTTATTCTGAAGTTCGGTGACCGTATTACGCTTTTCTCTCTGTAGGCCCTCCAAAACTACATCTCTACACGTTCTCGCATGTTACATCTAACAACTATGCAATACAGCACTACTACTACACTCTAACACAATAAATCATATGTGTTTTTAGTTTTACTAGATATCATATTATTACTTATAATTATTCAGTTTGCATACATTAAAATTGCCTTTGAAATGTATGGCCAGTATCATCTACCGCGCGGGAAAAATCCCGCCCTTTCCTGTTTAATCGGGTTTGTATCGATGGATCGTGCGAAACAGCAAAACTATAGTACTATACAGTACTACAAGTGACAGTTCACCGGGCCGTCGTGTCGTCTACTCCTCCATCGTAAGAGTGGAGCGCTCGCTTTCATAAAGCTTCTAGTCCCTTTCGCCGACATGTGGGACACCAAGCTACCGGGTCCACGTGCCATACCGGAATACAGTGCAGAGCAGCCGGGGTGAAGCACCCCAGTCATGGCGCCGGCGTAGTAATGAGCAATGAGGCGTCAAATCACAAAGCTGCACCTTTCCCGCAGTTAAGTTGGAGGGACAAAGCAACCATCACATCATTTCACTCGTTGCTGAATCCGCTTCTCCCTCATCTTCTTCAACTTAACCACGTGTTGCTTCTGCCGTTGTTCTGCCTCAGGTGGGATGCGGATCGGCTTGGTAAAGCACTGACACGTGGGACCGCATGTTAGCAAACCGCCAGGACAACGTCCTCCGAAAATAAGAAGCCTAATCCTAGACTTACAAAGGGCTACGTAGCTGCTACGTATACTTTCCATCTAATCTATATATGCCCCCCTGATTTTCAGGTGGGGTGGGCCTAATCCTCTCCTTTAATCCAATCAAATAGTCCCACATCACATCAGTTCGTAACTTTACGTAAACCATTACGTGGATGTAGCATTGCTCAAATAAGAAACCTCCCCCGCCATCCGCGCGGCAAAATCACCTCCTTTTTACTAATCTTGATTCTATAATTTTTTAGATCAATATAATTGAGATTTGTATAGATAGCACACAGGAGCAAAAAGTGGTACGGTTAAGGGCATCCACAATGTGTAGCCAAATGTGAAAATAGCTTTTGGCATCGTGGGAACCATTGTGGACGGTGTTGCCAAAGCCAAAAAGATGGAACTGAAGCTCCCTGATTGATTGATTGAAGGAATAGAAAAATGCAACGTCTCTCCTCTTTCTCCCATGCTTGGACGCATGTAGTACAATATAGAGCAGAGAGTCTACTCCCCTGTCCCTTCTATCACAAATCACAAAGTAGTGAGGCGTCAAATCACAAAAGCACGGACGAAGCAACCATCATTTCACTCTTTGCTGACTCTGCTTCTCCATCGTCTTCTTCGAGAAACCATCTCACCGCACTAGTACTCCTGGTAGTACTAGTAAAGGACTTCCTGGATGCAAATAAGGCGGTTGTCTCGGCTTGCAGGCGGCACTTGCGAACGACTTACTGTGGTCTCCCTCAATGGTGTTCTCCGTCGAACGCACTTCGCCAAACCACCAAAAAAAAGATATCGCCGACGTCACCGCAATGGGGAAGGAAGTCAAATATAGTTACTACCTCCATTTTTTGTACACAAGGCCAGTATATCAAAATTACAATTTGCAAAGGACCACTAACACTAATCGAGGCAAAATTGATGGGGTTAGCAACCAAGGACATTAATATCCCCTGCATGCATGCGGAAGTGAGAAGGTTGGTTTGCATGGCGCTGCATTAATCAAGCGATGAGGAGTGAGATGGTTAGCTCTTTGGTCTTTGGAGAAAAAATACGCATTAATTGACACGTGAAACGAGGATTTGTATCGATTAAATCCCGCGAAGGAAAACCCCGCCTTTCTTTTTTAACACTAGTACTCCTAGTACGTACGTACTTATCCTGTTTGGGTCTAGGCCTTGCATTGCCAAACTTCGCCACACATTTTTGCCAAGCTTGCCTAATGTTTTCAAAATGAGAAGGAGGTACACTTGCGCACGGCTGTCGCGGTCGCACCGCACCCTCACACGGTCGCTCCTGCACGCCGCGGGCGCACCGCACCCTCACACAGTCGCTCCTGCACGCCGCAAACCCAACCAAGGGAACGCACCCTCACTGACACGTGCTGTCGCATGTGAACAAACCAAACTCAGCCATCCTATCGCTGTCACATAATTTTCGTTCATAGAGTATGTTTATCCAACCGCATGTTGGGGAGTATCCGTACGGCCCGTGCGGTGGTCTGTTGGGGAAGAAGAAGAGGTGAGGAAGAAGGAAAGAAGGGTTAGGAGACGTAGGATATTCATCCAACCGCCTGAAATGGTAGACTGACCCAAGTCAGGCGACTTGCATAACAAATATATGTTTTTACACAGCAAAAGATCCATAAAAACAACAACATAAAGAAAAACTATCAATGCTCGCGGAAAGAGACGGCCTCGTCGTCTTTGGCTGCCGGCGCGAACCAGCCGTCGCTGCCGACGTGTGTCTCCGCACCGTGGTTGTCCTCGGCCTCCAGCTACTCGTTCAAGTGGAGCGTGCGGGCGCTCTGCACGGACGAGAGCACAGCCTGGTTCATGTCGAGGACGTCCGGTTCCGCCTGCAGGAGGGCCTTGATGGCAGCGGCATCCGCGCGCTCCGCGTCGAGTCGAGCCTCCGCCGCCCGGTTCAAGTCCAGGACGTCCGGTTCCGCCTACAGGAGGGCGTCGATGAGAGCGGCATCCGCGCGCTCTGCGTCGAGTCGAGCCTCTGCCGCCCGGTTCAAGTCTCGGACGTCCGGTTCCACCTGTAGGAGGGCCTCGATGGCATCGGCATCCGCGCGCTCTGCCTCAAGTTGAGCCTCCGCCGCCCGGTTCACATCCACGACATCCGGTTCCGCCTGCAGGAGAGCCTCGATGGCAGCGGCATGCGCGCGCTCCGCGTCGAGTCGAGCCTCTGCCTCCCGGTCCTCCTTTAGTATCGCCATGTTGAACCGCTGGTCCGCCTGCACCATGGGGGACTCGGACGCTGGCACGAAGTCGACGTCCATCGTCTCATACCCATCGGGGGCCTTCTGCGCCGCGACCTCCGCCATGAACATTGGATCGGCTTCCTCCTCCTCGTAGCTTGGCTCCAGAGAACTCGGGGATTGGCCCGCCGCAAAGCGAGCTTGGGAATGGAGGTCTGTGGCGCCGACCGCCGCCGCGATTTCTGCGCGGCGCTCCGGCGTCAGCATCTTGTAGTAAGTGATCTTGCGGCGCACCATGGCTTTCCGGCGAACTAGGGGACGCTTGATGCGGGCTAGGGGATCGAAAGGTGGGGGAATGGGCTGGAGATTTGGTGTGGTTTTAGGGCAGTGGCTGGCGTAGGCCGAGCAGCGAAGGTTCTGGTGTGAATAGTGGTTCCGGTGACGACCGGTCAATCGGTTTTGACTGTACATCGCTCTTGTCGTGTTCGCGTTGCAGCCCGGCACGCTGGACCCTCCACGTCGCTCACCGAATGGAACGCGCTTCGTCTTGCGTTTTCGCTCGCTTGTGGGGCCGCAGTTGAGAGCAAACCGACGTCCCTCCCCCTCCCCCGGCCGCTTCATTTATTATACCACCACTCCCTCCGTTTTATGCAGAGTAAATAAAAACAGAGGGAGTATACTACGGATGAGGATCCCCTGACGTAGCCGAACCCATTGAGTAACTGACATGCGGGGCCTAGCAAGCATGGGGTCCGCCAGTAAGTGACCGAAAGGGAGGGTAAGGCAGGGATACCTACGTCAGAGGATCCACTTCCACTATACTACTTTGACCAAATGTTAGAGTAATAATATATGACATGCAACTTACACAAATGTTAGAGTAATAATATATGACATGCAACTTACACAAAGCATACAGGGTCTAATGCGTTTTTCGAGGCTAACTTTGACCAAATGTTAGAGTAATAATATATGACATGCAACTTACACAAAGCATACGGTCAAATTCATATGTGAAAGGAGTTTCCAATGATATAATTTTCACATTATACATCTCATGTACTATTAATCTTGTCAATAGTCAAATTGGAAACCATCTCGAGTACAAATCTAGGAGTACGTACGAATCTAACAATATTGATTGGGCGTTGTTGAATGTTGATACCTTTTTGATCAAAGTAGAGATACTTTGACTACACATAAAACTTATATGTAAACTAGAAAGGATAGGGGGAGTATATTGTACGTTCAAAAATGATATGAACATTGAATATCCTTTATATATGATTTGCGGATGCTATGATCACCGGTTCAAAATTTTGAATCCGCCTTAGGTATCACGTGCCCCCACTCGTTCCCTCTCGATATCATCTCGGGGTCCGGAGATCTATTGAAAGAGGACTAGGGTGGGTACATGCGAATGATACTCGGCGGAATGTTCAAATGAGGCATGCGGGAGGATGGACTCGACTGGAGGGCGACATGATCGATGGAGAAGAGGGTTGGAGAGGAATGAGAAATAAGCAAACGCCACATGATTATACTTGAACGGCTCAAATAAACAATAAGTTGTCTCGCTTGGCCTACATAGTGAAAGGCCTAATGCGCAACGCGGAGCACTGACGCTCGAATATGGCCGGGAAAACAGGGAAACCGACATGTGGGGCACACCCGTCGGGACGACGTAGCGCAGACTAGTCCAATGGAGGAGCTGGCCCACGACCTCCTCGCCACCGACAACCGTTCATGTGGGTCGTTGGGGCCAACAACGGGGTGCAGCTCCAGCACCGCCTCTGGACACGGCGACCGCGGTGAGCGACACGCTCATATCGTCGCTAGACACGGTCGGTTTCAGTGTGCCGAGGGTGGCGTTAGTGCTGTGGCACGACCAACGGTATGTTTGGTTTGTGCCCAAGGTTGCCCCATCAAAGCATTGGGTAGCCAAAATTTTGGTTGAGGTATTGGTTGCCCATGATTTGGCCGACATTGGCAAGAAAAATGAACTAGAGTTGGCTAGAGTTCATTGGCATGCCAAAGAAATGGCAACCATCCAAACAAAGACCAATCTTTGGGTCATGACCAAAATTTTGGTTGAGGTATTGGTTGCCCATGATTTGGCCGACATTGGCAAGAAAAATGAACTAGAGTTGGCTAGAGTTCATTGGCATGCCAAAAAAATGGCAACCATCCAAACAAAGACCAATCTTTGGGTCATGACCAAAATTTTGGTAAGGTGCACTTTGGCCACAATCCAAACACACCCCAACACCCGGCTCGTCGAGGATGCACGGGGCGCCACCACGCGTCCGCGGAGTGGTGTAGCGCGGCCAACTTCATCCTCTGGACCTGAGACGATGCCGGGTCGTCTTGCTTTTTCAATGACATGCGCGGATCGCATGTGAGCAAAGGGCATCTCCAACGTTGCCATGACCGCAGCTGACTACCCTGGCACACCAAAACCCTCGTCCCTCACGCCGTCGCGCGGTGCGTTCCCAGCCGGCGCCAGCTGCCCGAATTCATGTCGTCCGTTCGTATGTCGTTGTTAAGAGGCTCGGTGCCCGAGGAACCAACTCCGGCGACTTAATGACGCACCCGGACGCTTGGCCTCACCGGAATGCCCTACTTAAAGCGGCAACGCCCAGCTAACCTCCACACCATAGCGCATCGTCCTCCTACCTGGCACCACATCCGCCATGACCGCAAGTGCGAATGCTCTGCGGGAGAGCTTGTCTTCGGGGATGAAGCTCGAGGTCGCCGCCCTCGCTCAGGTCGCCTCTCGCGACGCAATAGCGGCGTAGCCGGACGCGGACGTGACCGCACAAGCGGTGGCCACGCTGGCGGCCGACGACGGGAGCACCGTCAGCCACGCGTCATACTTGCCGCCATCCAATGTCCGGCACCGCCGAGGTCGGGGACTCCTCCGAGGATGAGTAGGGCATGGGAGGCGGCAGGGCATGGTGTGCCAACTGGCCGGTCCGTATCCCGTGTTCTACTCTTCCTCACCGGAGACCGCACCTTCACTTCACGGGTCTTGAACCCCGCCCCCGTACATAGAGATCGCAGATGGAGGACGTCGGTCGCCGCCGTAGAATAGGTTTAGGGTCGGGTTTCTTTTATTTTTCTGTCCTATAAAAGTTCGAAATGTAATGAAAATCTGTCGTGTTTGCATTAATCTCGGCCGGTGTATATGAACTTTCACAATAATATACATATTGTAGGAGTACTAGCAAGATGCCCGTGTGTTGCACAGAAGATCAAGATCTTGTGGGAGAAAAGGATGAACGAGGGAAAGCCTTATCTGCAAATGTGGAGAGGAGTGCGGGTAAATTGTCATAGTTTCCTTCCTATCCGTTAGATATAGATCGGACGGCCTATATTGCAGGATGACAGGCACACCATCATCACCAACTCTACTTTTTATTGAACCGAGACAAATCTAACATGCGAAGTAAAATAAACACATAGGGTCTATACATACACAAATTATCTTAGGCACTCCAATAGTACGTCCACTACACATTCAGGCATTTCACATCTTTTTACATCTACGGGAACCTACAAAAGGGTAACGTAAATTGCCTCTCTCTCTCCTCCCCTGATTTTCATGGTGGTGGGCCCCTCCCTCCCCCCAATCTATAATCAACAGCTCACACGTTTCACATTATGTTAATTACGTAACTGGGATTACGTAGGTGTAGCATTACTCGTCCTAAAAAACCCAACTAAGCCAACCTCCCAGCATATCGCGCGGGAAAAGACCCGGCCGCGCCGTTTTAGTCGGGATTACCGGATTACTAGTAGTAGTATCAATGGATCGCGCGAAGCAACAAATGTTTTTTAGGGGGCGAAGCACCTAGTTTAAAAGGAAAAAGGCGGTACACTCACAGCACTCCTGTCGCGGTCGCATTGCACCCCACACACGTTCGATCTTGCACACGGCTCACGCAAACAGAACGCGCTTCGGCTTGCCTCTTCACTGACACGTGGGACTGCACTTGGAGAAACCGACCATGCGCCAAACTCCCCCCGTCCACCGCGCAAAAATCCTCCCCCCACACACACCCAAAAATTCCCCCCAAATCCGATTCAACCGCCCTTCGGCCAACTAGCCAATAATATTCCCCAAACCCCCTCCCCCCTGTCCCCCTCCACTCCATTCGCTCCACCAAAGCCGCCCTCCCCGCCGCGCCGATACGTCGGCGCCGTGGTTCGGCGATCCTCTCGCTCCCACAGTACGCTCTCGTAGACTGCCGTCCTCTAGCCGCGCCGCCACCTCTGTCTACGTTCTTGTGGAGGCGCACGGCGGTCAGCGCCGCCACCGCTGGCGGCGTTCGTGTGGAGACGCACGGCAGTCAGCTTCTCCCACGGTACGCGCATTCTAGACTGAGGCCCCGTTCAACTCGGTGTAGCGCTGAATGTTAGCTGATAGACGCTGTTAATCTCACTGTTTGCCGAAGTAGTTTACTGTCAATATGCTCTGCTTAAGAAGCTTCCTTGCCCTGTTCTGCACTCAATCTGCTTAGCTGAGATGGCATGCCAAGGCCGATTAGTTGCTAAAATATCCTGCCATATATTTATTGTGACATAGATTGCCATGGTCTAGTAGCCAATCTGTTAGGAGAAATAGCTCTACACCGTTTTATACTCGATCTTTGTTTCTGCGATGGCCTTCGGTAGTTCGATGGCTGTGTGCTCAGCCTCATTGACTGCTGAAACAGCCTGCCATAATTTGGCACTCAAATCTGTTTGCTGAATTAGCTTTACATATATTTCGTTACTTAGATCTGCTCGTCCAAATATCTTGCCATAGCTTTAGACATCGACCTAGGTATTTTTTTCTGGACTTCATAAAAAAGCATATATGTTTTTCCTATAATATCTAGTAGAAGAACTAATTTGTATGTCTAACAGATGGACATGACTTGGATAACTTCTGCTCGAAGATTCTCTGCTGCATATGTCGAGGGGGTTGAAAACTTCATGAACTTTATTAGAGCTGAGTACGGTGGTCTGAAATCAGATGTGCTCTGCCCATGTAGCAGTTGTATGAATTCAGTTACAAGACCCCAGTCAACTGTGCAAAATCATCTACACTTGTATGGGATGTCGGTCACATATACTAGGTGGGTTCATCATGGTGAAGCTGTGAACGTTAATGTTATTGACTACGTGGAAGCAGCAGATCACCATCTTGATCTGCCTGATGCTCAGGTGGAAGAGGAGGAGGAGGTGGTGGTGGCGGAGCCAGTGAGTTTGACCAACATTGAAACAATGCTACAAAATGCTCGTGCATTCCGTGAACTTTCACCTGCAGAAGAAAAATGGTGGGCCCGCATGTTGGAACGATGCAACGTTGCTGTCACCCCAGGAAATAAGCTGTCAGTATTCTCAGCTATGGTCACCTTTCTTCAGGTGAAGACATCTGAGCGGATGACCAACAAATCATTCGATGTGATGTTGGCTGCTTTCCGCAAATCTTTCCCAGATGCGTCTGAGCTGCCACACACCTACAGTAAAATGAAGAATTTCCTTCGTGCAGTTGGAATTGGATATGATATGATCCATGTTTGTAAGAATAATTGTGTTATGTTCCGGAAGGATTATGCCAACTTAAGTGAATGCCCGAAATGCAAATCATCAAGATGGAAAGATGGTGATGCTGTGAAGAGGATTCCTCATAATGTTCTGAGATATTTTCCAATTACACCAAGATTGCAGAGGTTGTTTCATGATGCTGAAACAAGAGAGGATGTACTGTGGCATTCTAGGAACCAGGAGTACAGAGATCAGAATGTAATGAGCCATCCATCTCATGGTAGTGAGTGGAAAAGCTTCAATGATAAACACAAAGAGTTTGCTGCTGACCCGAGAAACATTAGACTTGGCTTAGCTTCAGATGGATTTAACCCATTTGGCCACCAGAGCGCCACATATAGCATGTGGCCAGTGCTTGTTATCCCTTACAACATGCCTCCAAATGTCTGCACCAAAGAATCAAACTACATGATGGCCTTGCTCATCCCAGGTCCAAAAAGTCCTGGAAAGGATTTTGATTTGTTCATGGAGCCTCTTGTGGAGGAACTTCAACAGCTATGGAATGGTGTTCTCACTCGAGACCTATATAGCAGCCCACCAGCTGATTTCTTTCTGCGTGCTATTATAATTTGGTGCATCCATGATTATCCAGCTTTGGGCACTATGTCAGGGCGAACGACACATGGTTGCAATGCATGTGTTCGCTGTGACAGGAATCCGCTGTCATACGCAATACTTAGCAAGATTTGTTACATTGGACACCGCCGTTTCCTTGCCAAGGACAAGCCGCATCCTAGAAAATACCGAAGACATGTGTTCAATGCAAAGCATGAAAACCGTGATGCGCCAAAGAGGCTCACCGCCGATGAGTTGCAAGTGGAATTAGAGAAGGTCAGGCATATTACACCAAGAAACCATCCTGGTAATGGTAGCAAGAAAAGGAAGTGTGGCAGGGTAGAAGAGAGATTATTGTTTACCCGCAGGTCCACTTTGTGGGACTTGGAGTATTGGAAAGATTTGGATCTGCGGCATAATCTTGATGTGATGCACATCGAGAAAAATATATGTGACAGCATTATCGGCACACTTCTTAATATTGAAGGCAAGACGAAAGATACCTTAAAATCTAGGATTGATTTGACACACCTGGGTATCAGAAAGGATTTGCAGGTGCAAGATGAAGGTAAACCACGGGATATGGCACCAGCTGTGTACGTCTTGGACAAGGTAAAAAGAAAAGAATTCTGCGAGGTCCTGTCACGTGTGAGATTCCCACATAGATTTGCTTCCAACCCTGAAAGGAGAGTCAGTGTAGATGGAAACAAGGTACAAGGGTTGAAAGCTCATGACTGCCACATCCTACTTCAAAGGGTTTTACCTGTTATCCTTAGAGGATTGGGCCGCCCTGACTTATACAGAGCAGTTGCAGAGTTGGGACAATTCTTCAGGGAACTCTGCAGTAGGAATATCAGGATAGATGCTTTGGAGCGTCTTAGAGACAAGATACCAACTATCCTATGCGACCTTGAGAAGATATATCCTCCAGCCTTCTTTGATGTGATGGTGCATTTGGCTGTTCATCTACCTGATGAGGCACTACTTAGAGGTCCAGTACAGTATGTCTGGATGTACCCTATTGAAAGGCGGCTAGGCACTTTCAAGGGCTATGTTAGGAACAGAGCTAGACCCGAGGGTTCCATTGCAGAGGCCTACATTGCTACAGAAGCGTTGACATTCTGCTCAAAATACATTGAAACAGCTGATCAGCTTAGCAAAGAGGTGGGTGAAGACAATCCCGGGCTCAAAGTTTTTGATTATTCTGTTCGAGTTACAGGGAAGAGTCGACAAGAGGACAAACCTAAAGATTTGGACAAAATGGTTTGGTATGTGTTGAATAACTGTCCTGAGATACTACCTTATATCAAGTAAGTGCAGTACTGCAGCTTATACATCGGAATCTACTAAACTTGCAGCACATTCTTATATATTTAGATGTTTGACACGATCACTATGTTGTGCAACATCTACAAAGAAGAGTTACTGCCGCAAAATCCAAGAAACATTGACAAACTGGTTATGGCAGGAATTGCGAAATGGTTCAAGAACCATGTAAGCTTTTGAAGTGCACTGTCAGTTTTTTTAATATATTGAGTACATAAGATGATCAGCTTGTCTATTTTATAACCATAGGTTAAGAAGATGCGGGAGGATGGGCAGGCAGTTGATGATGCCCTTTACTCACTAGCAATGGGTCCTGATACTCGGGTAAGACATTATGAATCTTGCGTTGTTGGAGATGTGCGCTACAACACCCTTGCACGAGACGAAGGCAGGAAGACACAAAACAGTGCCATCATGAGCACGGATACGTATGACAAAGAGACAACTGAAATGTATGCTAACATAACAGACATTGTTCAGTTGTAGTATATCTCCAGTTTCAAGGATCATCAGTGTGTGGTTCTGTTGTGCTGTCCTTGGTATAACCTGTTTTCCGGGATCGCAAAACCCAGAGCTGATGATTATTTCAAATCCATCAATGTCAAGGCGGCGTACCAGACCAACGAGCCTTTTATTTTGGCAAATCAAGCAACACATATATTTTTCTTGGAAGACACATTTGCACGTAGCGATGACTGGAGAGTATTGCAAAGGTTTGAGCAGAGGAATTCGTTTAATGAAGTTGCACAACAAGATGATGCTTACACTGCTCCTGATGTACAAGATAACACAGATGTTCCTAATATCTTTGAGAACCATCACGTCAATGACGCCGGCGAAAAGATTGCCTGTCGTGCTGTGGACATACAAGAGTTGATCAAGAAGAAGCCAACGTTCGAGGACGTTGAGGACGAAGAAGAAGATGACACCATGGGGAATTACGATTCAGACTGATACACATGGCAAAGATGTTGACGCTGCTGCTGCGGATGATGATTACATTGCTTTTGTCGTATTTGCCTGTCAGAAGACGTTTTTTTATCTACTATGTGAAATTGTGTTTGCTATGACAACTGAAACCTGATGAACATGTTGTTTAGTATTTTGCTGTGAGAACATCACTTGTTATGTATGCTGATTTGTGTTTGGTGATTGTATGACAACTAAAACATGATGACATTGCTGTTTAGTTGTACTCATATTTGGCTGCGAAACTTAAATTTGATGACATAGTTTGCTGTTGGACTGCAATTTGCTCGACGTCTTCGAATGAGAACAAAGCTGACTTGACAGGGCCTCTGTTATTTATTTATTTATATGAGCAAAAGGGGATACCCCCTGATTTCCGTTAATAGAAATCATTAGATGTTCACAACACTACGCCCAGCCTGCTACACAGGTTTCATTCATTACTAGTTTCAGCAAAGTGCTCATGTCGTAGCCACTGAATACATCACGAGTGCTACATACACTGCAAATAAAGAGACAATCATCCTACAGAGCACATCGATTTTGCCCATTATCTTCACAAGCTCTTTCATCTCCTCATTGCTGTCAAGGTCGTTCAGCAGCTGTTGCTTGGCCATGATCAGAGGAACTGCATCTTTAACCTTCTGCTCTGCATCTTCCTCTTCTGCCGTTCCTTCAGTTACTTGTCCAACACCCCAACCTGCTGGTATTGGGATTCCTCGGCTAACCAAATAATCAGCATAGTTGCATTCCCCCACATCAGCAACTTCCCAGAAATACAAATCACACGAATCTTCCCTTTTCTACACGAATCAAATTGGAAGATCATCAACCAAACTATTAAAAAAATCAGCAACTGAAAGCAGCAGAACAACACTTAAACATATTATTACCCCATGATTCGGGCATTTGTAGAAGACTCGGCCAGGGTTGCGGATTGTGGTTGAGACGCGACGGATGACTCTGCATGATTTGCAGCAGTGGCACCACACCAACGGCAGCGGATTGTGATGAGCAATCGGCTGTGGTGCGCGTGCCGGCGTGGGTGTGATGAGACCCATAGGCGATGGTACGGGTGGCGACTTGGCAGATATCTGGTTGTTGCCTGCTGAAGAGCAGGTGGACGAGCAGCCAGCGGACATGGTTGCTGCGGCTAGAGCTTCTGATGCTAGGCAGAGTAAGTAGAGAAGAGGAGAAGCGAACGTTGGATATGTCAATTTCATTACTTGCAGAGTAGCATAGCACCATATATAGTCATAGTCTAGGTTTGGATTCGAACCAGCTACAGGAGCACGTCTTTCTTTTTTCTAAAACTCGGCAACGTCTCTTTACTAGTACACTAGCTTGTTCTGGATGCCTTCCCAAGTCTTTGATTTTCTTTCCCTTTTTTGCGAGGAAGGAAGGAGGACAAAATTGAGAGTTCCTGGGACTCGAACCCAAGACCTCTCGGTTGAAAACCAAGGGTGCTAGTCACTTATGTGGCGAACGTTCCCTGTGAGGAGGACGACAAACGAACGCATTTTCCTCGCAGTTTTCTTCCTATATATAAAAAGTATGCTACTTGGTGTCCGCTTAGTCAACAAACGATTGTGCCAACCTTGACCGTTGGATTGACATTCAACGTCTGTCGCATTTCTTCAGTCTCTTCTTCCTCGAGCCGCCAAAGCCAAACCAGCGCCGGCGGGACCGCTTGCTCCCGCCTCCCACGGCTGGCTGTGATCTTCCCCGGCTCCTATTCGTTCCCGTCCGAGGCCTCACCATCGTCCTTCGCCTTGGTTCGCTCGCCGCGGCGCCGCCCTCCGGTGTTGTCAATATGGTCAACAGCCGAGAGCAATAAGGAGATGACTGTACATGGTGAGGATGACAGTAGGGACCCAGCAGCGCGCGCAGTAATTTTGTTTTTTCAGGACGGAGAAGGGTATCAACTGGGTTGTGCGGGACCCGTGGCCCATCTAGCCCAGGCTTTTATTTCATATGTTTAGCACATGACCAGCCCAGTTTGTTTTTTTCCTTTTTGAAAATGGCTAGCTAGCTATTTTGTTTTTTGCAGAATAACCAACGTAGGCCTACTTGCTTTTCTAAGCCCTGCTGGGCCGGAAATCTTTCAAGACGAGGAGGGATGCATTTTGCCCAGAAAATGGGCTATAAGTAATAAGAAATGGGCTATAAGTAATAATAAATGGGCTGTAAAATGAAAAAATACAGCAAACAGGCAATTAGTTCCAAAATACTGTTTTCTTTCGGATTTTGATATTTTAAATTTCACTGTTTTTGTGCGGGTAAAATTTCATTGAATTTAAATTAAGGTATATTTAGATTTAAAATTAATTTGAATCTGGCTAGAAATTTCGGGCTGTATGCTGTTTGGGACAGATTTGGAGGCTGACTTGTGGGTCTACTAGGTTGACGTGTACTTTGGCTTTGTCAACTTAGTCCACAAACGATTCTAGCAGCAGTGACCGTTGGATGTTAATCCAACGGCCGTGTTGCTTCTTCAATATCTAATCTTCTTGCTCTAGCCGCCCAAACCAGCTCCGGTTGGACTGCCTGCTCCCGCCTCCCGTGGCCGGCTGTGCTGCCGCACAGGCCGCACCGCCCCACCCTACTTCATTGCTGGCCAGGCCATTCCTCTACTCACCCACACCTCCTGTTATTTTCCGGCGACGGCAGCCGGACCAGTAAACCCTCGTACTCCCCACCGCGGGCAACCATTGCCGAGTCTTCCCCGGCTCCGTGTCGTTCCCTTCCTAGGCCTCGTCGTCGTCCACCGCCATGGTGCTCTCGGCGTGGCCTGGTCAACATGGTCAACGAACGACATCCATCGGCCGTGGACTGTACGCGCAAAATAATGATTCCTCCACCTGACAGCTGGGACCCACCAGAAGGGCCTCTGTATTTCGCGAAAAAAACGTTCCCCCCGCTGACATGTCGGACCCACCAGCTATATCTTTGCACGCAAGGAAGTGCCTCCTTATTACGCACACAAAAATGAATACCCCCTGCTAGCTGGGACCCACCATAGTGGGAGGATGACTTGTGGGCCAACTAAGTTGACGGGGACGGAGGGCTTTGTCAACTTAGTCAATATGAACGATTCTTGCTCCAGTGACCGTACGATGTCCATCCAACGGCCGTAGTGCTTCTTCAACCTCTGGTCTTCTTGCTCCAGCCGCCCAAAGCAGCGCCGATCGTGCCGCATGCTCCTGCCTCCCGTGGCCGGCTGTGCTACCGCGGAGGCCTCACCGCCCCCTACTATTCCCACCGCTGGCCAGGCCCTGCGGCGACGGTAGCCTCACACCGCAGCCGAACCAGTGAACCCTCGTACTCCTTTCCGCGCGGGCTTCCACTGCCGCGTCTTCCCCGGCTCCACGTCGTCCCCTTCCTAGGCCTCGCCGTCGTCCACCGCCATGGTGCTCTCGGCGCGGCCTGGTCAATGTGGTCAAGGAACGACTTCCATCGGACGTGGACTGCACGTGGAGAGGCTGACAGCTGGGTCCACGGCCGCAGCAAGGAAGTGCCTCCTTATTACGCGGAAAAAAAGATTCCTGCACCTGACAGCTGGGACCCACCGGACGGGCCACTGTATTTCATGGAAAAAACGTTTCCCCCTGACTGCTGGGACCCACCAGCTTCATCTTCGCACTCAAGGAAGTGCGTCCGGGCAAAAAAAACGATTCGCCCCCCTGACTGTTGGGACCCACTAGCTACACCTTCGCACGCAAAGAAGTGCGTCCGGGCAAAAAAACGATTCACCCCCCTGACTGCTGGGACCCACCAGCTACATCTTCGCAAGCAAGGAAGTGCCTGACAGTCGGGACCCACCTGGTCGAAGCGTACGTAGCGTTGTCATTCTGGTCGCGAACGTGTACGTACATGCTGGTCGATGTATAGGCGCGCACGTGTCGTAGTAGAGGCGCGCACGTAGCATGTACACGTACGTACAACGGCCAGGGTGCAAGAAAGAAAATATGGCCACGTATGTGTACATACGGGCGGGGTCTCGAACGCCTACTCGCGCATACGTACGGCCAGGGCTCGTGTACATGGCTGGGTCGGAACGGAGAAACAGCATCGTCGTCGTGTTCATGGGGAGGCAACGGAATGCGTCGTGTTCATCGGGAGGCAACGGAATGCGTCGTGTTCATGGGGAGGCAACGGAATGCGTCGTGTTCATCGGGAGGCAACGGAACGCGTGGGAGCCAACCGGCTGGGTCGGAACGGAATGCGTGGTCGTGTTCATCGGGAGGGCTTGGACGGAACAGGCGATGGAAACGAGGCCTGGCGTACCGCAAAACGGAGGAAACGGACCTCCTACGTTCGGAACGGGGTCCTGTTGATCGGGAGGGGTGTGGCGTACGGCAAAACGGAGGAAACAGACCTCCTACGGTCGAAACGGGGGTCCTGTTGATCGGGAGAGGTGTGGCGTACCGCAAAACGGACGAAACGGACCTCCTACGGTCGAAACGGGGGTCCTGTTGATCGGGAGGGGTGTGGCGTACCGCAAAACGGACGAAACGGACCTTCTACGGTCGAAACGGGGGTCCCGTTGATCGGGAGGGGTGTGGTGTACCGCAAAACGAACGAAACAGACCTCCTACGGTCGAAACGGGGGTCCTGTTCATCGAGAGGGGTGTGGCGTACCGCAAAACGGGACTCCACGAGATACTGTTCATCTCCACCGTCGACCTCCTCCAGCCTCCACGGGCTACCATCGACCTCCTCCAGCCTCCACAGGCTACCGTCGACCTCCTCCAGCCTCCACGGGCTCCTGTTCATCCAGCCTCCACCGCGCGCTACTCCATCGGCTACTATTCAACTACCCCTCCACGGGCACCCCTCCACCATCTACTGTTCATCCAGCCCTCCACACCACGGGGTCCTGTTCAAACACCCCTCCACGGGCACCCCTCCACCGTCTACTGTTCATCCAGCCCTCCACACCACGGGGTCCTGTTCATCCAGAGGCAACGCCACCGCTCACTGTTCGTCCAACCCCCCCCCCCCCTCCGCAACGCTCACTGTTCATCCAATCGATCGGCTTCAGTTAGCAGCAGTAGCGAAGGAATCGCTCGATCGGGTTCAGATAACAGCCATCAATCGATTACTCGGGTTCAGTAACGCGTAGCCTGCAGTGCAATCGCTCGGGTTCAATTAGAGCCCAACGCCTCGCTCGGATTCAGTTAGAGCCAACGCCTCGCACACACGCGCGTACGTGTACGAGAGAAACGCGCATCGCTCGGCCCCCGACCTCCCACCGTAACCGGGAACTCCCTGAAATTTTCCTCCCCCTCGCTTCTACCACGGTTTTTTCCGTCATGGACGGCCCAAAGAATGTCATGCAGCTGCGTCTCCGGCCCGCGCAGGATGAAAAGCCCATTTTCTTTCATGATTTTTTGTCATAGAAGTAGGAGCCCACCACATCTATGATGATACCGGGTTTTGTCACAATTATCGTCATAGAAGTGTCATATGTATGACAGAAAATAATTTCGTTCGGCCCAAAATGTCACGGATGTGTCTTTTTTTTGTAGTGATAGGCTCTATCGTGTATGACATGTTGTGTACCTGACCTGATGTGTAACTTGCCATAAGTTTGGTTGGGAGGTACCAAAGTGATCCAGGAGTGGACCAGTGGGCAGCGTTCAAAAATATCCTCAAGTACCTAAAGAGTACTAAGGAAATGTTTCTCATTTATGGAGGTGATAAAGAGCTCGTTGTAAACTATTACGTCGATGCTAGCTTTGACACTGGTCCGGATGACTTGAAGTCTCAAACTGGATACGTATTTATTTTAAATGGTGGAGCAGTCAGTTAGAGTAGATCCAAGCAGAGTGTGGTAGCAGCAT
This sequence comes from Aegilops tauschii subsp. strangulata, assembly GCF_002575655.3. Taxonomy (NCBI): domain Eukaryota; kingdom Viridiplantae; phylum Streptophyta; class Magnoliopsida; order Poales; family Poaceae; genus Aegilops; species Aegilops tauschii. The sequence continues at coordinate 226,660,568 of NC_053035.3, read as the reverse complement.
CTACAGGTGAGACGAAATATATAGTTGCTTCGGAAGGAGCGCATGAAGGAGTCTAGATGAAGGAATTCATGTCCAATTTAGGAGTGGTTCCTTGTGCATTGGATCCCATGACTATCTATTCTGACAAGACTGGCGTCATTGCCATTGCAAGGAGCCCAGATTTCACAAGAAGACCAAGCATATCAAACGTCGTTTCAACTTCACCATTGATTACATCAAGGAAGGAGACATAGAGCTTTGCAAAATTCATATGGATCTGAATGTGCTAGACCCATTGACTAAACCTCTTCCACGAGCAAAACATGATCAGCAGCAGAACTCTATGGGTGTTAGATTCATTACGATTTAAACTAGATTATTGACTCTAGTGTAAGTGAGAGACTGTTGGAAATATGCCCTAAAGGCAATAATAAAGATGTTATTATCATATTTCCTTGTTCATGATAAATATTTATTATCCATGCTATAATTGTATTGATCAAAAACTTAAATACATGTGTAGATACATAAACGAATATTGTGTTTTTAGTAAGCCTCTACTAAACTGGCTCGTTGATCAAAGATAATTAAGGTTTCCTAACAATAGACATGAGTTGTCATTTGATAACGGGGTCACATCATTAGGAGAATGATGTGATGGACAAACCTAACCGCAAGCTTAGCATCAGATCACTTGGTTTATTTGCTACAACTTTCTTCATGTCAAGTATCTGTTCCTTAGACTATGAGATCATGCCACTCCGGAATGCCGGAGGAATACTTTGTGGGTTATCAAACGTCACTTTGTAACTGAGTGATCATAAAGGTGCTCGACAGGTATCTCGGAAAATGTTTGTTGGATTGCATGGATCGAGACTGGGATTTGTCGCTCCATGTGACGGAGAGATATCTCTCGGCCCTCTTGGTAATACAACATCATGAATAGCTTGCAAGCATGTGATTAATGTGTTTAGTCACGGGGATCTTGTACTCTCTCCGGTCCTTTTTACTCAGCGTATTAGATTTGTGTCAAGTCAAACTTTACAAGTTTGACCAAATTTATATTAAAAAAATATCATAATGAATCTGACAATGTTGATTTGGCATCGTGAATGTTGATTTTTTTCTATAAGTTTGGTCAAAGTAGAGATACATTGAATTCATACAAAACTTATATGCAGACTAAAAAGGATCGGAGGGAGTATTACAGAATGTGTAAAGAGACTTGCTGGTAACAAGATTGAACTAGGTATGGGGATACCGACGATCAAATCTCGGGCAAGTAACATACTGCCGGACAATGAGAATTGCATATGAGATTAACTGAATCCTCAATATTGTGGTTCAAACCGATAAAGATCTTCATTGAATATGTGGGAGTCAATATGGGCATCCAGGTCCCATTATTGATTATTGATCAGAGAGGATCACATTCATGTCTGCATGTTCTCCAACCCGTAGGGTCACACACTTAACGTTCGGTAAAGCTAGCGTAGTATTGGGATATTCATATGGTGAGTCCGACATTAGTTTGGAGTCTCGGATGCGATCTGGGACATCGCGAGGAGCTCTGAAATAGTCCGGAGATAAAGATTTATATATGGGAAGTGATATCTGGAGTACCGGAAAAGTTCGGGGAATTGCCGGCAGTGTACTGGAGGTCCCGAAGGGTTCCGGGGGCCAAAGGGGCCCACCAGCCCAGAGGGCCACAAGCGCCCTAGGCCTACTTGGGGCAAGGGGGCTGCACCCCACCAGGTCCATGCGTCCTGGGGGGCATCCACACCTCGGCTTGGAGGGGGCATCTGCCCCTGGCTCGGAGGGGGGGGGCATCCGCCCCCTCCCACACCCCTATATAAGGTGGGGTGCAAGGGAGAGGCTCACCCCTTTGCCTGGTCGTTACCTCTCCCATCTCCTTCGCGTAGCGCTTGGCGAAGCCCTGCTGCAGTTTCGCTCCCACCACCACCACCACCATCACATCATGGTGTTGGCCTAGATCCTATCTACCTCTCCACCCTCCCTTGCTGGATCAAGAAGGCGGAGACGTCATCGAGCCGTGTGCACATCTCGGAGGTACCGTCCGTCCGACACCGGATATGATTGGATCGCGAAGGGAGTACGACCGTGCCAACCACGATTTCTAGATCGTTAACGCTTTTGGTCTACAAGGGTATGTAGACACTCCCCCTCTCGTTGCTAGCATCTCCATAAAATAGATCTTGAGCGTTTCGTAGGATATTTTTTTGTTTTCCATGCAACATTCCCCATCACATGTGTGTGAGGAAGGACGAGATGACACACGACTAATCGGCAGTTGTGAGCTGTGATTGCGCGGCTAGCCAGCCGACCGATCTTTCTATATCAGCCGCCTAATGCCTAGTAGCCGCCTTTTGCAAAATACTACTGGACGAGGATGGTGGATCAGTAGCCCAAATTTTAGCGTCCCAGAAAAAGCAAGTCCGATGGAAAAAAAGTCTAATTTCCCAAATATTGTCCATGGATGCCAGCATTGTTGTATCGGTCAGCTCTCCGTGAACGTCCACCGGCGCAATGTCAGTGGCGTGTCGACAGTTCGTTTTGGTGGGGTTAATGGTCGTTTGATGGTCCATAAACCTCGATGTCATTTTTATTATGTTTGAGGTGCTTTCTATCGGAATCTTTCTAATAGATCTGATCTTTGATGTCATTTTTATTACAGTTTGTCTAATTCACATCTAGATATTTTCTAAAGATGTCACATCTAAGCTCCCACAAATATATAATGCAGCAATAAGAAAAAAAACTAGGACAAAAAAATCACAAACAGAGTTGACATAAGCTTAGATGTGACATAACTATGTCACATCTAGATGTGTCCTAGACAGACCCTTTATTATATTTGAGGTACTTTGTATCAGAATCTTTGTAATAGACATGATCTTTGCAAAAAAAAAAAACGTTGCCGATAGAAAATAGGGATTTTTATTTCTGTGCCCCTGGTTCCTTAGCCCTACTCATTCATCCCCACTCTGTTAAATTTTGCTCACTTTTCCCCACTCCATTGCCCGAAACCCTCATAACTGGTTATAACGGACCTTGCCGTCGGGTCAATGCCTTTGACTGTTAGCTGACCCATTTTGACGGCGCCGACAAAAAAACCGTGCATGCATATTTAAAATAAAACAACTTAATTAAACATTAAAGCCGGCCAGGAAGGCCGGAGAGAGTCCATGCGTCCACATTAGCATTAAAAGAAATTAAAAACAACCTACCTACGAGGCGGAGCGCTGCCCAGCGCGCCCTAGGCGCCGTCGTCGTCCTCCTCGGGGTGGGTGAGGTCGATGAGCATCGGCGCAGGGCCGGCCCAGGGGAACGCCGTGTTCCATGCGGCGGCGATGTAGTCCGTGGGCAGCTGTTCCGGCAGGGGCAGTGCCGGCGCGGGGGGCTGTGCGACCGCCTGTGCAGCCGCGGCTTGGCGCGCCTCCTCCTCCTCGAGGTCGCGCTCGAGCATCTCCTCGTACTCGCCGCGACGGCGCTCCTCGGCAAGCCGACGCTGGCAGCACATCTGTGACGCCCGGATATTTAAGCTACAGTAATTCCATGTTAATGATGCCACGTCACCGCGGTTACTGTTGCTAATCTCGCGTTGGATCAAAACTTTTCAAATTCAAAAATTTAAATAATGTCAATCATCAAACTTTTCAAAAGTTAAAACAAAAATGTTCGGGTAGTGCCTAATATTACATAGGTAATTATAGTGAAGAGAACTCCTTTTTAGAAAATGCCTAAATGTTTTAAAATGTTTTAAAACAGAAAAGAAAATAAATAAAAAGAAAAGAAAACACAAAAACAGAAAAGAAAACTAACAAAAAAAGAAGAAGGAAAAGAACACCCCCGGGGCTCTGGCCCAGCAGGCCATTGGGCCAACCCACTTGGCCGGCCCACCCCGCACCCCATAACCTCCCCCACTCCCCCACTCACCCACCGACACCCCCACACCCCCCGAAATATCTTCCCCCCTCTCTCTCCCGATTGGATCGGGATCGAGAGGAGGAGGCCGCCGACGCCGCCCGGTGCCGCCTCGCCGCGACGCCGCCGCCTCCACCTCGTCTTCCACCCCGCCGGCATACCTCCCGCTCCGCCGCGTCGTCCCCGTCGACCACCCCGAGCCTCCCCGAGCACGCTGCCTTGTCCCCTACACCCGCAGTCAGCTCCCCCTCCTCCTCTCTCCCTCGCGCGTTCCGGCGCCCTGCTGCCTACCTCACCGCGCGCCCGCGCCGTCCCGTGCCCGTGCACGCGTCGTGGCCGTGGCCTCCTTCCCCGCACCGCGCCTAGGCAGCGCGCCCCACCGTCCCGCTCCTCGCGCCACCGCGTTGGCCTCGCCCACTGACCCCGCGCCTCCGTTGCCGCCTGCTCACCGCGCGGCACTGCTCCGCCCTGCCGCCCGCTTCGCCGCTGCTGCCGCTCCCCGCGCTCGCCCGCGACTACCTGCGCCTCTACTCACCGCGACCGCCTCACTGCACACGCACCCGTGTGCGCCTCCCCACACGCGCGTCCGCTGCACTTCGCGGCCTCGCCGCTGCCCAGCATCGCCGACCAGCCGCCCTTCGCCGGGCGCCGTCCGCGGCCGGCTCGTCGTGGCCGCGCTCCGGCGGGCCACTCGCCGGCGCCCCGATTTTGCCCATTCGGGCGTGGTGCCCACCAGCGCCCGCGCGCTAACGGGGCTCCGCCCGCTGCCCTTTTGCCCGCTAGCCCCCCGGGGCCTATGATAAGGGGCCCGCCCCAGAACGTTTTTTAGAAAATAATAATAATAATAATAAATTTAATTAATTAAGTTAATTAATCCTATTTAATTAATCTAATTAACCTGTTAGTTTAAATAAACAGTAATTAGTTTAACCTAAACCCTAATTAACCTAACAGTGTATGACAGGTGGGTCCCACTGGGCCCACACGTCAGTTTGACCAGTCAACACCTCTGTTGACTGCTGACGTCAGCAGACACTGTTCTGGATAATGTTGAATTAAAATATTTAAATTAAACCTAAAAATGATTTAAATCTTTTAAAATTAATATAAAATTAACCGTAGCTCAGATGAAAATACTTTCTACATGAAAATTGCTCAGAACGACGAGATGAATCTAAATGCGCAGTCCGTTTGTGAGCCACGCGTCCCTAGCATAGCGAACACGCAACTTTCCCCCTCCGGTTCATTTGTCCGAAAACGCGAAACACCGGGAATACTTTCCCGGATGTTTGCCTCCTTCGCCGGTACCACCTACTACTGCGTTAGGTCACCCCTAGCACCGCGCATTGCCATGTTATGCTTTGTGATGCTTTGATTGCTCTGTTATTTATTGTGTTCCCCCTCCGTTACTTCTTTCCGGTAGACCCCGAGACTGCCGGCGATCCCCAGTTGGACTACGGTGTTGACGACCCCTCCTTCTCGGCTGAGCTTCCAGGCAAGCCCCCCCTTGATCACCAGATATCGCCTATTCTTTCCTATACTGCTTGCATTAGAGTAATGTAGCATGTTACTGCTTTCCGTTAATCCTATTCTGCTGCATAGCCTGTCATTGTTGCTACAGTTGTTACCCTTACCTGCAATCCTAAATGCTTAGTACAGGATGCTAGTATTCCATCAGTGGCCCTACACTCTTGTCCGTCTGCCTTGATATACTACTGGGCCGTGATCACTTCGGGAGGTGATCATGGGCATATGCTATATACTTGATGCTGTTTCATTACTTATGATACTGTTCGGAGATGGGGGCTGAAGGGGCAGGTGGCTCCATCCCGGTAGAGGTGGGCCTGCGTTCCCGACGGCCCCCGACTGTTACTTTGTGGCGGAACGATAGGGCAGGTTGAGACCACCTAGGAGAGAGGTGGGCCTGGCCCTGGTCGACTTTCGCGTTTACTTAACACGCTTAACGAGATCTTGGTATTTGATCCGAGTCTGGCCACTGGCCTATACGCACTAACCAACTATGCGGGAACAGTTATGGGCACTAGACGTCGTGGTATCAGCCGAAGCCTTCGTGACGTCAGCGACTGAGTGGCGCGCGCCGGATTGGACTGGAACGCCTGCTAGGCTAGGTCTGCTTCCGGCCGCGTTCGCAACGTGCAGGTGTGCAATGGGCGATGGGCCCAGACCCCTGCGCCATAGGATTTAGACCGGCGTGCTGACCTCTCTGTTGTGCCTAGGTGGGGCTGCGACGTGTTGATCTTCCGCGGCCGGGCATGACCCAGAAAAGTGTGTCCGGCCAAATGGGATCGAGCGTGTTGGGTTATGTGGTGCACCCCTGCAGGGAAGTTTATCTATTCGAATAGCCGTGTCCCTCGATAAAAGGACGACCCGGAGTTTTACCTTGACCTTATGACAACTAGAACCGGATACTTAATAAAACACACCCTTCCAAGTGCCAGATACAACCCGGTGATCGCTCTCTAACAGGGCGGCGAGGAGGGGATCGCCGGGTAGGATTATGCTATGCGATACTACTTGGTGAACTTACCATCTACTCTCTTCTACATGCTGCAAGATGGAGGTGGCCAGAAGCGTAGTCTTCGACAGGATTAGCTATCCCCCTCTTATTCTGGCATTCTGCAGCTCAGTCCACCGATATGGCCCTTTACACATATACCCATGCATATGTAGTGTAGCTCCTTGCTTGCGAGTACTTTGGATGAGTACTCACGGTTGCTATTCTCCCTCTTTTCCCCTTTCTATATCTGGTTGTCGCAACCAGATGATGGAGTCCAGGAGCTAGAGATCCCGAGGATGATTCTACATGGAGTTCGGCTTCGAGGAGTAGTTTGGAGGTCCCAGACAGGAGGCCTTGCCTTTTCGATCGTTGCTACTTTTGTGCTAGCCTTCTTAAGGCAAACTTGTTTAACTTATGTCTGTACTCAGATATTGTTGCTTCCGCTGACTCGTCTATGATCGAGCACTTGTATTCGAGCCCTCGAGGCCCCTGGCTTGTATTATGATGCTTGTATGACTTATTTATGTTGTAGAGTTGTGTTGTGATATCTTCCCGTGAGTCCCTGATCTTGATCGTACACATTTGCGTGCATGATTAGTGTACGGTCAAATCGGGGGCGTCACAAGTTGGTATCAGAGCCGACTGCCTGTAGGAATCCCCCTTCCACACTCCTTGGCCGAAGTCGAGTCTAGAGATTGCAAAACTTTTACTAGCATGGCTGTGTGTCTTACGGGCCCACGTCACCATTGGGTGGTATTAGGATCTTTTATTCCTCGTCTATACTCTGGGACTCTGATCTCTCTTCTATTCGGGTTAAATGATTTTACTAAATCTGACTCTAGGTTCTCGTAACTACTTTCTCCCGGAGAGCCCCTTATTACAAATGATTGCCGGCTGCACCAGAAGATTTCGAAGATAATCTCCGATATTCTCTCCAGACCTTGTGCCCATTACTTTTGCAATTCCCTACCACCGAAATATCCCTATGGACAAATACTTACACCTGCCGTCCTTACTTTTACTCCTAGTTGATCTTGTTATTACAAGATCACTTGAAATCCTCTCTATTGTTCCGAGAATATTTTGAGCTTACTGCCCTGCAGTTCTTGCCTCATGAAACCCCCTACGGATAATTCCTCGCACCTGTGAGTATCCGTTCTTCCCCTGTTGTTCTTATGATGCACAAGATACATTAAGATGTTATCTCATCTTCTGGTAATCCTCTGCCCGCTATTGCTCTGCAGTTGTGTGCTTGCATTTTGGTTGTGTTCCTAAGACGAGCAATATTCATTTAGTATCCTTTGTCATTATCATTTCGAGTCTCTTGATTCAATATGTTGCGAATGCTCGCAACCCTCAATCGGACCCTAAAATTCATCCTTCTGGCTCAGATGTCATTTTGAACAGGAGCTGGTTTTCCGCCAATCAAACATTGACTGATGGTGCCTCTAAGTCTACTCAACTTACTCGTAATTGATTAGGGCATCTGATTCTGATACACCGATCTGGTATTCATAAGTTCTTTGATTTTAAAACTTCGAAGTATCCAGATATTGCCATAATCTGATGCCTTTGCATTCTTTCTTCCTCTGGTTGTGTGCCGATACTCACATCAGCTCCGCTATGGACCGTCGGATCCTTTGTTGAAATATCATCCGACAGTGTCCTTCATATACAAAAACCTTGAGAAGTTCTTTCCCTGATACATAATGCCTTCGGTAAATTGTATCCTCTCCTTTTGTCAACCATGCTCTACTATCGAGCTTGTGTTATTTACTATTGAAGCTTGTGGTATATGTTCCCAAGATGACCCTAAGGGTTGAACCTATGCCTTTCCAGATCCGGGTAAACCCGAGAGCTATCACGAGTCATACTCTTCTGGAGTTTTGCTAGATAAAATTTAAACATTACAACTTCTTCGAAAAATGAGAAGTGAATGAAAGGTTATGCATTGGAGAAGTGGGAGTCGACCTTGAACTTTGTGTTCATGCCCATGGACACGATGTAGATCCTATCATAGAAGCTTCTTGTAATAATAACTATTTCCTTGATATGATATCGTCTGGTATCTGTGTATTGATCCTTTGCAATCGTGGTTCCGACCATATTTTTCTCCTTGATTCCATTTCTCAGACAAGTTAAAGCACTTGTCTTTTGTTGATCGATACATCTCCACAACCTTTATTTTGATCTTCCTCGAGTATTACCTTCTGGTGTCTCGAGAACTGTGTTGCTTCCTACGAGTCTTCATCTAGTATTGCTTCTCACCGATTTCAGATTCCCCCAGGTTCTGAGTTATTAGTCACTCGAGAACACCGATAAGTGAATCGATTCCGCACTCCGATTCAATAACTCAAAGTAATTTATGTTGCTTACGAGTTTAATAATCCTTCAAGTCATTCCTAGCCTTATCGGCTATATCATTATCGTGCAAACTTTTTACTGTGCTACCTGGTCCTTCTTCTCGGAGCACAATTTTCGATGATGAGCTAATCTTACGTTGATTTTCCTCATCATATCATTTCGCCTTGAACAACTAGCTTGATTCCGAGTTTGCGTCGTATCCGTGGTTTCAATAACTTTTCGCTCCATCCTTTCTTTTGCTTGATGTTGTCGATGAGCGATTATATCTTCATGAAACCTCTCGACAAATGTGTCATGATCATCATCAACATTCCGAGCTCTTCAAGGATATCGATTGAATCCATGTTGAGAAATACCATACTTGCCCTTGATGTTTTGTGTTAATCATCAACCACTTTAATGCCTTCCGTTCAACACAAACTTGTTCGTGTTTTGTGTTATACCTTGAGTTCCTTGCTACCCATCATTTGTTCTTCTTTACCCTTAAGTATTACCATCTTTTATGTCAAGAATGTCGTGAGAATTTCACCACCTCTTAAGAATTCTTGATTCAAGTGATACTTCTCGCAATCTCCGTTCAATTCTTGGTCCCTGTATTGTTGCTAACCGGAATACCAACAAATGAAATGTGCGGTGTAATTCCAAACTTCTAGCAACCCTATTGCTTGAAGTTAATGGTCGACGGTTCATTATTAGACCACCGGTTATTGAAACACCATTCTAACATCGTTCCTACCTAAGCCCATATCTCGGGTGCACCTTTCAACCAATGTTTAATTGTGTATGTTTCCTCAAACATACATCATTATATCAATTGATCTGACAAATGTTATCTCCTTGTTCACATGATTGTGGTAATCCATCTTTTTGGATATCTCGTTGAATTATCGCTGAGTCCATCAGCCACATCCTCATCCTCTCCTTGGATTAATGATAAACTCTTGTTTCGGAACTCGCTTCCATAGTTCATTTCTTGAAAATCTTACAATGGCATCTCGTCAATTGTGTTGCACCTTTTCTTCTCAGGCATCCCGAGTCTGAGGTATCCTAACACCAATCAGATCTGAATCCCGGTCAGATATGATGGTTGGAACATTTTTCCAAGAGTTATAGCATTGGTCTATATAAGACCCGGTAAGGTGATGTCATGCCTAGCACACCTGGGCGGAGGACCTATTGTTATAGTATCCTTTTTAGCAAGTTTAGCCATTCTTCCATGAGGAAATTGTAAGAATTATTCTATAAGTTGCTCCTAATGGATCCTTTGTGAATCCAAAGTCTGATCTTTACCCAATGAGCATGTCAATGCTATCTTGAAGCATGTATGTGGTACTCCTATCTTCAATAAGAACACTTGAAACACAATGCTAACTTCTCTTTATCAATTATTCAAACACTGTTGTTTGGGTAATGTCATGAAAATCCTCTCCCCCTTACCTAAATGGTTACATACTTGGAGCCCTATCCTTAATATCTTGCCCTTTCCTTGGGAAAGATATACTCTAAAACTTTAGTATAAACACCTTTCCTTTCCATTGGTCTGATTAATGTAATAATCACATTTTTCTTTCCATTGTTTTGGTTAACCTTTCTTGTGACCTATATGATATAAGCAGTAATATTTCTCTACTTATGTAAACACCTCGGTGTACCATCCTGTCTGGTGTAACCCTGTTACTATTGTTGATGACATTCCGGTAGCCACCGATGGATGAGAACTTTGCCTATTGGTCCACCTCGTTCAACGAGTAGGAAATGGTTCTCTTCGTCCCTCGCCCTTGGTACCGATGTTGTTGCCGACATAACTGACAGGCTATCCTCTGACTAGCCTTGCTTACATGATCGTGCAAGATGTCAGCGCCCTTTCTACCTTCAACCCACATGGTGGGCCCATAACCCACAAGTTCCACAGGATCGAAACCTGACTCTCATGAACACCCCTGTTACCAAAGTCATTCCTCGCGCTTGGTTTCATATGTAATTCGCGAGCCACCTTCCTAGTGCTATATTTTGGTATCAGACGCAATACTTATTCCCGTTTCCCTGAAACCCTTTCACCTTCTGATTAGGCATTGAACGATTGTCTGGCCGCTTGAAACTCCTTATTGTACCTTCTTACTTTGCTCTCAATGTTTTCCTGAGTTTCAACTCGAGAGATACCTTGGGCCAAAATCCTCGAGCTAATTGTCGAATATCAGTCTTGGCACACATCTGTCCTTGTAGTTTTCCCTCTTTATCCTTTTGTAAGTACGATGGCGTTCCCAAAGAAAGGATGCCGACTTCATCATGATGACCTGAAGCAGAGAAATGAAGACCTCAACGTAATGGATCGACCTCTTCGAGAAGAGCAACCAAGATCGAGAACGCTCGTTAGAATTTCATAACCAAATCCCTTCCTCGGCACTTCCCCTCTTAAATCTCGGGATGAGATTTCTTGTAGTGGAGGAGAATTGTGACGCCCGGATATTTAAGCTACAGTAATTCCATGTTAATGATGCCACGTCACCGCGGTTACTGTTGCTAATCTCGTGTTGGATCAAAACTTTTCAAATTCAAAAATTTAAATAATGTCAATCATTAAACTTTTCAAAAGTTAAAACAAAAATGTTCGGGTAGTGCCTAATATTACATAGGTAATTATAGTGAAGAGAACTCCTTTTTAGAAAATGCCTAAATATTTCAAAACAAAAAAGAAAATAAATAAAAAGAAAAGAAAACACAAAAACAGAAAAGAAAACTAACAAAAAAAGAAGAAGGAAAAGAACACCCCCGGGGCTCCGGCCCAGCAGGCCATTGGGCCAACCCACCTGGCCGGCCCACCCCGCACCCCATAACCTCCCCCCACTCCCCCACTCACCCACCGACACCCCCACACCCCCCGAAATATCTTCCCCCCTCTCTCTCCCGATTGGATCGGGATCGAGAGGAGGAGGCCGCCGACGCCGCCCGGTGCCACCTCGCCGCGACGCCGCCGCCTCCACCTCGTCGTCTACCCCGCCGGCATGCCTCCCTCTCTGCCGCGTCGTCCCCGTCGACCACCCTAAGCCTCCCCGAGCACGCTGCCTTGTTCCCTACACCCGCAGTGAGCTCACCCTCCTCCTCTCTCCCTCGCGTGTTCTGGCGCCCTGCTGCCTACCTCACCGCGCGCCTGCGCCGTCCCGTGCCCGTGCACGCGTCGTGGCCGCGGCCTCCTTCCCCGCACCGTGCCTGGGCAGCGCACCCCACCGTCCCGCTCCTCGCGCCACCGCGTTGGCCTCGCCCGCTGGCCCCGCGCCTCCGTTGCCGCCTGCTCACCGCGCGGCACTGCTCCGCCCTGCTGCCGCTCCCCGCGCTCGCCCGCGACTACCTGCGCCTCTGCTCGCCGCGACCGCCTCACTGCACACGCGCCCGTGCGCGCCTCCCCACACGCGCGTCCGCTGCACTTCGCGGCCTCGCCACTGCCCAGCATCGCCGACCCGCCGCCCTTCGCCAGCGCCGTCCGCGGCCGCCTCACTGCTCCGCCCTGCCGCCCGCTTCGCCGCTGCTGCCGCTCCCCGCGCTCGCCCGCGACTACCTGCGCCTCTGCTCACCGCGACCGCCTCACTGCACACGCACCCGTGCGCGCCTCCCCACACGCGCGTCCGCTGCACTTCGCGGCCTCGCCGCTGCCCAGCATCGCCGACCCGCCGCCCTTCGCCGGCGCCGTCCGCGGCCGGCTCGTCGTGGCCGCGCTCCGGCGGGCCACTCGTCGGCGCCCCGATTTTGCCCGTTTGGGCGTGGTGCCCGCCAGCGCCCCCGCGCTAACGGGGCTCCGCCCGCTGCCCTTTTTCCCGCTAGCCCCCCTAGGGCCTATGACAAGGGGCCCGCCCCAGAACGTTTTTAGAAAATAATAATAATAATAATAATAAATTTAATTAATTAATTAATTAAGTTAATTAATCCTATTTAATTAATCTAATTAACCTGTTAGTTTAAATAAACAGTAATAAGTTTAACCTAAACCCTAATTAACCTAACAGTGTATGACAGGTGGGTCCCACTGGGCCCACACGTCAGTTTGACCAGTCAACACCTCTGTTGACTGCTGACGTCATGATGACGTCGGCAGACACTGTTCCGGATAATGTTGAATTAAAATATTTAAATTAATCCTAAAAATGATTTAAATCTTTTAAAATTAATATAAAATTAACCGTAGCTCAGATGAAAATACTTTCTACATGAAAGTTGCTCAGAACGATGAGATGAATCTAAATGGGTAGTCCGTTTGTGAGCCACGCGTCCCTAGCATAGCGAACACGCAACTTTCCCACTCTGGTTCATCTGTTCGAAAACGCGAAACACCGGGAATACTTTCCCGGATGTTTGCCTCCTTCGCCGGTACCACCTACTACTGCGTTAGGTCACCCCTAGCACCGCGCATTGCCATGTTATGCTTTGTGATGCTTTGATTGCTCTGTTATTTATTGTGTTCCCCCTCCGTTACTTCTTTACGGTAGACCCCGACACTGTCGGCGATCCCCAGTTCGACTACGGTGTTGACGACCCCTCCTTCTCGGCTGAGCTTCCAGGCAAGCCCCCCCCCCCTTGATCACCAGATATCGCCTATTCTTTCCTATGCTGCTTGCATTAGAGTAGTGAGCATGTTACTGCTTTCCGTTAATCCTATTCTGCTGCATAGCCTGTCATTGTTGCTACACTTGTTACCCTTACCTGCAATCCTAAATGCTTAGTACAGGATGCTAGTATTCCATCAGTGGCCCTACACTCTTGTCTGTCTGCCTTGCTATACTACTGGGCCGTGATCACTTCGGGAGGTGATCACGGGCATATGCTATATACTTGATACTGTTTCATTACTTATGATACTGTTCGGAGATGGGGGCTGAAGGGGCAGGTGGCTCCATCCCGGTAGAGGTGGGCCTGGGTTCCGACGGCCCCCGACTGTTACTCTGTGGCGGAGCGATAGGACAGGTTGAGACCACCTAGGAGAGAGGTGGGCCAGGCCCTGGTCGGCTTCCGCGGATACTTAACACGCTTAACGAGATCTTGGTATTTGATCCGAGTCTGGCCACTGGCCTATACGCACTAACCAACTATGCGGGAACAGTTATGGGCACTCGACGTCGTGGTATCAGCCGAAGCCTTCGTGACGTCAGCGACTGAGTGGCGCGCGCCGGATTGGACTGGAACGCCTGCTAGGCTAGGTCTGCTTCCGGCCGCGTTCGCAACGTGCAGGTGTGCAATGGGCGATGGGCCCAGACCCCTGCGCCATAGGATTTAGACCGGCGTGCTGACCTCTCTATTGTGCCTAGGTGGGGCTGCGACGTGTTGATCTTCCGCGGCCAGGCATGACCCAGAAAAGTGTGTCCGGCCAAATGGGATCGAGCGTGTTGGGTTATGTGGTGCACCCCTGCAGGGAAGTTTATCTATTCGAATAGCCGTGTCCCTCGGTAAAAGGACGACCCGAAGTTGTACCTTGACCTTATGACAACTAGAACCGGATACTTAATAAAACACACCCTTCCAAGTGCCAGATACAACCCGGTGATCGCTCTGTAACAGGGCGACGAGGAGGGGATCACCGGGTAGGATTATGCTATGCGATGCTACTTGGTGAACTTACCATCTACTCTCTTCTACATGCTGCAAGATGGAGGTGTCCAGAAGCGTAGTCTTCGACAGGATTAGCTATCCCCCTCTTATTCTGGCATTCTGCTGCTCAGTCCACCGATATGGCTCTTTACACATATACCCATGCATATGTAGTGTAGCTCCTTGCTTGCAAGTACTTTAGATGAGTACTCACGGTTGCTTTTCTCCCTCTTTTTCCCTTTCTATATCTGGTTGTCGCAACCAGATGATGGAGTCTAGGAGCTAGAGATCCCGAGGATGATTCTACATGGAGTTCGGCTTCGAGGAGTAGTTTGGAGGTCCCAGGCAGGAGGCCTTGCCTTTTCGATCGTTGCTACTTTTGTGCTAGCCTTCTTAAGGCAAACTTGTTTAACTTATGTCTGTACTCAGATATTGTTGCTTCCGCTGACTCGTCTATGATCGAGCACTTGTATTCGAGCCCTCGAGGCCCCTGGCTTGTATTATGATGCTTGTATGACTTATTTATGTTGTAGAGTTGTGTTGTGATATCTTCCCGTGAGTCCCTGATCTTGATCGTACACATTTGCGTGCATGATTAGTGTATGGTCAAATCGGGGCGTCACAACATCTCGAGGTACGCCGCCTCCTGCTCCGGGGTCGCCCCCATCCAAACCGGTGGCGCGGACACCCACTCGCGCACCACTCTCGTCCAGGAGAAGCGCGCGATGGGCTCCGGCTGCGGCTCCGGGTCGGCCTTGACGAGCCGTCGGGGAGGGGACGGCGGGGCCAGCGGCGGCACGACGCAATCGCCGGCCGCGGAGAGGGCGAGGGCCTGCGCCATGGCCGCCTCGTAGCGAGTCTCCTCTTCCTCCACCGCCTCCACCCTGTGCCGCTCGTCCTCCTCGCTCTCGCGGTAGACCGCCGCAAGGGCCGCCTGGTCTTCCTCCCGGACGACGAGCGGGGGCGGTGGCACGCTGCGGTCGACCTCCCGCATGCCGCGTCGCCTCGCCTCCTCGTGCTCGAAGGCGAACCACCTCGCCCAGTTAGGTGAGTCGGTGGCGTAGGTGGCGTCGCGGCTGCTTCGGCGTCAGCATTGCCCGCCGGTGCCGCACCTCCTCCGCGTGCGCCCTAGTCGTCCGCGGCGCCGCCGGCACTGGGATCCTCTCTGGATCCAGATGCCAGTCGTGTGGCAGGGTGACGTCGGGGTACGGCAGAGGGACGCGGTGCTGCCAGTGCCACTCCGCCTGGTGCACTGGCACGCTCACTCGCACCCTCTGCTGGCGAGCCGGCGCCGGCGGAGGCGGTACGAACTCGGAGGGGAAAGGGACGGCGGGGGCCTTGCCCTTGGACTTGCTGCTGCCGGCGCCGGAGAAGAGCCCCATTTGGCTAGGGTTGGCTAGGGTTTTTGCTAGGGTTTGCCGGCGACGGGGGAGCGAGCTTGCCCAGATGGGGACGGCGAGTTTGGATGAGGACGGCCCCGCCGCATGGTCGGCTTAAAAAAGGGCGACCGCCGTCGCTGACGCGTGGGCCCGTGGTCATAAATTAAGCTGACCGCGAGTGGGCGGCCGCGAGTGGGGACGCGGTGGACAGCGAGAAGGCGCGCGTGGCATCCGTTCGACGTCCGCGCCAACACATTTGGGTCAAATAAATTTGAATTTGAGAAAATGTGCTCCAAATGAGCTCCCAGGCAAGGGTAAACAACCCTTTTGTAATCAAGTTTTTTTGAACCTACTCTAAATGAACCAAATGTTTTTTTATTAACACATATTCACTTTTCATAGTGTAGATTCGAAGTCTCACTATTTTTTAAATTAATCTTCATATTTTTACGTTTTCTTTTGAAAACATATGCTTTAATATAAAAACTATTAAAACACGTTTTGAAATATGAAAAAGGAAAACTAACTTCATATCCTTCTTATTCACTTTAAAATAAAGATTTAGTGATTTTTTTTATTTTTCTTAAATTTTTCAAAAAAAGAAGGTAACACCACCTTCTCTCCTTGAACTCTATGAAATCATGTACATGATAGCTCATATGTGTGAAGGTTTTCTCATGAAAATGACCATAGAGCAAGTTTATGATTTTTGGTTGGTAACATGTCACATAAGACAACATTGTGCGCAGGTTTTGTATTTTTCTAAATTAATGGTGCTCATTTGACCTCGATCATGCCAGCTAGGGTTTTTTTCATGAAAATGACCATAGACCAAGTTTAGTATTTTTCCTTGTTAGTTTGTCTTATAAAACGACGAATGGCGAAGGTTTCATTTTTTCGATTTTTTTAAATTAGGTATGTTCAGTCAAAGCCTTCGAAACCCCGTTGACCAGCTCAAAACCCCTCTAAACCCCGCGGGGTTTCGCCTAACCCTAGCTCCCAACGTCAGCCGTCCGATCACACCCTCGCGCCAAGCGACAGCCCTCAGATCTGGCCTTCTAGAAGGAACTAGGTGGGCTGGCTGTGTGCAGGCTCCGCGCCGTTGGATCACAAGGACGGCTCCGCATAGTTGGATCATGGGGCGATCCGCGAGAGGCGATCCTATTGGTTGTGCTCGGCTGCTCGCCCACCACTGACTTCGTGAAAAAAACGTTGTTATTGGGCCCAAAAGGAAACCAAGCTCTGGTTGGGCCGTCGAATTGCGTCTTTTTTTTGCATCGTTTGCTTTGTTTTTTGTGAACGTGCTGGCTCTGTATTTTTGCATCGTTTGCTCTGTTTTTTGCATCGTTCTTTTTGTTCTATACAAATGTAAAATGACCAAATTTATAAGGGCTAAATATTTTTATCATTCAAGCCCTCTATCTCTTTTTATCATGCAAAATGACCAAATTTATTTTTATCATTCAAAATGGCCACAAGCTCTTCAAAAATTGTCTCTTTTTGTTCATATAATATAGGGTTTGACCACGGATTCCCACGCATGCAATTAGCTTCTTTTTCTTCTTCTTTTCAAACCACCGTTTCCCACGCGTGTACACTCCCAATGCTGCAGTGGGTTTGAAAATGGGCTACTAACTTCATATTTGACGCCATTATTGCCACGGCCAAATAACACGTAGCACTACGGCTATTTAAGCCACCCTCTGCCTCTGCCTTGCTCTTCGACCCCTTCTCCGTCTTCTGCACATCCCTCAGCTATGCAGTACACCGGACCAACCTACCGGTTCCCACCCCTTATCAAGTTCTATTATTAAGTTTTCTATCTATTCTATCATGATGTTACTCCTAGTTTCAACTATGTGATCGTGCTATGGGCTTGATGGCCCTATCTAAATGTATGTTGATTGTTTTCTTAGAGAGCTCGCTAACCACCTAGTGCATGCAGCCACAACGAACCCTTCTTTTCTTACACAAGCCACAAATATGTAGCCACCTAGCTAGTGCATGCAGCCACAACGTATTTGTTCAATTTATTTGTCGTAGCAAAACGGGTTCTAAATCGAGGAGACAAGTGTGCGAGAAGAGAGGAACCAGCGGCAGCGACCGTCGTTGCATCCGTGGCGGCTGTTGTAACGCCCCGGATCCGATGCGCCAGGTGTCTGCCAGTTATTCGCTGTCGTTGCCACGTCATTTGCTTGCGTGTTGCATTTTGCCATGTCATCATCTGCATTTTATATCATGCCATCTTGTGCATTGCATTTGCATACGTGTTCGTCTCTTGCATCCGAGCATTTCCCCCGTTGTCCGTTTTGCAATCCGGCGCTCCTATCTCCTCCGGTGCACCCGTCTTGTTTTCTTTCGTGTGCGGGTGTCAAACTTTCTCGGAATGGACCGAGGCTTGTCAAGTGGCCCTAGTATACCACCTGGAGACCACCGGTCAAGTTTCGTTCCATTTGGAGGTCGTTTGGTACTCCAACGGTTAACCGGGCATCCGCTAAGTCCTTTTGCGTGTTGCAGCAAAACCCCCCTTCAAACAGTCCCAAAACCCCTCTAAGTCCCTGCCATGCTCTCGGTCGTTCGATCACGATCGCGTGGGCGAAAACCGCACCTCGTTTGGACTCTCCTAGCTCCCTCTACCTATATAAACACCCCCTCCCCCGAAATTCGCGGATGAAATCCACCCTAACCCTACCTCCGCTCCCCTCGCGCCGCCGGACATGTCTGCGCCGCCGTCGGACATGTCCAACCGCCGCCTCCGCGAACCTCACGCCGCCACCTGTCCTGGCCGCCGTCCCCGTCGCCGCGGCCCGCCGGGCCCAGGCGCGGCCCGCCCAGGCCCGCGCGCCCCGCCGCCGCCCGGGCCAGCGCCGCCGCCCGATCCCGCCGGCCACCGCGCGCCTCGCCGCCTCGCGCCTCGTCCCCGCCGCCGGCTGCCCCGGACCCCGCCGCCTCCGCGCACGCCTCCTACGCCGGCGCCCGAGCCCGCGGCCCGTCGCCCGCCGGAGCGCGCCTCCACGCCGGAGCTCCGCCGTCGCCAGAGCCCGTCGCCCGCGCCTCCACCGCCTTCGCCGCCCTCCGCCACCGCCGCGCCGGATCCGGCGAGGGGCCGGCCAGATCCGGCGCCCCCTCCCCCGCCGGCGTCCTTCCCTTCTTCCCCCGAGCCCGCGTTGACTTCGCCCCCCTCGAGGTTGTTTTTTTTGCCCAAGTCCTGGAAGTTTGCATTATCATGTCATGTTCTCTGCATCGTAACTTTGTGCATGTAGCTCCGATTCGCGCGTGTAATATGTCAAATTGTTCGCCTTGTGATGCTCTTCATTTTGTTCAATTGCACCATGTTCATTAGAGGTCATATTGATGCCCAAATCTCTGTTGGAAGAGGGCTAGTTGCTGTTATACTCTGGTTCTTATCAGAACTTGGAGATTTGTCATTTTTGTATCATTTAATCTGTGCATCTTTTGAGCATGATCTCTACATGTGTTTTGAAGTATGCCATGCCATCTTTCCACTGGTATAGTCCATGTTTTTTTGTGATCCCTGTGGTGACTAGCACAAGCATGCAAAGTAGGCTCCGTAATGTTTCTGATTTCAGGGACTTGGTGATTTCTCTAAGTCCTTGTCTGCTGTAATTTTGTTGCCATGTAAACTTGATGCTACATTGAGATCCATGCATATTTTGGAGATGTTCAGTAAGGATGTTTTGTAGCTATTGTTGTAATTGATCCAGTACTGCCCTTGTTTGCAATTATGGAGTGCCCTAGCATGACTCAATCTCGCTCTACTTTTGCTATAAATTATTTCTGGCAGATTCTTAACATGATCTTCATTTTTGCCAAGCTTGTTGTAGTTGATCCATACATGCTATGCTTTTGTTCTTGCCATGGATAGCTTCATAATCATGCCATCTTGCTGTAGTTATTCTTGTTTTGTCATGCATTGCTCTGTAGTGAGTGCATCAAGCTCACAAAGAGGCCTTCATATTATTATTCCTGCCATGCTCTGTTTTCTGCTAAGTCTGAAACCTGATAACGAAACTTGCTATGTTTACATGCTTGCCATCATATCTTCTGATCATTTTTGACTTATGGTCAGTAAGGGACTTTTGTTATATGCTTTGAGTAGATTCATGCCCATGCCTTTTGTTTTCATGTTGAGTTGCTGTAGCATATTGTTTTGATGCTTGCCATATGCCTAGTTGCTGTTTTCGTCAGATTGTTGCTATGTATTGTTTGGAGTGTATGTGTTGCACCGTTGCTCCGTTTTGAGTGCTCTATATGAAACTTGCTTAGTTTTGCATGTAGCCTCATATTATCATATTGCATCCTTGTTTTGAGGTGTTTGCTTGATGTTTGTATGCATTTTGCATCAATGCCATGTTTAACTTGTTTTGCTCATATCTTCTAGGCCGTAGCTCCGAATCTAATGAACTTTATATGTAACTTGACTAGAATTTCGTGTAGATCTTCATGGTGCTCTTTAACTTGCTGTTTAAAAACTTCAACTTAATGCTTGCTCAGTTCTGGACTAATTTCGAAATTTGCATATGAGGACTTACCGGATTTGTTATAGGTTGATTCCGGCCTCATTTAAACTTGCCTTGATGTGTTGTTCTTGTATGCATCATCTCTTGCCACGAGTAGCTTCATATAGACTCGTCATGCATCATTCTTGGTTGAGCGTCTTGCCTTGTTCATGCGTGGTGTGTTTACCTTGTTGTGTGCTTCTTCTCGATAGTTCCCGTGTCGTTGCGATCGTGAGGATTCGTTCGTCTTCGTGGCTTCATCTTCTTCATGGATTCGTTCTTCTTCCTAGCGGGATTTCAGGCAAGATGACCCTCACCTTGGATCTCATTACTACCATTGCTATGCTAGTTGCTTTGTTCTATCACTTTGCTGCCCTACCTATTCTCTTGCTCTTCAAGCCTCCCAAATTGCCATGAACCTCTAACCTTTGTCACCATTCCTAGCAAACCGTTGTTTGGCTATGTTACCGCTTTGCTCAGCCCCTCTTATAGCGTTGCTAGTTGCAGGTGAAGATGAAGATTGCTCCATGTTGGATTATGTTTATGTTGGGATATCACAATATCTCTTATATTATTAATGCATCTATATATTTTGGTAAAGGGTGGAAGGCTCGGCCTTATGCCTGGTGTTTTTTTCCACTCTTGCCGCCCTAGTTACTGATATACCGGTGTTATGTTCCCGGATTTTGCGTTCCTTACACGGTTGGGTGATTTATGGGACCCCCTTGACAGTTCGCCTTGAATAAAACTCTTCCAGCAAGGCCCAACCTTGGTTTTACCATTTGTCCAGCCTATTTATTTTCCCTAGGGAGTCGCTCTCTCGAGGGTCATCTTATTCTAACCCCCCCCCCCCGGGCCAGTGCTTCTCTAAGTGTTGGTTCGAACCGAGCAGCCTGCGGGGCCACCTCGGGGAAACTCGAGGTTTGGTTTTACTCGTAGCTTGACTTATCCGGTGTTGCCCTGAGAACGAGATATGTGCAGCTCCTATCGGGATGTCGGCGCATCGGGCGGCTTTGCTGGTTTTGTTTTACCATTGTCGAAATGTCTTGTAACCGGGATTCCGAGACTGATCGGGTCTTTCCGGGAGAAGGAATATCCTTCGTTGACCGTGAGAGCTTATCATGGGCTAAGTTGGGACACCCCTGCAGGGTATAAACTTTCGAGAGCCGTGCCCGCGGTTATGTGGCAGATGGGAATTTGTTAATATCCGGTTGTAGAGAACTTGACACTTGACCTTAATTAAAATACATCAACCGCATGTGTAGCCGTGAGGGTCTCTTCTCGGCGGAGTCCGGGAAGTGAACACGGTTTATGGGTTATGTTTGACGTAAGTAGGAGTTCAGGATCACTTCTTGATCATTGCTAGTTGACGACCGTTCCTTTGCTTCTCTTCTCGCTCTCATTTGCGTAAGTTAGCCACCATACTTGCTTAGTCGCTGCTGCAACCTCACCACTTTACCCCTTCCTTTCCCATTAAGCTTTGCTAGTCTTGATACCCATGGTAATGGGATTGCTGAGTCCTCGTGGCTCACAGATTACTACACCACCAGTTGCAGGTACAGATTTTGCGATGTTCATGACGCGAGAGCGATGTTTACTTGTTTGGAGTTCCTTTTCTGCTTCTTCTTCGATCAGGGGATAGGTTCCAGGTCGGCAGCCTGGGCTAGCAGGGTGGATGTCGTTTGAGTTTCTGTTTATGTTTCATCCGTAGTCGGATGTTGTTCTTATGTATTGATGTGTTGATGTATTCTTGCGGCATTGGTATGCCTTGTATGTATCCCCAAATATTATGTAATGTTGATGTAATGATATCCACCTTGCAAAAGCGTTTCAATATGCGGTTCTATCCTTGGTGGGGCCTTCGAGTCTCTTTAGGATAGTATCGCATATTGGGCGTGACAGCTGGCGTGCACGAAAGCGGTTCGGTCAGTGCATCATGGCGGCACGCATCAACGGATGCAGGCTCGGTCGGCGCATCATCGCATGCAGGCATGTTTGTTGGGTGCATGCATAGCAGGCTTCTGTCGTGGCGGCGCGCGCAGGCGTTTAATGCAAGGGACAGCCCAACGGTTGAACAACTACACCCCCAACGCGGCCCCACTCGTCAGAGTTAACGGTCAAAGCACTAACCCGACAGCGACGTCCGTTGTGACCTCTTCTGAGGGTTTCGGGCAAAGGAGTGGGAAAAACTAAGCAAAAGTTAAGAGCGTAGGGATGGATGAGTGGAGCTAAGAAACCAGGGGCACCGATGTAAAAATCCCTAGAAAATATGTCATGCCCATTCAAAGCATCCACCGTCCATTTGCTCATCGCTAGGATTGCTCACCTCAACTCTTATTAGTACAGATCTACACGAGCTCAAGCTGCTCAACACGTTTAAAAATCCAGGCCATTGGCACGTCAAAATTTTGGATCAGCGAGAGACAGTGCCTGCTGACTGGTTTGCTGTTGTGCAGAATTCTGAAGCTGATTGGCCAAAATATGTGTACAATATGCTTTGTTCGGCAGCCTAACCGAAGGCCGAACACCAGACCATCGGCACAGCAGACAACACATATTGCAGTTTTCAAAACGAATTTGCATTCCAGGCCCCTGACGGAAAAATATCCCAACGATGAGAAGAAATGGTTCCATTTTCACATGAATGAAGATGTCACTGAATGGACCAATAGTGCAAGAGCACGGCTGCTACGGCTCATGGAATAATCAAACGAAAACAACAAAATTTCATACTGAATGCCATACGAGAATTCAGTGATGGCTTACAATTAGTTCTCTAAAGAGCTCACCGTCGCTGCGCTCAATTTTTATTGATGATACAACAGCAGCAACCATTGTTGGTATGTACATTCTCAAAAGGGAGGAAAGAATATACTCCCTCTGTATCAAAATATAAGACGTTTTTTTGATACAAAGGGAGTATAGTAACAGTATCTAGGCAGTGGATTCTAAAGATGCGAATTTCAGGTCGGAGTTCCATCTTGCTTGTTCTTTTGGTACACGTTTTCTAGGCACTCCTTGGCCCGGTGAACCTTGGATTGGAGGTAAAAGCTCCCAGATGTTGCATTTCTCTCGAATAGCTTGTCATACCGCTGCATTCAACATGGTTGATAAGGGGTTGTAGTCAGCACTGCACATGCGAATAGCGAGGAGCCAAGTGAAGATAAGAGAAGACCTGTGCAATCTCTTCCCATGTCGACTGCTCAGTCACACCCAATATCTGCCTCGCTTCTTGCTCGGTCATTGTCTTGCTGGCCCTACGGATATTGTTGACTGCTTCATGGGCCACACCAGTTTTATTTGCATCTAGCAGAATAATGGAGCAATCTATGTAAGGAGGTGCATATGTATAATAAATTTCCTAACCCTTTACAGATAAATAGTCGGAGAGCAGAGTTTGGCAGGTAATGACCATCTTGTACAGACTCATTATAGCAGGATATATATTATGTTCAAAAGACAGAGGCTCAAAGCACCTATCTGTACTGTCTTTTATTGTGAAATATCAATACTGTTATTATGACACACTGATAAACACATGATATCTTAGGTATAATTTTTGACTCTAAACGAATCTTAGGTCTGTTTTGAGTAAATACTGAGCAGACTTATAATCGTATCTTTTGTAAATCAGAGGTTTGGTGTATTGCATGTGAACACTAGGCAATAAAAAGCTATCAAGATAATCCCGTTCTTTTTGGTAAAACAAAGAATATACTTTTCGTTGCCAAATTCATGTACACCATGAGTTCGATAGCATAACAAGCCTACTATTTTAATTTATATGCAGTCTGCCGATAACCTAAGTTCAATATAAGCCCTGAATTTTTAAACTTGTTTTTGTAAGGCTAAACTTCTCGTTCTCTAAGCTAGAACCCCACATATACAAATATCTTGTAGTGGTAATCCACCAAAAGCTGCATCCCCAATGCAATCATCTATAAACGAACAGAAGTAGTAATACTACGTCAAAAGGATGAAAAGCTAGGATAAGCTATAACACACCAAAAGATGCAACCCAAATGCCAACAGTTCTATCTTACTTCAGAAATGCTAAAACAAGATAACTGAAACTAATAAGATTGTTACGACAAATATTTTATTTTATGAACCTGACAAGTTACAAGCATAACACAAAACTGCCATCTCATTTCACTCGTTTTCAGCAAAGTTATTCCAAATTAGTGACCACTGACTACAAAACTCAGCAGTTTTCCATCAAGCTCCCATCCTTTTATGTCCAGGACAAGGAGGTCAAGACATCTGTAGGTGTGGGTTAGAACAAAGATCATAAGGAAGGAACTTACTTTCAAGTGCTTTTCGGTATGCCTGAAGCATAGCTCTTCCTATAATCCCAGAGCCCATGACAATAAGGTTTGCAATTAGCTTCCCGGCCTGAAATTACAAGAAGAAACTACATGTAAATGAGTGTCTCATGCATTTGGACAATATGCCTGAATGTCAGATCATAGAGATCCAGAATCTACCCAACAATAAATCAACAATATGCCCCTGGTGAAATTAAGTTTCGGTGAATATGATACTGCACTATAGGCCCAAAATTCAATCAGATAAACAAGCGCAGAAACTGAGGTGTAACTATGTCAGCAGCACACACTTGCTAATTAATTCGAAGTTGTTTCAATTGCCGAATCAAAGAAACAAGAATACATCTGCCGTGCCAACCTTTTCGGAGCAATTATGCATGATCTATAGTGAGTTCATACAAATGAGTACTATACTATTAACACGAGTTAAAAGGACCATCACATTCGCTCTAAGATGCCATAAATTATCCCATCAGTCGGAGTAAAATGAGAAAGATCTGCACTGCTTAATTATTTCGGTGCATCCAGATTATAACTGTGTTCAGGGGTATAGTGGCTCAGTCATCTCTTATTGGTTTTAATTTCAGAAATAATATTCGTGAAAAAACTGATACACAGTACTCTTCGTTGGTGAAAAGTACAGGCAACCTTGTTATTACTATGATACGAAAAATCTACACTCTGAATAAAAAGCAAGCACTCCTTACAAGTTACAACAGTAGAGAATATAAGAGTAAGATATGCTGGTTGGTCACATAGATTCAGGGGACTACGGTGCAACCATGCAAGTATGGCACAAATTAAGAACAATAGGAACCAATAGACTGAACTCAATGCTAACATAATCAAATATTGGAAGATGAAGTAGTGTTAAGAGGGGTTCAAGCTGTCGTCAACGTTGAAAAGTCGTGGATCTGGTGTGATGTGGCAAGATAATGTATTTCTGAGAAATTGTTGACCTCGACACATTTGAACCATTAGCAAAATCAAAATGTGTGGTGAGAAAGAAGATATGTTGGCAGTTGCTTTGCAGCCTACCAGGATGCGAGTGATGGCATCATCATAACCAGTGGCGGAGCTTCAGGCTGAATGTTGGGCGGGCCAGGATAAGAAATTATGCACATCACTTGTTTTCCTGGCCCAGTTTCTCTATTATACTTCGGCTGTGCTGGGCGGGCCAAGGCCCAATTTGGCCCCAACATAGCTCCGTCCCTGATCATAACATCATTGGGTAGACTCTCCAAGGAACTGTACAACGATAACTGGGAAACCAGCTCGGACAAGCATGCCAACATCATGAAAATAGATGAGAATAAAGTTCTAATCAATGTTCAGGAGATCGGTAACTGGTACCATATCGGTCGGGTCCCGAGTAGGGATAAATATGCGAATTGCCGATAAATCAGTTAATCAGATATTCGGTGACCCACCGAGTAGCGATTAACTGACCTAGATGCCGATTAACTGGCTGATATTCGGAACAATACTAATCATAGAAGGAAAATAAAACGGCAGTTTCTCATAATAGTTGCTTGGATTCAAAATGAGAATTTTATAATACCAAATCCTTAGAAGATTGGAACTCTTAATATGTTCCTAGATATTATGGCACATATATATTCTCAAAACATGTGCCTACACACATTTGCGGTTTACATCCAAAGTATCCTGTTTTGTCTGTGCCTACTAGCATACCAAATTTGTTAAGAGACTAGTTGGCCAGTGTTCATCCAAAATTTAAGGCACAAATCCATGTGGGAGTGTGTGCCTTATTGTGGGCAATTTGGGATTGTGTAATGATTTGTGTCTTTAACAGATCAAAACTACCAAAATATTTGCAGATTATTTTCCGAGCTACAGGATAAATCCATCATATGTGGTGCTCTCTCCAACATGCAGAGAATCAGGCGCCTATGGCCTTTGGTTGCAAATGTTGAGAGATATTAGCATGGGATACATTCAACTGGTTTGGATTGAGGTCTAGTAATAGGTTATGCGTAGAGTGATGTAATCTCGTTATTGACCGGCTGTGTTTGGGCCTTGCTATATCTCCTTGTACAACTTTGGATGTCCGATACATTGTTTCACTAGAGATGGCTGTGTGCATCGTATGATGCAAAGGCCAGGGGTTTATCCTCCTTTTTTGGAAGAAAAAAATTCAAGGCATCCAATGAGATTGGTTATTGCCCTCCTTGATGCCCAGATCGAAGGATTAGTTCATAAGTATTGTACACCACAAAGGGTGGGTGTATGGGATATGTTGCCCCATGTAAAATCTGTCCCCGTCCATGGTAATGTAAAACGGAGGTCATCCGTGGTTGTAAAGATAGATCCCGTGAGACTGCATACTACTTACTCCCTGAAATCCCTATCCAGCAATCCATTTCTCATGTGAATTCAGTGGTTCCAGCGTCCTCGGCGTCACATAAACAGACCCACCAATCCTACAAGACATACCCACTAACAATCTCCCCTTCCTGAGTCCTGGATACCTCGGCCCCAATTGGCGCCAACAAACTATCTATCGATCTTAATTACCAGCAACGACAAGGCGAACTCAGGTAGGTGCACAGCGTGGACAGAGAAAGAATCGGTCGGGGGAGGGGGAAGGGAAGGGGCGCTTTACCATGGCTGGTCGTTCGCAGTAGATGCGATTGATCCGAGGAAGGAGGCCGCCGCGGAGGAGATTCGCAGCTGCGGGAGGGAGGAAGGAGAAAGGATTTTTCTTTTCCTCGGCTTATCACCAATTCGCGTCTGGATCGGTTGGCGCTGAGCCGACGATTCGTATCGGTAGGAGGAATGAAAGCTCCGGAAGATGCGAGGCATCCGCGGAAGAGCACAGTTTCTTTTTCTGCACGTATTTTTTTAGATTTTGGGGGGTATTTTTTTTCAGGGCAAAAATGATTTTTTTCCTTGAGTCGTGCTTCCACGTGAAGCACAAATTGTGCTTAAAAAAACACCCATATATTAATTAATTGACACAAATGTTCGTACAATCATTCGTTACAGCTCTTGCCACGCAGGGCGAAACACTATTAATAAGAATACCATCAGATCTGTTTATAGAACTAAATTTTGCAATCTCCTGCGCCATCATATTCGTCTTTCTGTTAATCTTGGTGATTTTTAAAGTACTCATCACCTTGGAGACACTCAACGCTTCCTTCTTCAAATCAACAAGGTTTGACCTGTCCAGATTATCATTTGCAAAAACCAAGGCCATAAAAGAGCAGTCAGTTTCTAAAATAATGGGTTTGTGAAGAGTGATGCCAATTAAAGACCTGAGATGGCTGCTCGAAGTTCCGCTTCCTCAGCACTAAGACAAGTATCAATATAATCCCAAGAAGAAATAAGAACTTCTCCATAATGATTTCTAACAACCACCCCAACGCTCGCAGCTCCACAAAACTTGCATCAACATTAATCTTGAGGAATTCCGGAGTGGGAGGCAGCCATGGAACACAAATCCTCTCCACATTACTAATGGGTTGTAAACCATCAATCACACCCTTACCTTTGTTACTTACCTCTACCTTTGTTTTTGCATGACAAGATGAGAATGATGCCCAATAATTTTGAATAAAACTCACTAAGGCAGAGATAGATTCCTATCCTTTACCAAAAATCAAGTCATTTCTCAAATGCCAAGCTCTCCAGAACATGAAAATTGTTTGCTTACACATAGGCGAAACTTAACTGATCCATTAAAATAAGTAACCAGTCCGGCCCCGAACAGTTTAAAATATCTTCATCCGGCAAGTTCCACACCTCCCTCAAACCCATACGGAATGCACATACCTTGAGACAGCATACCAAAGCATGAAAAACACATTCATCTTCAACACCACAGATTTAGCATGTACCTAGGGTAGCTTGATGGTGTTTTACTCTGTTAACTTGCACGAATAGGCTATTAGATGCAGCCCTCCAAGCAAAGATTCTAATCTTCTGAGGTACGTTAGCCTTCCAAATAATATTCCAGAGCCTCCTTTCCCCATTAACGGATACACTGGAGTTCCCCAGTGCCATGTCCGAGTCCTTAATATTCAGGGCCAACCTATACGCACTCTTCACTGAAAACAACCCATTTTTTTATGGTGCCAGGCGATGAAGCCACCCTCGTTCAAATTCAGAATACGTAACTTTAAAATTTCCTCCGCATCATGAGGGTAAAACAGATGCCTGATTAAATTCTCATCCCATCTCCTTGAGCCACTCATGAATAAATCAGCAACCCATTTGACCCTCGTTCTGGTCCTCTTAGCAGAAATTTTTAGGCCAGAATTCCTCGGAAGCCAATTATCCCTCCAAATATTTATACTAGCACCATCGACGACTCTCCAGATGATACCCCTTTTCAACAACTCGAGTCCATGCATAATACCTTGCCACGTAAGCGAAGTCGCTTGAGGAAAGACAGTATCAATAAGATGCCCATGAGGATAATATTTAGCTTTCATCACCTTTGCACACAAAGAGTCCGGAAAAACAATAAACGCCAAGCTTGTTTGGCCAAAAGTGCTTGATTGAAAAGCCCGAGGTCCCGAAATCCCATACCCCCTTCACCTTTTGACTTCGTCAATTTTTCCCAAGCCAACCAATGAGTTCTTCTATTCTCCTCATCACCCCACCAAAAATTCCTTATAATTTGAGACAGTT
Source organism: Aegilops tauschii subsp. strangulata (assembly GCF_002575655.3). Classification (NCBI taxonomy): domain Eukaryota; kingdom Viridiplantae; phylum Streptophyta; class Magnoliopsida; order Poales; family Poaceae; genus Aegilops; species Aegilops tauschii. The sequence continues at coordinate 226,631,302 of NC_053035.3, read as the reverse complement.
CATCACAAAGAGACATAGGGAATTTAAAAATACTCACGGCATAGACCATAATGGCCTGAATAACAGACTTAATCTGGATTTCCTTCGCCCCGCTAGAAGCATATTTTTCGATCCAGTCTGAACCCCTCTTAAGAGCTTTATCTTTTGTATATTGAAATTTGCCGTCCTTCATACGACCTTTTGGAACTGGGAGGCCAAGGTATTTATCCTCAAACCCATCATACGTGATTTTAAGGATAACCAGAAGAGACACCTGGATCTCAATAGGACACTTTTTGCCAAATAAAATGGGACACTTGTCTGGACTTAATAATTGGCCTGTACCTTCCTCATAAGCCGTCAAAATATCTTTAATAGCCAAAGCTTGCTCTAGAGAACCCTTAAAAAATAGGAGATTATCATCGGCAAATAATAAATGAGATATACCTGGAGCATGTCTGTTTAGTCGGAAATCTTGGATAGTCCCTCTTGTTGATGCATCATTGAGTAATAGCGAGGGCCTCAGCTACAAAGAGGAATAAGTACGGCGATAATGGATCCCCTTGCCTCAGACCACGTGAAGGATGAAAAGACTCTAACAACTGGCCATTTCAACGAGTGCATACATTCAAAGGCGATAAGAGCATTATCTAAAATTAATCTTTCAGGTATAAAAGCGCTTTGAGTAGGGGAGATCATACCATCCAGCAGAGGTCTTAGCCTATTGACAAGGCACTTTGAGATAATTTTGTATATAACATTGCAAAGGCTAATAGGTCAAAAATCCTTCATCGACTGGGGATTCTTAATTTTAGGAATAAGAACAGTAGTTGTATCATTTATTCCCTCTGGCATACATCCAGAAATAAAGAATTGCTGGACAGCCCGAACAATATCCATCTTAAGTAAACCCCAATTTCTTTGAAAAAACCGGCTGGAAACCCATCTGGTCCCGGGGCCTTCAACGGCCCAATTTGAAAAAGAGCATCACTAATTTCTTGTTCAGAGAAAGGTTTGCAGAGATCTTTATTCATATTCTCATTCACCACCGGTTTCACAAGCGACATAATACGAGACGGATTGACCATAGAGTCACAGGAATAAAGATCCTTAAAAAAAGAATTTGTGATACCTTTAATTTCCTCCAAATCCTTTGAGAGAGACCCATCACTTCTTCTGATAGCAGAAATATTGTTCTTCTTAGCTCTGCATGTGGCCTTTCTGTGAAAAAAAAACTAGTGTTTCTATCCCCCCATTTCATTTTGTCCAGACAAGATCTCTGCTTCCACATGATTTCTTCCTTAATCAGGAGCTCATCCATCTCTGCGAGGATTTTCTTCCTCTCCACACTTGCTTTAAGATCATTTCTTTTGAATAACACATTTAATCTTTGTGACGCCCGGATAATTAAGCTACAGTGAACCTCTGCTAATGATGCCCCGTCATCTCGGTTACTGTTGATAATCTCGCGTTGATTCGAAATCGATTCAAATTTAAATTCAAAATCAAGTCAAACGATAAAGCTTTTCAAATATTAAAACTAAATTGTTCGGGTTGTGCCAAATAATGCATAGGTAATTATGGCAGAGAAACCACATTTTTATAAAATGTCTCAATACTCTAAAATGAGTAAAACTGTAGCAAAAACAATTATTTAAATGCTTTTAAAATAATAAACAATTACAAACTATTATATTTAGGTGCCAAGTTAATTATGGCAGTGGTATAATTACTATTACTAATTTAGGAGCTAACTATAGGTTTTACAAAACTAAAACAATTTGAAAGATGAAATAAACAGAAAAGGAATTAAAGATAAAAGAAAAACAAAAAAATCAAAAGGATAAACCCCCACCCCCTGGCCCAACTGGACCAGCCGACCCAGCAAGCCACAATGGCCGGCCCAATTGGTCCAACCGGCCACCCCCTCTTACCTTATCCACCCATCTGGTGAAACCCTAACCCCCCACCGATCCCCACTCGCCCCCACTCCCCCACGATCCCCTTCTCCTTCCCCATCGATCTGGATCGGGATCGGCCCGATCCCGTTGCCCCCGACGCCCTGCGCCGCCCGTCGCCGTCCACCGCCACCTGGAGCTCCGCGAGCCCCACCGGAGCCGCCCCGTCGCCCCCTTGCCGTTACCATCGCCTGGAGGACCACCTCGCCGGCCTGCTTCCTCCTCCCCGCCGGCCTGCCTCCACTACATACGCGTCGACCCCGACGACCTCCTCGCCCCCCCGCTGCCCCGTCCCTACAGATCCCGGTGAGGCCACGGCCTCCACCCTTCTTCCCCTGTCCCCGCGCCGTCCGCGCCTCCCTCGGTGCGCCACCGCGCGCACGCGCCCGCGTGCCGGAGCTCACGCTCTGGGCAGCACGCGTTCACCTCACGCCCGCTCCGGCGCCGCCAGGTGCTCCTCCCGTCCCGTCCACTCCGGCCACTAGCGGTTGGCCTCGCCGCGGCCGCGGCCCCCCTCTCTGGCCGTCGCTCGGGTCCGTTCTGCCCGGCCACTGCGCCCCCGTCCACGGCACGCACGGCCAAGCATCCCCCCCCCCCCCCGCTGCTCCCGGCGCTCGCGCCCATCGGGCACCCACGGCCTCGTCCACCTCACGCACCCCACTGGCCGCTCGTCGGCTCCCTGAACCGTCGCCCCTTTTCCATCCCGCGGCGGTCCTGCTGCTGTGCCGCATCGTCGCGCAGCCCCGGCCTCCTACGCTGCTGCTGCCGCTCGTCGCGGTGGCCGCCGGCGCCCATCGCCGTTTCCCCCCTGTCGACCTGGGCGGGTGCCCAGCGCCGCTCCCGTCGCCCGTAACCCGTCGCCCGCGCCCTGTATGGCCTCTGGGCCAATGACAAACGGGGCCCACGCCCTGAGAATGAAAATAAAAAAGATATAAAAAATGTATTAATTAATTAATTAACTAAATTAAATAACTTAATTAATTGAGTTTAATTAACCTAATCAATTAACTAAACTAATTAAACCTGCTTAGTTAGTCTTAGACAATGACCGTGGGACCCACATGTCAGTTTGACTAGGTCAACTGACTAGTTGACTGCTGACATCACCCTGACATCATGCTGACGTCATAATTGCATTTTCTAATTAAATTAATTCTGTTAATTCTAAAAATGAATTAAATATTTAAAAATTAATATAAAATAATCCGTAGCTCGGATGAAAATACTTTGTACATGAAAGTTGCTCAGAACGACGAGACGAATTCGAATACGTAGTCCGTTTGTCAGCCCCACGTCCCTAGCATAGCGAACATGGAACTTTTCCCCTCCAAAAACGTCAAACACCGGGAATACTTTCCCGGATGTTTCCCCCCTTCGCCGGTATCACCTAGTACCGCGTTTGGGCACACCTAGCATCACACTTTGTCATGTCATGCATCGTTATGCATCTGTTTTTATTGTATTCATTGTTTTTTTCCCCTCTTCTCTCCGGTAGACTACGAGACCGACGCCGCCGCTGGTGCCCCGACCGGCTACGGTGTTGACGACCCCTCCTTGTCTAAGCAACCAGGCAAGCCCCCCCTTAATCACCAGATATCGCCTATTCTTCTCTATACTGCTTGCATTAGAGTAGTGTAGCATGTTACTGCTTTCCGTTAATCCTATCCTGATGCATAGCCTGTCATTGTTGCTACAGTTGCTACCCTTACCTGCTATCCTACTACTTAGTATAGGATGCTAGTGTTCCATCAGTGGCCCTACACTCTTGTCCGTCTGCCATGCTATACTACTGGGCCGTGATCACTTCGGGAGGTGATCACGGGTATGTACTATATACTTTATATACATGACACATGTGGTGACTAAAGTCGGGCCGGCTCATTGAGTACCCGCAAGTGATTTTGATGAGGGGGCTGAAAGGACAGGTGGCTCCATCCCGGTAGAGGTGGGCCTGGGTTCCTGACGGCCCCCGACTGTTACTTTGTGGCGGAGCGACAGGGCAGGTTGAGACCACCTAGGAGAGAGGTGGGCCTGGCCCTGGTCGGCGTTCGCGGATACTTAACACGCTTAACGAGATCTTGGTATTTGATCTGAGTCTGGCCATTTGGTCTATACGCACTAACCAACTACGCGGGAACAGTTATGGGCACTCGACGTCGTGGTATCAGCCGAAGCTCTTCTTGACGTCAGCGACGGAGCGGCGCGCGCCGGATTGGACTGGAATGCCTGCTAGGCTAGGTCTGCTTCCGGCCGCATATGCAACGTGCAGGTGTGCAATGGGCGATGGGCCCAGACCCCTGTGCGCATAGGATTTAGACCGGCGTGTTGACCTCTCTGTTGAGCCTAGGTGGGGCTGCGACGTGTTGATCTTCCACGGCCGGGCATGACCCAGAAAAGTGTGTCCGGCCAAATGGGATCGAGCGTGTTGGGTTATGTGGTGCACCCCTGCAGGGAAGTTTATCTATTCGAATAGCCGTGTCCCTCGGTAAAAGGACGACCCGGAGTTGTACCTTGACCTTATGACAACTAGAACTGGATACTTAATAAAACACACCCTTCCAAGTGCCAGATATAACCCGGTGATCGCTCTCTAACAGGGCAACGAGGAGGGGATCGCCGGGTAGGATTATGCTATACGATGCTACTTGGAGGACTTCAATCTACTCTCTTCTACATGCTGCAAGATGGAGGCTGCCAGAAGCGTAGTCTTCGACAGGATTAGCTATCCCCCTCTTATTCTGGCATTCTGCAGTTCAGTCCACCGATATGACCCTTTACACATATACCCATGCATATGTAGTGTAGCTCCTTGCTTGCGAGTACTTTGGATGAGTACTCACGGTTGCTTTTCTCCCTCTTTTCCCCTTTCTATACCTGATTGTCGCAACCAGATGCTGGAGTCCAGGATGATTGTACGTGGAGTTCGGCTTCGAGGAGTAGTTAGGAGGTCCTAGGCAGGAGGCCTTGCCTTTTCGGTCGTTGCTACTTTTGTGCTAGCCTTCTTAAGGCAAACTTGTTTAACTTATGTCTGTACTCAGATATTGTTGCTTCCGCTGACTCGTCTATGATCAAGCACTTGTATTCGAGCCCTCGAGGCCCCTGGCTTGTATTATGATGCTTGTATGACTTATTTATGTTGTAGAGTTGTGTTGTGATATCTTCCCGTGAGTCCCTGATCTTGATCGTACACATTTGCGTGCATGATTAGTGTACGGTCAAATCGGGGACGTCACAAGTTGGTATCAGAGCCGACTGCCTGTAGGAATCCCCCTTTCCAACTCCTTGGCCGAAGTTGAGTTTAGTCATTGCTAAACTTTTACTGACATGGCTGTGTGGCTTACGGGCCCACGTCGCCATTGGGTGGTATTAGGATCTTTTACTCCTTGTCTATACTATGGGACTCTGATCTCTCTTCTATTCGGGTTAAGTGAGTTTTGCTAAATCTAACATTAGTATCTCGTTATCACTTTCACCCGGAGAGCCCCTTATTACTGATGATCGTCTGCTGCACGTGAAGACCTTGAAGATACTCTCCGCTGATAACCCGAGAACTTGTGTTCATCGCTTTTGCAATTCCCTTTCATCGATAAACTCCTATGGATAACCACGTATACTCGCCATTCATACAATGTTTTCCAGTTGATCTTGTTATTACAAGATACCCCGAAATTATCTCTGTTGTTATTATAAATCCAAGGAACTCCATGAAAGCCCAAATCAAATAAATTGCACTCAGACAAAATTTCACGAAAATTAGCCAACAGTTTGGGAGACTGCTTTACCCGAGAAAAGTGCTCATTCTGCCACATAGCCTCATTAAAATGTCCAGCCATAAACCATGGTCCAGCCCCAAGTGGTTTAATTCACCTTAGTAGCTCCTACATAACATACCTTTGATTCGCCTTTGGTTCCCCATACACAAAAGTGCTTCTCCATTTAGTTCCAGCACCATTGCTGATGTACATGTACATGTCAATAAACTGATCTCCATATTTGTTCAACTCCAAGGTATAAAGGTCATCCCAAAAAACCGCTAAGCCACCTCCTTTTCCTGGAACAGAAACAGTAAATACATTTTTCATACCAAGGCGATAACACAAACTCTCAACATACTCTTTATTTTGCCTTGTTTCAGAAAGAAAGATAACATTGGGTCGATGTGTCTTTGTGAGGCACACCAGCTCTTGGACTGTCCGAGGTTGACCCAAACCTTGACAGTTCCAGCAAATCATTTTCATGGCTCCTGACGGGCGACATTCATTGCGCCCGTCAGTTGACCGGCAACCCCAGGGCCGGCAGCTTCCTTGGTATTATCTCCTGCATCTTTCCCATCCCCTATAGATTCTCTCCTCCTTTTTTAGAAAAGGAGGACGACCCCCGGCCTCTGCATCTGGACGATGCATACGGCCATTTTATTAATTATTGACACAAGACCTTACAAAGTCATACAACAATAAGCCTAAAGCCACCAAACTAAGCAACATCTGTCGCTATCCCTATCCAGTTGATGTAGGGGCGCTGAAAGTATTGGCCTAATACGAAACAGACCTCGCAGCCAAACCTAACATGTAAGACTTGAGGTCCCAACCAGGACGCCTGCCGGGTATGGGCACCCATCAGTCTGGCGTGCTTCTCAACCAGGACGCCTGCCGGGTATGAGGCCGCCGCAGCCACCTGCCACCAATCCATCTTCAGAGCTGTACTGCTGCATCAACCTTGCCCGGTCTAACTGCCGCCGACGCCAGGCAGCGTCACCTCCTGCGCGAGTCCTTCTCCGCTCATCAGGCGCCGAGTCTCCACTGCGCCACGCCGCCGAGATCCGCCGTCATAAATGGAGCAGAGGAAACACTGCTCCTCCTCTTGTCCCCTCCAACCAGCACTTGCTCCAAAACGATGCCCCCATGAGGGGAAACGATACCGAAGGCACCGTCATCGTCCGATCCGGTATACCCAGATCTAGGGTTTCCCCCGGAACTTCCCGATCAGGTTGATGTGACCTGCAACGACGATGCCTCCAGAAGGGAACGACGTCTGAGACGCCGCCATCGTCCGCCAAGACCGCAGTCAGGCGCGATTTTCACCGGAAGCCACGTCTTCCCGACCTTGTGGCTGGCTGGAACCGAGCGGAACCTCGCCACGAAGACGTATGTCGCCGTCGGTACTCCGGCGGAGATCCGGCATCTCCTCACCGGTCCCTCCACGCGCCGCCGGTCGGCGGAAGGCCTCCCCGCGACGGATCCAAACGGGGCGTTGGATCCGCAGTGACCGCCATCACCATCATGACCAGGACAGCCCACCCTGCCGGATGGGGCGCTACCACCGCCGCCGTCCATGCAGGGCCGCCGCTCCGCTGGCGATGGTGCTCCGGCCCCCGCCGCACAGCCCGGATTCGCCGTCCTCGCCGCCGCCGTTGGATCGCACGAGAGGAGCCGCCCCCGCCGCCTCAGATGGGATCCGCCGCATCCACCAGCCCAGAAACCTTCGGCACCGGGCCCGCCGCCACCGCGGCCCACGCCGGCGGCAGCGGCGGCAGGAAGGGGTGGCAAGAAGGTGCTGGCGGCGCTAGGGTTTCGGGGCCCCTGGCGCCGCCTGGGGGGAGGCGACGCGAGGGGGAGGGGGAGGTGGGGGCATAGGTCTCAGATTCTCTCCTCCTATCCTGGACCTCTTCCTCATCACCATCAACTTCCTCAGTTACATGTACAGTAGATCCATCTATGCCTACTACAGTTTCAACTCTCTCAACACACACTCTTTTACATGACACACTCATATCCATATCATCCCTAACCTCTAGACTTTTCGTACTCGTGTTGTTCATGTTGAGAATCAGATCTTGGTCATCAGCAGCGCGCCTCGTGCTGCCCGCCGTGCTTTCAAGCATGGCAGCAAAAGCCGCCTTGTGGCTGGAGAGCTCGCTTCCACTATTCGGCGGAGTGGGTACACCAAAAATTGCATGTTTGACACATGCAGATTGCACCATGTCTTTCTCGTCCTGCTCTTGACGATAAAGCCTCCTCCAACCCTGGACTCCCGCAATGCCGTGAGCATGCCGCTGTACACCAACAGCAGCAGCATCCACGCGAGCACCTTGAGTCGTAGACGCAGGAGCTGTAGGTCCATCCTCCAGCGGCTGCGCCTGGTCTCCTGTAGCCCCAGCGCACACCCCGGCAGGTTGGTGATGTGGCTGGAAAGGCAGCGCAGCATCCTCCGGCCCCTGGCTTTGCTGCTGCAAGGGCGTAGACGCATCAGCTCGCTCCTGGGCACCCAAGCTCAGCGCCTTCTGGAGGTAGGTAGCAACACCCGTGGCCTTCATGTGCCCCTCAGCAGCAGCATGTGAGGACTCAGGAGCACCCAGGTTGACGTTGAGGTGCATCCCAGATCCCATGTTCCTCATCTCATGCACATGGACGTCCATGAGGGAGGCCCCAAGCTTGACACTAGGGGTCCCAAGGCCTTCCACAGCAAGCAGAGCAGGGGCACCATTGTTGGTGTTGTTGGTGCCCCCACCCGGCAGAAGACGTTGCACCAGCACGGTGGCCGCACCGGCAGCATCCGGCGCTAACCCACCCACCGGCGCCGAGGCCGTTGTAGTCGTAGCCGCCGAAACGGAGAGTTTCTTGACCGCCGAAGCCACCTCCGTGATGACACCGTCCGACACCGGCATCTCTCCGAAGTCGATATGTCTCCGGAGAGATGACCAGTACGGTGGCGCCGTGATGTCGGTGGTGTAAGACGCCTTCCGCTGCTCCTTGGGTAAGCTACAGAGTTTCTCTGTCGTGTGCCCCACCAAGCCGCAGCAAAAACAAAAGTTTGGCAGCTTTTCATACTTGACATCAAAAAGAATCTCTTTGTTGCTACCTTTTATGGTTATGTCGACGTTCTTCCTCAAAGGCTTCTGCACATGATGCTCAACCCGGACCCTAAGATGCTCATCCATGATCTGGTGGTTGCGGTGCGACACGGCGAGGACGGTGTCGAGCTTCTTCCCAAGGTTCCATCCCATGTCTTCAGTTTTGAGGATGACGGGCAACCTGTGAATTTGCACCCAGATATTGAAGGAATCTAGGCGCACATCCACAGGATTACCCATGCCGTCGAAGTCCTTGGTGAGCACCGCGTCATTCCGGTAATGCCACGGCCCAGCATGGAGAACCCGCTGCCGGTCCCCCTCCTCGGAGAACGTGATGACGAACCGCCCGTCGTTGCTCATGACACGCTGCGGCACGGCATTGCCGCGGAGCCGCCACACACCACGCAAGCTGTTGACGACGGCGTTGTGGTCCACCGGGTACGCCGGCAGCACCCGTGCCACAATGAACTTCCCTTTCGCTGCCTGAGTGGCTGCCTCCATGTCGATGACGATAGGCACGTCCTCCTCGTCCGCCAGCACGGCCACCTTCTTGTCATGCCGGCGTAGGGACGAAGGAGATGCTGGAATCGCCGAGAAACCGATGGTGGCGCTGAGGGTAATGGACAACGCCAGTCCAGATGGACCCCCAACCACAGCGCCCCCTCCCTGAGCCAAGGGGGAGTACACGAACGACTCCGTCGCAGCGCGGCCCCCTGCCAAAATCTATTAACCGGTTTCTGAGAAGTGAAAAGCATAAATGTGTACCTCGAGGCTTCGGTTTCTTGGGTTTTATGATTTACCGGTTATGGTTTGTTTTCGTTTTTGCTTTTTCCGGATTTTTGAAAGAAAAAAGTCTAAATCTATTAACATGGTTCTAATTGCGAAAATCTCAACGCGAGAAACGCAACATTGAAAAAGGTTCATGATTTAAACGCATGGTTCAAGAGATAAAATATTTTAAAAAATGAGTCTACGGAAGAAAGTACAAAACTTGCTGGTTGTGACAAGTGATACACTGACACTAGTCACCACCAAAAAATGTGGGAGTGACCTTTGCAGAAAACTACCCCTTAACTAGTAATTTAAGATCACGGGACATATGTGGTAAGTAATTCAAACAATTCAAAAAATAAAACTTATGATTTAAGAAATCTGTGTAGCATATCTCACTTTTTACGAGTCATAGCCCCGCTACGTCTTTAGTGTTCCACTAAACACGCCGGCCCAACATCCTTGGAGCTATTCTGAAAAGGTTATGAGGACTGGTTTCAAACCTTTTGCGTGGTTTTTCTTCTTCTTTTTTTTTCTATTTCTATGTGTTTATTTATCGGTTTTCTATGTGACTTTTAAACAGTATGAAATATTTTTAAAAGATGACGAGAGCATTTGTGTATATTGTATGACCATTTAAAAAAATGCCACCAACATATTTTTAAAGTGCATTAACATTTTCCAAAAATGTCATAAACATTTTTTGAATAAACATTAAATGTTTTTTAATATTGGTGTACCATTTTTTAGATACACCTTCAACATTTTTTTCAAATACAGGTCGTACATTTTTTTAATACATGTGAACATTTTTTAGTACATGGTGAACATTTTTTTAAAATAGTTGATAATGTGCTCACATCTTATGAATGTATTTATTCTATGAGGCGAAATAAAGAGAAACAAGGATGGTGTATTACCAAACTTGATATGATGAAGGTTTACAACCGGGCTCAATGGGTTTTGTAACAGCCTGGTTTTTGCCCTCTCTCATTTGCTTGATTTTCATTTGGAGTCAATTTGAAATTTGGAGTTTTTGAATCTTTTCATATGGACTTAAACACTTGGGTACCCTTGGCTTTCACCCAAGTGTTTCATTTCCCTCCCTAATCATCATTCCCCTTCTGATCCACCCCAAAATAATCTTTGGAATATTTTTCTTAAATGAAAAATATTCATTTTTCTCTCAAAAACCCTAGCTAGTTCTATGTGCTCCAAAGCAACCCCAATTTTTATGGCCCAGAAAAATCTGAGATAATTCACAAATATTCTTTGAAACCTAGGGCACCTTCCTGAGCAAAAATATTTCATCACTTTTTGGAATATTTTTGCTATAGAAAATATTTTCTGTTCTGGACAGAGATGGTGGTTTCTACAGCAACTACCATTTTACTTGCTCCATTGTGCCTGGATTTTCTTGTGCATCTTCACCTTAGAAGATCATGGCTAACCTCCAAAGCACAGCCCCCAACTCCCAGCCATTTGACCTCAGTAACTTCTCAAAGTTACTGACCAGAAATTTACTTGGCATGTAAAAACTCCTCTACTGCACCTGGATCCAAACCAAAGTGTGGTAAACTTCAAAACCACCACGAACAACATGCCAGACATGATTTTTGGACGTAGGCTGGCCTGAGGGAAGAGTTCGCGCGGTGACCACGCGTGTCCACCATGCCATGCCTGCGTGTCGACGCGCTCTGAGTGCCGCCGAGCGCTCTGTTCGCGCGTGCTCGCTTCCCCCGTCTGCCCGAGCGTGCCAAACTTCGCCACCATCCTCGTCTCAACGCCATTAACTTCCCCCTGGCGCTCGCCGACGCCGAAGCTCGCCGCAGCGAGCACGGGCACGGTCCGGCCAACCCAACAGTGCGGTGCGCACTGTGCTCGTCGCCTTCTCCTCGTTCCTGTGCTCGTCCCCGTTCGCCAACAGCCGCCGCGTGAGCTGCGTCGCCTTCTCCCCCTCTCACTGACGCCGCTCGTCGCCGGGCGCCGTGGACAGGTGTTCACCGGCGGAGCCCGAACCCCCCTCTACGCTCGCCTATAAATGGAGCCGCCCCCAGCCTCCTCGAGCACCATCCACCACTCCCACACACCCCACAAGCGCGTAGGAAACCGTAGCCCGGCCGGGCAGGCCGCGGGCCGCCGTCCTCGAGCTCGAGCTCGCCGGCGATCCCCTCTGGTCGTCGCGGTAGCTCCAGCCCCTCCCAGGCCAGGGTGACCCTTCCAGGGCCTCCGCCTCTCTCCGGTGAAGCCATCCCGTCCCCCTGGAGCCCCTGGAGTTGCCTCTGCTCGCCGTCTTCCTCATCTCCGGCGACCACCGCGTTCTGCCTCCGCTTGCGAGGTCGATTCCAACGCCGTCCGACTACCCCTAGCTACGCTACGAGTACGGGCAGGTGCGCCTCCGTCCCCTCTCTCCATCCCTCCCTCTCGTTTTGGCCAAGGAGCCCTCGTCGCCGTCGAGAGCTCCGGCGAAGCCGCGACTCCCTCTGTTTCCTTCTCCCCCTCCTCCTCACCTGACTAGCGGGGCCCGCTAGTCGGCCACTCTGTACACGCGTGAAGCGGTACGAGTGGTGGCGCCCCTGGGCTTTACGCCTTCGACGTCACCCCCCAGTTTGTTTATTTTTATTCAAATTCATTTGAATTTACAGAATGCTTCAAACAGCCATAACTCTTCAACCATAAGTCCAAATGAATTGATTCTTTTTGCATTTTGTTCTTTGCAAAGAAATCTAGCAGCTCACCAAAGATGAGATTTTTCTGAGCTGTTTAGAATTTCTAGTGATTTTCAGAAGTGTTCTTAATATATTTTTTTGTGCTTAAAATTATTTTCAGAGGGTGAGGCTTGTCTTGAGGATCACGAGAAGGCTTGTGAACCTCATCTGCACTAAGGCAAGCCACATCAACATTTTCATGGTGTCATTTCAATAATTATGATTTTCTTACTTGAATGAAATGATTAATCCATGCACTTAAATAACTATTGTGGTATTTATATTCTGTTAAGTGTTTGTTAGTTATTATGCTTGATTTACAGAATGTTGAAACTAGCTTAGTTGGTAAAGCAAAGCTAAGATCTATTTGTGGTGATGATAAAAATAATTTTTGTTATGCATGTTAGTAATTACTTAAAGTTATTTTCTTGCATAAATAAAATAGTAAAATTTGCTAGAAAATATTCTGTTAAGTACTTGTTTGGCCATTTTACTTGACTTACAAAATGTTTGAACCTAACTTGGTTGGCAAAGAAATTAGGAATTGTTTGTGGTATAATCTTTGCTATGCATGTCAGAAATTAATCGAAGTTACTTTCTTGCATGAGAAAATAATAAAACTTGCTGTAAAATATTTTGGTTAAAGTGTTAGTTACCCTGACCAGGAAAATAATATAAGTTGTTGATGTTTATGCTTAGTGTGAATATGGTTGACATCAGTCATTTTCGTTAATATGTGATGCATGTGTAGTTTTGCATTTCATGGCATGCTATGACACCTGTCATTTTCATTTTAAGTTGAACCTGAATATAACTCAACTTGAATATATCATTGACTGGGTCATGGTGCCGCTGAATCGAGTTTTTCCCAGTGCAACCACATTTGCCTTTGTGGGAAGGCCTTGATTCGGTCCATTGACATTGCCTCTGGTCGGTGCCTCCAACTAGGGGAGGTTATGGCATGCTTACCCTAGCCCGGTAAGCAGGCATAACCTTGTGTGCCCGTTGTTGAGATTATGGTACCGGGTCCCCGAGTGGGATCGTTTTGGCCACGGCGGTGGTCGTTGTGTCTTTGGTAGACACGGGGCCACCCAGGACTAGCCCGTCGGGGATTGGGTCGGAGTGGCCGAGAGAGTGTCATGGCAATGGAAGGGTTTTGTCGGAATGCCGTTGATCCACCCGAATGGGAGTGCGAGGCCATGGGTTCCGTGGTGTGGGTACAGTGTGCTACCTCTGCAGAGTGTATAATCTATCGATAGCCGAGTCCACGGTCACAGACGCCTCGTAGTAGGTCCCACCATGAGTCAACGTTTAATAAAATTTGCACACTAAGTTATGAACTTTGCACTGTTGAGGATGGCTGAAAGGCCATCGAGATGTTCGGGACCAGATATTGGTCGTGGTTGTGATCGCCGTAAGGATCACGAGTTACTCTTGTCAAGACCACGATGGTGGTTTGTTTGTGATCCGAGAATGATCACGGTTGGTAAGTCCGTCCCGAGGGACGTTCGAGCATGATCACAGCATGTTGGACATATAGTGTTGCATTATTATTAATTGGTTAATTATCATGATATTGTTTGCCATTATGATTATGCCTGTTGTGAGCTTGCAAGTACATTCAATGTACTGACCTGGCGTGTCATGCCAGATTTCAGGAAAGTCTCATTGGAAAGGAGTGCTGCTCGAGTCTAGATCGTGTCCACATCGGTGTCCCTGTGATATGGAGTTTCCGCTATGACGTTGTTCCCCTGCCGCGTAGTTGTTATGATCGAGGCCCCTTTATGTTCACTAAATAATGTACATATAGTTCAGCCGCACCGGGCGTGCTGCTTGGCCTCGACATCGGTTGTAATATAAACTCTGATCCGCTAGCATCAATAAAGCGGTTGTTTTCTGTACCAAGATGTTGTGTGTTGCCAGAAGACATGGTCTCTGGGCTAGCAATGCATGGTAAACCGGTCGCTCTGAGCCGGGGTGCCACAACACTTGGTATCAGAGCCGCGCTGACTGTAGGCCACGCTAGACTACGACGTGTTAACTGGACGTTAGATACGAGTTTAAGTTGAGTGCCGGTAGCAATTGTAGCTGGTTGTTGCATTGCATGCATTTGGTTTATATCTTTATGCTAACCTGCTAATGGTTGTGAGTGTAGATGGCTCCGGTGCCGTATCCGTGCCAGTTGCAGCTGATGCCGTACATGTCACCGCACCTCCTTCGCAACATGTGGTGTCGGCTGTACCCTCTCGGAGACGACCCAGTCTATCATGTGTACCGGGAGCGTCTAGCTGATTCAGTGTATGAGTATCACGCAGTGGTCACTCTATGCACTAGTTATGATTCCAGCTCTTACACTCGTACTTATCGGAGCGGTTACGCCTCCACCGCTTCTCAGGTTGTCCAATTTGCTGCATTCGAGGTCCTTGTTGAGCTTCGCTACAATGAGGTCCGAATGCAGAACCACCCAGGTTTCTATTACTACCCTTCTCTGCACGACAATGGTCGTGTCCGTTTCCCTATCATTGATCCGGAGTCTGATAGTGTTGCTAGCCACCTTGCTCGTTATGTCACTGCTAGCTATCTTATGATCCACGAGTTGGCTCGAGAGCTGAGTCGTGCCCGTACTGCTTTAGCCACTGCTTTAGTCACTACTAGATCTGCCACTACTCCATCCTCTCTGGGATTTACTCCGTATATTCCAGCCAGTTCTAGTTCCCCTATTTCACCGGTTACTCCTTCGAGTAGCACGGGCGTCTCGGCCGTGAATCCTCTCAGTACTCCTGCCGAGTGGGTTTCACTTCTCGCTACTCCTGTAGCCCCGATGCTTCATCCTACCCCTGCCCCTGAGGGAGAGCCCTCGAGGCAGCGCCGTCGTGTTACCTTTAACCCGGAGGTTTCCGTTAACCTCGTCAGTTCAGGATCCGAGACCGCTTCAGGGGAGGACACCGCAGCACCAGCAGAGCAGTAGTATCTTTGAGTATTCGCAGTCGTCCGGATGATGTACAGATGTAGTCGTACGAGTCATGATGTTTCGTTGCATGTATGAGAGTAGTTGAACCTGGCGTGTTGTTTATCTTTCATGTATGAGTCTATGTATAATTATGTTGGGACTTTATTCGCCGTATTTTCTTCGCTCTTTTGTTTTCTTCCGGGATTTGTTGCTGGCTTTTCCCCAACTTTATTCTTGGATGTTTCTCATCTCGATTGCGTTGTCTTGGGAAAAATCCACAATAGGATGACGTGGGGAGGCAGCAGTAGCAACGTTCGTGAGGGAACTCCTGTTCGTCGTTCCGCACGACAGGCAGGACATTCTCCCGAGCCGTACGTTCTGCCACCGCCTCCACTGCCAAATCCGCCCTCCACCGAGCAAATTCCACGTATGTTTGAGGAAAGAAGGAACAATGATCTGATCGAAATATTAAGAAGTGTGCAAGCTATGGTTGGACCGAATGGAAATCAGAACGGTCATTACTCCAAGCTGTCAGATTTTCAAAGGACCAAGCCACCCAATTTCAGTCAGATTGTTGACCCATTGGATGCAGACGATTGGTTGCGTACCATTGCGAGAAAGCTTGAGATTGCTCGTACTGAAGAAAATGATAAAATTCCATTTGCAACTCATTACCTTGAAGGCGCAGCTGCCATATGGTGGGAAAATGCAAAAGCCATGTGGCCTGTTGATGAAGAAATCACCTAGGAAAAGTTTAAGGATCAGTTCCGGAAATATCATATCCCTACTGGAGTTATGAAGACTAAGCAACGTGAATTTCTCGCACTCGTCCAAGGAAATCAGTCTGTGGGTGAATATTTGCAAAAATTCAATCATCTGGCCCGTTACTCTCTTTATGACGTGGCCACCGAAGAAAAGAAGATTAACAGATTTCTTGGAGTCTTAAATCCGCAACTCCGGTGTACTCTCAGTATGCTTGATTTCCCAGATTTCCAAACTCTGGTGAACAAGGCTTTCATTGCTGAACGGGAGCACAAGCTTATATCAGATAATAGGCCTGTTAACAACGACAACAAGCGTAAGTTTGAGCCAAAGAAGGATGGGCAACCAGTGCAAAAGGCTCGTACCTGGCAGCAGACTCATGTGGAATACAAGCCAAATTGGCAACAGAATGTTAACAAGACCACCACTCAAGTCAAGAATGTCGTGACCAACCCAATGCATGAGGAGCATCAGCGCAATAATTCTTGCTTCAGTTGTGGGCAGAACGGACATTATGCCAGACAGTGCCCCAAGAACAACAAGGCGAATGCCCTAATCAGGCCACAAGTCAACTTTATGGAGTCATGCCCGACCCAGCAAAACTTCACTGGGCACGTGCATCATATCTCAGCCGATTAAGCCCAAGAGAACCCTGAAGTCGTCATTGGTATATTTTCTGTTAATGACATACCTGCCATAATTTTATTTGACTCTGGGGCTTCCCATTCTTTTATTTCTCGGAGTTTTGCTGCCCAAAACAAATTTCCTTGTATGCTTTTGGGCAAAAATATGCTGGTACAAACCCCGGGATCTTTAATCAAGAGCAATCTGGTCTGCCGTTGATCTGGAAATCAATATCAACGGAGTCTATTTTCCAACCTCTCTGATAATCATTGAGTCTGAAAAGTTGGATATTATATTGGGTATGAATTGGTTGACCCAATATCAAGTTTGCATAAACTGCGCAACACGAGAAGTCACTTTGACCAGTCTGAATGGGCAGACTACCAAATTCTATGCTCGCAAGAATATACCCAAGCAAGAATTGGTTTTCACCGCTGTGGCTGAGTTGGAATTAATTCCTGTGGTCAGCGAGTACCCTGATGTATTTCCAGAAGAACTGCCAGGCATGCCACCAAATCGGGAGCTGGAATTTGCAATAGATCTTGTGCCCGGAACTGCACCGTTATACAAGAAGTACTACCGGATGCCCTCATCAGAATTAGTGGAGCTAAAGAAACAACTTGATGAACTGCTCCAGAAAGGATATATTCGTCCCAGCTCTTCACCATGGGGATCACCTGCTATTTTCGTGGACAAAAAGGATGGCAGTCTCCGCATGTGCGTAGATTACTGCCAGCTGAATGAGGTCACCATCAAAAATAAATATCCGCTGCCAAGGATTGATGATCTGTTTCATCAGCTCAGTGGAGCTAAAGTATTCTCTAAGATCAATTTACGGACCGGATATCATCAGCTCAAGATTAAAAAGGAAGATATTCCTAAGACCGCATTCACTACTCGGTACGGTCTTTATGAATACCGTGATGTCCTTTGGTCTCACCAATGCCCCTGCTTTCTTCATGTATATGATGAACAAAGTATTCATGGAATTCCTCAACAAATTTGTGGTAGTCTTCATCGATGACATCCTCATTTACTCCAAAGGTGAAGCCAGAGCATCAGAAGCCAGCCGGACTCCTCCAACTGCTGCCGGTTTCACAATGGAAATGGGATGACGTTTGTATGGATTTCATTACGGGATTGCCTAAGACTCAGCGAGGCAATGATTCAATCTGGGTCATAGTGGACACCCTAACCAAGGTTGCTCACTTCATTTCGATCAGCACCAGATACAGAGCAAATCAACTTGCACAGCTGTATGTATCCAGAATAGTCAGTCTGCATGGAGTACCCCGAACTATCACTTCCGACCGAGGTTCCCTGTTTACCTCCGCTTTTTGGTCACGCCTCCATCAAGCCTTGGGGACAGCACTGAAATATAGTACTGCTTATCATCCTCAGACGGATGGACAGACAGAACGGGTAAATCAAATACTCGAAGATATGTTGCGAGCCTGTGCTTTAGCACAAGGACCTAAATGGGAAGACTGCTTGCCATATGCCGAGTTTTCCTATAACAACAGCTTCCAGACCAGTCTAAAAATGTCACCGTATGAAGCTCTGTATGGCCGTAAGTGCCGCACTCCTTTAAATTGGTCTCAAACTGGAGATAGCCGTATCTTCGGAACAGATCTCATGATGGAAGCTGAGAAACAAGTTAAGTAAATGAGAGACATATTGCAATTGGCCAAATCTCGACAGAAAAGTTATTATGATGCAAAGCACCGACAGATCAATTTTGAACCCGGAGAACACGTATACCTCCGAGTCACTCCTATGAAAGGAGTCAAGAGATTTCAGACTCGTGGAAAGTTGGCACCCAGATTTATTGGTCCATTCCCGGTTATGTCTCGAGTGGGTACTGTTGCATATCAATTGGAACTACCCGCTGAATTGGCAGACGTGCACAACGTGTTTCATGTTTCACAATTGAGGCGATGCATATCCCCGCCTGAGAAAAGGACTGCTATGGCTGAGGTAGAGTTGGAAAATGATTTAACTTATGAAGAGAGACCGTTTAGAATTTTGGATCAGATGGAAAGGGTCACTCGCAGTAAAGTAAGGAAATTTTACAAAGTTCAGTGGGAGCATGACACAGAGTCAGAATCAACTTGGGAGCAGGAAGAATTTCTACAGTCACATTATCCAGAGTGGTTTTCCCAAGCAACCGAATCTCGAGGACGAGATTCATTCTAAGTGGGGGAGGTTTGTAACAGCCTGGTTTTTGCCCTCTCTCATTTGCTTGATTTTCATTTGGAGTCAATTTGAAATTTGGAGTTTTTGAATCTTTTCATATGGACTTAAACACTTGGGTACCCTTGGCTTTCACCCAAGTGTTTCATTTCCCTCCCTAATCATCATTCCCCTTCTGATCCACCCCAAAATAATCTTTGGAATATTTTTCTTAAATGAAAAATATTCACTTTTCTCTCAAAAACCCCAGCTAGTTCTATGTGCTCCAAAGCAACCCCAATTTTTATGGCCCAGAAAAATCTAAGATAATTCACAAATATTCTTTGAAACCTAGGGCCCCTTCCTGAGCAAAAATATTTCATCACTTTTTGGAATATTTTTGCTATAGAAAATATTTTATGTTCTGGACAGAAATGGTGGTTTCTACAACAACTACCTTTTTACTTGCTCCATTGTGCCTGGATTTTCTTGTGCATCTTAACCTTAGTAGATCATGGCTAACCTCCAAAGCACAACCCCCAACTTCCAGCCATTTGACCTCAGTAACTTCTCAAAGTTACTGACCAGAAATTTACTTGGCATGTAAAAACTCCTCTACCGCACCTGGATCCAAACCAAAGCGTGGTAAACTTCAAAACCACCACGAACAACATGCCAGACATGATTTTTGGATGTAGGCTGGCCTGAGGGAAGAGTTCGCGCGGTGACCACGCGTGTCCACCATGCCATGCCTGCGTGTCGACGCGCTCTGAGTGCCGTCGAGCACTCTGTTCGCGCGTGCTCGCTTCCCCCGTCTGCCCGAGGGTGCCAAACTTCGCCACCATCCTCGTCTCAACGCCATTAACTTCCCCCTGGCGCTTGCCGACGCCGGAGCTCGCCGCAGCGAGCACGGGCACGGTCCGTCCAACCCAACAGTGCGGTGCGCACTGTGCTCGTCGCCTTCTCCTCGTTCCTGTGCTCGTCCCCGTTCGCCAACAGTCGTCGCGTGAGCTGCGTCGCCTTCTCCCCCTCTCACTGATGCCGCTCGTCGTCGGGCGCCGTGGACAGGTGTCCACCGGCGGAGCCCGAACCCCCCTCTCCGCTTGCTTATAAATGGAGCCGCCCCCAGCCTCCTCGAGCACCATCCACCACTCCCACACACCCCACAAGCGCGTAGGAAACCGTAGCCCGGCCGGGCAGGCCGCGGGCCGCCGTCCTCGAGCTCGAGCTCGCCGGCGATCCCCTCTGGTCGTCGCGGTAGCTCCAGCCCCTCCCAGGCCAGGGCGACCCTTCCAGGGCCTCTGCCTCTCTCCGGTGAAGCCATCCCGTCCCCCTGGAGCCCCTGGAGTTGCCTCTGCTCGTCGTCTTCCTCATCTCCGGCGACCACCGCGTTCTGCCTCCGCTTGCGAGGTCGATTCCGACGCCGTCCGACCACCCCTAGCTACGCTACGGGTATCGGCAGGTGCGCCTCCGTCCCCTCTCTCCATCCCTCCCTCTCGTTTTGGCCAAGGAGCCTCGTCGCCGGCGAGAGCTCCGGCGAAACCGCGACTCCCTCTGTTTCCTTCTCCCCCTCCTCTTCACCTGACTAGCGGGGCCCGCTAGTCGGCCACTCTTTACGCGCGTGAAGCGGTGCGAGTGGTGGCGCCCCTGGGCTTTACGCCTTCGACGTCACCCCCCAGTTTATTTATTTTTATTCAAATTCATTTGAATTTACAGAATGCTTCAAACAGCCATAACTCTTCAACCATAAGTCCAAATGAATTGATTCTTTTTGCATTTTGTTCTTTGCAAAGAAATCTAGCAGCTCACCAAAGATGAGATTTTTCTGAGCTGTTTAGAATTTCTAGTGATTTTCAGAAGTGTTCTTAACATTTTCTTTTTGTGCTTAAAATTATTTTCAAAGGGTGAGGCTTGTCTTGAGGATCACCAGAAGGCTTGTGAACCTCATCTGCACAAAGGCAAGCCATAACAACATTTTCATGGTGTCATTTCAATATTTATGATTTTCTTACTTGAATGAAATGATTAATCCATGCACTTAAATAACTATTGTGTTATTTATATTCTGTTAAGTGTTTGTTAGTTATTATGCTTGATTTACAGAACGTTGAAACTAGCTTAGTTGGTAAAGCAAAGCTAAGATCTATTTGTGGTGATGATAAAAATAATTTTTGTTATGCATGTTATTAATTACTTAAAGTTATTTTCTTGCATAAATAAAATAGTAAAATTTGCTAGAAAATATTCTGTTAAGTACTTGTTTAGCCATTTTACTTGACTTACAGAATGTTTGAACCTAACTTGGTTGGTAAAGAAATTAGGAATTGTTTGTGGTATAATCTTTGTTATGCATGTCAGAAATTAATCGAAGTTACTTTCTTGCATGAGAAAATAATAAAACTTGCTATAAAATATTTTGGTTAAAGTGTGAGTTACCCTGACCAGGAAAATAATATAAGTTGTTGATGTTTATGCTTAGTGTGAATATGGTTGACATGAGTCATTTTCGTTAATATGTGATGCATGTGTAGTTTTGCATTTCATGGCATGCTATGACACCGGTCATTTTCGTTTTAAGTTGAACCTGAATATAACTCAACTTGAATATATCGTTGACTGGGTCATGGTGCCGCTGAATCGAGTTTTTCCCAGTGCGACCACATTTGCCTTTGTGGGAAGGCCTTGATTCGGTCCATTGACATTGCCTCTGGTCGGTGCCTCCAACTAGGGAAGGTTATGGCATGCTTACCCTGGCCCGGTAAGCAGGCATAACATTGTGTGCCTGTTGTTGAGATTATGGTACCGGGTCCCCGAGTGGGATCGTTTTGGCCACGACGGTGGTCGTTGTGTCTTTGGTAGACACGGGGCCACCCAGGACTAGCCCGTCGGGGATTGGGTCGGAGTGGCCGGGAGAGTGTCATGGCAATGGAAGGGTTTTGTCGGAATGCCGTTGGTCCACCCAAATGGGAGTGCGAGGCCATGGGTTCCGTGGTGTGGGTACAGTGTTGTAGCGACCCGACCCGAATGGATCAAGTCTCTGTGCTTAAGTGTCATCCCTGGATCGGTATGCTGACACACACAGTACTCGAGGATTTATAACAGAGGTAAATCACATGTATAAAGTAACGTAAATACGATTACCTCAATCCAAATAGTGGAAGTAACAAGGTTGTGGATTCCCATCAACACCAACGGCAAAGTTGAGTGTAGAAATCGTAACCCTAACGTATCACTTACTCGTCGTAAGAATCCTGCAACATGAAACGTTGCAGCCCGAAAACGGGTCAGCACATGGAATATGCTGGCAAATTCACACCATAGAGAAATGATGAACAAGGGCTATCACTAGATGTATATATGGCTGGTGGAAAAGCTCTATGGTTATAATGTTTTTGCGAAAAGCCAATTTTTCCCTACTGCAAAGGAATAAATTTTCTTTAACTATCATGGTGGTTGTGAAACATTGAGATGGTTGACAGCATCTCAATCCCAATTAAGTATCATCATTAACCCAACAATATTAATTAAAGTAACATGATGAGATCAACGGGATAATCCAAGAACTAGATACTCAAGATGTCCATAACCGGGGACACGGCTAATCATGATTAGTTTGTACACTCTGCAGAGGTTTGTGCACTTTTCCCCACAAGACTCGATCGCCTCCGCTTGATTCTCGCACTACATGATGTTTGAGAAACGGATGACCGAGACACAGTCTTTCAGAAGCGTTAACTCTCTACTCCGGGTAGACAGTACCACCTACATCCCCTACATCTGCTAGTCTACCTCTTCAAGAGCTCACACAACTTAATCAACTATGCTAGAGCCCATACTAGCTTGTGGCTGCACACGGAAGTTTCTAGCATGAATAATCTCATGATCCCTTTGAGCCTGGGTGGCGGTCCTTAGAAAAACAGGCAATCCTGGAATACCCAGGTACCTCAATCCACCTAGATGTGAGTTTTAGTTGCCACCTTAAGTTTAACCATATATTAACAATCTCACATCTGTCATGGATACACTCAAACTCAATCCACGTCTACTAGCATAGCATAGCAATATAAGCAAACGTAGAGGTAACTCCCAAGGGTTTGATAATAAAACAGGTAATAGGTACTACCTCAACTACTTCCCAATACCCACAATTTAATTAGATCCTAACCATGCAATGTTTGAGGATTGATTTAATGCAATAAAACTGGGTAGTAAAAGAGGTATGATCAAAGTGTTACTTGCCTGCAATGTTGATGAAGATGATTCGCACTCAATACTCTGGATAGATCTACTCGTCACACTCCGGTCAATCTATCGTAAGCAAGCAATGGTAACCACACATAAGCAATCACTCAAAAGATCAGAAAGAATGAGGAAAACAATTTGGAAAACTTCAAAACCACGCTAATAACTCTAGAATGATCACGGTTGGCAAGTCCGTCCCGAGGGACGTTCGAGCATGAACACAGCATGTTGGACATATAGTGTTGCATTATTATTAATTGGTTAATTATCATGATATTGTTTGTCATTATGATTATGCCTGTTGTGAGCTTGCAAGTACATTCAATGTACTGACCTGGCGTGTCATGCTAGATTTCAGGAAAGTCTCGGTGGAAAGGAGTGCTGCTCGAGTCTAGATCGTGTCCACATCGGTGTCCCTGTGATATGGAGTTTCCGCTACGACGTTGTTCCGCTGCCACGTAGTTGTTATGATCGAGGCCCCTTTATGTTCACTAAATAATGTACATATAGTTCAGCCGCACCGGGCGTGCTGCTTGGCCTCGACATCGGTTGTAATATAAACTCTGATCCGCCAGCATCAATAAAGCGGTTGTTTTCTGTACCAAGATGTTGTGTGTTGCCAGAAGACATGGTCTCTGTGCTGGCAATGCATGGTAAACCGGTCGCTCTGAGCCGGGGTGCCACAGGTTTATCTGCAAGGTATTATGCAACAACTTAGGATGAGGACATCACTATCACAGTTACACCCACAGCCCCTGCTGCTACACATATTAAACAATAGTGAAGATCGCGCACGTCAATTAATGTACCAGGTACTTTTGTTTCTTGGTAATGATTCTAATGTTCATGAGAATATGACGGTGTCTAAATTGGATAAATTTGATTTCCTTACAATTGAAAGGTCTAGCATGTACAAGAAGGATGAACATTGGAGTTTTTGATCAAGCGTGGAAATGAAGGCGTGCGCGAAGGGAACAAAATTGGAGTGTCCAGTGGAGTTTTCAGCATTTTGGAGCCACCCTGATGACATACAAGGACGTGGACGAAACATACAAGATGACCTTTCATAAAATGCCGTCCATACCTTATTATAGGTGTTGCATCACCTTACGTTTGGGTTAGACTCATGTAATTTCGAAAAATCTTTTTGTTGGCTATTTTTAGAGTCTGTATTGTAGGGGAAACGATTCAGGAGGTGTTTTAGTCCCATCTTGCAAAGGGTGGACGAATCCCCTCTCTTTCCCCTATAAATACAACCCTTAAGGCGTCATTTAGTCTTGGGTTTTGATTAGTTAAAAGTTAGCCATTGCTGCAACTTCGTGTACTTCGTTTGTGACCAACAACCAAGCCAAGACCACTATTGGAACCCCATTTTTATCAACACTTCATCTATATTCGCAATATTTAGATTGTTTTTACCATATTCTTGCTTGTTCTTTGATTGCTTGCAGGAATAGACCTTCGTGGTCTGGTTGATCGTGCTTCTGGCATCATCAGTAACCTCCAGGACTTGGTTTAGTGATTGCTGAGGCGCAACGTCATGCATTCTTGTAGTCGGATCGTCAAAGTCGACTCGACCAAATCGATAATTATCATCTCATTGGAAGATCGGGACACCCGTGCCTCTATCAACTTGGTTTTATGAAGTGTGGATTTCACTTGTCATGCGTTGTGTTTTGTGAGTGAGCTTTGAACTAAAGGTCAATGGGGGAATTTTTGTTGACCTTTCACCCGTCGAGGTGTGTAAGGTAGGGGATGCCAGCTCTACTACTTATTCGTATTGTGCGTTGAAGGACTATCATGCATGCTAAACAATTATGATGGTGGTTGGATCGACATGGTCATTTAGGTCATACTAGTGCTCTTTGGATTTCCCATTTGTTATTTCATAATTATTGTTTTGTGTGCATGAAAGCAAATGCTTGGAGTGTTTCTCGTCTGAATGAGATCTTAGGAAATTATTGCTTGGTTCTGGCCAAAGTGCAAGCAAGCATAGGATTCTGGTATTCTTTGGGGCATCCTCGAGGACGGAGGTGAAGATGGCTTTGAATATCCATTTAGAGGATCTCACGGAGAAATACCTTGGTCTCCAATGGCGGCAGGAAGAATCATAGAGCGATAAATTTTAGCATATAAATGAAAGGTCGCGTGGGAAGATGCAAGGGTGGTGTGAGGAAAAGTTATCTTGTGCAGCAAAGGAGGTTCTTCTCAAGTCAGTTTATTTAAGTTGTACCAACCTATTATATGGGTGGTTTCAAACCAACTAAAGGGTTGTGCAAGAAATTAGTGACAAATATGTCCAAGTACCAGTGGACAAGATCACTTGATAAGAGGGGTATGCACTGATGGTCGGGAAGAAGATAATTGTCTCTAAATCTAAAGGAGGGCTAGGCTTTCGTGACCTAGAAGCCTTTAATGATGCTATGCTTGAGAATCCCAATAGCCTTTGTGCTCGGCTGTTGAAGGGTAGATACTATCCAATAGGAGATATCCTCACCACAGGTTATCCCAAGGAGGGCTCTCCTACTTGGTGAGCTATTTGTCAGGGAAGTGACGTGATGCGCAAGGGCCTTATTAGGCATGTCAAAGATAGGAGAACAATAGAGACATGGCGTGATCAATGCATCGCTAGCACAACCACGATGAAGCACAATGGGTATACTTTGTGGATACATCGGGTTATATGACTGTTGATTTGATTGAACCATGTTTGGGTCAATGGAATGTGCAGTCATGAAAGAAGTGTTCTACGTGCCTGATGCAGATGCTATCTTAAATATGCTAGACCGAGGAAGGTTGGTGTAGATAAATGGGCGTGTGTGCGTGGGAGAAGAATGGAATTTTCTCAGTTACCGTACGCACAACCAAAGGTTTTGCTCGCACTAGAAGGGAGTGGCGGCAACGACAACGGTGACGCGTCCTTATCCCGCGATGGAGATGTGGTTGGATTGGTTCCTGAGGGTGTTGGCTGTAATTTTCTAATTTTCTGGGGTTGTGTTGTACCACTGTTTATTTTCAATATAATATGGGGTCCTTCTCGCAACTTTTTTTTGCATATAGAGAAGTAAGGAACAACAACCCCGCATGATGCGTTTGGTTGCTCGCATCAAAACCAACCAGGTCCGCGCAGGAAGAAAATGGGTTGTTTGGTTGCCGGGCCTGCATTGGATTCTTGGCCCGCACGCAACTTAAATCACTCCTCAGTTGGGCCCTCTAGGAACAACCGAATTAGTCGTTTCCAGTGAGCCAGGCACGAGCGATGCAGAGGAAGGGTACGCACACTGACCTCTTGCGTCCACAGAGATGGCGCGAGTTCGCACGCCTTTCTGAAAAAGCGGCAAAAAAATTTGGCGTCACCGCCCGTCGAATCGGTCACCTTATATAGCCATCCTCACCTCACAAAACTCCCGCCATCCCCCTCTCAAGCTGCCCCTCCGGTGCGGATCGAGAATGACGATCAGGTAAGCGGTGCTCCTGCTCTGGCCATCGGTTGATGACGAGGCGATTCAACTCCTCCTCTTCTCCGACATGTTCAACACCTCCTTCGAGCTGCTCCAATGGCGTTTTTGAGTTCAATCACCCCCTTCTCTCTAGTCATTCTAGCTAGATTTGTGAGCATGTGGTAGGGTCAGATTTGTGACCATATGGTCACATTGTACACCGTCGATCTGTGTGAGTGTGATGTTCTAGTAGCTAGTGGTGATGGATTTGAAGCATGCTAGGAGTTGTTTTCATGTCGGCAAGGATTGATAGCTAGTGGTGATGGATGGATTGGTAGTATGCTTGATGTGTAGTATGCTAGTATGTGTGCTAGTTTGTTGAAATCCTTGCTATGATTGGTGATGTTGTGTTGAACTATTTCATCCGTCTGTACATGTGGTAGTGCTCGTTCATACTGTCCATATGTAGTGTTCGTTCATACTTTCCATGTTTAGTGCTAGTTCCTAATGGCGATGTGTAGTGTGCTCCACTATTGCCGATGCTTACGCTTGTAGGATATGAGCATGCAAGAGTTTAGTCCGGCCCTTTGATGCGGAGCATCCTACGGACATCACCATGTCAAGAGTCTGTTTGGCAAGTTACACGTGCGATATATACTTCACATACATAAAGGTGAATCATCTCCTTTACACGTGTTCACTTGACCCTTTCGAGGATGGTATACTACTTGACACTTCTCCCGTGTGCCTGCATAGGTATTGCCAGAGCTTCATGGATGTCAAGGAGTGTGAGCGCAAGTGTATGTCTACACCATTCACTTGAAGCCGGATCATCCGGGACTCCGTCTGGATCATCCGGATCCCCGATGCCCGGATCCGCAGGGCGTCCGCCCGGATCGCAAGTCAGAGAGCCCGTGAAACCTCTACGTGAAGCCGGACCATCCGGACGAAGACCCGGATCATCCGGACATGCCCAGATCAGCCGGACCCCCATCCGGTCCTTGCGTGCGCGCATTACTCGGGCGGAGGCCCATGTACCCATTCCGCCCCCTCACTTACCCCTTCGTGGCTTAGACTATAAATAGACCTCCTCCTCCCCATTTTTAGGGTTAGCATAGGTTTAGCTCATTTTATAGATAGAGCTTTGCTCATCCATGTGGTTCTCCTCCATCGAGAGACCGCGGCCTCTACAGAGAAGACCCACGCTTGGATTCAAGACCCCTCACGGGAAGATCCCTCGCGGACTCAAGGCCTCCTCACGGAGATGAACTAGTTACCATTTGTATCGCCCTTTGTTGACTTTGGATCGTGTATCTCTCTTTGTGTTCATGGATCTAGAACATGTGTGATCGTTTCTTGTCGATTTGAGTGCTTCCTCTCATTTCCCCTCGTGATTTCCCTCGCGTTTTTCCTCATGTTTTTTAGGAACTGGAACAGTGGGAGAGGCTCCCACTGTCTTATATATTATATATTATAACACAAATACAAGGAGTAGTTACATCATGTACAAGTCTCACCCCATCTACTTTTTAGTGGGGGTAGAATCTGACTATAGGGTACAATTAATCAGAGGGTAGGGAATCTAAAAGTAAGAAGATAAACTCTTTCTTGTTGTCTTTAACCCTATATTGAAGGAGGCTAAAATCCTCCATGAATCTGGCCAGCCAAGAGTGGTAGGAGGGGTTTATATCCCTGAAAAGTTTGTTGTTCCTCTCTTTCCAAATGCTCCAGGATGCTTGAAGGATGACCTCCATGAACAAAGGCCTGTCCCAATTAATTTTAGCTTGTTCTAGCCAGGACAGCCGAGTGGCTTGATCTCCAGGGTCTAACCCAAAGGTTGACCAACAATTTCGACTAAATGGGCATGTGAGGATCATGTGATCAATGTCTTCTTCTTTTTGGCCACACAGCAGGCAGTTGAGGTTAGTACCAATGTTATAGTGCCTTCTCTTCAACATGTTTCTAGTGTTCAATCTATCAGACAGCATGAGCCAACCAAAGACCTTGAGTTTAGCAGTGACCTTTGATTTCCATAGCCAGTGGTAAGTTTTATGGGCCTTCATATCCCTTTAGCAGAATTTGTAGTATTTGTTGGCTGAAAATTCTCTTCCTCTCCAAGGGTAAGTCCAGACATCTTTTGCATTTTGGTTGTTGTCCAATGTAATGTGTGTTACCAAACTTTGCATATCTTGCAGTTCCTCCAGGGCTTGTGTTGAAAGTGGTAGAAAGAATGCTACATCCAGTGAGTTTATGGTCAAGTATCTTTGACTGAGCAGTCTTCATTTCTCACATAAGAAAATGCTCTAGGATGTGTGTCAGACAGAATTTCTTCCAACCATAGGTCTTTCCACATTAGTAAATTGTCACCACATCTCATGTCTTTCCTCATGTTCTTTGTGTTCCTCATCCATAGGTCTTTCCTCATGTTCTTTGTGTTCTTCGCGGGATCCCTCCATTTCGTGACAGATCGGGCACCTAGGGTTTGTTAGATATATGCCCTAGAGGCAATAATAAATTGGTTATTATTATATTTCCTTGTTCATGATAATCGTTTATTATCCATGCTAGAATTGTATTGATAGGAAACTCAGATACATGTGTGGATACATAGACAACACCATGTCCCTAGTAAGCCTCTAGTTGACTAGCTCGTTGATCAATAGATGGTTACGGTTTCCTGACCATGGACACTGGATGTCGTTGATAACGGGATCACATCATTAGGAGAATGATGTGATGGATAAGACCCAATCCTAAGCCTAGCACAAGATCGTGTAGTTCGTCTGCTAAAGCTTTTCTAATGTCAAGTATCATTTCCTTAGACCATGAGATTCTGCAACTCTCGGATACCGTAGGAATGCTTTGGGTGTACCAAACGTCACAACGTAACTGGGTGGCTATAATGGTGCACTACAGGTATCTCCGAAAGTGTCTGTTGGGTTGGCACGAATCGAGACTGGGATTTGTCACTCCGTGTAAACGGAGAGGTATCTCTGGGCCCACTCGGTAGGACATCATCATAATGTGCACAATGTGACCAAGGAGTTGATCACGGGATGATGTGTTACGGAACGAGTAAAGAGACTTGCCGGTAACAAGATTGAACAAGGTATCGGGATACCGACGATCGAATCTCGGGCAAGTACTATACCGGTAGACAAAGGGAATTGTATACGGGATTGATTGAATCCTTGACATCGTGGTTCATCCGATGAGATCATCATGGAACATGTGGGAGCCAACATGGGTATCCAGATCCCGCTGTTGGTTATTGGCCGGAGATATGTCTCGGTCATGACTGCATGGTTCCCGAGCCCGTATGGTCTACACACTTAAGGTTCGATGACGCTAGGGTTATAGGGAAAGTATGTACGCGGTTACCGAATGTTGTTCGGAGTCCCGGATGAGATCCCAGACGTCACGAGGAGTTCCGGAATGGTCCGGAGGTAAAGATTGATATATAGGAAGTGAGGATTTGGCCACCGGAAGTGTTCCGGGCATCACCGGTAATGTACCTGGACCACCGGAAGGGTCCGGGGGTCCACCGGGAGGGGCCACCAGCCCCAGAGGCTTGCGTGGGCCAATAGTGGGAAGGGACCAGCCCCTAGGTGGGCTGGGGCGCCCCCCACCAAGGCCCAAGGCGCCTCAAGAGAAGATGGGGGCAAACCCTAGGGCAGATGGGCCCTAAGGCCCACCCCAGGTGCGCCTCCCCCTCTCCCCCCTTTGGCCGCCACCCTAGATGGGATCTGGGGCTGCCGCACATCTTGGGGTGGGAACCCTAGAGGGGGCGCAGCCCCCTCCCCTCCCCCTATATATAGTTGAGGTCTAGGGGCTGCCCAATACACGAGTTATTCTCTCCCAGGCGCAGCCATACCTCTCTCCCTCCTCGTCTCTCGTAGTGCTTGGCGAAGCCCTGCTGGAGTTCTGCGCTCCTCCACCACCACCACGCCGTCGTGCTGCTGCTGGACGGAGTCTTCCCAACTTCTCCTTCTCCCCTTGCTGGATCAAGGCGTGGGAGACGTCACCGGGCTGCACGTGTGTTGAACGCGGAGGCGCCGTGGTTCGGCGCTTAGATCGGAATCAACCACGATCTGAATCGCTACGAGTACGACTCCTTCATCCACGTTCTTGCAACGCTTCCGCTTAGTGATCTACAATGGTATGTAGATGCACTCCCCTTCCCCTCGGTGCTATATTACTCCATAGATTGATCTTGGTGATGCGTAGAAAATTTTAAATTTCTGCTACGATCCCCGACAGTGGCATCATGAGCTAGGTCTATGCGTAGTTTCTATGCACGAGTAGAACACAAAGTAGTTGTGGGCGTTGATTTTGTCAATTTACTTGCCGTTACTAGTCTTATCTTGATTCGGTGGCATCGTGGGATGAAGCGGCCCGGACCGACCTTACATGTACACTTACGTGAGACAGGTTCCACCGACTGACATGCACTAGTTGCATAAGGTGGCTAGCGGGTGTCTGTCTCTCCCACTTTAGTCGGATCGGATTCGATGAAAAGGGTCCTTTTGAAGGGTAAATAGAAATTGGCATATCACGTTGTGGTTTTGGCGTAGGTAAGAAACGTTCTTGCTAAGAAACCTATAGCAGCCACATAAAAATTTGCAACAACAATTAGAGGACGTCTAACTTGTTTTTGCAGCATATGCCGTGTGATGTGATATGGCCAAAAGGATGTGATGAATGATATATGTGATGTATGAGATTGATCATGTTCTTGTAATAGGAATCACGACTTGCATGTCGATGAGCATGACAACCGGCAGGAGCCATAGGAGTTGTCTTAATTTATTTATGACCTGCGTGTCAACATAAACGTCATGTAATTACTTTATTTTATTGCTAAACCGTTAGCCATAGTAGTAGAAGTAATAGATGACGAGATAACTTCATGAAGACACGATGATGGAGATCATGGTGTCATGCCGGTGACGACGATGATCATGGCGCTCCGAAGATGGAGATCAAAAAGGAGCAAAATGATATTGGCCATATCATGTCGCTATTAGATAGCATGTGATGTTTATCATGTTTTACATCTTATTTGCTTAGAACGACGGTAGCTTAAATAAGATGATCCCTCACTAAAATTTCAAGAAAAGTGTTCTCCCTAACTGTGCACCGTTGCGAAGGTTCGTTGTTTCGAAGCACCACGTGATGATCGGGTGTGATAGATTCTAACGTTCGAATACAACGGGTGTTGACGAGCCTAGCATGTACAGACATGGCCTCGGAACACATGCGAAACACATAGGTTGACTTGACGAGCCTAGCATGTACAGACATGGCCTCGGAACACGGAAGACCGAAAGGTCGAACATGAGTCGTATAGAAGATACGATCAACATGAAGATGTTCACCGATGATGACTAGTCCATCTCACGTGATGATCGGACACGGCCTAGTCGATTCGGATCATGTATCACTTAGATGACTAGAGGGATGTCTATTTAAGTGGGAGTTCATTAAATAATTTGATTAGATGAACTTAATTATCATGAACATAGTCTAAATTGTCTTTGCAAATATGTTGTAGATCAATAGCTCGCGTTGTAGCTCCCTGTTTCAATATGTTCCTAGAGAAAGATTAAGTTGAAAGATATTGTAAGCATTGACGCGGACTAGGTCCGTTGCCCGAGGAGTGTCCTCACTGCTACACAGAAGGCTTATGTCTTTGATGCACCGCTCGGTGTGCCAACCCCTCCAGCGTCGTCTGTGGATGTTATGAACATCTAACAGATACGTCCTGATGACTACTTGATAGTTAAGTGCACCATACTTTACGGCTTAGAATCGGGATTCCAATGACGTTTTGAACGCCATAGAGCATATGAGATGTTCCAAGAGCTGAAATTGGGATTTCAGGCTCATGCCCGTGTTGAGTGGTATGAGACCTCTGACAAGTTCCTTGCCTACAAGATGGAGGAGAATAGCTCAGCTAGTGAGCATGTGCTCAGAATGTCTGGGTGCTACAATCACTTGAATCAAGTGGGAGTTAAACTTCCAGATAAGATAGTGATTGATAGAGTTCTCTAGTCACTATCACTAAGCTACTAGATCTTCGTGATGAACTATGACATGCAAGGGATGGAGATGATCCCAGAGCTGTTCGCGGTGCTTAAGACCGCAAAAAGTAGAAATCAAGAAGGAGCATCAAGTGTTGATGGTTTAACAGGACCACTGGTTTCAAGAAGGGCAAGGGCTAGAAGGGAAACTTCATGAATGGTAAACCAGCTGCCGCTCCAATGAAGGAACCCAAGGTTGAACCCAAACCCGAGACTAAGTGCTTCTATTGTAAGGAGAACGGTCACTGGTAGCGGAACTACCCCAAATGCATGGTAGATAAGAAGGCTGGCAACTTCAACAAAGTATATACGTGTTATTAATGTGTACCTTACTAGTACTCCTGGTAGCACCTGGGTATTGGATACCGGTTCAGTTGCTATTATTGGTGACTTGAAGCAAAAGCTACGGACTAAACGGAGACTGGCTAAGGGCGAGGTGACGATGTGTGTTGGAAGTGTTTCCAAAGTTGATGAGATCACCATCGCACGCTCCATCTGCCTTCGGGATTAGTATTGGACCTAGATAAATGTTATCAGGTGTCTACGTTGAGCGTGAATATGATTAGATCATGTTCATTGCAATACGGTTATTCATTTAAGTTAGAAAATAATGGTTATTCTGTTTACATGAATAATACCTTTCATGGTCATGCACCCTATGTGAATGGTTCATTGAATCTCGGTCGTGGTAATACACATGTTCACGCCAAAAAGATGTAGAGTTAATAATGATAGTACCACTTTCTTGTGACACTGCCGCTTAGGTCATTTTGGCATAAAATGCATGAAGAAACTCCATGCTGATGGATGTTTGGAGTCACTTGATTTTGAATCGTTTGACACATGCGAACCATGCCTCATGGGCAGGATGACTAAGATCCCGTTTTCAGGTACAATGAAATGGACAAGTGACTTGTTGGAAATCATACATGCTGATGTGCATGATCCAATGAGAATTAAGGCATGTGGTGGATATCGTTATTTTCTCATCTTCATTGACGATTTGAGTAGATATGGGTATATTTACTTAATGAAGCACAGGTTTGAAACATTTGAAAAGTTCAAGAAATTTCGGAGTGAAGTTAAGAACCATCATAACAAGAAGATCAAATTCCTATGATCTGATCGAGGGAGATTTTCTGAGTTATGAGTTTGGCAATCACTTAAGACATTGTGGAATTGTTTCACAGTTGAAGCCACCTGGAACACCACAACGAAATGGTGTGTCCGGACGTCGTAATCGAACCTTATGAGATATGGTGCGATCTATGATGTCTCTTAGCGATCTACCGCTATCATTTTGAGGTTATGCGTTAGAGACAGCTGCATTCACTTTAGATAGGGCACCATCTAAGTCCGTTGAGACGATGTCATATGAACATTGGTTTGGCAACAAACCAAAGTTGTCGTTTCTTAATGTTTGGGGCTGCGATGCTTAAGGCTTCAGCCGGAGAAGCTCGAACCCAAAGCGGACAAACACATCTTCATAGGATACGCAAAGGTGACAGTTGGGTATACCTTCTATCTTAGATCCGAGGGCAAATTGTTTGTCACAAGAACGGGTCCTTTATCGAGAAGGAGTTTCTCTCGAAAGAATTGAGTGGGAGGAAGATAGAACTTGATGAGGTTGTTGAACCTCTAGTTCAACCGGAAAGTAGTGCAACACAGAAAGATGTTTCTGTGGCGCCTACGTCTGTTGAAGAGGAAGTTAGTGATAGTGATCATGAAGCTTTGGATCAAGTTGCTATCAAACCTCGTAGGTCGACAAGGATATGTACTACTCCTGAGTGGTACGGTAATCCTGTCTTAGATATCATGTTGTTAGACAACAATGAACCTACGAGCTGTGGAGAAGCGATGGTGGGCCCGTATTTCGACAAATGGTTAGAAGCCATGAAATCCGAGATAGGATCCATGTATCAGAACAATGTATGGACTTTGGTGGACTTGCCCGATGATCGGCAAGCCATTGAGATAAATGGATCTTTAAGAAGAAGACGGACGTGGACGGTGATGTTACCGTCTATGAAGCTCGACTTGTGGCAAAGAGTTTTTCACAAGTTCAAGGAGTTGACTACGATGAGATTTTCTCACCCGTAGCGATGCTTAAGTCCGTCGGATTCATGTTAGCATTAGCTGTATTTTTCGATTATGAAATCTGATAGATGGATGTCAAAACAAGTTTTCTTACCAGTTTTCGTAAGAAAAAGTTGTATGTGATACAATCAAAGGTTTTGTCGATCCTAAGGATGCTAAAAGGTATGCTGGCTCCAGCGATCCTTCTATGGATTAGAGCAAGCATCTCAGAGTCGGAATATATGCTTTGATGGAGTGATCAAAGTTTTTAGGTTTATACAATGTTTGCTAGAAACTTGTATTTACAAGAAAGTGAGTGGGAGCACTACAACATTTCTGATAAGTATATGTGGATGACATATTGTTGATCCGAAATGATGTAGAATTTCTGGAAACCATAAACGGTTGTTTGAAAAGTGATTTTCAAAGGAATACCTGGATAAAGCTGCTTACATATTGGGCATCAAGATCTATAGAGATAGATCAAGACGCCCGATGATACTTTGAAAAGAACACACACCTTTGACATGATTTTGAAGGAGTTCAAAATAGATCAGTCAAAGAAGGAGTTCTTACCTGAGTTGTAAGGTGTGAAGTTGAGTAAGACTCAAAGCTTGATCACGACAGAAGAAAGAGGAAGGACGAAGGTCGTCCCCTATGCTTTTGTCATAGGCTCTATACGGTATGCCATGCTGAGTACCGCACCTGATTTGTGCCTTGCCACATGTCTGGCAAGAGGGTACAAAGGTGATCCAGGAGTGGATCACTGGACAGTGGTCAAAATTGTCCTTAGAGGAATAAGGAAATATTTCTCGGTTATGGAGGTGATAAAGAGTTCGACGTTAAGAGTTACGTCGATGCAAGCTTTAACACTTATCCGGATGACTATGAGTAGAAAAACCGGATATGTATAATGGAGCAACCATTTGGAATAGCTCCAAGTGGAACGTGGTAGCAGCATCTACGATATGACATAAAGTTTTGCGAAGTACATGCGGATCTGATTGTTGCAGACCCGTTGACTATAACCTCTCTCACAAGCATAACATGATCAAACCCAGAACTCATTGAGTGTTAATCACATAGTGATGTGAACTAGATTATTGACTCTAGTAAACTCTTTGGATGTTAGTCACATGGTGATGTGACCTGTGAGTGTTAATCACATGGCGATGTGAACTAGATTATTGACTCTAGTACAAGTGGGAGACTGTTAGAAATATGCCCTAGAGGCAATAATAAATTGGTTATTATTATATTTCCTTGTTCATGATAATCGTTTATTATCCATGCTAGAATTGTATTGATAGGAAACTCAGATACATGTGTGGATACATAGACAACACCATGTCCTTAGTAAGCCTCTAGTTGACTAGCTCGTTGATCAATAGATGGTTACGGTTTCCTGACCATGGACATTGGATGTCGTTGATAATGGGATCACATCGTGTAGTTCATCTGCTAAAGCTTTTCTAATGTCAAGTATCATTTCCTTAGACCATGAGATTGTGCAACTCCCGGATACCGTATGTCGTGGAATTGTCACGGCAGATGTCCTCGAGCTAGGACTTAGTCGTGGAGCCATCGCAGCTACGAAGCTTGAAGGGGTTAATGCAGGACAAGGAACACGAGGGTTTATACTGGTTCGGCCCCTTACGGTGAAGGTAAAAGCCTACGTCCAGTTTGAGGTGGTATTGATTAAGGTTACGATCACCAGGGAGCTAAACTGCTATGCCCGGCTCTCGATGAGATTGTTGTCGCCCTTAAACCGCTGCCGGGTCGTCCCTTTATATAGGGAGGAACACGCCCAGCTGCCCTTAGAGTCCCGGCCGGCTCATAAGAGTGTCCGGCTCGGACTCTAAACTATACTTGCCTTATACTACAAGTTCTATTATAATAATGATTGTAACTACGGGCCTTAAGCCATATCCGGGTCTCAGCCCATCTCTGGCCCATCGTCTTAAAACTTGGCTCCAGGCTTCTGGCAACGACCGTATGAGTAACCCGGCCCCTCCTGGCGGGTGACTCTAAGGTCTACATCCTCAACATTAGGCCCCAGATTGATTTGAGCCGGCTCATGTCAATCTTCAATTCTTCTGACAGAAAAAATCTCCGGCTTACTGTTTATGTGAAGGCCATAACCCGGAGTGACGTCATCCTCTGGACTCCGGATAATCCGCCATGACGTCATCCTCCATTAAGTTCGTTTTTTACTCCGCCAGATCCGCAACGGATCTTTGCTTTACTGTCATTTCGAAAATCGAGGCGTCGTGGGGGGGAGATAACCGCGCCGTGGTCTCCTTGAATCTCGCGCCCACTTATGACCTTGCCTTATAAATAGGCCGGCCCAACGGGTTCTTCTCACGCTCTCTTCTTCCTCCTCGCGCCGTCGCTCCTCTGCCCGAGCTCTGCCACTGCCGTCGCCGTCGCGCCCCTGGTCTTCATCAACCCGGCCGCTGCATCACCCTGATTCGGACCAGATACACGGCGGCGACTTCCGCTCTTCCCCAACTCCGGTGAGTCTCCTTTGCCCTGTCAGATAGATCTACCGTAGGGTTCGTCTGTGTTCTTCGCGTTCATCGCCATTGCCACAAACCTCGGTAGTTCTTGTAGCCACTGTACTTGGTTGATCTTTAACTTTGCATAAAACTAGTGCGGTAGTTGTTTAAGCCTCATTTCAAGTACCAGTAGATCTCCTTCCACTGTATAAATGCTTCGTTCGAGCTCTAGAATATCCGCTCGTCTGTTTCTAGGTCTAGAAAGTTTTCATTTCACCTGACCATTTTGATCCAACAAAGTTACTGCCATATGTGAAACCTGTTTTACCACACTTAGTAAAAACTGCAACCATTGAATCTTGGCGGCTTACGATTCCGGGTTAAAAAACCCACGCGTTGTAGAATCCTCCGGTTTAAAGAGAACCATGCCTTATAGAATCCCCCGGCTTAACTGTGATAAAGCCGTAAACAATCAATCTTGTCTTAAATGCCCCTGCGGCTTAAATAATCCACTGTACCTGAGTATATATCATTAGTCCCCTTCATGAGCCGCCATCTTAGCTTGAACGATAGATCTCCGGCTTATAATTAACCCGGACACTTTTTCTCTTTATCATAGACCACCAACTTTCACCATGCCTCCCAAGGCTCCCATCACTTGCAACTGGATGAGATCCAACGTCATCGACGAGACCCTGGCCAATTTTGTTAAGTCCGGATATTTACCTAAGAAGGAAATCATGTCCTACCGTGCCCCTGACCCGTCGGAAGAGAGACCACAACCAAGGGACGGGGAGGTAATGATCTTTGCAGATCATATGAGCCGGGGCTTCGCACCGCCCGGCTCAAAGTTTTTCAGGGACGTGCTCAACTTCTTTGACCTACGGCCTCAGGATATAGGACCCAACTCCGTATCCAACATCTGTAACTTCCAAGTCTTTTGCGAAGTGTATCTTGGAGAAGAGCCGAGTCTGCTGCTCTTCAGAGAACTGTTTTACTTAAACCGCCAAAATGAGTGTGCCAACGGGCCAAGTCTGGAGTTAGGCGGCATCTCCATCCAGCGGCGTAGGGACTGTCTTTTCCCTTACGCAGAGCCGCCGAGCCACCCCAAGGACTGGAATATGACTTGGTTCTATTGTCAAGATACGTCCCCGGCTGACGAGAACCCGCTGCCCGGCTTTCGCCCAACACGTCTAGAGCCGACTCATCCGCTGTCGGACAAACTGACTGCAGCGGAACGCCAGTCTCTGCTTCCAACTATCAATAAGATCAAGGCCCTGCTAGGCAACGGTCTGAACGGAATTGACCTGGTCCGGGTCTGGATCTCATGGCGGGTGATCCCATTGAGCCGCCGCCCCGGCTTAATGTGTGAGTACACCGGGCGAAAGGATGACCCGCAGAGGCACAGTCGCAATGATCTTCCAGAAGACGTTGCAGAGGAAGAGACCAAGGCTCTTCTAAACGAGAGCCTGGCAGATTGCGGAAGAACCGGGTTAGCCCCCTTCCGCAAGACGAATCCAGCCCCAGCGGTAAGCCGTTGACTTTAACTTTTATCTTCGTCTGTATATAACCTTTATCTGAATCGTTTTAAGAATCAATCATTGCATCTTTCAGGCTGATGATAAGTTCTGGCGGGTCAAATATGACCATGAAGCGGCCAAGAAGGCCAGGAAGGCGAAGAAAGCCGCCAAGAAAGCCGCCCCTCGCAAAAAGGGAAGCAGACCCACTGCTTCGGAGCTAATGCAATTAAGCGATAGCTCCGAGTCAGAGGTAACCCTTAAACCTTTAAATTCTTGCTATATTTGTTGTTTGTTGCTGTCCGCCTTATCAACACTTTGCTCATTGACAGGATGACACCGGCGCCAGTAACCCGGTAGTTGAAGAGGTAATGTCACTTTCCTCTGACTCGGAGCCCTTGCCACAGCTGAAAGTCCGAAGAGTAACCCGGAAAGTAAGCTTTTCACATCCTTTAGCTCATCAAGACCGTCTATTTCTTTTGAAGCAGCAGGTTCACGAGAGCCGGCGTCACACCCGGGCCCGCAAGGACACCGACCTCTCCGCCGGGTTACCCGACGCAACAAGGAAGCGTCGCACTGAGGTTTTTTCTCACTTGTACCCTTTTCATCCGTTGGCGAGTGTTATCCGTCAGCCACTCAACTCTTCTGACTCCAATTATCAGGAGACCTCCCCCTCTTCGGGTGACTCCATGCAGTCAAATCTACCGGCCTTCAAGACTGCGCCCGGGTAACGACAATCTTCTTACATTATCTTTGTCTGTACCTACTCTTTGTATGCCTAACACTTCTGTCTTTTCAGCGCCCAGGCAAAGCTCACCAAAAGAGCGAAGAAGACCAGGTCAGCCGAAGTGCCAGACTTACCTGACCCGGAGGCGACGGTTCAGGAACCGCCAGCTATCTCCGCCCCCGAAGCCACCGCTCCAATGGACACGGTGCCTGAGGCCCCTGCCCCGACTACCAAGGCAACGACCGAAGCTTCGGTTATCCCGGAGGCCTCCGGCTTAGCTCCACCAGCAGACGACCCGGACGTGGTAATCACCCGGACGGAATTCGTTGAGCCTGGGAGACCGACCGCGTTGGCCAAATGCTCCGCGAAGGGGGAGTTGCTGCAGCCCCACCGGGTGAACCTGGACCTCTCCGGCTACACCGACTTGAGCATTGGAGAGCTCGTCTCTGGCTACATCAGCCAAGTACACAAGAGCCGGGACGCCGAAGTTGCCATGGTTAACCAGATCCAACAAAAATCTGAGGTATCCTTCTGCTGTCTTCTTACTTTACTGCGTAGTTACCTTTGCCATGCTAGCCCCCAAGTCGACGACTTATGCTTGAATACGTTGTAGACTTAGGTTCCGGCTTACTCAACTGAGCCGGCAGTAGGTAGATAGATATGTTCAATATGCATTAGCCCCCAAGTGCCAAGTGTCTTTGCTTGGAAAACGCTTGGGACTTATACAATGACTGTTAATTAACCCGGAAATATATGCAGGCTGTTGGCAAGAAACTAGAGGCGGATCTTGCGGATCTCAAGAGCCGGCTGAAGATGCAGGAGACGGAGACCCGGAAGGCAAACGCCAAGTTTGTATCCAGCATCGCCACTCAAGAAAAACTGAAGACCGAGTTTGATGCTGAGAGAAAAGCCTGGGTCGAAGAGAAGACCGCGCTAGTGACCCGGGCGGAACAGGCGGAGAAGGCTCTCGCTGAGAAGACCGCCGAGCTCTCTAACCTAAAGCGCCAGGTTTCCCAAATGGTAGCTGCTATTTTCGGTAAGTCGCCTCACCGGCTTTCATCAAGTTTGTACATGTCATGATTCATCCTTGTCACCGGCTTATCTGAGTCTGTTAAACAGGTCCCAGGAGTGCCAACCTCAACCAGAGTGTGGTCACCAAGTTAAAGGCCGTGTACACCCTGGTGGAACAACTCTACACCGGGTCACAGCGTGCCTTAGCTGTGGTGGCCCTATCCAACGAGGTGCCAACTCATCTTGCCGAAGTCCTGCGCCGGCTCGCTGTTCTGCCGCAACGGATCCAGGAGCTACGACGGGCCTCCACGAGAGCCGGAGCAATCGCCGCGCTGAGCCGGGCCAAAGCATTCCTGCCGGAGCTAGACCCGGCAGACATCGCCCTGGGTTACCCAAGCCTGAAGGAAGACGGCTCAGCCTTCGACCAGAAGGACTTCGCGGCGTGTGTGAAGGATGTACGCCCGGTGGCCACCCTCCTCGGGAACGACACCGACTTAACCAAGTACCAGCCGGGTTATGATGCGGAGAATCAGAGGATTCCAACCCCTCGCTATGAAGCTCTCAATCTGATCCCTCCGGCTCGTCAGCACACCTTCGCCCCGGAGATTGACCCGGCCGGGTTAATTGACGAAGAAGCCCAGTTCGAAGCTCTCAGCGGCATCGACTGGAAATCATCCACCTTTGAGGTTTTAGGATCAGCCGGAGGAGAAGACAGGAATGAGCCGGGGACTTCAACCCAGCGGGCATCATAATTTAGCTGGCGGGTTATCAAACATTGTTCCACCTTTTAGACTTGAACAATTATTGTAATAGAGTAGGTGCAACAGTTTATCTCTGCCGTGCCATCGCGCACGTTTTGAATGCGAAAGCCCTTTGAATTTGTCTCTTTGATGTTTCTCCGGGTCATAATCATCCCTTTGTTTTTCTCAACCTCAAAAGGTGCCTTTAAGTATCTGCATAGAAAGGCAAATCACAAGTCTCGAGGCGGCTTACCGCCCTGAGAATCAGGTGTTTGAGATAGACAACCCGGAATATGAATCAAAAAAGACTGGTCCTTAATTATACTCTGAACATATCCGTAACAATCACACTTAACGGCCTGTAGGTATACTTCCGGTTTAAATAATTCGGGTAGTAAGGTAGACACCTTAACTCTGATTTACTTGCCTTGATGACACCCATGACGTGCAACTAACACTGTAAACCAAAGTTAAACCGGCAAGTGAGACCCGGTCATGTATACCTCAGAGTAAAAAAAAAGAAGAACTTAGGGGCTTCCGGTTCAAATACGACCAGAGACCCGGCCCAAAGGGGTTAAGCCAAGATTCGGATACGATCTTATAGCCCCCAGTGGGTGTGGCGATGCCAATCAAGAGGGTACCGACAGCTATGTTCTCTTTGGTTCGAATACGACCCATGTTTGAACAGGAAGCCCCCAAGTGATTCTTAAAATTGTTTAACGACGCTGATTCGAATACGATCCACGTCGGTTCTCAGAGGGGTTAAACTATGGTTCAAATATGACCAAAGGCAACCTCCCAATGAGCTCGGCACTTTGCCAATCAAATGGGTATCGACAGCTATGTTCTCTTTGGTTCGGATACGACCCATGTTTGAACAGGAAGCCCCCA
Organism: Aegilops tauschii subsp. strangulata; assembly: GCF_002575655.3. NCBI lineage: Eukaryota > Viridiplantae > Streptophyta > Magnoliopsida > Poales > Poaceae > Aegilops > Aegilops tauschii. Next base: position 226,589,303 of record NC_053035.3, on the reverse strand, counting down.
AGTGACTTTACCGCTTACGGCTAGATTCGAATACGATCATAAGCCGGATCCTCCTTTGAATCAGCATGTAATCTTGCAATAAAAACAACACACGCATATTTGGGGGAGAAAAAGGGACAGAGGTCCTGCTTTATTGCTTATCATAATATATACATGGCTGAGATAAATATGTACACCACGAGAGCCGGTAACTCAAGTGTAGTAAGGCCGAAGCTGAGCTATGTTCCACGGCCGACGGGTCTCTTCCTCAGACTTACGTGAATCTTTGTGTTCCCGAATGTCAATGAGGTAATATGACCCGTTGTGCAAGTTCTTGCTGACCACAAAGGGCCCTTCCCAAGGTGGGGATAACTTATGTGCATCTGTTTGATCCTGGATGAGCCGGAGCACAAGGTCGCCTTCCTGGAAGACCCGGGATTTGACCCGGCGGCTATGATAACGGCGCAAGTCTTGTTGGTAAATCGCTGACCGGGCTGCTGCCACATCACGCTGTTCATCCAACAAGTCAAGAGCATCTTGGCGCGCCTGTTCATTATTCGTCTCAACATAAGCCGCCACGCGAGGTGAGTCGTGACGGATGTCACTGGGGAGGACTGCTTCCGCTCCATAAACCATGAAGAAAGGCGTGAAGCCGGTAGATCTGTTAGGAGTAGTATTGATGCTCCATAAGACGGAGGGCAACTCCTCCACCCAACAACCCGGCGTCCATTGCAAGGGGACCAAAAGCCGGGGCTTGATGCCCTTCAGAATCTCCTGATTAGCTCTCTCTGCTTGACCATTGGATTGAGGATGAGCCACTGAAGAAACATCAAGTCGGATATGTTCTCGTTGACAAAACTCTTCCATGGCGCCTTTGGAAAGATTGGTGCCATTGTCAGTTATAATGCTGTGCGGAAAGCCAAAGCGGAAAATCACCTTTTTCATAAATTGAACTGTCGTGGCTGCATCGCACTTGCTAACTGGCTCAGCTTCCACCCACTTCGTGAATTTGTCAACTGCCACCAAGAGGTGAGTCTTCTTATCCTTGGACCGTTTAAAAGGCCCAACCATATCAAGCCCCCAGACCGCAAAGGGCCAAGTGATTGGGATCATCCTCAATTCCTGAGCCGGCACGTGAGCCCGTCGTGAGAACCTTTGGCAACCATCACACTTACTGACCAAGTCCTCTGCATCAGCATGAGCCGTCAGCCAATAAAAACCATGACGGAAAGCCTTGGCCACAAGGGATTTTGAGCCGGCATGATGGCCACAATCCCCTTCATGGATCTCGCGCAAGATCTCTTGACCTTCCTCAGGGGAGATACAACGCTGAAATGCCCCTGAAACACTGCGATGATGCAACTCGCCGTCGATAACAATCATTGACTTAGCCCGCCGGGTTATTTGCTTGGCCAAAGTTTCATCCTCAGGCAACTCTCCCCGGGTTATATAAGCCAGATATGGCATTGTCCAGTCTGGTATGACATGAAGAGCCGCCACTAGTCGTGCCTCCGGGTTAGTGATAGCCAAGTCTTCCTCTGTAGGCAACTTAACCGAAGGGTTATACAGGACGTCCAGAAAAGTGTTAGGCGGCACCGGCTTTCGCTGAGAGCCTAGCCGGCTCAGAGCATCAGCCGCCTCGTTCTTCCTGCGATCAATGTGCTCCACTTGGTATCCCTGAAAGTGCCCAGCAATGGCATCAACCTCGCGGCGGTAAGCCGCCATGAGAGGATCCTTAGAATCCCACGTGCCTGATACTTGTTGAGCCACCAGGTCTGAGTCACCAAAGCACCTTACCCGGCTTAAGCTCATCTCCTTAGCCACCCGAAGACCGTGGAGTAAAGCCTCGTATTCAGCCGCATTGTTAGTGCAAGGAAACATCAACTGTAGCACATAATGGAACTTGTCACCTTTAGGGGAAGCCAATACAACGCCAGCCCCCGAGCCCTCCAGCTGCCTGGACCCATCAAAGTGAATAGTCCAATAAGTGTTATCCGGCTTTTGCTCGGGCACTTGTGACTCTGTCCAATCATTGATGAAATCCACCAAAGCCTGAGATTTAACAGCAGTGCGTGGCACATATTTGAGGCCATGGGGTCCAAGTTCTATAGCCCACTTAGCAATTCTCCCTGTGGCCTCTCTGTTTTGAATAATATCACCAAGAGGGGCAGAACTGACCACCGTGATGGGATGTCCCTGAAAATAATGCTTAAGCTTCCGGCTCACCATGAACACACCATACACAAGCTTCTGCCAATGCGGGTACCGCTGCTTGGACTCAATGAGCACTTCGCTGACATAATAAACCGGCCGCTGAACCGGATGCTCCTTACCCACCTCCTTGCGCTCCACCACAATAGCCACGCTGACGGCTCGTGTGTTTGCCGCCACATACAGTAGCAAGGGCTCCTTATCAACCGGAGCAGCAAGGAATGGGGGCTCTGCCAGCTGCTTTTTCAAATCCTCAAAGGCGGTATTAGCTGCATCATTCCAGACAAAGTTATCAGTCTTCTTCATCAACTGATATAAGGGCATGGCCTTCTCACCCAAACGGCTTATAAACGGGCTTAAAGCAGCAATGCAACCCGCAAGCGCTGGACGTCATTTATACACGCCGGCTTAGCTAGGGAGGTGATGGCCTTGATCTTCTCCGGGTTAGCCTCAATGCCTCTGTCAGAAACCAAGAAGCCCAAGAGTTTGCCTGCAGGAACACCAAAAACACACTTGGCCGGGTTAAGCATCATCTTATAGACCCGGAGATTATCAAAGGTTTCCCTTAAATCATCTATCAGGGTTTCCTCTTTGATGGATTTAACCACAATATCATCCACGTAAGCGTGAACATTGCGCCCGATCTGTTTATGAAGACAATTCTGTACACAACGCTGGTAAGTCGCCTGCGCACACTTGAGTCCAAAGGGCATAGACACATAGCAGAAGGCTCCAAAAGGAGTGATAAACACCGTCTTCTCCTGGTCCTTAACTGCCATCTTAATCTGATGATACCCGGAATAAGCATCCAAGAAACTTAAGCGTGCGCAACCTGCCATAGCATCAATGATTTGATCAATACGGGGGAGGGCAAAAGGATCAGCCGGACACGCCTTGTTCAAGTCCGTGTAGTCCACACACATCCGCCAGGTGCCGTTCTTCTTGAGCACGAGCACCGGGTTAGCCAACCACTCTGGGTGAAAGACTTCAACGATAAACCCGGCCGCCAAGAGCTGGGCCACTTCTTCACCAATAGCTCTTCGCCTCTCTTCATTAAACCGCCGAAGGAACTGTCTGACCGGCTTAAATTTCGGATCAACATTGAGAGTGTGCTCAGCGAGTTCTCTAGGTACACCTGGCATGTCAGAAGGTTTCCACGCGAAGATGTCCCTATTCTCATGGATGAACTCGATGAGCGCGCTTTCCTATTTCGGGTCCAGATTTGCACTGATGCTAAACTGCTGAGACGAGTCACCTGGAACAAAATCAACAAGTTTAGTCTCGTCAGCTGATTTAAATTTCATTGCCGGTTCATTCTCCGTGGTTGGCCTTTTCAGAGAGGTCATATCTGTTGGGTCAACATTATCTTTGTAAAACTTCAACTCCTCTGTAGCACAAACAGACTCTGCATAAGCCGCGTCACCTTCCTCGCACTCTAGAGCCACTTTCCGGCTGCCGTGAACCGTAATAGTCCCGTTGTGACCCGGCATTTTGAGCTGTAAGTACACATAACACGGCCGTGCCATGAACTTGGCGTAAGTCGGCCGTCCAAATATAGCATGGTATGGACTTCTTATCTTGACCACCTCAAAGGTCAACTTCTCCACCCTGTAGTTGGTCTCATCACCAAAAGCCACTTCCAATTCGATCTTGCCGACTGGATAAGCCGACTTACCAGGTACCACACCATGGAAGATAGTGTTTGACTGGCTGAGGTTCTTATCAACCAACCCCATACGGCGAAAAGTCTCATAATAGAGGATATTGATGCTGCTGCCTCCATCCATGAGTACCTTTGTGAACTTATAGCCTCCCACCTGAGGAGCCACCACTAAGGCCAAGTGGCCCGGGTTATCCACCCGGGGAGGGTGATCCTCCCTACTCCACACTATAGGCTGCTCAGACCACCGCAAGTAGCGTGGAACTGCCGGCTCAACAGCATTCACAGCCCTCTTGTGAAGCTTCTGATCTCGTTTGCACAAACTAGTGGTAAACACATGATACTGTCCACCGCTAAGCTGCTTTGGATTGGTCTGATAACCCCCCTGCTGCTGTTGATGACCCTGGCCAGACTGTTGATTAAAGCCCCCTTGACCGCCCTGAGGGCCAGAATTTGAGCCGCCCCCCGGGCCATGAGAGCCGCCGGCGCCTGAGCCGCCACTCGGGCCATTGTAGTTTTTAAAGGCCTTCATGATTGCACAATCCTTCCACAGATGAGTCGCTGGCTTCTCCCTAGAGCCGTGTCTCGGACAAGGTTCATTCAACAGCTGCTCCAGAGAAGGTCCTGACCCGGCGCCTCGAGGAGGGGGCCTCCCCTTGCGTCGCTGGTTGTTACCTTGGGAGCTCGCGTTGGCTACGAACTCTAGGCTGCCATCGGCCTTCCGCTTGCCTCCTCCTTGGTTCCCCGGGTTAAACTGAGGACCCTTGCCATTGCCGTTCTTCTTTCCCTTCCCTGTCCTTTCATCGTCTGAAGGGGGATCCTTGGTACCATCGGAATCGGCGTACTTGACAAGAGCCGCCATTAGTGTACCCATATCAGTGCAGTCACGTTTAAGCCACCCAAGTTTCATCTTTAGGGGCACAAAGCGACAGTTTTGTTCCAACATTAAGACTGCAGAGCCGACATCCATCTTATCTGATGAATGTATGATCTCCTTGACCCGGCGAACCCAATGGGTCGTGGATTCACCCTCCTGCTGCTTACAGTTAGTCAAATCCACAATTGACATAGACTGCCTACATGTATCTTTGAAGTTTTGAATGAACCGGGCTTTCAACTCAGCCCAAGACCCAATGGAGTTCGGTGGTAGCCCTTTCAACCACGTGCGGGCAGTTCCATCTAACATCATGGTGAAATATTTGGCCATGGCCGCCTCACTGACCTCCAGCAATTCCATAGCCATCTCATAACTCTCAATCCAGGCTGCAGGCTGTAAGTCAGCTGTATAGTTAGGCACCTTCCTAGGGCCCTTGAAGTCCTTAGGTAGACGTTCATTATGGATAGCTGGCACCAAACAAGGGACACCCCCGGTCCTGGTAGAAATACCCACATCAACGGATGTCGTCGGATAAGCCAGGGGGTCTGGTAAGCCGTCAATTGAGGCACCTGCTCCGCCTCTTGCCGCGCTTGGTCTGCTGCATAAAAGGCTCCATTATGAGCCGGGCCATGGCCAGGGGGCGGGTCATGGCGTCGGACATTACTTGAGCTGGTTGCTGAGACCATGTGCCGGCTGTAACTCGGGCTCTGGCCTGGACGAGGGGTCGAGTGGATCCTGTCCCGGCTGTAGGAGTACGCCTCTTGCTGTGCCAGTGCCGTCTGCAGGAGTTCCCTGACCCGGCGGGTTTCGATGGCCGCCGGAGAGTCGCCGTCAATGGGGAGAGCCGCCAGTCGTGCTGCCGCAGCCACCATGTTCTCCAGCGGGTTATCATAATGACCCGGGGGTATTGGCACATACTGAGGCGGGGCAGGGGGCACCTGGGGAGGCCCCATCACTATTGGCTGAATAAGGGGTCCAGACCCGGGCACAATGACCCCTGGCGGGTTACTAGATCCTGCACCCGGCGTGTTGAAGAGATTCCGTGGATCGTAAACCGGTGGGAGTCGAGACTGGGCCTTCTGATGCCTCCTTCTCATGACCTCGTTGGCCGTGTTCTGATCCATCGTGAGTTGGAAGGACTGTGCCTGAATCAGCTGAGTCCGGGCGTCGAGAGCCGCCCGCTCCGCAGCCAGCTTGATCCCTTCCGCTGCAAGATCCTCTTTAGCTTTTATCAAATCCAATTTTAACTGTGCCACCTCCGCGTCATGCTGAGCTTGATTCGCCGGGTCAACCGCGGTGGTTAACAGGGCCGTCATCTTGTCCGTGAGATCCATCAGCACCTGAGCCGGAGACGGCACCGGGTTTCCCGATCCGGCAGTGGGGTTCTGAACAGGCTGCGCACCAGCCATAAAAACTCCAACCTGACTTGGCGGCTCAAAAGGGTCCGGAATACTGTCGCCGTCGGAACAACCCATGAGCCTGCTATCTAGAAGTTGGTACAACGAGTTTGATTCATCGATGGCCGACTCGCCGTCAGAGCCGGCGGCCGTCTCATCACCGGATCCAGATCGATCGGAGAGTCCTCCATGGATACACCCCACAAAAGCATGCCTTAAGGCAGGCCAGGCCCGGGCGGGTCGCGCAAGCTGAGCCGTCTCGATGAGATCAGCGCAGAGACCCGGCTCGGGGCCCGGCTCACCAATCTTGCCAATGAAAACGTGAATTCCGCCGAAGGGGACCCGGTACCCGTACTCAATTGAGCCGGCGTCGGGGCCCCTGTTTGCATCGTCGATGTAGAGCTTGCCGCGACGACTCTTGGTCATCCGGCCCACAGCGTATCCCTTGAGCCCTTCGAAGCTGCCCTTCAAGAACTCAAATCCACCGTGCGCCGGCCCCACGGTGGGCGCCAACTGTCGTGGAATTGTCACGGCAGATGTCCTCGAGCTAGGACTTAGTCGTGGAGCCATCGCAGCTAGGAAGCTTGAAGGGGTTAATGCGGGACAAGGAACACGAGGGTTTATACTGGTTCGGCCCCTTACGGTGAAGGTAAAAGCCTACGTCCAGTTTGAGGTGGTATTGATTAAGGTTACGATCACCAGGGAGCTAAACTGCTATGCCCGGCTCTCGATGAGATTGTTGTCGCCCTTAAACCGCTGCCGGGTCGTCCCTTTATATAGGGAGGAACACGCCCAGCTGCCCTTAGAGTCCCGGCCGGCTCATAAGAGTGTCCGGCTCGGACTCTAAACTATACTTGCCTTATACTACAAGTTCTATTATAATAATGATTGTAACTACGGGCCTTAAGCCATATCCGGGTCTCAGCCCATCTCTGGCCCATCGTCTTAAAACTTGGCTCCGGGCTTCTGGCAACGACCGTATGAGTAACCCGACCCCTCCTGGCGAGTGACTCTAAGGTCTACATCCTCAACACCGTAGGAATGCTTTGGGTGTACCAAACGTCACAACGTAACTGGGTGGCTATAAAGGTGCACTACAGGTATCTCCGAAAGTGTCTGTTGGGTTGGCACGAATCGAGACTGGGATTTGTCACTCCGTGTAAACGGAGAGGTATGTCTGGGCCCACTCGGTAGGACATCATCATAATGTGCACAATGTGACCAAGGAGTTGATCACGGGATGATGTGTTACGGAACGAGTAACGAGACTTGCCGGTAACGAGATTGAACAAGGTATCGGGATACCGACGATCGAATCTCGGGCAAGTACTATACCGGTAGACAAAGGGAATTGTATACGGGATTGATTGAATCCTTGACATCGTGGCTCATCCGATGAGATCATCGTGGAACATGTGGGAGCCAACATGGGTATCCAGATCCCGCTGTTGGTTATTGGCCGGAGATATGTCTCGGTCATGACTGCATGGTTCCCGAGCCCATATGGTCTACACACTTAAGGTTCGATGACGCTAGGGTTATAGGGAAAGTATGTACGCAGTTACCGAATGTTGTTCGGAGTCCCGGATGAGATTGCGGACGTCACGAGGAGTTCCGGAATGGTCCGGAGGTAAAGATTGATATATAGGAAGTGAGGATTTGGCCACCGGAAGTGTTCCGGGCATCACCGGTAATGTACCGGGACCACCGGAAGGGTCTGGGGGTCCACCGGGAGGGGCCACCAGCCCCAGAGGCTTGCGTGGGCCAATAGTGGGAAGGGACCAGCCCCTAGGTGGGCTGGGGCGCCCCCCACCAAGGCTCAAGGTGCCTCAAGAGAAGATGGGGGCAAACCCTAGGGCAGATGGGCCCTAAGGCCCACCCCAGGTGCGCCTCCCCCTCTCCCCCCTTTGGCCGCCACCCTAGATGGGATCTGGGGCTGCTGCACCCCTTGGGGTGGGAACCCTAGAGGGGGCGCAACCCCCTCCCCTCCCCCTATATATAGTGGAGGTCTAGGGGCTGCCCAATACACGAGTTATTCTCTCCCAGGCGCAGCCATACCTCTCTCCCTCCTCGTCTCTCGTAGTGCTTGGCGAAGCCCTGCTGGAGTTCTGCGCTCCTCCACCACCACCACGCCGCCGTGCTGCTGCTGGACGGAGTCTTCCCAACTTCTCCTTCTCCCCTTGCTGGATCAAGGCGTGGGAGACGTCACCGGGCTGCACGTGTGTTGAACGCGGAGGCGCCGTGGTTCGGCGCTTAGATCGGAATCAACCGCGATCTGAATCGCTACGAGTACGACTCCTTCATCCGTGTTCTTGCAACGCTTCCGCTTAGCGATCTACAATGGTATGTAGATGCACTCCCCTTCCCCGCGGTGCTAGATTACTCTATAGATTGATCTTGGTGATGCGTAGAAAATTTTAAATTTCTGCTACGATCCCCGACAGGGTTCTACCCTACATCATCTTGGTATCATGAGACACGTTAATCATGAATTTGGAGTCCCTACCCCCACTTTCTAGCCTTCTTTTGCTTGATTTCTTCCTAAATTCGAAAATCCCCACCAAAAATACCCCCAATTTTTTCTTGTGATTTGTTGGTTTGATGATGTTTTGTTGATTTTGATCCATGGATTTGCTGAGTTTCGAGTGGATCTAACATCTCCAGAAGTTTCCCCATCTTCCATCCATGAATTCTCCTCAATTTTGCACCCGAAATCCTCCATTTCCGCCCAAAAATTCGTCCCCGAGAGGAAATCCCGAGCAGTTTGACCTGCCCGGATCATCCGGAAGTGCTCCCGGATCATCCGGACCAGCCGGATCAGCTGGACCCTCTCCCGGATGTCCGGACACCCCACGCAACAGAAATCCGGTTGACGAACCCGGATCATCCGGACCTACTCCCGGATGTCCGGGTAAGCCTGAAACTGACCCGGATGAAATTTTGTTTTGGCCATATCTAATACATCCGGACTCCGATTTTGACGTTCTTTAACTCGTTTTGAAGCTATTGACATCCCCCGTCCCACAAAATAGTTCCGACATCATTTGACTCCATCATTTTTTTGGAACTTTGGCATCTTTTCCTAGGGCATTCACCACATCATCCGCTATACCACCACCGACTTTCGCAACCTAACCCATTTTGTTCCATATAGCATTTGTGGTTGCTTGAGTTGTGATTCGAGTCTCCTAAGGTGTTTCATCTACTTAGGGATGGTTACTTCTTCATCAACCACCACCATACTTCTGCATAACCTTGCCCACCAAATACTTCCGACACCCCAACCTAACCCAATTTTGTTCGAGCTTGTTTTAGTTGTGGGTTGTGTCTCCTAAGGTGTTTCGGCTACTTAGGGACGGTGACCTCAACTTGGACACGCATAACCCAATAACTCCACTTCCGCATTGCCAACTCGCATAACTCATCATTGCACTTCTGCAATCCGATTGAGCTTCCACAAAACCACCACCGCTTTCTGCTACCACCGTTTGACATTTGGCCTTTGAGAATTTGAGTTGTGGTGTTTCCGTTTCCTTAGGTGTTTCGGCTAACTAGGAATGGTTCGACATCGACAACACCGCTGCTCAACTTCGTCAAGGATTCGACATCGACCACCTTCACCATTTTGACACCCTAACCATAAGCAAGAACGGTAACCTCTATATCATCTTGGTATCGTGGTATCCCATTGTACTTTCATTCTTGCCACTGCGTTGTTAACCCCTATCCCATTTTGTGTCACTTGCCTATGGAGACTAGCCTTTGAGTATTGCCGGCAACGTTACTTGTGCACATTAGTGAGCATCCCTTCCATTGCATACATACCATATCATATTGGTATCATCTTGATATCATAGTACCATCCCTTGTGTCATGAGCTTGTTGCAGCATATACACAATTGCTATCTTGGTTTGTGCATTTCGCATAGTGGCCATATCAAAAAAGAGAGAAAAAGAATAAGCTTTTAAGCAAAGAGAAAAACAAAAGAGCTTGTAAGCACTAGCCATAGCATCATCGCCCCATTGCATATAAGATTGTCATATCCGATCATCTTGGATCATCTTGAGAGGAACACCGGGAACCATATATACATAGCATACTTGGGATAGAAGTCATGTCATTTTTGTCTCTTATAGGTTGTGCACAAGTGTCGTATCCGCCTATTGAGCAATCCTGCTATCGTCTCTCTAGAGTTGTGCAACAAGAGCATTTTCCGTGGATTCCATATTTTGAGCTCGTTCCTTGGTTGCACGACCCCATTTATCATTCCGTGTGTGTGTTTCCGTGTGCCACATATTGCTATTGGTCTACTTGTTTCACTTGCGAATTTCTGAATCTCTTTTCAACATTATTGACTCTTGCTAACATTTTTGCGCAGCCATACCTCTCTCCCTCCTCGTCTCTCGTAGTGCTTGGCGAAGCCCTGCTGGAGTTCTGCGCTCCTCCACCACCATCACGCCGTCGTGCTGCTGCTGGATGGAGTCTTCCCAACTTCTCCTTCTCCCCTTGCTGGATCAAGGCGTGGGAGACGTCACCGGGCTGCACGTGTGTTGAACGCGGAGGCGCCGTGGTTCGGCGCTTAGATCGGAATCAACCGCGATCTGAATCGCTACGAGTACGACTCCTTCATCCGCGTTCTTGCAACGCTTCCGCTTAGCGATCTACAATGGTATGTAGATGCACTCCCCTTCCCCTCGGTGCTATATTACTCCATAGATTGATCTTGGTGATGCGTAGAAAATTTTAAATTTTTGCTACGATCCCCGACAGTGGCATCATGAGCTAGGTCTATGCGTAGTTTCTATGCACGAGTAGGTGTGAGAATTGACAAGATCCGGTACCAATTGTGCTATTTTCTTGTTACATTATTGAGTGATCTGTAACACCCCGCATGTAACTTGCCATATTTGTAACTCCGACTCTTGCCATTTTCGGCTATGTGCTATGATATTCCCTCCGTGGTCGGGTTTTGTCTTTCGTTTTGCATTTTGTTCATGTCATGCATTTCATATCATGTCATCATGTGCATTGCATTTGCATACGTGTTCGTCTCTTGCATCCGAGCATTTTCCCCGTTGTCCGTTTAACAATCTGGCGCTCCCATCTCCTCCGGCGCACCCCTTTTGTTTTCTTTCATGAGCGGGTGTCAAACATTCTCGGAATGGACCGAGGCTTGTCAAGTGGCCTTAGTATACCACCCGGAGACCACCGGTCAAGTTTCGTTCCATTTGGAGGTCGTTTGGTACTCCAACGGTTAACCGGGCATCCGCAAAGTCCATTTGTGTGTTGCAGCAAAACCCTCTCAAAACCCAGCCCAAAATCCACCAAACTCTCTTCCATTTTGTAGGTCGTTCGATCACGATCGTGTGGGCGAAAACCGCACCTCATTTGGAGCCTCCTAGCTCCCTCTACCTATTTATATGTGAGACCCCCGAATTTTTCGCGCAGTCCAAACCCTAGCTCGTTCCCCTCGCGCCGCCGGACGTGTCCACCTCTGGCCGGACGAAAAACCCGCCGCCGCCACGTCAGCACCCGGCGGCCTCCATCGCGCCGGCCCGCCCGGCCCGCCGCGGGCCCGCCGGCCCGTACGCCGCTCGCCTCCCGCGCCGCGTCGCCCGCGCCGCCGCCGTGCGCTGCCAGCCTCGCTGCTCCACCGCGCCGGAGTCCGCGCGCCGGCCGTCGCCGCCGCTCGCCGGCGAGCTCGCCCACTGCCGCCGCCGCGCCTCTCGAGGGCCCCGCCGGCCGTCGTTGCTTGCTCCGCCGCCGTGCGCCACCGCCCCCACCGCCCCTCGCCGGCGCTTCCTCTCCTCTCCTCCGGCACCTCCGACCCCGACGCCCTCTTGTCCGGCGAGGGCTCGCGCCAGATCCGATCGGTGAGCCCGTAGGTTGACTTTTCCCGAACCCTAGATTTCTTCCAAGTCATTGATATTTCACAGCATGTGTCCCTGTTCAACAGTGCATAACTCTCTACATGTAGCTCCGTTTCACGCGTGTAATATGTCAAATTGTTCACCTCGTGATGCTCTACATTTTGTTCAATTTCACCATGTTCATTAGAGGCCGTCTTGATGCCCAAATCTCTGTTGCAAGAGGGCTAGTTGCTGTTATCTGCTGGTTCTTATCAGAACTTGGAGATTTGTCATTTTTGTATCATTTAATCTGTGCATCTTATGGGCATGAGACCTACATGTGTTTTGTTTTATGCCATGCCATCTTTCCGAGAGTGTATGCCATGTATTTTTTTGATCTCTGTGGTGACTAGCACAAGCATGCAAACTAGGGTCCGTAATGTTTCTCATTTCAGGGACTTCGTGATTTCTCCAAGTCTTTGTCTGCTGTTATTTTGTTGCCATGTAAACTTGATGCTACGGAGAGATCCATGCATATTTTGGAGATGTTAAGTAAGGATGTTTTGTAGATATTGTTGTAATTGATCCATTACTGCCTTTTTTGCAATTATTGAGTGCCATAGCATGACTCAATATTGCTCTACTTTTGCTATAAAATATTTCTGTCAGATTCTTAACATGATATTCAATTTTGCCAAGCTTATTGTAGTTGATCCATACATGCTATGCTTTTTTTCTTGCCATGGATAGCTTCATAAACATGCCATCTTGCTGTAGGTATGCTTGTTTTGTCATGCATTGCTTTGTGGTGAGTGAATCAAGCTCACCAAGATGCCTTCATATTATTGTTTCTGCCATGCTCTGTTTTCTGCTAAGTCTGAAACCTGATAACGAAACTTGCTATGTTTACATGCTTGCCATCATATCTTTTGGTCCTTTTTGGTTTATGGTCAGTAAGGGACTTTTGTCATATGCATTTAGTAAAATACTGCCATGTCTTGTTTTGCCATGATATGTTTCTGTAGCATGTTGATTTCGTGCTCTGAACATTGCTACCTGATGCTATTTTCTGCCATGTCCAGTAATTTCACCAAGTCTGTGATCCTGTTATCTTTTGCACTTTTGCCATGCTTGTTTGATCTTGATATGTTGTGAACTAGCCGTAGCTCAGTGTTCATCTTTTGTCAAGCATCTCCTGTAGATTACTACCATATGCTTTGTTGCTATGTTGGAGTGCTGTAGCATTGTTACTTGTTGCATTTTAAGTTCTATCATACTGTAAATCACAGATTCGTGTCATTCTTGTTTTGCTTGCCATTTGCGAACCGTGCATCCGTTTCCGGTGATCTTTATATCGATTTCGACCGAAATCATCTCATCTTTCCAATGGCATGCTTGGTTTGCCAAGTTACTGCCATGTTCATCATTTTCCTTCCGGAGCACGCATACGCATCGCATATCATATCTCGCATATCATACATGTGTTGCATCATGTTGCTCGTGCATTTCTCGTGATTGATTGTGGTTCCGTTGCTTGTGTTCTTGTCTTGGATAGAGCCCGGAGACGAGTTCGTGAACGAGGAACCTGTTGAGTACGCTTACGAGGATCAAGCCCTCGACAACTCTGAGAACGTTGCAGGCAAAATGACCACCCCTCGAAATCACTTCTATCTTTGCTTGCTAGTTGTTCGCTCTATTGCCATGCCGTGCTACCTATCACTTGCTATATCATGCCTCCCATATTGCCATGTCAGCCTCTAACCATCCTTTCCTAGCAAACCGTTGTTTGGCTAAGTTACCGCTTTTGCTCAGCCCTTCTTATAGCGTTGCTAGTTGCAGGTGAAGTTGAAGTTTGTTCCATGTCGGAACATGGATATGTTGGGATATCACAATATCTCTTATTTAATTAATGCATCTATATATTTTGGTAAAGGGTGGAAGGCTCGGCCTTATGCCTGGTGTTTTGCTCCACTCTTGCCGCCCTAGTTTCTGTCTTACCGGTATTATGTTCCTTGAGTTTGCATTCCTTACACAGTTGGGTGATTTATGGGACCCCCTTGACAGTTCGCCTTGAATAAAATTCCTCCAGCAAGGCCCAACCTTGGTTTTATCATTTGCTACCTAAGCCTTTCCCCCCGGGTTTTCGCGAGCCCGAGGGTCATCTTATTTTAACCCCCCCGGGCCAGTGCTCCTTCGAGTGTTGGTCCGAACTGAGTAGACTGCGGGACCCCCTCTTGGAAACTCGAGGTCTGGTTTTACTTGTAGGATGTCTCATTCGGTGTGCCCTGAGAACGAGATATGTGCAGCTCCTATCGGGATTTGTCGGCGCATCGGGCGGCTTTGCTGGTCTTGTTTTACCATTGTCGAAATGTCTTGTAAACCGGGATTCCGAGACTGATCGGGTCTTTCCGGGAGAAGGTTTATCCTTCGTTGACCGTGAGAGCTTATGATGGGCTAAGTTGGGACACCCCTGCAGGGTATTATCTTTCGAAAGCCGTGCCCGCGGTTATGAGGCAGATGGGAATTTGTTAATGTCCGGTTGTAGAGAACTTGTCACTTGACCCAGTTAAAATACATCAACTGTGTGTGTAGCCGTGATGGTCTCTTCTCGGCGGAGTCCGGGAAGTGAAAACGGTTTGAGTTATGAATGACGTAAGTAGGAGTTCAGGATCACTTCTTGGTCATTGCTAGATGACGTCCATTCCGTTGCTTCTCTTCTCGCTCTCTTTTGCGTATGTTAGCCACCATATATGCTTATTGCCGCTGCAGCTCCACCTAATTACACCATCCTTCCCTATAAGCTTAAATAGTTTTGATCTCGCGGGTGTGAGATTGCTGAGTCCCCGTGACTCACAGATTCTACCAAAACAGTTGCAGGTGCCGACGATGCCAGTGCAGATGATGGGGTCGATCTCAAGTGGGAGTTCGACGAGGAACGTGGTCGTTACTATGTGTCTTTTCCTGATGATCAGTAGTGGAGCCCAGTTGGGACGATCGGGGATCTAGCATTTGGGGTTATCTTATTTTCATTTGCTTCTTGACCGTAGTCGGTCTATATGTGTGTATTTTGGGTGATGTATGAATTATATTTATGTATTGTGTGAAGTGGCGATTGTAAGCCAACTCTTTATCCCATTCTTGTTCATTACATGGGATTGTGTGAAGATGACCCTTCTTGCGACAAAACCACTATGCGGTTATGCCTCTAAGTCGTGCCTCGACACGTGGGAGATATAGCCGCATCGTGGGCGTGACAAGTTGGTAATCAGAGCCATACCCGACTTAGGAGCCCCTTGCTTGATCGAATCGCTGGCGTTGTTGAGTCTAGAACAAAAATGGGTTGAGTCTTAGGATTATATATATCGGAGAGTAGGATTCTTTTTACTCCTCAGCCCCTTCGTCGCTCTGGTGAGGTCTCCTGACGTAGAAGTTTTGACTCTTCTCTCCTCAAATTTCACTAAAAAAAATTTAGGATCACGCGGGTATCTTGGAATCGTTCCGATGGTTTTGTGACGAGAACATTGTTCTTGGTGCCTCCTGACATTTAGGGGTTGTGGCAGTGTCTCGGGGAGTTGAGCTCCGAAGTGTTGTCGTCACAATTTTATCGTTGCAGTTCTGGAATACCTGAGTTTCGCCGACATCGAAATCTCTTTTATGCAGTTGTTGGTGAGATCACCTTGACGCCACCCAGTACTGGGGCGGGAGTTCGGGAGTATTGCCATAACTCGTATAACGGATGCTTTTCGAAGGTTGAGGTAAACGATTTCCGAAGGTTTCTTGGTTATGTGTTGACGGATGGATACAACTGGATCTAGGGATTGCTAGTTTGGGTGATATATTTTGTGTCCCCTGTATCCCCAACGCCAGATTGCATAACCAGAAAGTTTCGGGAGTTTATAAGTGGGAATTCAAGTAGCCTTAGGATATCTTTCCGAAAGACGCATGATATGAGATTGGGGTTCGACGTCTAGTGGTCCGCCTGTACACGGTTGGTTTTACAGTGGTCTCGTAGTGTCTTAAAGAGTCCTTGGCTATGCCGACTCGGGGACGCTTCGTATGTCATGTGCACAGCCTTGTACATGATGGTGCTGTACGATTGAGCCCGTGTGGGCCCCACCACGAAAACTTCAGACGAAATATCTATCATATGTTTGTTCCGGCTTATTCTGCAAGCCAATACTTGTTTTGTTTTGAATTGTGATATTCGAGTTGCTTCGAAATCATATGTTGATTCCATATCTTCTTCAAGTGGCTTCTCAACTTATGGAAGTGTGATGATTTACTACGGAATTCATTCGTTCATCCTCGTTCGAATGTTTATTGTGAAGACTATATGTTGCAATTTCTATCCGTTGATTCTACTTATCTATTTATCTATCAAGATGCTAACGGATGTCACCCTCTTCAGGATGGCTCCGCCAACGCGTCAGAATCCGGATCGCAATGAAGGGAGTCAAGCAAACCCTCCGCCACCACCTCCGCCTCCGGAGGCATGGCAAGCTATCATGGCAGCCACCAACGCCAATGCTCAGATGATTCTGCAACTCTTGCAAGAACGCACCCAAGGGCAAGGCAATCAAGGTCAAGGCAACAATCAGTCTCACTTTGCTACTCTCAACCAGTTTCTCGCAAATCAACCCAAGTCTTTCAGCTACTGTGCTGAGGCCACGGATGCCGATGATTGGCTCGTGGACATCAACAAGCATTTTGAATGTAGCAATGTCAGGCCTGAGGACTATGTCAAGTTCGCTTCTTTCCAGCTCAAGGACCAAGCTGCTGATTGGTTTCAGCAATACAAAGATTTCAGAGGAGGTCGTGTGATCACTCGGACCGACTTCTGTCGGGATTTCAAAGCGCACCACATTCCACAAAGTGTTGTTGAGAGCAAGCGTGAGGAGTTCCGCAATCTCAAGCAAGGCAACATGTCTGTGTATCAATACAACATCCAGTTTCAGAAACTTGCTCGCTTCGCTAAACAAGACGTTCCTGATGAAAAGAGCATGATCTATCACTTCAGAGGTGGCCTTAGAGAGGATCTGCAGTTAGCTCTCGTTCTTGTTGAGCCTACTCAGTTTGATCAATTCTATAATATGGCACTGAAGCAAGAGGCTGCTCAGCTCAAGTGTGAGGCTTCTAAGAAAAGAGTCAGGGACGCAGTTCAGTCTTCTTCTTCCTCACTTGTGGCTGCTAAGCAACAGAAGTTCTGGTTGCCTCCTCCTCCTCCGTTTCGTCAGCCTTACCAGCAGAAGAACAAAGGTGGCCATGGTTCTTCCAACTCTTCCAACTCTGGCTATCAGAACAAGTCTCAGAATCAAGCTCCAAAGTCCAATGCTCCTTATCACCGTCCACTCTCAGAGGTGACTTGCAACAAGTGTCAGCAGAAAGGTCACTATGCTAACAAGTGCTTCAACCAAAGGCGCCTTCCGCCTCCTCCTCCTGTCAGATCTTCCAGCAATGCAGTGGTCAAGCATAATCCAAAGTCTGCAAAGGTGAACATGATGAATGCAGCTCAAGCAGAGGAATCTACTGATGTGATAATGGGTAATCTTCCTGTTAATGATATTCCTGCAAAAGTCTTATTTGATACTGGTGCATCACATTCTTTCTTGTCATACCCATTTGCATCAAAGCACAATGTTGACACAGAGATTTTATCCAAAGTTATGCAAGTTGTTTCTCCGGGAAAGCTTTTGACTTCTAGTTTGGTTGCTCCCGATGTTTCCATCAAGATGGGCGACTATAAATTTCTGTCTTCTCCAGTTGTTCTTGGCGACTCGGATATTGATCTTATTCTCGGGATGGACTGGCTTTCTAAGCACAAGGCTCAACTTGATTGTGCTGCCAGGGAAATTCAATTGACACACTCTTCTGAGGATGTGATTATTTATGCCGCTCGTGATGAAACCATTCAGTTTTTTTCTCTCAATGAGAAGGGCGAATTGAATGCCATCTCTCAAATTCCAGTCGTTTGTGAGTATCAAGATGTCTTTCCAGAAGAGCTTCCGGGTATGCCTCCTCATCGGCCAGTTGAGTTCGTTATCGAACTAGAGCCTGGCACTGAACCTGTTTGCAAGCGTCCATACCAGCTTGGACCCAACGAGCTGAAGGAATTGAAGAAACAGCTCGATGAACAAGAGCGTCTGGGTTTGATCAGACCGAGTTCATCTCCATGGGGTTGTGGTGTTCTTTTTGTCAAGAAGAAGGATGGCACGGACCGACTTTGTGTCGACTACCGTCCATTGAACAAGAAGACAATCAAGAACAAGTATCCACTTCCCAACATCAATGAGCTATTTGAGCAACTCAAAGGTGCTAAAGTATTCTCCAAGCTTGACCTCGTATGGGTTATCATCAGATTCGCATTCGTGAAGAAGATATTCCCAAGACAGCATTCAGAACAAGCTTTGGTTCTTATGAATATACTGTCGTGTCTTTCGGCCTTGTCAATGCTCCTCTAGTATTCTCTCGGATGATGAATTTCATTTTCAACCCCTATACCAATGAATTTGTCCTGGTGTATCTCGATGATATCTTGGTCTTCTCCAAGAATAAGAAGGATCATGCCAAACATTTGCGATTGGTGCTCGACAAGCTCAGAGAGTATCAATTCTATGCGAAGTTCTCAAAATGTGAGTTTTGGCTTGATGAAGTTCTTTTCCTTGGTCACATCATCTCTGCCAAGGGCATCGCTGTTAACCCCGAGAAGGTGTCCGCAATTGTGAATTGGGAACCTCCTCAGAATGTCAAGCAGCTCCGCAGTTTTCTTGGTCTTGCAAGCTATTGCAGAAGATTCGTTGAGAATTTCTCTAAGATTGCAAAGCCTCTTTCCAACCTCCTCTAGAAGCATGTGAAGTATGTGTGGTCTCCTGAGTGTGACGTTGCTTTCAACACTCTCAAACAGAAACTAGTCACAGCTCCTGTCTTGACTCCTCCTGATGAATCCAAGCCATTTGAAGTTTTCTGTGATGCTTCTCTCCAAGGTCTCGGTGCTGTGTTAATGCAAGAGAAGAAATTTGTGGCCTATACCTCTCGGCAGTTGAAGCCCAACGAGAAGAACTACCCCACTCACGATCTTGAGTTGGCGGCAGTTGTCCATGCATTAATAACGTGGAGACATCTCTTGTTGGGAAGACAAGTGGACATATTCACCGATCACAAGAGTCTCAAGTACATCTTCACTCAGCCCAACCTCAACCTCAGGCAGACTCGATGGGTCGAAATGATTCAGGAGTACAATCCGAGTATTGAATATACTCCAAGCAAGGCCAATGTCATTGCAGATGCTTTAAGCAGGAAGGCTTATTGCAACAGCCTAATTCTCAAGCCTTTCCAACCGGACCTTTGTGAAGCTTTCCGCAAGCTGAATCTCCAAGTTGTTCCTCAAGGCTTTCTTGCCAACCTCATAGTCTCTCCTACTTTGGAAGATCAAATTCATGAGGCACAACTCCTTGATGCCATGGTGAAGAAGGTGAAACGTGGTATCGACAAGGGTCTTTCCAAATACAAGTGCTATCGCATTGTGACAGAGACACTTTGTTCTTCGAGGACCGGATTGTGGTTCCTAAAGGTGATCTAAGGAAAGTCATTATGAACGAGGCACACAATTCTCTTCTTTCCATTCATCCTGGAAGTACGAAGATGTACCATGACCTCAATCGTATTGGTGGACTCGAATGAAGCGAGAAATTGCTCAATTCTTGAATGAATGTGATGTCCGTCGAAGAGTGAAAGCAGAACACCAACGACCAGCTGGTCTCCTCCAACCTCTTGCTATCCCAGAATGGAAGTTTGATCATATCGAAATGGACTTCGTGACTGGTTTTCCAAAGTCCAAGCGTGGAAATGATGCTATCTTCGTTGTCATCGACAAGCTTTCTAAAGTGGCTCATTTCCTTCCAATCAAAGAATCCATCACAACAACTCAGTTGGCAGAGCTATACACCTCCAGAATTGTCTCCTTGCACGGCATTCCACAATTGATTTCTTCAGATCGTGGAAGCATCTTCACCTCTAAGTTCTGGGACTCCTTCCAGAAGGCCATGGGCACAAATATTCGCTTCAGCACAGCTTTCCATCCTCAAACTAGTGGCCAAGTCGAGCGAGTCAATCAAATTCTTGAAGATATGCTCAGGGCTTGTGTCATTTCCTTTGGCATGAAATGGGAAGATTGTCTTCCATATGCCGAATTCTCCTACATCAACAGCTTCCAAGCAAGTTCGGGCAAGGCCCCATTCAAGATTCTCTATGGCAGAAAGTGTCGTACTCCTCTCAATTGGTCAGAGACTGGTGAACGCCAACTTCTTGGCAATGACTTAATCACTGAAGCTGAAGAAATGTGTAAAGTCATCCGTGATAATCTCAAAGCCGCGCAATCGCGCCAGAAGAGTTACTATGATAGTAAGCACCGTGATTTGGCTTTCGAGATCGGAGACCATGTCTGCCTCCGCATCTCTCCAATGAAAGGCACTCGTCGCTTCGATATCAAAGGGAAGCTTGCCCCTAGATACGTGGGTCCTTTCAAGATCATTGGTAAAAGAGGCGACCTCGCCTATCAACTTGAGCTTCCTTCCAACTTCGCGAACGTGCACGATGTGTTCCACGTATCACAGCTCCGCAAGTGCTTCAAGACGCCTGAGCGCACTATCAACTTTGAAGAGATTGACCTCCAAGAAGATTTGTCTTATCATGAGCACCCCGTTGCTATTCTTGAAGAAACTGAGCGCAAGACTCGCAACAAGTCAATCAAATTCCTGAAAGTGAAGTGGTCGCACCATTCCGACCGGGAAGCCACCTGGGAACGCGAGGACCATCTCCGTTCCGAATATCCGGAGTTCTTTCAGTCCTAGATCTCGGGACGAGATCCTCTCGTAGTGGTGGAGTGTTGTAACACCCCGCATGTAACTTGCCATATTTGTAACTCCGACTATTGCCATTTTCGGCTATGTGCTATGATATTCCCTCCGTGGTCGGGTTTTGTCTTTCGTTTTGCATTTTGTTCATGTCATGCATTTCATATCATGTCATCATGTGCATTGCATTTGCATACGTTTTCGTCTTTTGCATCCGAGCATTTTCCCCGTTGTCCGTTTTCCAATGCGGCGCTCCCATCTCCTCCGGCGCACCCCTTTTGTTTTCTTTCATGAGCGGGTGTCAAACATTCTCGGAATGGACCGAGGCTTGTCTAGTGGCCTTAGTATACCACCCGGAGACCACCGGTCAAGTTTCGTCCCATTTGGAGGTCGTTTGGTACTCCAACGGTTAACCGGGCATCCGCAAAGTCCATTTGTGTGTTGCCGCAAAACCCCCTCAAAACCAGCCCAAAACCCACCAAACTCTCTTCCATGCTGTAGGTCGTTCGATCACGATCGTGTGGGCGAAAACCGCGCCTCATTTGGAGCCTCCTAGCTCCCTCTACCTATTTATATGTGAGACCCCCGAATTTTTCGCGCAGTCCAAACCCTAGCTCGTTCCCCTCGCGCCGCCGGACGTGTCCGCCTCCGGCCGGACGAAAAACCCGCCGCCGCCACGTCAGCACCCCGCAGCCTCCACCGCGCCGGCCCGCCCGGCCCTCCGCGGGCCCGCCGGCCCGTACGCCGCCCGCCTCCCGCGCCGCGCCGCCGCCGTGCGCCGCGCGCTGCCAGCCTCGCCGCTCCACCGCGCCGGAGTCCGCGCGCCGGCCGTCGCCGCCGCTCGCCGGCGAGCTCGCCCACTGCCGCCGCCGCGCCTCTCGAGGGCCCCGCCGGCCGTCGTTGCTTGCTCCGCCGCCGTGCGCCACCGCCCCCACCGCCCCTCGCCGGCGCTTCCTCTCCTCTCCTCCGGCACCTCCGACCCCAACGCCCTCTTCTCCGGCGAGGGCTCGCGCCAGATCCGATCGGTGAGCCCGTAGGTTGACTTTTCCCGAACCCTAGATTTCTTCCAAGTCATTGATATTTCACAGCATGTATCCCTGTTCAACAGTGCATAACTCTCTACATGTAGCTCCATTTCGCGCGTGTAATATGTCAAATTGTTCGTCTCGTGATGCTCTACATTTTGTTCAATTGTACCATGTTCATTAGAGGCCATCTTGATGCCCAAATCTCTGTTTCAAGAGGGCCAGTTGCTGTTATCTGCTGGTTCTTATCAGAACATGAAGATTTGTCATTTTTGTATCATTTAATCTGTGCATCTTATGGGCATGAGCTCTACATGTGTTTTGTTGTATGCCATGCCATCTTTCCGAGGATGTATGCCATGTATTTTTGTGATCTCTGTGGTGACTAGCACAAGCATTCAAACTAGGCTCCGTAATGTTTCTGATTTCAGGGACTGATTTCTCCAAGTCTTTGTCTGCTGTTATTTTGTTGCCATGTAAACTTGATGCTACAGAGAGATCCATGCATATTTTGGAGATGTTCAGTAAGGATGTTTTGTAGATATTGTTGTAATTGATCTATTCCTGCCTTTTTTTGCAATTATTGGGTGCCATAGCATGACTCAATCTTGCTCTACGTTTGCTATAAAATATTTCTGTCAGATTCTTAACATGATATTCAATTTTGCCAAGCTTATTGTAGTTGATCCATACATGCTATGCTTTTTTTCTTGCCATGTATAGCTTAATAAACATGCCATCTTGCTGTAGGTATGCTTTTTTTGTCATGCATTGCTTTGTGGTGAGTGCATCAAGCTCACTAAGATGCCTTCATATTATTGTTTCTGCCATGCTCTGTTTTCTGCTAAGTCTGAAACCTGATAACGAAACTTGCTATGTTTACATGATTGCCATCATATCTTCTTTTCCTTTTTGGCTTATGATCAATAAGGGACTTTTGTCATATGCATTTAGTATAATACTGACATGTATTGTTTTGCCATGATAAGGTCCTGTAGCATGTTGATTTCGTGCTCTGAACATTGCTACCTGATGCTGTTTTCTGCCATGTCCAGTAATTTCACCAAGTCTGTGATCCTGTTATCTTTTGCACTTTTGCCATGCTTGTTTGAGCTTGATATGTTGTGAACTAGCCGTAGCTCAGTGTTCATATTTTGTCAAGCATTTCCTGTAGATTACTGCCATATGCTTTGTTGCTATGTTGGAGTGCTGTGGCATTGTTACTTGTTGCATTTTACGTGCTATCATGCTGTAAATCGCAGATTCGTGTCATTCTTGTTTTGCTTGCCATTTGCGAACCGTGCATCCGTTTCCGGTGATCTTTATATCGATTTCGACCGAAATCATCTCATCTTTCCAGTGGCATGCTTGGTTTGCCAAGTTACTGCCATGTTTATCATTTTCCTTCCGGAGCATGCATACGCATCGCATATCATATCTCGCATATCATACATATGTTGCATCATGTTGCTCGTGCATTTCTCGTTATTGATTGTCGTTCCGTTGCTTGTGTTCTTGTCTTGGGTAGAGCCGGGAGACGAGTTCGTGAATGAGGAACCTGTTGAGTACGCTCACGAGGATCAAGCCCTCGACAACTCTGAGAACATTGCAGGCAAGATGACCACCCCTCGAAATCACTTCTATCTTTGCTTGCTAGTTGTTCGCTCTATTGCCATGCCGCGCTACCTATCACTTGCTATATCATGCCTCCCATATTGCCATGTCAGCCTCTAACCATCCTTTCCTAGCAAACCGTTGTTTGGCTAAGTTACCGCTTTTGCTCAGCCCTTCTTATAGCGTTGCTAGTTGCAGGTGAAGTTGAAGTTTGTTCCATGTCGGAACATGGATATGTTGGGATATCACAATATCTCTTATTTAATTAATGCATCTATATATTTTGGTAAAGGGTGGAAGGCTCGGCCTTATGCCTGGTGTTTTGTTCCACTCTTGCCGCCCTAGTTTCTGTCTTACCGGTATTATGTTCCTTGAGTTTGCGTTCCTTACACGGTTGGGTGATTTATGGGACCCCCTTGACAGTTCGCCTTGAATAAAATTCCTCCAGCAAGGCCCAACCTTGGTTTTATCATTTGCTACCTAAGCCTTTCCCCCCGGGTTTTCGCGAGCCCGAGGGTCATCTTATTTTAACCCCCCGGGCCAGTGCTCCTTCGAGTGTTGGTCCGAACTGAGTAGACTGCGGGACCCCCTCTTGGAAACTCGAGGTCTGGTTTTACTCGTAGGATGTCTCATTCGGTGTGCCCTGAGAACGAGATATGTGCAGCTCCTATCGGGATTTGTCGGCGCATCGGGCGGCTTTGCTGGTCTTGTTTTACCATTGTCGAAATGTCTTGTAAACCGGGATTTCGATACTGATCGGGTCTTTCCGGGAGAAGGTTTATCCTTCGTTGACCGTGAGAGCTTATGATGGGCTAAGTTGGGACACCCCTGCAGGGTATTATCTTTCGAAAGCCGTGCCCGCGGTTATGAGGCAGATGGGAATTTGTTAATGTCCGGTTGTAGAGAACTTGTCACTTGACCCAGTTAAAATACATCAACTGTGTGTGTAGCCGTGATGGTCTCTTCTCGGCGGAGTCCGGGAAGTGAACACGGTTTGAGTTATGAATGACGTAAGTAGGAGTTCAGGATCACTTCTTGGTCATTGCTAGATGACGTCCGTTCCGTTGCTTCTCTTCTCGCTCTATTTTGCGTATGTTAGCCACCATATATGCTTATTGCCGCTGCAGCTCCACCTAATTACACCATCCTTCCCTATAAGCTTAAATAGTTTTGATCTCGCGGGTGTGAGATTGCTGAGTCCCCGTGACTCACAGATTCTACCAAAACAGTTGCAGGTGCCGACGATGCCAGTGCAGATGATGGGGTCGATCTCAAGTGGGAGTTCGACGAGGAACGTGGTCGTTACTATGTGTCTTTTCCCGATGATCAGTAGTGGAGCCCAGTTGGGACGATCGGGGATCTAGCATTTGGGGTTATCTTATTTTCATTTGCTTCTTGACCGTAGTCGGTCTATATGTGTGTATTTTGGGTGATGTATGAATTATATTTATGTATTGTGTGAAGTGGCGATTGTAAGCCAACTCTTTATCCCATTCTTGTTCATTGCATGGGATTGTGTGAAGATGACCCTTCTTGCGACAAAACCACTATGCGGTTATGCCTCTAAGTCGTGCCTTGACACGTGGGAGATATAGCCGCATCGTGGGCGTGACATGATCATTGATCCATTTTCAACATCGGGTAAGGTACATTTGGTCTAGTTCTTCTCTTTCTCCCACTCACATTTGCTCGAGTCTTATGATGGATAGGCGAAGCACACCTCTTCCGGTCTACAACAACAACAACGAGTTTGGTGCCATGAACAACAACTTGGACGCCAAGATGGATGCTCAAATGGAGGAGATCAAGGCCCTCATCAAGTCCTACAAGAGATCTTCCTCATCTTCGAGAAGACGCTCTAATGCACATGCTTCCGAGCTACCATCTACGAAAAGGTCACATCGGCATCGACACAATCACCGACAAGAACATGAAGGTCTAGAGCTCAACACCAACAACCGCTCAACGACTTCACCATCTCCCTTGGCATCTTCGCCACACGACTTCAAGGCATCTTCGCCTACAGGCATACGACATGTTCGCCAACAAGCACCCAAGAGTACTCTCACGAGAAGCTCCCCCAGCTCAAGTCCGCGACTTCCACGAGCTACTACGACCTCGACATCAACCACAAGATTCCTTTCTATGGGACTCCAGAACCCGAGGAGTATCTCGAGTGGTAGCGCCTGATGGACGACTACCTCAAGCTACATCAAGTTCCTCCCGAAGATCAAGTGAAGTGCGCCACAACGAACTTCCACGACTACGCATTGATACGTCTCCATCATATCTACTTTTCCAGACTCTTTTGCCCTTGTTTTGGACTCTAACTTCATGATTTCAATGGAACTAACCCGGACTGACGTTGTTTTCAGCAGAATTGCCATGGTGTTATTTTTGTGCGGAAATAAAAGTTCTCGGAATGACCTGAAACTTCACGGAGATAAGTTTTGGAATAAATAAAAAATATTGGTGAAAGAATCAACCGAAGGGGGCCCACACCCTGGCACCCCCTGGGGCGCGCCCTCTGTCCTTGTGGGCCCCCTGGACCTCCATCGACCTCAACTCGAACTCCATATATTCACGTTCGGGGAGAAAAAAATCAGAGAGAAGGATTCATCGCGTTTTACGATATGGAGCCGTCGCCAAGCCCTGTTCTTCCTCGGGAGGGCAGATCTGGAGTCCGTTCTGGGCTCCAGAGGGGAATCCGTCGCCATCGCCATCATCAGCATCCTCCATCACCAATTTCATGATGCTCATCACCGTGCGTGAGTAATCCCATCATTGGCTTGCTGGACGGTGATGGGTTGGATGAGATTTACCATGTAATCGAGTTAGTTTTGTTAGGGTTTGATCCCTAGTATCCACTATGTTCTAAGATTGATGTTGCTATGACTTTGCTATGCTTAATGCTTGTCACTAGGGCCCGAGTACCATGATTTCAGATCTAAACCTATTATGTTTTCATGAATATATTTGTGTTCTTGATCCTATCTTTCAAGTTATAGTCCCCTACTACGTGTTATGGTCTGGCAACCCCGGAGTGAAAATAGTCGGGACACTTCCCGGTGATGACCGTAGTTTGAGGAGTTCATGTATTCACTAAGTGTTAATGCTTTGGTCTGGTACTCTATTAAAAGGAGGCCTTAATATCCCTTAGTTTCCAATAGGACCCCGCTACCACGGGAGGGTAGGACAAAAGATTTCATGCAAGTTCTTTCCCATAAGCACGTATGACTATATTCGGAATACATGCCTACATTATATTGATGAATTGGAGCTAGTTCTGTGTCACCCTATGTATAACTGTTGCGTGATGAATGCCATCCCACATAATTATCCATCATTGATCCATTGCCTACGAGCTCGTTTCATATTGATCTTTGCGTCGTTACTTTTCTGTTGCCACTGTTATGATTGCTACAAAACTGCTACTATTACTTTTGCCACCGTTACCGCTACTTCCATACTACTTTGCTACTAAATAGTTTGCTGCAGATGTTAAGTCTTTCAGGTGTGGTTGAATTGACAACTTAGCTGCTAATACTTGAGAATATCCTTTGGCTCCCCTTATGTCGAATCAATAAATTTGGGTTGAATACTCTACCCTCGAAAACTGTTGCGATCCCCTATACTTGTGGGTTATAAAGACCTTTTTCTGGCGCCGTTGCCGGGGACCATACCTCTATTCTCTGAGCCACTTGGGATTTATATCTGTTGATCACTATGAGGAATTTGAAAGATCAAAGAACCAATATTTTTCCCTCAACTACGAGGGGAGGTAAGGAATTGCCATCTAGCTCTACACTCTATTCTCCTTCTGTTTTGAGTAAAGTTGCAACACCTACACCTGCTATTGTTTCTGATATGTCGCATGGTATTGATGATGCCACTTCTGCTACGCATGATGCTTATGATGAAACTACTTCTCTGCTTGATAATACCGTGCCACTAGGTGAATTTCTTGATGAACAACTTGCTAGGGTTAGAGAGAATGAAATTACTAAAACTGATGATATTATTGAAATTGAAGATTATGATTCTCCCCCTAGATATGAATTGCTTGTTGTACCTGAGGGTTATGTTATGGATGAAGAAACTGCTAGAGACTTCTTTGCTTGCAGTGATAGAGAGGATCTAAAGAAATTGTTAGCTAAGCTGGAAAAAAATCCCTTAATGCTAGAATGAAATATGATCCTAATTTTGCTACTTCACCTATCTTTGTTACTGATAAGGATTATGAATTCTCAGTTGACCCTGAGTTAATTACTCTGGTTGAATCTGATCCTTTCTATAGTTATGAATCTGAAACTGTTGTGGCAGATCTTACTAAATTGAATGATATAGCCACCCTATTTGCTCATGAGGAAAAAATTCGCTATTACTATATTCTCAAATTGTTTCCTTTCTCATTAAAGGGAGATGCTAAGTTATGGTTTAATTCTCTTGCTCCTGGTTGTGTGCGTAGTCCCCAGGATATGATTTACTACTTCTCTCAAAAACATTTCCCTGCTCATAAGAAACAAGCTGCCCTTCGGGAAATATTTAATTTTGTGCAAATTGAAGAAGAGAGTCTCCCACAAGCTTGGGGGAGGCTTCTCCAATTACTTAATGCTTTGCCTGATCATCCTCTCAAGAAAAATGAAATACTTGATATCTTTTATAATGGACTAACCGATGCTTACAGAGACCACCTGGATAGTTGTGCTGGATGTGTTTCTAGGGAACGAACTGTTGATCAAGCTGAATTGCTATTGAATAATATATTGAGTAATGATAATGATTGGACACTTACTGAACCAACTCTTAAGCCAAATCCTAAGAAAAGGGGTATTCTATTTCTCAGTCCTGAAGATATGCAAGAGGCAAAGAAATCTATGAAAGAAAAAGGTATTAAAGCTGAAGATGTTAAGAATTTACCGCCTATTGAAGAAATACATGGCCTTGATAACCCAACACAGGTAGTAGAGGTAAACTCTCTCCATATATTTGATGAAGGTGATATTCCTCATAATAAGTCTGCTAGTCAATGCTTGGATGAGTTTGATAATTTTATTGTTAAACAAGAAAATTTCAATGCTTATGTTAGTAGACAATTGAAACGTAATGCTTACATGCTTGACCACTTGGGTGATTATATGAGTAGAACCGTTAATTATCTTAAGCTTATTAGTAAACATGCTTCCATGGTTACAACCCAAGTAGAACAAGTACTTAAGGCACAAGATGATTTGCTCAATGAGTTAAATAATAAGAACAATGATAATGCTGCTAGGGTTATGACTAGAGGTGGTAAAATGGCCAAGGAGCCTTTCTATCTTGAGGGCCATCCTAAGAGAGTTGAGCAAGATTCTCAGAGAATTAATACTGATGCACCTAGTCCTAGTAATAAAAAGAAAAAGAAAACTGATAGGACTTTGCATGCCAGTGAACCTGCTATAGACACACCTGATAATCCCAATGATATTTCTATTTCTTATGCTGACACACAATCTGGTGATGAACATGAACCTAGTGATAATGTTAATAATGATGTTCATGTTGATGCTCAACCTAGTAATGATAATGATGTAGAGATTGAACCTACTGTTGATCTTGATAACCCACAATCAAAGAATCGAAGTTATGATAAGAGAGACTTTGTTGCTAGGAAATACGGTAGAGAGAGAGAACCATGGGTTCAGAAACCCATGCCCTTTCCTCCTAAGCCATCCAAGAAAAAGGATGATGAGGATTTTGAGCGCTTTGCTGAAATGATTAGACCTATCTTTTTGCGTATGCGTTTGACTGATATGCTTAAAATGCCTCCTTATGCAAACTATATGAAAAATATTGTCACAAATAAAAGAAACGGAAGCTGAAATTTCCACCATGCTTGCTAATTATACTTTTAAGGGTGGAATACCAAAGAAACTTGGAGATCCAGGAGTGCCAACTCTACCATGCTCCATTAAAAGAAATTATGTTAAAATTGCTTTATGTGATCTTGGAGCCGATGTTAGTGTTATGCCTTTCTCTTTATATCGTAGACTTGATTTGAATAAGTTGACACCTACTGAAATCTCTTTGCAAATGGCTGATAAATCAACTGCTATACCCATCGGTATTTGTGAGGATGTGCCTGTTGTGGTTGCAAATGTTACTATCTTAACGGACTTCGTTATTCTTGATATTCCCGAGGACGACAGTATGTCGATCATCCTTGGTAGACCCTTTTTGAATACTGTAGGGGCTGTTATTGATTGCAACAAAGGCAATGTCACATTTCATGTTAATGGTAATGAGCATATGGTACAATTTCCAAAGAAACAACCTCAAGTTCATAGTATCAATTCTATTGGAA
Organism: Aegilops tauschii subsp. strangulata; assembly: GCF_002575655.3. NCBI lineage: Eukaryota > Viridiplantae > Streptophyta > Magnoliopsida > Poales > Poaceae > Aegilops > Aegilops tauschii. Next base: position 226,559,498 of record NC_053035.3, on the reverse strand, counting down.
AAATTTCAACTATTACTATTGGAGCTTTTGAATTTCCTCTTCCTACTGTCAAAAACAAATATGATATTTGATACGTCTCCAGTGTATCTATAATGTTTGATTGTTCCATGCTATATTATATTCTGTTTTGGATGTTTAATGGGCTTTATTATACACTTTTATATTATTTTCGGGACTAACCTATTAACCGGAGGCCCAACCCAAATTGCTGTTTTTTTGCCTATTTCAGTGTTTCGAAGGAAAGGAATTTCAAACGGAGTCCAAATGGAATGAAACCTTCGGGAATGTGATTTTCGGAACAAACGTGATCCAGAGGACTTGGAGTGGACGTCAAGAAACGAACGAGGAGGCCACGAGGCAGGGGAGAGCGCCTCCCCCTGGGCGCGCCCTCCACCCTCGTGGGCCCCTTGTAGCTCCACCGACCTACTTCTTCCTCCTATATATATCTACGTACCCCCAAACCATCAGACACGGAGCCAAAACCCTATTTCCACCACCGCAACCTTCTGTACCCGTGAGATCCGATCTTGGGGCCTTTTCCGATGCTCCGCCGGAGGGGGCATCGATCACGGAGGGCTTCTACATCAACACCATAGCCTCTCCGATGATGTGTGAGTAGTTTACCTCAGACCTTCGGGTCCATAGTTATTAGCTAGATGGCTTCTTCTCTCTCTTTGGATCTCAATACAAAGTTCTCCTCGATTCTCTTGGAGATCGATTTGATGTAACTCTTCTTTTGTGGTGTGTTTGTCGAGATCCGATGAATTGTGGGTTTATGATCAAGTTTATCTATGAACAATATTTGAATCTCCTCTGAATTCTTTTATGTATGATTGGTTATCTTTGCAAGTCTCTTCGAATCATCAGTTTTGTTTGGCCTACTAGATTGATATTTCTTGCAATGGGAGAAGTGCTTAGCTTTGGGTACAATCTTGCGGTGCTCGATCCCAATGACAGTAGGGGAAACGACACGTATTGTATTGTTGCCATCAAGGATAAAAAGATGGGGTTTATATCATATTGCATGAGCTTATCCCTCTACATCATGTCATCTTGCTTAAAGCGTTACTCCGTTCTTATGAACTTAATACTCTAGATGCATGTTGGATAGTGGTCGAGGTGTGGAGTAATAGTAGTAGATGCAGGCAGGAGTCGGTCTACTTGTCACGGACGTGATGCCTATATACATGATCATACCTAGATATTCTCATAACTATGCTCAATTCTATCAATTGCTCGAGAGTAATTCGTTTACCCACCGTAATGAGAGAAGCCACTAGTGAAACCTATGGCCCCCGGGTCTATTTTCCATCATATTAATCTCCCAACAACTAGCTATTTCTGGCGCCGTTTATTTTGCTTTCTTTACTTTTACTCTTTACCATAAAAATACCAAAAATATTATCTTATCATCTCTATCAGATCTCACTCTCGTAAGTGACCGTGAAGGGATTGACAACCCCTTTATCGCGTTGGTTGCGAGGTTCTTATTTGTTTGTGTAGGTGCGTGGGACTCGAGCGTGGTCTCCTACTGGATTGATACCTTGGTTCTAAAAAACTGAGGGAAATACTTACGCTACTTTACTGCATCACCCTTTCCTCTTCAAGGGAAAACCAACGCAGTGCTCAAGAGGTAGCAATATTCTTTTTGTTGGGGACATGCATATCCCCGTTGAGGTAACCTAGTGTTATTCGAAAATTCTCCGATTTCATGTCATTCGGAAGAAGTTCATTAATAAGACTTGATCAACCTTGTTAATCGATTCCTTTTGATGAGCATGAGATGGATGAATATAGAAGGCACAACTCTTTGTACCCATCTTCTACTTTCTGTTATTTAGGTTAAATAAAGCAAAAATAGTATTTTCTGTCTGTTTTCTGAATTATCCATGAAATAAAAAAATGTCCCAAAAATAAGAGTTCTCCAAATGCCCTGAAAATTTAGTATGATTTTTTATAGAATATTTAAGAATTTCTAGCACTGAATACACACCAGGGGGCCTCACCAGTTGGCCACAAGGGTGGAGGGTGCACCCTACCCCCTGGGCGCGCCCCCGTCCTTGTGGGCCCCATGTGGCGCCCCTCCACTTATTCCAGCACCCATCCACTTCGTCTTCCTCTAGAAAAAATCACTCCATAGCTCAAACTCGTGTTCTTGCTCATTTTGCTGCCATTTTCGATCTCCTTGCTCAAAGCTCCATTCACAAAACTGCTTTGGGGGATTGTTCTTCGGTATGTGACTCCTCCAATGGTCCAATTAGTTTTTGTTCTAGTGCTTTATTTGTTGCAAATTTTTGATGTTGTGGTGACCTTGTTCTTGAGCTTGCATGTCAAATTTATATGGTCCAAAGTAGTTCTGATGCATGAATTAGCCTCTAGGAACTTGTCGGAGTAGTTTCTATCAATTTTGTTGAGTTCGGTTCACTTTTATTTTGAGTCACTACACATTTCAGAAATTTTTCAGGGGATGAAAAATGTCTAGGAGAATGTACCAAGGTGGTTCTTTCAGGAAGCAAGCACCGAGGCTCACGATACGTGAACCGGACCTTGAACCACCAAGGGAAGCTCAAGTACAACCTTGTGAATGGCCATCGAATGAATTTATGGTTCGTGCAGGTTTCAAGGATGAGATCTATACATACGTACAAAATGTCGGCCTTGAAGACTTCTTGTCAGACAAGTGCCTACAATATTATTATCTCACCGATTCCTTTGTGCGGAGGTTTGAGTTTTCATCTAAGCGCAATACTCATACTGTCCTGTTTGATCTTATGATGAATCTTATACCATGGACCTAGAAGATTTTTGTGATGCATGCAAAATCCCACAATGGGGTATTCTTTGTGAGCCTCACAAATATGAATACAATGATTTCCTTTCTAGCATCACCGTGGGGGAAACTAGAAATATCACACAAGCTACCATAGGGAGCATTCACTTTCCTCCTATACATTATTTTGCTCTCTTTATAGGAAGATGCATTAATGGTAAACATGATCATAGCCACCTTTGCGTTCCAGATCTTAGTGTCCTCAAGTGTGCAGTGTTAGGTGATAAGCGATATAGCTTGGGGGCTATTATTGCAAGGAGGTTACATCTTAATGCTAAAGATGGAGATTTATTTGGTGGGATTTATGCAACTCCTTTAGCTAATTATTTGGTGTACCCATAACAGGGTATGATATTGAGTTGCCACCTGCTTTTCTGGATTATGATGCTATGGTACGCTACCAGTTTCTTAAGAGGAACAAACAGTTCCTCCAGTACCGACTAATCTTTGATAGACGGCGCGCCGTCCATGTTACTCTTCCTGCTCCTGCCTTCTTTAACTTTCAGGTAAATGGGAGATATTTTATAACTAGAGAGGAGGCAAACGAGTATGAGAGAACAGCGGAGGCTCCTGGCCTCCATGCTGCAGCTCTTCAGGCAGTAGCTGATGCATCTCAGTACAACCCCGACGACAACTTTGGATATCCACCACGCCAGTCATGGCCTTAGACCAACTTAGGCCAAAAGCCTAAGCTTGGGGGAGTACGTATTTCTCACCGACATTACATTCATGTTCACACATTCATTTCAGTTATCCGTGATCACACTTTTTCATTGTATTATCCATGTAGTTTATTTCTTTTTCCCGGTTTCTTCTTGTGTGTTTGAAAAACCTTAAGAAAAACCAAAAAAATAGTTGTAGTTAGTTTACTTTTTATGCATGCTTAGTAGTAGTATTAAAACAAAAACTCCAAAAACATTTCAGTGTGTTTCTTTGAAATTCTTTTCTTTTCTTTGGGGGTCGAGTGGAGAAGACCACGATGAAAACGCTGAGTGGCTCTCATATGCATTATTATTCATCTAACAAAGAGCCCATATTACCTTGTCTTCTCCTTTGAATAACTGTTTGCAGATTCCAGCTTAGTCCAATGCACTGGACTATTATTATTATCCACACCGTCCGCTCGTGCAAGTGAAAGGCAATAATGATGATATATGATGAAATGATTGAGATGAGAAAAGCTGGTATGAACTTGACCTATCTTGTTTTTGTAAATATGATTAGTTCATCGTTCCTGATTCAGCCTATTATGAATGAAATATGTTTGCAATGACAATTAAAGATTATAGTTACTCATGCCATGCTGAATTGGCTAGGAGTTTATAATGGTTTACCTTGCATGCCAACATGCTTTTAAAATGGCTGTGATGTAGTATGATAGGATGGTATCCTCCTTTGAATGATTCGGGTGGCTTGACTTGGCACATGTTCACGCATGTAGTTGAAACAAAATCAACATAGCCTCTACGATATTTATATTCATGGTGATTTATATCCTACTCATGCTTGCACTCGATGTTGGTTACTCTCAATGCATGTTTATGGCTGTTGTCGCTCTCTAGTTGGTCGCTTCCCAGTCTATTTCTAGCCTTCACTTGTACTAAGCGGGAATACTGCTTGTGCATCCACTTCCATAAACCCAAAGTTGTTCCATATGAGTCCACCATACCTTCCTATATGCGGGATTTACCTGCCGTTCCAAATAAATTTGTAAGTGCCAAACTCTAAACCTTCAAATGATAATCTATTTTGTATGCTCGAATCGCTCATGTACCAACTAGGGCTGTCAATATCTTCCATGCTAGGTGGGTTATTCTCACGATGAGTGGACTCCGCTCATCATTCACGAGAAAATGGCCGGTAACCGGGATGCCTAGTCCCATGCTCAAATAAAATCAAAATAATTGCAAACAAAACTCCCCCAGGACTGTTGTTAGTTGGACGGTACCCGTTGTTTCGGACCAGCCGTGGAGTGTGCTTGTTCGTGGTGGGGGAGTATAAACTTTACCATTCTGTTTAGGAACCGCCTATAAAGTATGTAGCATGGAAGATACTGAGATCTCTTGGTTGTTACGTTGACAATGAAAGCATGCCTCTCAAAAATATTATTTATCTCTGTTTCAAAAACTCAAGCTCTGGCACCTCTGCAAATCCCTGCTACCCTCTGCGAAGGGCCTATCTATTTACTTTTATTGATGAGTCATCATCCTCTTATAGAAAGCACTAGTTAGAGAGCACCGTTGTCATTTGTATGCATTGTTATTAATTTATATTGAGTATGAATGTGACTGGATCTCTTTTACCATGAACTACAATGTCTAGTCAGTCCTTGATCTTTAGGGGTGGTCTGCATTTATGTTTTGCGGTCTCAGAAAGAGCTAGCGAGATACCATCTTGTTATATCATATCATGATTGTTTTGAGAAACGGTTGTCATCCGAGATTTATTATTATTGCTCGCTAGTTGATTATGCCATTGATATGAGTAAATGTGAGACCTAAACGTTATTGTGAATATGGTTAGTTCATGATTTTTGCTGAAAATTTATATGCTGGCTTTACATATTTGCAACAACAAGATCGAACAGAGTTTGTAAAAGGTTTTCTTTATCACTTTCAGTTTGTCAACTGAATTGCTTGAGGACAAGCAATGTTTTAAGCTTGGGGAGTTGATACGTCTCCATTGTATCTACTTTTCCAAACTCTTTTGCCCTTGTTTTGGACTCTAACGTGCATGATTTGAATGGAACTAACCCGGACTGACGCTGTTTTCAGCAGAATTGCCATGATGTTATTTTTGTGCAAAAATAAAAGTTCTCGGAATGACCTGAAACTTTACGGAGATAAGCTTTGGAATAAATAAAAAACATTGGAGAAAGAATCAACCGAAGGGGGCCCACATCCTGGCCACAAGGGTGGGGGGCGCGCCCACCCCCCCGGGGGGCGCCCTCTGTCCTTGTGGGGCCCCTAGACCTCCACCGACCTCAACTCCAACTCCATATATTTACGTTCGGGGAGAAAAAAATAGAGAGAAGGATTCATCGCATTTTAGGATACGGAACCGCCGCCAAGCCCTGTTCTTCCTCGGGAGGGCAGATCTGGAGTCCGTTCTGGGATTCGGAGAGGGGAATCCGTCGCCATCGTCATCATCAACCATCCTCCATCACCAATTTCATGATGCTCACCATCGTGCGTGAGTAAGACCATCGTAGGCTTGCTGGACGGTGATGGGTTGGATGAGATTTACCATGTAATCGAGTTAGTTTTGTTAGGGTTTGATCCCTTGTATCCACTATGTTCTAAGATTGATGTTGCTATGACTTTGCTATGCTTAATGCTTGTCACTAGGGCCTGAGTGCCATGATTTCAAATCTGAACCTATTATGTTTTCATGAATATATTTGTGTTCTTGATCCTATCTTGCAAGTTATAGTCACCTACTACGTGTTATGATCCGGCAACCCCGGAGTGACAATAGTCGGGACACTTCCCAGTGATGACCATAGTTTGAGGAGTTCATGTATTCACTAAGTGTTAATGCTTTGGTCCTGTACTCCATTAAAAGGAGGCCTTAATATCCCTTAGTTTCCAATAGGACCACGTTGCCACGGGAGGGTAGGACAAAAGATGTCATGCAAGTTCTTTCCCATAAGCACGTATGACTATATTCGGAATACATGCCTACATTATATTGATGAATTGGAGCTAGTTCTGTGTCACCCCATGTTATAACTGTTGCGTGATGAATGCCATCCCACATAATTATCCATCATTGATCCATTGCCTACGAGCTCGTTTCATATTAATCTTTGCTCCGTTACTTTTCTGTTGCCACTGTTACGGTTGCTACAAAACTGCTACTGTTACTTTTGCCACCGTTACCTCTACTTCCAAACTACTTTGCTACTAAATAGTTTGTTGCAGATATTAAGTCTTTCAGGTGTGGTTGAATTGATAACTCAGCTGCTAATACTTGAGAATATTCTTTGGCTCCCCTTGTGTCGAATCAATAAATTTGGGTTGAATACTCTACCCTCGAAAACTGTTGCGATCCCCTATACTTGTGGGTTATCAAGACTTTTTTCTGGCGCCGTTGCCGGGGAGCATAGCTCTATTCTCTGAGTCACTTGGGATTTATATCTATTGATCACTATGAGGAATTTGAAATATCAAAGAACCAAGATTTTTCCCTCAACTACGACGGGAGGTAAGGAACTGCCATCTAGCTCTGCACTTGATTCTCCTTCTGTTTTGAGTAAACTTGCGACACCTACGCCTGCTATTGTTTCCTATATGTCGCATGTTATTGATGATGCCACTTCTGCTATGCATGATCCTTATGATGAAACTACTTCTCTGCTTGATAATATTGTGCCACTAGGTGAATTTCTTTATGAATAACTTGCTAGGGTTGGAGAGAATGAAATTACTGAAATTAATGATATTATTGAAATTGAAGATTATGATTCTCCCCCTAGATATGAATTGCCTGTTGTACCTGAGGGTTATGTTATGGATGAAGAAACTGCTAGAGACTTCTTTGCTTGCAATGATAGAGAGTAATAAGGATCAACGTGATGATCCTACTGTTTTTACCCGATCTTTCACCGCAAGACAACCGGATAGCAAACCTTCTAATCACGGGATCAATCCACACAACCTGACGATGAGGAAATGAATCCAGCAAGCAACATGGAGATGAACAACACGCCTCTAACTTTGGCACGATAATCCTTGATCACACAAGAACCTTCACGCAATCATCACTTTATTTGATAAACAGCAGCGCCGTCCCTGGAGGGATGATTCACCATGTCGACACAAAGTTCAAAACTCAGTCTAAAAATTTGACCCCCTCTAAACCTAGCCACCGGCCTCCTTATATAAGCATCTAGAAAACTAGTTGGCTGGACAGGCCCACACCGAAACACACACAAAAATGGCCCATAACATGACCTGGAAATAAAAATAGATAAAACTGGAACCGACCTAGTACATGGTTCGGTCACTCCCTTTGGCGCACCTCTAACTTGGAGGAGTCCTGAAGTTGGGCTTCACCTCCTCCTTCATGGGAACAACATGAGGTACTAGGATGCCCTCATCATCCTCCCCCTTGAAAAGGCGTTGTCCTCAACGCTGGAGGGTCTTCTCTAATGAGTGGCATCAAATCATTAACAATGGCATGCTTCACCGCCATCTGCAAGTCTCGCTGACCTGCCACACCACCTCCTCCCTCTCGGCTAGCTGTACTTATCACAGCGGGTGGCACCACCTTCCGTCGCCACATAAGCTTCGACGTAGGCGCCAGCAGCTTCTTCTTCTCCACTGTCGATGGAGCTCGTTGTCACTGAACGTGGAACTTGTTTGTACAACCCTGCAAAATAGGAGCAATGCCTGGGCCACACAATTGACGAACACATCCATCTTTGCCTGTGTGCATACACATAGCTGCTCCAACAAATCTCCGCCCAACTGGTCCAACAAACATGCGGTCTACTACCCGCTCCTCCATAAGCACCGAGACACGAGCAGCACAACTATCATCTATCTGAACACCTTCACTGACACAAATTGGAAGTGTAGGACTAGCTGCAATCTTTGTCATCTAACCACTAAGAGGCTTGACATAAACCGACTTGTCACCAACAGGCACAACTGGCTTGTCATCGACAGGCACGGCTGAAACAATATCAATACTAACACTCCTCCCATCATGCTCCTCCTTCGGAAGCTCAACTATCCTTTGTTGTGGCTTGGCCTTGTGCACTTTCTCCTTGCGCACCACCAACACCACATCAGACTTGATATGATCATCTGTCATAGGCTTCAACGTCCATTGTTTGCCCTCATGCAAAAATGTATATGTATTTGCTCTCCCAGCATGGATAGTATTGTGATCATACTGCCATGGACGCCCAAGTAACAATCCACACACCTCCAATGGCAATACATCGCATTCCACCTCATCAGTATACTCACCAACTGTAAATGGCACACGCGCCTTATGTGTAACCTTCAGCATACTGCAACTATTCAACCACTCTAGATGCTTAGGTTGAGGAATACGCCAAGTGGACAACCCCAAAGATGCCACCATTGCATTGCTTATTCCATTGGTACAGCTACCACCTCAATCATCAACTTGCACGCCTTGCCCTTGACCATGCACCGTGTCTGAAATAAATTCCAACGCTGGCCTCTATCAACTGTCATGCAAGCATCACCATGTACCCGCTTGAGCTGCACATTTATCCCAATCAATGGTACAACATCATCCACCAAAATCGTGTCAACATCAGCCTTGTCCTCCTTAGAACCAGCATGTGTTGTCGTTGCCTCGTTGTCATTATTAACATCATCTATCTTTGAAGGAAATATGCCCTAGAGGCAATAATAAAGTTATTATTTTATTTGCTTATATCATGATAAATGTTTATTATCCATGCTAGAATTGTATTAACCGGAAACTTGATACATGTGTGAATACATAGACAAAAACAAAGTGTCCCTAGTATGCCTCTACTAGACTAGCTCGTTAATCAAAGATGGTTAAGTTTCCTGACCATAGACATGTGTTGTCATTTGATGAACGGGATCACATCATTAGGAGAATGATGTGATGGACAAGACCCATCCGTTAGCTTAGCATAATGATCGTTAAGTTTTATTGCTATTGCTTTCTTCATGACTTATACATGTTCCTCTCACTATGAGATTATGCAACTCCCGAATACCGGAGGAACACCTTGTGTGCTATCAAACGTCACAACGTAACTGGGTGATTATAAAGATGCTCTACAGGTGTCTCCGAAGGTGTTTGTTGGGTTGGCATAGATCGAGATTAGGATTTGTCACTCCGTGTATCAGAGAGGTATCTCTGGGCCCTCTCGGTAATGCACATCACTATAAGCCTTGCAAGCAATGTGACTAATGAGTTAGTTACGGGATGATGCATTACAGAACGAGTAAAGAGACTTGCCAGTAATGAGATTGAACTAGGTATGATGATATCGACGATCAAATCTCGGGCAAGTAACATACGGATGACAAAGGGAACAACATATGTTGTTATGCAGTTTGACCAATAAAGATCTTCGTAGAATATGTAGGAGCCAATATGAGCATCCAGGTTCCGCTATTGGTTATTGACCGGAGATTTGTCTCAGTCATGTCTACATAGTTCTCGAACCCGTAGGGTCCGCACGCTTAACGTTCGATGACGATTTGTATGATGAGTTATGTGATTTGATGACCGAAGTTTGTTCAGAGTCCCGGAAGAGATCACGGACATGACGAGGAGTCTCGAAATGGTCGAGAGGTAAAGATCGATATATTGGAAGGCTATATTCGGACATCGGAAAGGTTCCGGGTGATTCGGGTATTTTTCGGAGTACCGGAGAGTTACGGGAATTCACCGGGGGAAGTAGTGGCCCTTAATGGGCCATACGGGAAAGGAGAGAAGGGCCTCAAAGGGTGGCCGCGCCCCCCCCCCCAAGGCAAGTCCGAATTGGACTAGGGAGGGGTGGCGCCCCCTCTCTTTCATTCTCCCTCTCCTACTCCTTCCCTCTCTCCCTTCTTGGAAAAGGAAGGGGACTCCAACTAGGATTGGGAATCCTAGTTGGACTCCCCCTATAGGCGCGCCCCTCCTAGGCTGGCCTCCTCCTCCTCCCTCCTTTATATACGTGGCCAAGGGGCACCCCAAAGCACAACAGACAATCTCTTAGCCGTGCACGGTGACCTCCTCCACAGTTACACACCTCGGTCATATCGTCGTAGTGCTTAGGCGAAACCCTGCGCCGGTAACTTCATCATCACCGTCGCCATGCCGTCGTGCTGACGGAACTCTCCCTCAGCCTCAACTGGATCAAGAGTACGAGGGAAGTCATCGAGCTGAACGTGTGCTGAACACGGAGGTGTTGTACGTTCGGTGCTAGGATCGGTCGGATCGTGAAGACGTACAACCACATCAACCGCGTTGGTATGACGCTTCCGCTTTCGGTCTACGAGGGTACATGGACACACTCTCCCCGCTCGTTGCTATGCATCACCTAGATAGATCTTGCGTGTTCGTAGGAATTTTTTTGAAATTACCGCGTTTCCCAACAATCTTCACCACGGATGTGTCCTTGGAAATTACTTTCGCAGAATGCTGCACAGTATGCACCGGAAAAACTGTAGTGGCCTTTTTTAATTCCGCCCGCATCTCTTCAATGATCTTTTGTATATCAGCTATCTCAGTCCGAGCACGTGCCTTAGACTTCTCATCCAGCCGAAAAAACCATGTTGAAGGCATCTTCCCGATCCGGCCAACAGAAAATAAAATCGCAGTTTTTTTGTTACCACGAGCCCGACTCTACCGTGAGTTGGTTTCCAAACAGACTGAAACAAGCGAACTTTCTCTCTCCTACCTTAACTAATTAGGATTTAACTAACTTAAAAATCCGGCAAGCTGATCGCAAAACTCCAAAAACTAATTAGTACTTCATCACGTGCCAAACAAATCGCTCTGCTTCCTGAAAATCCGGAGTTAGACGAAAACAGCCGAAAACAGCGCGTCCTTCCTATCTAGCGACCAAACCTCGCCGAGATCGCAAGGAAAATTGATGGCACCGATGCCCTCAGTTTGATCTGACTGGAAGACAAACTCCCCGCCGAGACACAGATCCAAGCGCGCTCGGCGCTCGCGAATTTGCCCTCGCCAAACAGCAATTTGCACCGTGATCAACGAACTCTCCACAAAACAGACTGGCGGCAACGATGCAATCTCAACAGGATGAACTAGCGGTGAGAAACCCAGTAATCTGATACCACATAATAAGGATCAACGTGATGATCCTATTGTTTTTGCCCGATCTCTCACCGCAAGACAACCGGATAGCAAACCTTCTAATCACGGGATCAATCCAGGCAACCTGAAGATGAGGAAACGAATCCAGCAAGCAACATGGAGATGGACAACACGCCTCTAACTTTGGCACGATAATCCTTGATCACACAAGAACCTTCATGCAATCATCACTTTATTTGATAAACAGCAGCGCCGCCCCCGGAGGGATGATTCACCATGTGGACACAATGTTCAAAGCTCACTCTAAAAATTTGACCCCCTCAAAGCCTAGCCACCGGCCTCCTTATATAGGCATCTAGAAAACTAGTCGGTTGAACAGGCCCACACCGGAACACACAAAATAAAAATCCTAAGTGGCCCATAACATGACCTGGAAATAAAAATAGATAAAACTGGAACCAACCTAGTACATGATTCGGTCACTCCCTTTGGCACACCTCTAACTTGGAGGAGTCCTGAAGTTGGGCTTCACCTCCTCCTTCATGGGAACAACATGAGGTACTGGGATGCCCCCATCAGAGAGGATCTTAAGAAACTGTTAGGTAAGCTAAAAGAAAAATCCCTTAATGCTAGAATGAAATATGATCCTAATTTTGCTAGTTCACCTATCTTTGTTACTGATAAGGATTAGGAATTCTCTGTCGACCCTGAGTTAATTACTCTGGTTGAATTTGATCCTTTCTATGGTTATGAATTTGAAACTGTTGTGGCACAACTTAGTAAATTGAATGATATAGCCACCCTATTTGCTCATGAGGAAAAAATCGCTATTACTATATCCTCAAATTGTTTCCTTTCTCATTAAAGGGTGATGCTATGTTATTGTTTAATTCTCTTGCTCCTGGTTGTGTGCGTAGTCCCTAGTATATGATTTACTACTTCTCTCAAAAATATTTACCTACTCATAAGAAACAGGCTGCCCTTCGGGAAACATTTAATTTTGTGCAAATTGAAGAAGAGAGTCTCCCACAAGCTTGGGGGAGGCTTCTCCAATTACTTAATGCTTTGCTTGATCATCCTCTCAAGAAAAATGAAATACTTGATATCTTTTATAATGGACTAACCGATGCTTTCAGAGACCACCTGGATAGTTGTGATAGTTGTGTTTTCAGGGAACGAACTTTTGATCAAGCTGAATTGCTATTGAATAATATATTGAGTAATGATAATGATTGGACACTTCCTGAACCAACTCCTAAGCCAACTCCGAAGAAAAGGGGTATTCTATTTCTCAGTCCTGAAGATATGCAAGAGGCAAAGAAATCTATGAAAGAATAAGGTATTAAAGCTGAAGATGTTAAGAATTTACCGCCTATTGAAGAAATACATGGCCTTGATAACCCAACACAGGTAGTAGAGGTAAACTCTCTCCATAGATTTGAGGAAGGTGATATTCCTCATAATAAGTCTACTAGTCAATGCTTGGATGAGTTTGATAATTTTATTGTTAAACAAGAAAATTTCAATGCTTATGTTAGTAGACAATTGAAACGTAATGCTTACATGCTTGACCACTCGGGTGATTATATGAGTAGAACCGTTAATGATCTTAAGCTTATTAGTAAACATCTTCCATGGTTACAACTCGAGTAGAACAAGTACTTAAGGCACAAGATGATTTGCTCAGTGAGTTGAATAATAAGAACAATGATAATGTTGTTAGGGTTATGACTAGAGGTGGAAAAATGACCCAGGAGCCTTTCTATCTTGAGGGCCATCCTAAGAGAGTTGAGCAAGATTCTCAGAGAATTAATACTGATGCACCTAGTCCTAGTAATAAAAAGAAAAAGAAAACTGATAGGACTTTGCATGCCAGTGAACCTGCTATAGACACACCTGAGTATCCCAATGATATTTCTATTTCTGATGCTGAGACACAATCTGGTGATGAACATAAACCTAGTGATAATGTTAATAATGATGTTCATGTTGATGCTCAACTAGTGTTGGGGATATTAATACTGGGTATAAACCGGCCAGGAGAGGCCGGGTTATCCCCATAATGAGTTATTATGTTTCAAGCCCATGAAGACAAAGACGGTGGTGCTTCATGTAGGCCCAAAGCCCAAAGGCGGATTAAGGCGAGTAGACATAAACCGACATTGATATGTAAACTTGTGCTGTAAGATAGAAAGAGTAGAGACCGGGCCGGACACGTTTATGAACCGGCCTCGGGATCCTGTAAACCGACGGGCATCAACCCATGTATATAAGGGGACGACCCGGCGGCGGTTTAGGGACAACAAACAACAACTCGAGAGCCAGGCATAGCGAATTCGCTCCTTGGTCATCGAAACCCTAGCAATTCCACGACAACTTGACTAGGACTTTACCTTCACCACAAGGGGCCGAACCAGTATAAACTCTATGTGTCCTTTGTCCGCTTTAACCCCTTTAAGCTAACCCGTCGTGATGGCTCCACGACTAAGTCCTTTCCCTAGGACATCTGCCGTGACAAAACCACGACATTTGGCGCCCATCGTGGGGCCATCGCACGATGGTTTCGAGTTCTTAGAGGGCAGTTTCGAAGGACTCAAGGGATATGCTGTGGGCCGGATGACCAAGAGTCGTCGCGGCAAACTCTACATCGACGACACAGGCTGGGGCCCCGAGGCCGGCTCAATTGAGTACGGGTACCGGGTCCCCTTCGGCAGCATTCACGTATTCATCGGCAAGATTGGCGAACCGGGCCCTGAGTAGGACATCTGCACTGACATCATCGAAACGGCTCAGTGTGCGAGATCTGCCCGGGTTAAGCCTGCCATGAAGCGTGCCTTCGTGGGAGTCATCCACGGAGTGGAATCTGAGGATAGATCGGAATATGATGGCGAAACCGTCGTTTACTCCGGGGACGAGTCATCTACTGGAGAAACCGAGTCATTGTACCAGCTTCAGGATGGCCGGTTTGGGGGCTGTTCCGATGGTGACAGTATTCCGGACCCCTTTGATCCGCCAAGCCGAGTTGCGATCTTCATGGCCGGTACACAGTCAGCGCTACAATCTTCAACCACCGCGGCGATGATCTCCGGTTCAACGCCGGCGACGGCAGCTGGGGTAGGAGGCCCCGCAACACCACCGGCTCAGGCTTTGTCCGATTTATTTGACACCTTGGCAGCGCTGCTAGCCGCTGAGGTCAACCCGGCGGATCAGGAGCGGCACAACGCGGAGGTGGCGAAGGTAAAGGATCAAATAGCCCAAGCCAAAGCGGACCTGGCCGCCGAAAACGCCAGGATGACGGCGAAGCAGGCCGAGTTAGATGCACAGGCTTATCGGCTTATGTTGGATCAAAACGCATCGAATGATGTCATGAGGAGGAGGTACCGATCTCACCTGCCTCCGGTTTACGAAGCCAGGAATCTCTTCAACACGCCAAAAGCAGGAACCAGCAACCAGCCAGTGGTAAACCGGGTCGAGGCACCTGGAACGGGGACGCCAGTTCAGCCACACACAATGGACCCACCTCCTCAGAATATGCCATCCCAGCATGTGCCCACACCTCCGGGTCATTACTCCAACCCCTTGGATAACATAGTCGCGGCCGCTTCACGATTGGCAGCCCTCCCAGTCGGTGGTGAGTCCCCTGTAGTGGTGGAGATGCGACGAGCTAGGGAGCTCCTTCAGATAGCTTTGACTCAGCAGCAGGCTTATTCGTACAGTCGCGAGAGGATTCATTTCACCCCCCCCCCCCCGCCCAAGCCGGAGTTAAAGCAGACATATTGATGAACCGGGTGTGTCTAGCAGTGCACGGAACTGTAATCCGCCTCGAGGCCATAACCCGGCGGGTGGCGGTGTTGATGCTCAGGATGTGGTGGACTGTGCCAGGTCACGTCGGGAGGCTGAGTTAACAGCACAGAACGCGGCCCGTCAGCTTACTCCGGTTCGTCCAACAACTTCGGTGGAACCAGGGTGACCTCCAGTTCTTTGGGGGTGCCATGTCTCGTCCCAGCGTTACGCAATGTACGGCTTCCCAAGGACTTCAAGGGCCCACGTAAAGTGCCGAATTACACTGCCAATTTATCCCCCGAGGCATGGGTTGAAAGTTATGAGATGGCGATGGAGATGGTGGACATAGATGATGCAGCATGTGCTAAATACTTCACCATGATGTTGGAAGGGATGGCTCGCACTTGGCTGAAGAACTTGCCAGCTAACTCCATCGGATCATGGGCCGAGTTAAGAGCCCGGTTTATTCAGAATTCCAAAGACACGTGCACGCAACCCATGTCGATTGTGGACTTAGCTGCCTGTGTCCAGGAGGAAGGAGAATCAACAACCCATTGGGTGCGCCGGGTTTCGGAAATTTTGCATTCATCAGATCGCATCAACGCTGATACAACAGTTTTAACGTTGGAAGGCAATTGCCGGTTTACACCTCTGAAGTTGAAGTTGGGGTAGCTCAAACGTCCCTGCAATGACATGGGGACTCTTATGGCAGCCATGGTGAAGTATACCGACTCCGACAGTACCAAGGACCCTGAATCTGATGATGACAAGACAGGAAAGGGAAAGAAGGGCGGCAGCACCAAAGGGCAGCAACATAACCCGGCGGGTCATGGAAACAGCGGTAAGCGTAAGGCGGATAACAGTTCAGATTTTGTGGCTAATACCAATGCGCAGGGTAATGGTCAGCGTCGTAAGGGTGAACCGCCCCTGCGTGGAGGAGAACCA
This sequence comes from Aegilops tauschii subsp. strangulata, assembly GCF_002575655.3. NCBI lineage: Eukaryota > Viridiplantae > Streptophyta > Magnoliopsida > Poales > Poaceae > Aegilops > Aegilops tauschii. The sequence goes on along the minus strand of NC_053035.3, from coordinate 226,543,153 downwards.
AGTCCCAATCCGAAGCGTCTGAATTACCTGTTGAACCAGCCCTGCCCAAAGCACGGATCACGGGACAAGCCGGCCACGCACCTCTGGAAGGATTGTTATATTATGCGGGAGTTCAAAAATTCAGATTTTTTCCGGAATGATCATGGACCGGCCGGCGGTTCAGGCCCCGGGTCTCATGGGCCGGGTTATGGTGGAAGCAGTTCCGGTTCAGGATTTCACGGTAATCAAAGCGGTCATGGCAATCAAGGCAACCAAGGTGGTTATAATCATCAGGGGAATCAACAGCAGCATCAGCAGTCGGGTTACCAGAGCAACCCGAAGCAGTTGAATAGTGGGCAGTACCATGTCTTCACCACTAGCCTGTGTAAACGCGATCAGAAGCTTCATAAAAGGGCAGTGAACTCCGTTGAACCGGCGGTGCCCCGTTACTTACGCTGGTCTGAACAGCCCATTGTGTGGAGTCGAGAGGATCATCCACCTCGGGTTGATAATCCGGATCATCTGGCGTTGGTGGTGGCACCTCAGGTTGGGGGTTATAAGTTCACCAAGGTACTCATGGATGGAGGGAGCAGTATCAATATACTTTATTATGAAACTTTCCGTCGCATGGGGTTAACAGATAAAAATCTTAGACTGTCCAACACCGTTTTCCATGGTGTGGTGCCCGGTAAATCGGCATATCCAGTGGGTAAGATAGCTGTGGAGGTTGCTTTTGGTGATGATCATGATTCAAGATCAGAGACATTGACCTTTGAAGTGGTGAAAATCAAGAGCCCGTATTATGCCCTGTTTGGGCGGCCGGCTTATGCTAAGTTCATGGCAAGGCCCTGTTATGTCTATCTGCAGCTCAAAATGTCGGGTCATAAGGGGACCATCACGGCACATGGGAGCCATAAGATCGCCTTGGAATGTGAAGAAGGTGATGCGGCTTATGCTGAGTCGGTTTGTGCAACAGAGGAGTTGAAGTTTTACAAGGACAATGTTGATCCGGCAGATATGACCTCCTTGAAGAAGCCAACTACAGAGCATGATCCGGCCTTGAAGTTTAAATCGGCTGATGAGACTAAGCTGGTTGATTTTGTTCCTGGCGATTCATCCCAGCAGTTTAGCATCAGCGCTAACCTAGATCCTAAATAGGAAAGCGCGCTCATCGAGTTCATCCGTGAGAACCGGGACATCTTTGCGTGGAAGCCTTCTGACATGCCAGGTGTACCGAGGGAACTCGCTGAGCACACACTTAGTGTTGATCCGAAGTTTAAACCGGTCAAGCAATTTCTTCGCCGGTTCAATGAAGAAAGACGCAAGGCTATTGGTGAGGACGTAGCCAGGCTCTTGGCGGCTGGGTTTATCATTGAAGTGTTTCATCCTGAGTGGTTGGCTAATCCGGTGATGGTACTTAAGAAGAACAGCACTTGGCGTATGTGTGTGGACTACACAGATTTAAACAAGGCTTGTCCAGCGGATCCTTTTGCCCTCCCTCGTATTGATCAAATCATTGATGCTACAGCGGGTTGCGAGCGTTTGAGTTTTCTGGATGCTTATTCTGGCTACCATCTGATCAAAATGGCAGTTAAGGACCAGGAGAAGACAACTTTCATAACTCCCTTTGGAGCCTTCTATTATGTGTCTATGCCTTTTGGGCTCAAGAGTGCCCAGGCGACTTATCAGCGATGTGTGCAGAATTGTCTTCATGATCAGATCGGCCGCAATGTTCATGCTTATGTGGACGATATTGTGGTGAAATCCATAAAGGAGGAGACATTGATAGATGACTTGAAGGAGACCTTTGATAACCTCCAGGTTTATAAAATGATGCTTAATCCGGCCAAGTGTGTCTTTGGTGTACCAGCAGGCAAGCTCTTGGGCTTTCTGGTGTCTAACAGGGGCATTGAGGCTAATCCGGAGAAAATCAAGGCTATAACTTCTTCGGCTAAACCGAAGTGTATCAATGATGTTCAACGCCTGGCAGGCCGGATTGCCGCCTTGAGCCGGTTTATCAGTCGCCTTGGTGAGAAGGCCATCCCTTTGTATCAGACGCTGAAGAAGATGGATGACTTCGTCTGGAGTGACGCTGCCAATGAAGCATTTGAGGACTTAAAGTGGCAGCTGGCCAATCCGCCGGTCCTTGCCGCTCCTGTTGATAAAGAGCCATTGTTATTATATGTGGCTGCTAACGCCCGGGCTGTTAGCATGGCTATTGTGGTGGAGCGCAAGGAGGCCGGAAAGGAGTATCCGGTTCAACGGCCGGTTTATTATATCAATGAGGTACTTATTGAGTCCAAGCAAAGGTACCCGCATTGGCAGAAGTTGGTGTATGGAGTTTTTATGGTGAGCCGAAAGCTTAAGCAATATTTCTAGGGTCATCCCAGCACTGTGGTCAGCTCTGCTCCTTTGGGGGATATAATCCAGAACAGGGAAGCGACTGGCCGGATTGCCAAATGGGCTATTGAGCTTGGGCCTCACGGGTTAAAATATATGCCCCGGACGACGATCAAATCTCAGGCACTTGTGGATTTCATCAATGACTGGACAGAATTACAGGCGCCAAAGGAGAAGCCGGACCATACTTATTGGACTATTCATTTTGATTGGTCCAGACAATTGGAGGGCTCGGGGGCTGGAGTCGTATTAACTTCCCCACGAGATGATAAGTTTTGTTATGTTGTCCGTTTAATGTTCCCTTGCACTAACAATGTAGCTGAGTATGAAGCTTTACTCCATGGTCTTCGAATGGCTAAGGAGATGAATTTAAGCTGGGTTAAGTGCTTCGATGACTCGGACTTGGTGGCTCAAGAAGTGTGTGGTACTTGGGATTCCAAGGATCCGCTCATGGCAGCATATCGTCGAGAGGTGGATGTTGTTGCCGGTCACTTCAAGGGCTATCAGGTTGATCATGTGGACTGGCGGAAGAACGAAGCGGCGGACGCTTTAAGTCGCTTGGGTTCCCAACGTAAACCGGTTCCACCTAACGTCTTTCTGGATGTGCTACATAATCCGTCGGTCAAGCTCCCAACAGAGGAAGATTTGGCTGTTCCTGATCCGGAGGCTCAGTTGGTGGCAGCTACTCATGTCATCCCAGACTGGACAGTCCCATATTTGGCGTATATGAACCGGGGCGAGTTACCGGAGGATGAAACTTTGGCCCGGCAGATAATCCGGCGGTCTAAGTCCATGACTATTGTCAATGGAGAGTTACATCATTGCAGTGTGACAGTGACCTTTTAGCGTTGCGTGTCTCCTAAAGAAGGATGTGAGATTCTGCGTGAGATTCACGAAGGGGATTGTGGTCATCACGCCGGTTCAAAATCCCTGGTGGCTAAAGTTTTTTGTCATGGCTTCTATTGGCTGACGGCTCATGCTGATGCAGAAGACTTGGTGAAAAAGTGCGACGGTTGTCAGAAGTTTTCACGCCGATCTCATGTTCCGGCCCAGGAATGGAGGATGATACCAATCACTTGGCCGTTTGCAACTTGGGGGCTGGATATGGTTGGGCCCTTTAAGCGATCCAAGGATAAGAAGACCCACCTTTTGGTGGCGGTTGATAAGTTCACTAAGTGGGTGGAGGCAGAGCCAGTCAGTAAGTGTGATGCAGCTACGGCGGTTCAATTCATCAAAAAGGTGATTTTCCGGTTTGGCTTTCCACACAGCATTATAACTGATAATGGTACCAATCTGTCCAAGGGTGCTATGAAGGAGTTCTGTCAACGTGAGCACATCCGGCTTGACGTATCATCAGTGGCTCACCCCCAGTCTAATGGTCAACCGGAGATTGCCAATCAAGAGATCTTGAGAGGCATCAAGCCCCGGCTTATGGTTCCTTTGCAACGGACGCCGGGTTGTTGGGTGGAGGAGTTGCCTTCTGTGTTATGGAGCATCAATACCACGCCCAACAGATCCACGGGTATACGCCTTTTTTCATGGTTTATGGAGCGGAGGCGGTTCTCCCTAGTGACATCCGTCATGACTCGCCCCGTGTGGCGGCGTATGTCGAAGCTGATAATGAGAAGGCACGGCAGGAAGCACTTGACCTGTTAGATGAGGAGCGTGACATTGCAGCGGCTTGTTCGGTGATTTACCAGCAGGATCTGCGTCGTTATCATAGCCGCCGGGTTAGAACCAGAACTTTTCAAGAAGGCGATCTGGTGCTCCGACTCATCCAGGATCAGACTGATATGCACAAGTTATCCCCCCTTGGGAAGGACCCTTTGTGGTCAGCAAGAATCTGCACAACGGGTCATACTACCTAATCGATGTTCGAGAGCACAAAGACTCACGTAAATCGGAGGAGGAGACCCACCGGCCGTGGAATATCGCTCATCTACGGCCTTACTATACATGAGCCATAGGCTTTGCTTATGTACATAGTTATGACAATGTATATATTATGATCAATATAATAAACCGGAGCCTCAGCTAAAGCGGGGTATCTGTTGTTTTTTCTTACATCATGTGTGGTTACATGGGGGCTTCTGTTTATAGAGCGGCGTCCGGTTTACCCCTTGATCCAGCTTATAAAGCCATATCTAAAAATCACTTGGGGGCTTGGTCGTATTCAAACCATAGCTACACCTTTTGATCGGCGCAAGGCCACAAGGAAAATCACTTGGGGGCTTGTCATATTTGAACCATAGCTACACCTCTTGATCGGCTCAAGGCCAAAAGAAAAATACTTAGGGGCCAAAGAGAGTGTTGCAAAAGAACAACTGAAACATAGGCACCTACTGAGCACATCTCAAAATATTGCTTGGGGATTCTTTGCTATCGCAACGAACAAAGAATCTACACTTGTAACAGGCTATCAAGCCATGGCTTGGAAGCCTGGTGTATACATCTAAAACCCCGGGTTAGCCTGCCTTTTTTTAAGTAAGTCACTCCGTCCAGGTAAACCTGGTATGACCCGCCGAACTTCGACAAGTCAATCTCATAAGATCCTGAACTTGTCAAAGCTAAAACGACGATTGGTTAAAGATTGAGGACCATCTTAAAAGGCTTTGTGAAATGGTCTAACTCAGTGGACTGGCAGCCCATGAAAAGCCTCGAATTTGGGGCCTGGCAGCCCGTGAAAAGCCTCGACTACAAGTTTTTCATATGCTTTTATTTACCAAGTTTTTTCTCTTTTGATGACATTTATAATGTTTTGATAAACCGACGTTCATTAACCCGGCTTGACTTTCAACTACAAGTTGTCAATACATGATCAATTATAATCCAGCGCTTATTAACCCGGTCTGGTTTTGACTATAAGTCACCAGTGTTATATATGAACAATCCGGTGTTTATCACAACCCAGTACGGTTTTATCATAAACCGGCACAATATGGAAGGAGTTATTGATACGTCTCCAACGTATCTATAATTTTTGATTGTTCCATGCTATATTATATTCTGTTTTGGACATTATTGGGCTTTATTATACACTTTTATATTATTTTTTGGACTAACCTATTAACCGGAGGCCCAGCCCAGAATTGCTGTTTTTTGCCTATTTCAGAGTTTCGTAGAAAAAGAATATCAAACGGAGTCCAAACGGAATGAAACCTTCGGGAACGTGATTTTTGGAACGAACGTGATCCAGAGGACTTGGACCCTACGTCAAGAAAGCAACCAGGAAGGCACGAGGTAGGGGGCGCGCCTACCCCCCCGGGCGCGCCCTCCACCCTCGTGGGGCCCACGTTGCTCCACCGACGTACTTCTTCCACCTATATATACCTACGTACCCCCAAACTACCAGATACGGAACCAAAAACCTAATTCCACCACCGCAACCTTCTGTACCCATGAGATCCAATCTTGGGGCCTTTTCCGGAGCTCCGCCGGAGGGGGCATCGATCACGGAGGGCTTCTACATCAACACCATAGCCTCTCCGATGATGTGTGAGTAGTTTACCTCAGACTTTCGGGTCCATAGTTATTAGCTAGATGGCTTCTTCTCTCTTTTTGGATCTCAATACAATGTTCCCCCCCTCTCTTGTGGAGATCTATTCCATGTAATCTTCTTTTGCGGTGTGTTTGTTGAGACCGATGAATTGTGGGTTTATGATCAAGTTTATCTATGAACAATATTTGAATCTTCTCTGAATTCTTTCATGTATGATTGGTTATCTTTGCAAGTCTCTTCGAATTATCAGTTTGGTTTGACCTACTAAATTGATCTTTCTTGCAATGGGAGAAGTGCTTGGCTTTGGGTTCAATCTTGCGGTGTCCTTTCCCAGTGACAGCAGGGGCAGCAAGGCACGTATTGTATTGTTGCCATCGAGGATAACAAGATGGGGTTTATATCATATTGCATGAGTTTATCTCTCTACATCATGTCATCTTACTTAAAGCGTTACTCTGTTCTTTTGAACTTAATACTCTAGATGCATGCTGGATAGCGGTCGATGTGTGGAGTAATAGTAGTAGATGCAGGCAGGAGTCGGTCTACTTGTCGCGGATGTGATGCCTATATACATGATCATACCTAGATATTCTTATAACTATGCTCAATTCTGTCAATTGCTCAACAGTAATTTGTTTACCCACCGTAATACTTATACTCTCGAGAGAAGCCACTAGTGAAACCTATGGCCCCCGGGTCTATTTTCCATTCCAACACTTAGCTATTTTCATTGCCTTTTATTTTACTTTGCATCTTTATTATAAAAATACCAAAATATTATCTTATCATATCTATCAGATCTCACTTTCGTAAGTGACCGTGAAGGGATTGACAACCCCTTTATTGCGTTGGTTGCAAGGATTTTATTTGTTTGTGGAGGTGCGAGGGACTCGTGCGTGGCCTCCTACTGGATTGATACCTTGGTTCTCAAAAACTGAGGGAAATACTTACGCTGCTTTACTGCATCATCCTTTCCTCTTCAAGGGAAAACCAACACGGTGCTCAAGAGGTAGCAAGAAGGATTTCTGGCGCCGTTGCCGGGGAGTCTACACGAAAGTCAACATACCAAGTACCCATCACAAACCCTTATCGCCCGCATTACATTATTTGCCATTTGCCTCTCGTTTTCCTCTCCCCCACTTCACCCTTGCCGTTTTATTCGCCCTCTCTTTTTTGTTCGCCTCTTTTTCGTGTGCTTCTTATTTGGTCGTGTGTTGGATCGCTTGCTTGTCACGATGACTCTACTAGATTTGGTGATCTTCACCTTAAAAGGTTAGAAGAGATCGAAAGCAACGTCAGGAGTTTTATGGTCTTACAATTTGAGCATAATAATTTCTTTAGAAATGAGCTTAAGGAACAAAAAAGCTTTATGGGTTATATGAATAAAGAGCTTGATGATATGTCTAAAGAATTTGATGGTTTGAAATCTCAGATTGCTCATCTTGAGAAGTTAATAGCTGAAGTTTCGGATAAGCAGGCCACCTTAGTTAATAAGATGGCCGCTAAGCCGGATTTTTTTGGGAAAATAAAGATGAAGATTTAAAAGTTATTGATGTGTCCCCTATTAAATCTTTGTTTTGCAATATGAATCTTGATAATGATGGGACTGAATATGATCCACCTTTACCTAGAAGGCGATCCAAAGATTCGGAGTTTTTTGATCTTGATGCAAAAATTGGTAAAAGCGGGATTGAAGAGATCAAAACTCTATATATTAATGAACCCACTATTTCGGATTTCAAGGATTTTAATTATGATAATTTCTCTTCGATAGATTGTATTTCCTTGTTGCAATCCGTGCTAAATTCTCCACATGCTTATAGTCAAAATAAAGCCTTTACCAAACATATCGTTGATGCTTTGATGCAATCTTATCAAGAAGAACTTGAGTTGGAAGTTTCTATCCCTAGAAAACTTTATGATGAGTGGGAACCTACTATTAAAATTAAAATTAAAGATCATGAATGCTATGCTTTGTGTGATTTGGGTGTTAGTGTTTCCACGATACCAAAGACTTTGTGTGATTTGCTAGGTTTCCGTGATTTTGACGATTGCTCTTTAAACTTGCACCTTGCGGATTCCACCATTAAGAAACCTATGGGAAGAATTAATGAAGTTCTTATTGTTGCAAATAGGAATTATGTGCCCGTAGATTTTATTGTTCTTGATATAGATTGCAATCCTTCATGTCCTATTATTCTTGGTAGACTTTTCCTTAGAACGATTGGTGCAATTATTGATATGAAGGAAGGGAATATTAGATTCCAATTTCCATTAAGGAAAGGCATGGAACACTTCCCGAGAAATAAAATAAAATTACCTTATGAATCTATTATGAGGGCCACTTATGGATTGCCCACCAAAGATGGCAATACCTAGATCTATCCTTGCTATTATGCCTAGCTAGGGGCGTTAAACGATAGCGCTTGTTGGGAGGCAACCCAATTTTATTTTTTAGTTTTTTGCTTCTGTTTAGAAATAAATGTTTGATCTAGCCTCTGGTTAGATTTGTTTTTATGTTTTAATTAGTGTTTGTGCCAAGTTTAACCTATAGGATCTTCTTGGATGATAGTTATTTGATCTTGCTGAAAATTCCAGAAACTTTCTGTTCACGAAAACAATTGTTAAAAATCACCAGAATGTGATAAAATATTGATTCCAATTGCTGCTGATCAATAAACAAATTTTCTAGGTCGTCCTATATTTTCTGAATGTTTTGAGTTCCAGAAGTTTGCGTTAGTTACAAATTACTACAGACTGTTCTGTTTTTGACAGATTCTGTTTTTCGTGTGTTGTTTGCTTATTTTGATGAATCTATGGCTAGTAAAATAGTTTATAAACCACAGAGAAGTTGGAATACAGTAGTTTTAACACCAATATAAATAAAGAATGAGTTCATTACAGTACCTTGAAGTGGTGTTTTGTTTTCTTTCGCTAACGGAGCTCATGAGATTTTCTGCTGAGTTTTGTGTTGTGAAGTTTTGAAGTTTTGGGTTAAAGATTTGATGGATTATGGAACAAGGAGTGGCAAGAGCCTAAGCTTGGGGATGCCCATGGAACCCCAAGATAATCTAAGGACACCTAAAAGCCAAAGCTTGGGGATGCCCCGGAAGGCATCCCCTCTTTCGTCTACTTCCATCGGTAACTTTACTTGGAGCTATATTTTTATTCACCACATGATATGTGTTTTGCTTGGAGCGTCTTGTGTTATTTGAGTATTTATTTGTTAGTTTGCCACAATCATTGATACGTCTCCAACGTATGTATAATTTTTGATTGCTCCATGCTATATTATCTTCTGTTTTGGACATTATTGGGCTTTATTATTCACCTTTATATTATTTTTGGGACTAACCTATTAACCGGAGGCCCAGCCCAGAATTGATGTTTTTTGCCTATTTCAGAGTTTCGCAGAAAAAGAATATCAAACGGAGTCCAAACGGAATGAAACCTTCGGGAACGTGATTTTTGGAACGAACATGATCCAGGGGACTTGGACCCTACGTCAAGCAACCAACAGGGAAGCCACGAGGTAGGGGGCGCGCCTACCCCCCAGGGCGCGCCCTCCACCCTCGTGGGCCCCCTGGTGCTCCACCGACGTACTTCTTCCTCCTATATATATCTACGTACCCCCAAATGATCAGATACAGAGCCAAAAACCTAATTCCACCGCCGCAACCTTCTGTACCCACCAGATCCCATCTTGGGGCCTTTTTCGGAGCTCCGCCGGAGGGGGCATCCATCACGGAAGGCTTCTACATCAACACCATAGCCCCTCCGATGAAGTGTGAGTAGTTTACCTCAGACCTTCGGGTCCATAGTTATTAGCTAGATGGCTTCTTCTCTCTTTTTGGATCTCAATACAATGTTCTCCGACTCCCTCATGGAGATCTATTCGATGTAATCTCCTTTTGCGGTGTGTTTGTTGAGACCGATGAATTGTGGGTTTGTGATCAAGTTTATCTATGAACAATATTTGAATCTTCTGAATTCTTTTATGTATGATTGGTTATCTTTGCAAGTCTCTTCGAATTATCAGTTTGGTTTGGCCTACTAGATTGATCTTTCTTGCAATGGGAGAGGTGCTTAGCTTTGGGTTCAATCTTGCGGTGTCCTTTCCCAGTGACAGTAGGGGCAGCAAGGCACGTATAGTATTGTTGCCATCGAGGATAACAAGATGGGTTTTTTACCATATTGCATGAATTTATCCCTCTACATCATGTCATCTTGCTTAAGGCGTTACTCTGTTCTTATGAACTTAATACTCTAGATGCATGCTGGATAGCGGTCGATGTGTGGAGTAATAGTAGTAGATGCAGGCAGGAGTCGGTCTACTTGTCTTGGACGTGATGCCTATATACATGATCATACCTAGATATTCTCATAACTATGCTCAATTCTGTCAATTGCTCAACAGTAATTTGTTCACCTACCGTAAAATACTTATGCTCATGAGAGAAGCCACTAGTGAAACCTATGGCCCCCGGGTCTATCTTCATCATATTAATCTTCCAACACTTAGTTATTTCCTTTGCTTTTTACTTTGCTTTTATTTTGCTTTGCATCTTTATCATAAAAATACCAAAAATATTATCTTATCATATCTATCAGATCTCACTCTTGTAAGTGACCGTGTAGGGATTGACAACCCCTTATCGCGTTGGTTGCAAGGATTTAGTTTTTTTGTGTAGGTTCGAGGGACTCGCGCATAGCCTCCTACTGGATTGATACCTTGGTTCTCAAAAACTGAGGGAAATACTTACGCTACTTTGCTGCATCACCCTTTCCTCTTCAAGGGAAAACCAACGCAGTGCTCAAGAGGTAGCAAGAAGGATTTATGCGCCGTTGCCGGGGAGGTCTACGCAAAAGTCAACATACCAAGTACCCATCGCAAACCCTTATCTCCCGCATTACATTATTTGCCATTCGCCTCTCGTTTTCCTCTCCCCACTGCACCCTTGCCGTTTTATTCGCCCTCTCTCTTTTTCGTTCGCCTCTTTTTTGCTTGCTTCTTGTTTGCTCGTGTGTTGGATTGTTTGCTTGTCACGATGGCTCAAGATAATACCAAATTATGTGACTTTACCAATACCAACAATAATGATTTCCTTAGCACTCCGATTGCTCCTCTTACCGATACTGAATCTTGTGAAATCAATGCTGCTTTGTTGAATCTGGTTAAGAAAGATCAATTCGCCGGCCTTCCTAGTGAAGATGCGCTACTCATCTAAATAGCTTCATTGATTTGTGTGATATGCAAAAGAAGAAAGATGTTGACAATGATATTGTTAAATTGAAGCTATTTCCTTTTTCGCTTAGAGATCGTGCTAAAGTTTGGTTTTCGTGCCTAAAAATAGTATTGATTCTTGGAATAAGTGCAAAGATGCTTTTATATCTAAGTATTTTTCCTCCTGCTAAGATCATCTCTCTTAGAAACGATATTATGAATTTTAAGCAAGTTGATCATGAACATGTTGCACAAGCTTGGGAGAGGATGAAATTAATGATACGTAATTGCCCTACACATGGTTTGAATTTGTTGATGATTATACAAAAATTTTATGCCGGATTGAATTTTGCTTCTAGAAATCTTTTAGATTCGGCCGCGGGAGGCACTTTTATGGAAATCACTTTAGGAGATGCTACTAAACTCCTAGATAATATTATGGTTAATTATTCTCAATGGCACACTTAAAGATCTACTAATAAAAAAGTGCATGCGATAGAAGAAATTAATGTTTTGAGTGGAAAGATGGATGAACTTATGAAATTATTTGCTACTAAGAGTGTTTCTTCTGATCCTAATGATATGCCTTTGTCTACTTTGATTGAGAATAATAATGAATCTATGGATGTGAATTTTGTTGGTAGGAATAATTTTGGTAACAACGCGTATAGAGGGAATTTTAATCCTAGGCCTTATCCTTGCAATTCCTCTAATAATTATGGTAATTCCTACAACAATCCTTATGGAAACTTTAATAAGATTCCCTCTGAATTTGAGACTACTGTTAAGGAATTTATGAATTCGCAGAAGAATTTCAATGCCTTGCTTGAAGAAAAATTGCTTAAAGTTGATGAATTGGCTAGGAACGTTGATAGAATTTCTCTTGATGTTGATTCTCTGAAACTTAGATCTATTCCACCTAAGCATGATATCAATGAGTCTCTCAAAGCCATGACAATTTCCATTGATGAGTGCAAAGAAAGAACTGCTAGGATGCGTGCTAAGAAATATTGCTTTATGAAAGCGTGTTCTTCAAATTTCTATGAAAATAAAGATGAAGATCTAAAAGTTATTGATGTGTCCCCTATTAAATCTTTGTTTTGCAATATGAATCTTGATAATGATGGGACTGAATATGATCCACCTTTACCTAGAAGGCGTTCCAAAAATTCGGAGTTTTTAGATCTTGATGCTAAAATTGATAAAAGTGGGATTGAAGAGATCAAAACATTAGATAAACCCACTATTTTGGATTTCAAGGAATTTATTATGATAATTTCTCTTTGATAGATTGTATTTCCTTGTTGCAATCCGTGCTAAATTCTCCTCATGCTTATAGTCAAAATAAAGCATTTACCAAACATATCGTTGATGCTTTGATGCAATCTTATGAAGAAAAACTTGAGTTGGAAGTTTCTATCCCTAGAAAACGTTATGATGAGTGGGAACCTACTATTAAAATTAAGATTAAAGATCATGAATGCTATGCTTTGTGTGATTTGGGCGCTAGTGTTTCCACGATTCCAAAAACTTTGTGCGATTTGCTAGGTTTCCATGATTTTCATGATTGCTCTTTAAACTTGCACCTTGCGGATTCCACTATTAAGAAACCTATGGGAAGAATTAATGATGTTCTTATTGTTGCAAATAGGAACTATGTGCCCGTAGATTTTATTGTTCTTGATATAGATTGCAATCCTTCATGTCCTATTATTCTTGGTAGACCTTTCCTTAGAACGATTGGTGCAATTATTGATGTGAAGGAAGGGAATATTAGATTCCAATTTCCATTAGAGAAAGGCATGGAACACTTCCCTAGGAAGAAAATAAAATTACCATATGAATCTATTATGAGAGCCACTTATGGTTTGCCTACCAAAGATGGCAATACCTAGATCTATCCTTGCTATTATGCCTAGCAAGGGGCATTAAACGATAGCGCTTGTTGGGAGGCAACCCAATTTTTTTTTTAGTTTTTTTTTTGCTTTTTGCTTCTGTTTAGTAATAATTTTTTTTGTTCTAGCCTCTGGTTAGATGTGTTTTTATGTTTTAATTAGTGTTTGTGCCAAGTTAAACCTATAGGATCTTCTTGGACGATAGTTATTTGATCTTGTTGTAATTTCCAGAAACTTTCTGTTCACGAAAACAATTGTTAAAAATCACCAGAACGTGATAAAATACTGATCCCAATTTCTGCTCATCAATAAACAAATTTCCCAGGTCTTCCTATTTTGGCTGATATTTTGGAGTTCCAGAAGCTTGCGTTAGTTACAGATTACTACAGACTGTTCTGTTTTTGACAGATTCTGTTTTTCGTGTGTTGTTTGCTTATTTTGATGAATCTATGGCTAGTAAAAGAGTTTATAAACCATAGAGGAGTTGGAATACAGTAGGTTTAACACCAATTTAAATAAAGAATGAGTTCATTACAGTACCTTGAAGTGGTCTTAGGTTTTCTTTCGCTAACGGAGCTCACGAGATTTTCTGCTGAGTTTTGTGTTGTGAAGTTTTCAAGTTTTGGGTGAAAGATTTGATGGATTATGGAACAAGGAGTGGAAAGAGCCTAAGCTTGGGGATGCCCATGGCACCCCCAAGATAATTTAAGGACACCAAAAATCCAAAGCTTGGGGATGCCCCGGAAGGCATCCCCTCTTTCGTCTACTTCCATCGGTAACTTTACTTGGAGCTATATTTTTATTCACCACATGATATGTGTTTTGCTTGGAGCGTCTTGTATGATTTGAGTCTTTGCTTTTTAGTTTTCCACAATCATCCTTGCTGTACACACCTTTTAAGCGAGTCACACATGATTCGGAAATTATTAGAATACTCTATGTGCTTCACTTATATCTTTTGAGTTATATAGTTTTGCTCTAGTACTTCACTTATATCTTTTTAGAGCACGTGGTGGATTTGTTTTATAGAAACTATTGATCTCTCATGCTTCAATTAGATTATTTTGAGAGTCTTAAATAGCATGGTAATTTGCTCTAAAAAATCCTAATATGCTAGGTATTCAAGATAGTAAAAACTTTCTTATGAGTGTATTGAATACTAAGAGAAGTTTGATGCTTGATGATTGTTTTGAGATATGGAGGTAGTGATATTAAAGTTGTGCTAGTTGAGTAGTTGTGAATTTGAGAAATACTTGTGTTGAAGTTTGCAAGTCCCATAGCATGCACGTATGGTAAACGTTATGTAACAAATTTGAAACATGAGGTGTTCTTTGATTGTCCTCCTTATGAGTGGCGGTCGGGGACGAGCGATGGTCTTTTCCTACCAATCTATCCCCTAGGAGCATGCGCGTAGTGCTTCGTTTTTGATGACTTGTAGATTTTTGCAATAAGTATGTGAGTTCTTTATGACTAATGTTGATTCCATGGATTATACGCACTCTCACCCTTCCATCATTGCTAGCCTCTTCGGTACCGTGCATTGCCCTTTCTCAAATTGAGAGTTGGTGCAAACTTCGCCGGTGCATCCAGACCCCGTGATATGATACGCTCATTCACACATAAACCTCCTTATATCTTCCTCAAAACAGCCACCATACCTACCTATTATGGCATTTCCATAGCCATTCCGAGATATATTGCCATGCAACTTTCCACCATTCCGTTTATCATGACACATTCATCATTGTCATATTGCTTTGCATGATCATGTAGTTGACATAGTATTTGTGGCAAAGTCACCATTCATAATTCTTTCATACATGTCACTCTTGGTTCATTGCATATCCCGGTACACCGCCGGAGGCATTCATATAGAGTCATACTTTGTTCTAGTATCGAGTTGTAATCATTTGAGTTGTAAATAAATAGAAGTGTGATGATCATCATTTTGTTAGAGCATTGTCCAGAGGAATAAAAAAAGAGAAAGGCCATAAAAAAAGAGAAGGCCCAAAAAAAATGAGAGAAAAAGAGAGAAGGGACAATGTTACTATCCTTTTACTACACTTGTGCTTCAAAGTAGCACCATAATCTTCATGATAGAGAGTCTTTTGTTTTGTCACTTGCATATACTAGTGGGAATTTTTCATTATAGAACTTGGCTTGTATATTCCAACAATGGGCCTCCTCAAGTGCCCTAGGTCTTCGTGAGCAAGCAAGTTGGATGCACACCCACTTAGTTTCTTTTGTTGAGCTTTCATATATTTATAGCTCTAGTGCATCCGTTGCATGGCAATCCCTACTCCTTGCATTAACATCAATCGATGGGCATCTCCATAGCTCACTGATTTGCCTCGTTGATGTGAGACTTTCTCCTTTTTTTGTCTTCTCCACATAACCCCCATCACCATATTCTATTCCACCCATAGTGCTATGTCCATGGCTCGCGCTCATGTATTGCATGAAGGTTTATAAAGTTTGAGATTACTAAAGTATGAAACAATTGCTTGGCTTGTCATCGGGGTTGTGCATGATAAGAGCATTCTTGTGTGACGAAAATGGAGCATGACTAAACTATATGATTTTGTAGGGAAGAACTTTCTTTGGCCATGGTATTTTGAGAGGACATAATTGCTTAGTTAGTATGCTTGAAGTATTATTATTTTTCTGTCAATATGAACTTTTATCTTGAATCTTTCGGATCTGAATAGTCATACCACAATTAACAAGAATTACATTGAAATAATGCCAAGTAGCACTCCGCATCAAAAATTCTGTTTTTATCATTTACCTACTCGAGGCGAGCAGGAATTAAGCTTGGGGATGCTTCATACGTCTCCAACGTATCTATAATTTTTGATTGCTCCATGCTATATTATCTTCTGTTTTGGACATTATTGGGCTTTATTATTCACTTTTATATTAATTTCTGGACTAACCTATTAACCGGAGGCCCAGCCCAGAATTGTTGTTTTTTGCCTATTTCAGAGTTTCGCAGAAAAAGAATATCAAACGGAGTCCAAACGGAATGAAACCTTCGGGATCGTGATTTTCGGAACGAACATGATCCAGGGGCCTTGGACCCTACGTCAAGCAACCAACAGGGAAGCCACGAGGTAGGGGGGCGCGCCTACCCCCTGGGCGCGCCCTCCACCCTCGTGGGCCCCCTGTTGCTCCACCGACGTACTTCTTCCTCCTATATATACATACGTACCCCCAAACGATCAGATACGGAGCCAAAAACCTAATTCCACCGCCGCAACCTTCTGTACCCACGAGATCCCATCTTGGGGCCTGTTCCGGAGCTCCGCCGGAGGGGGCATCCATCACGGAGGGCTTCTACATCAACACCATAGCCCCTCCGATGAAGTGTGAGTAGTTTACCTCAGACCTTCGGGTCCATAGTTATTAGCTAGATGGCTTCTTCTCTCTTTTTGGATCTCAATACAATGTTCTCCCCCTCTCTCATGGAGATCTATTCGATATAATCTTCTTTTGCGGTGTGTTTGTTGAGACCGATGAATTGTGGGTTTATGATCAAGTTTATCTATGAACAATATTTGAATCTTCTGAATTCTTTTATGTATGATTGGTTATCTTTGCAAGTCTCTTCGGATTATCAGTTTGGTTTGGCCTACTAGATTGATCTTTCTTGCAATGGGAGAGCTGCTTAGCTTTGGGTTCAATCTTGCAGTGTCCTTTTCCAGTGACAGTAGGGGCAGCAAGGCACGTACAGTATTGTTGCCATCGAGGATAACAAGATGGGGTTTTTATCATATTGCATGAATTTATCCCTCTACATCATGTCATCTTGCTTAAGGCGTTACTCTGTTCTTATGAAATTAATACTCTAGATGCATGCTGGATAGCGGTCGATGTGTGGAGTAATAGTAGTAGATGCAGGCAGGAGTCGGTCTATTTGTCTTGGACGTGATGCCTATATACATGATCATACCTAGATATCCTCATAACTATGCTCAATTCTGTCAATTGCTCAACAGTAATTTGTTCACCCACCGTAAAATACTTATGCTTATGAGAGAAGCCACTAGTGAAACCTATGGCCCCCGGGTCTATCTTCATCATATTAATCTTCCAACACTTAGTTATTTCCTTTGCTTTTATTTTGCTTTGCATATTTATCATAAAAATACCAAAAATATTATCTTATCATATCTATCAGATCTCACTCTCATAAGTGACCGTGTAGGGATTGACAACCCATATCGGGTTGGTTGCGAGGATTTATTTGTTTTGTGTAGGTGCGAGGGACTCGTGCATAGCCTCCTACTGGATTGATACCTTGGTTCTCAAAAACTGAGGCAAATACTTATGCTACTTTGCTGCATCACCCTTTCCTCTTCAAGGGAAAACCAACGCAGTGCTCAAAAGGTAGCAATCATCCTTGTTGTACACACCTTTTGAGAGAGACACACATGATTCGGAAATTGTTAGAATACTCTATGTGCTCCACTTATATCTTTTGAGTTATATAGTTTTTGCTCTAGTGCTTCACTTATATCTTTTAGAGCACGGCGGTGGATTTGTTTTATAGAAACTATTGATCTCTCATGCTTCACTTATATTATTTTGAGAGTCTTAAAATAGCACGGCAATATGCTTTAATTATAATATCATGAGAAATTTGATGCTAGATAATTGTTTTGAGATATAACGGTGGTAATATCATAGTTGTGCTAGTTGAGTAATTGTGGAATTGAAAAATACTTGTGTTGGAGTTTGTGATTCCCGTAGCATGCACGTATGGTGAACCGTTATGTAACGAAGTCGGAGCATGAGGTATTTATTGATTGTCATCCTTTGTGTGGCGGTTGGGATCGCGCGATGGTTAACTCCTACCAACCCTTCCCCTAGGAGCATGCGTAGTAGTACTTTGCTTCGAGGGCTAATAAATTTTTGCAATAAGTATATGAGTTCTTTATGACTAATGTGAGTCCATGGATTATACGCACACTTACCTTTCTGCAATTTTTTAGCCTCTTCGGTACCATGCATTGCCCTTTCTCACCTTGAGAGTTGGTGCAAACTTCGCCGGTGCATCCAAACCCCGTGATATGATACGCTCTATCACACATAAACCTCCTTATATCTTCCCAAAAAGCCACCATACCTACCTATTATGGCATTTCCATAGCCATTCCGAGATATATTGCCATGCAACTTTCCATCGTTTCGTTTATCATGACACGCTCCATCATTGTCATATTGCCTTGCATGATCATGTAGTTGACATTGTATTTGTGGCAAAGCCACCATTCATAATTATTTCATACATGTTGCTCTTGATTCATTGCATATCCCGGTACACCGCCGGAGGCATCCACATAAAGTCATATTTTGTTCTAAGTATTGAGTTGTAATTCATGAGTTGTAAGTATAAAAGTGTGATGATCATCATTATTAGAGCATTGTCCCAAGTGAGGAAAGGATGATGGAGACTATGATTCCCCCACAAGTCAGGATGAGACTCCGGACTAAAAAAAGAGGCCATAAAAAAAGAGAAAAGGCCCAAATAAAAAAAATGAGAGAAAAGGAGAGAAGGGACAATGTTACTATCCTTTTACCACACTTGTGCTTCAAAGTAGCACCATGATCTTCATGATAGAGAGTCTCTCGTTTTGTCCTTTCATATACTAGTGGGAAATTTCATTATAGAACTTGGCTTGTATATTCCAATGATGGGCTTCCTCAAATGCCCGAGATCTTCGTGAGCAAGCAAGTTGGATGCACACCCACTTAGTTTCTTTTGTTTGAGCTTTCATACACTTATAGCTCTAGTGCATCCGTTGCATGGCAATCCCTACTCCTTGCAGTTACATCAATTGATGGGCATCTCCATAGCCCGTTGATTAGCTTCGTTGATGTGAGACTTTCTCCTTTTTTGTCTTCCCACATAACCCCTACCATTATACCTATTTCCACCATAGTGCTATATCCATGGCTTGCGCTCATGTATTGCGTAAGAGTTGAAAAGGCTGAAGCGCGTTAAAAAGTATGAACCAATTGCTTGGCTAAAACCGGGGTTGTACATGATATGAATATTCTGTGTGGGGAAGATGGAGCATAGCCAGACTATATAATTTTGTAGGGATAACTTGCTTTGGCTATGTTATTTTGATAAGACATAATTGCTTGGTTAGCATGCTTGAAGTATTATTGTTTTTATGTCAACATTAAACTTTTATCTTGAATCATATTAAATCTGAACATTCGTGCCACAATAAGAAGAATTACATTGAAATTATGCTAATTAGCATTCCACATCAAAAATTCTGTTTTTATCATTTACCTACTCGAGGACGAGCAGGAATTAAGCTTGGGGATGCTTGATACGTCTCCAACGTATCTATAATTTTTGATTGTTCCATGTTATATTATATTTTGTTTTGGACATTATTGGGCTTTATTATACACTTTTATATTATTTTTGGGACTAACCTATTAACCGGAGGCCTAGCCCAGAATCGCTGTTTTTTGCCTATCTCAGAGTTTCGCAGAAAAAGAATATCAAACGGAGTCCAAACGGAATGAAACCTTCGGGAACGTGATTTTCGGAACGAACGTGATCTAGAGTACTTGGACCCTACGTCAAGAAAGCAACCGGGAAGGCACGAGGTAGGGGGCGCGCCCTCCACCTTCGTGGGGCCCACGTTGCTCCACCGACGTACTTCTTCCTCCTATATATACCTATGCACCCTCAAACTACCATATACGGAGCCAAAAACCTAATTCCACCGCCGCAACCTTCTGTACCCGTGAGATCCCATCTTGGGGCCTTTTTCAGAGCTCCGCCAGAGGGGGCATCGATCACGGAGGGCTTCTACATCAACACCATAGCCTCTCCGATGATGTGTGAGTAGTTTACCTCAGACCTTCGGGTCCATAGTTATTAGGTAGATGGCTTCTTCTCTCTTTTTGGATCTCAATACAATGCTCTCCCCCTCTCTTGTGGAGATCTATTCGATGTAATCTTCTTTTGCGGTGTGTTTGTTGAGACCGATTAATTGTGGGTTTATGATCAAGTTTATCTATGAACAATATTTGAATCTTCTCTAAATTATTTTATGTATGATTGGTTATCTTTGCAAGTCTCTTCGAATTATCAGTTTGGTTTGGCATACTAGATTGATCTTTCTTGTAATGGGAGAAGTGCTTAGCTTTGGGTTCAATCTTGCGGTGTCCTTTCCTAGTGACAGTAGGGGCAGCAAGGCAGGTATTGTATTGTTGCCATCGAGGATAACAAGATTGGGTTTATATCATATTGCATGAGTTTATCCCTCTACATCATGTCATATTACTTAAAGTGTTACTCTGTTCTTTTGAACTAAATACTCTAGATGCATGCTGGATAGCGATCAATGTGTGGAGTAATAGTAGTAGATGCAAGCAGGAGTCGGTCTACTTGTCGCGGACGTGATGCCTATATACATGATCATACTGATGTCTACTACACAACCTTCTTCTTGTAGACGTTGTTGGGCCTCCAAGTGCAGAGGTTTGTAGGACAGTAGCAAGTTTCCCTCAAGTGGATGACCTAAGGTTTATCAATCCGTGGGAGGCGTAGGATGAAGATGGTCTCTCTCAAGCAACCCTGCAACCAAATAACAAAGAGTCTCTTGTGTCCCCAGCACACCCAATACAATGGTAAATTGTATAGGTGCACTAGTTCGGCGAAGAAATGGTGATACAAGTGCAATATGGATGGTAGATATAGGTTTTTGTAATCTGAAAATATAAAAACAGCAAGGTAACAAGTGGTAAAAGTGAGCGTAAATGGTATTGCAATGCTAGGAAACAAGGCCTAGGGTTCATACTTTCACTAGTGCAAGTTCTCTCAACAATAATAACATAATTGGATCATATAACTATCCCTCAACATGCAACAAAGAGTCACTCCAAAGTCACTAATAGCGGAGAACAAACGAAGAGATTATGGTAGGGTATGAAACCACCTCAAAGTTATTCTTTCCCATCAATCCATTGGGCTATCCTATAAGTGTCACAAATAGCCCTAGAGTTCATACTAGAATAACACCTTAAGATACAAATCAACCAAAACCCTAATGTCACCTAGATACTCCAATGTCACCTCAAGTATCCGTGGGTATGATTATACGATATGCATCACACAATCTCAGATTCATCTATTCAACCAACACATAGAACCTCAAAGAGTGCCCCAAAGTTTCTACCAGAGAATCACGACGAAAACCTGTGCCAACCCCTATGCATAGGTTCATGGGCGGAACCCGCAAGTTGATCACCAAAACATACATCAAGTGAATCACGTGATATCCCATTGTCACCACAGATACGCACGGCAAGACATACATCAAGTGTTCTCAAATCATTAAAGGACTCAATCCGATAAGATATCTTCAAAGGGAAACTCAATCCATTACAAGAGAGTAGAGGGGGAAGAGCATCATAAGATCCAACTAAAATAGCAAAGCTCGCGATACATCAAGATCGTGCCAAATCAAGAACACGAGAGAGAGAGAGATCAAACACATAGCTACTAGTACATACCCTCAGCCCCGAGGGTGAACTACTCCCTCCTCATCATGGAGAGCGCCGGGATGATGAAGATGGCCACCGGTGAGGGTTCCCCCCTCTGGTAGGGTGCCGGAACAGGGTCCCGATTGGTTTTTGGTGGCTACAGAGGCTTGCGGCGGCGGAACTCCTGATCTATTCTGTTCCCCGATCGTTTTAGGGTATATGGATATATATAGGCGGAAGAAATACGTCAGGGGAGCCACGAGGGTGGAGGGCGTGCCCAGGGGGTGGGCGTGCCTCCCTGCCTCGTGCCTCCCTCGTTACTTTCTTGACGTGGACTCCAAGTCTCCCGGGTTGCTTTCTTTCCAAAAATAACTTCTCCAGAAGGTTTCATTCCGTTTCGACTCCATTTGATATTCCTTTTCTTCGAAACACTGAAACAAGGGGAAAACAGGAACTGGCACTGGGCTCTAGGTCAATAGGTTAGTCCCAAAAATCATATAAAAGTGTATAATAAAGCCCATAAACATCCAAAACAGATAATATAATAGCATGGAACAATCAAAAATTATAGATACGTTGGAGACGTATCAGCATCCCCAAGCTTAATTCCTGCTCGTCCTCGAGTAGGTAAATGATAAAAACAGAATTTTTGATGTGGAATGCTACTTAGCATATTTATCAATGTAATTTTATTTATTGTGGCATGAATATTCAGATCCATAAGATTCAAGACAAATGTTTAATATTGACATGAAAACAATAATACTTCAAGCATACTAACAAGGCAATCATGTCTTCTCAAAATAACATGGCCAAAGCAAGCTATCCCTACAAAATCATATAGTCTGGTTATGCTCTATCTTCATCACACAAAATATTTAAATCATGCACAACCCCGATGACAAGCCAAGCAATTGTTTCATACTTTTGGTGTTCTCAAACATTTACAATCTTCACGCAATACATGAGCGTGAGACATGGACATAGCACTATATGTGGAATAGAATGGTGGTTGTGGAGAAGACAAAAAGGGAGAAGATAGTCTCACATCAACTAGGTGTATCAACGGGCTATGGAGATGCCCATCAATAGATATCAATGTGAGTGAGTAGGGATTGCCATGCAACGGATGCACTAGAGCTATAAGTGTATGAAAGCTCAACAAAAGAAACTGAGTGGGTGTGCATCCAACTCACTTGCTCATGAAGACCTAGGGCATTTTGAGGAAGCCCATCATTGGACTATACAAGCCAAGTTCTATAATGTAAAATTCCCACTAGTATATGAAAATGACAACATAGGAGACTCTCTATCATTAAGATCATGGTGCTACTTTGAAGCACAAGTGTGGTAAAAGGATAGTAGCATTGCCCCTTCTCTCTTTTTCTCTCATTTTTTTTATTTTTTTTATTTTTTTTTTATTTGGGCCTTTTCTCTTTTTTTATGGCCTCTTTTTTTTTTAATTTTTCGTCCGGAGTCTCATCCCGACTTGTGGGGGAATCATAGTCTCCATCATCCTTTCCTCACTGGGACAATGCTCTAATAATGATGATCATCACACTTTTATTTACTTACAACTCATGAATTACAACTCGATACTTAGAACAAAATATGACTCTATATGAATGCCTCCGGTGGTGTACCGGGATGTGCAATGACTCATGAGTGACATGTATGAATGAATTATGAGTGGTGGCTTTGCCACAAATACAATGTCAACTACATGATCATGCAAAGCAATATGACAATGATGGAGCGTGTCATAATAAACGGAACGGTGGAAAGTTGCATAGCAATATATCTCGGAATGGCTATGGAAATGCCATAATAGGTAGGTAATGGTGGCTGTTTTGAGGAAGGTATATGGTGGGTGTATGATACCGGCGAAAGGTGCGCGGTATTAGAGAGGCTAGCAATGGTGGAAGGGTGAGAGTGCGTATAATCCATGGACTCAACCTTAGTCATAAAAAACTCACATACTTATTGCAAAAATCTATTAGTTATCGAAACGAAGTACTACGCCCATGCTCCTAGGGGGATAGATTGGTAGGAAAAGACCATCGCTCGTCCCCGACCGCCACTCATAAGGAAGACAATCAATAAATAAATCATGCTCCGACTTCATCACATAACGGTTCACCATACGTGCATGCTACGGGAATCACAAACTTTAAGACAAGTATTTCTCAAATTCACAACTACTCCACTAGCATGAATCTAGTATTACCATCCTCATATCTCAAAACAATCATAAGGAATCAAACTTCTCATAGTATTCAATGCACTTTATATGAAAGTTTTTATTATATCCCTCTTGGATGCCATCATATTAGGACTAGTTTTATAACCCAAGCAAATTACCATGCTGTTCTAAAGACTCTCAAAATAATATAAGTGAAGCACGAGAGTTCATCTATTTTTGTTTCAAAATAAAACCACTGTCGTGCTCTAAAAGATATAAGTGAAGCACTAGAGCAATTGACAAAGTACTCCGAAAGATATAAGTGAAGATCAATGAGTAGTTTAATAATTATGCAACTATGTGAAGACTTTCTAACATTTAAGAATTCCAG
This sequence comes from Aegilops tauschii subsp. strangulata, assembly GCF_002575655.3. Taxonomy (NCBI): domain Eukaryota; kingdom Viridiplantae; phylum Streptophyta; class Magnoliopsida; order Poales; family Poaceae; genus Aegilops; species Aegilops tauschii. The sequence goes on along the minus strand of NC_053035.3, from coordinate 226,519,066 downwards.
ATATTAGTATTTTATTCAAACAGCAAGAAAAGCTAAAGAAAATAAAACGACGCTCCAAGCAAAACACATATCATGTGGTGAATAAAAATATAGCTCCAAGTAAAGTTACCGATGAACGAAGACGAAAGAGGGGATGCCATCCGGGGCATCCCCAAGCTTAGTCTTTTGGTTATCCTTTAATATTACCTTGGGGTGACTTGGGCATCCCCAAGCTTAGGCTCTTGCCACTCCTTATTCTATAGTCCATCGAATCTTTACCCAAAACATGAAAACTTCACAACACAAAACTTAACAGAAAACTCGTAAGCGCCGTTAGTATAAGAAAATAAATCACCACTTAGGTACTGTTGTGAACCCATTCTAAATTCATATTGGTGTAATATCTACTGTATTCCAACTTCTCTATGGTTCATACCCTCCGATATTACTCATAGATTCATCAAAATAAGCAAACAACACAAAGAAAACAGAATCTGTCCAAAACAGAACAGTCTGTAGTAATCTGTATAAAACGTATACTTCTGGAACTCCAAAAATTCTAAAATAAGTTGGTGGACCTGAGGAATTTGTCTAGTAATCATCTGCAAAAATAATCAACTAAATAGCACTCTCCAGTAAAAAGTTTTAGCTAATCTCGTGAGCGCTAAAGTTTCTGTTTTTTTACAGCAAGATCATAAAGACTTCACCCAAGTCTTCCCAAAGGTTCTACTTGGCACAAACACTAATTAAAATATAAAAACACATCTAAACAGAAGCTAGATGGATTATTTATTACTAAACAGAACCAAAAAGCAAGAAACTAAAATAAAGTTGGGTTGCCTCCCAACAAGCGCTAACGTTTAATGCCCCTAGCTAGGCATGATGATTTCAATGATGCTCACATAAAAGATAAGAATTAAAACATAAAGAGAGCATCATGAAGAATATGACTAGCATGTTTAAGTCTAACCCACTTCCTATGCATAGGGATTTTGTGAGCAAACAACTTATGGGAACAAGAATCAACTTGCATAGGAAGGTAAAACAAGCATACCTTCAAAACTTTAAGCACATAGAGAGGAAACTTGATATTATTGCGATTCCTACAAGCATATGTTCCTCACTCATAATAATTTTCAGTAGCATCATGAATGAATTCAACAATATAACCAGCACCTAAAGCATTCTTTTCATGATCTACTTGCATAGAATTTTTATTACTCTCCACATAAGCAAATTTATTCCCATCAATAGTAGTGGGAGCAAACTCAACAAAACAACTATCATGTGATTGAAGATTAAGATCAAGATGACAAGTTTCATGGTTATCATTATTCTTTATAGCATACGTGTCATCACAATAATCATCATAGATAGGAGGCATGCTTTCACCATAATAAATTTGCACATCAAAACTTGGGGGACAAAAAATATCATCTTCATCAAACATAGCTTCCCCAAGCTTGTGGCTTTGCATATCATTAGCATCATGGATATTCAAGGAGTTCATACTAACAACATTGCAATCATGCTCATCATTCAAAGATTTAGTGCCAAACATTTTAAAGCATTCTTCTAACACTTTGGCACAATTTTCCATTCCATCATACTCTCAAAAGATATTAAAAAGATGAAGCGTATGAAACAAACTCAATCCATTTTTTTGGTAGTTTTCTTTTATAAACTAAACTAGTGCTAAAACAAGAAACAAAAAGATTCGATTGCAAGATCTAAAGATATACCTTCAAGCACTCACCTCCCCGGCAACGGCGCCAGAAAAGAGCTTGATGTCTACTACACAACCTTCTTCTTGTAGACGTTGTTGGGCCTCCAAGTGCAGAGGTTTGTAGGACAGTAGCAAGTTTCCCTCAAGTGGATGACCTAAGGTTTATCAATCCGTGGGAGGCGTAGGATGAAGATGGTCTCTCTCAAGCAACCCTGCAACCAAATAACAAAGAGTCTCTTGTGTCCCCAACACACCCAATACGATGGTAAATTGTATAGGTGCACTAGTTCGGCGAAGAGATGGTGATACAAGTGCAATATGGATGGTAGATATAGGTTTTTGTAATCTGAAAATATAAAAACAGCAAGGTAACAAGTGGTAAAAGTGAGCGTAAATGGTATTGCAATGCTAGGAAACAAGGCCTAGGGTTCATACTTTCACTAGTGCAAGTTCTCTCAACAATAATAACATAATTGGATCATATAACTATCCCTCAACATGCAACAACGAGTCACTCCAAAGTCACTAATAGCGGAGAACAAACGAAGAGATTATGGTAGGGTACGAAACCACCTCAAAGTTATTCTTTCCCATCAATCCATTGGGCTATTCCTATAAGTGTCACAAACAGCCCTAGAGTTCGTACTAGAATAACACCTTAAGATACAAATCAACCAAAACCCTAATATCACCAAGATACTCCAATGTCACCTCAAGTATCCGTGGGTATGATTATACGATATGCATCACACAATCTCAGATTCATCTATTCAACCAACACATAGAACCTCAAAGAGTGCCCCAAAGTTTCTACCAGAGAATCACGACGAAAACGTGTGCCAACCCCTATGCATAGGTTCATGGGCAGAACCCGCAAGTTGATCACCAAAACATACATTAAGTGAATCACGTGATATCCCATTGTCACCACAGATACGCACGGCAAGACATACATCAAGTGTTCTCAAATCATTAAAAGACTCAATCTGATAAGATAACTTCAAAGGGGAAACTCAATCCATTACAAGAGAGTAGAGGGGGAGGAGCATCATAAGATCCAACTAAAATAGCAAAGCTCGCGATACATCAAGATCGTGCCAAATCAAGAACACGAGAGAGAGAGATCAAAGACATAGCTACTGGTACATACCCTCAACCCCGAGGGTGAACTACTCCCTCCTCGTCATGGAGAGCGCCGGGATGATGAAGATGGCCACCGGTGAGGGTTCCCCCCTCCGGCAGGGTGCCGGAACAGGGTCCCGATTGGTTTTTGGTGGCTACAGAGGCTTGCGGCGACGGAACTCCCGATCTATTCTGTTCCCCGATCGTTTTAGGGTATATGGATATATATAGGCGGAAGAAATACGTCAGGGGAGCCACGAGGGGCCCACGAGGGTGGAGGGCGCGCCTAGGGGGGTGGGCGCGCCCCCCTGCCTCGTGCCTCCCTTGTTTCTTTCTTGACGTGGACTCCAAGTCTCCCGGGTTGCTTTCTTTCCAAAAATAACTTCTCCAGAAGGTTTCATTCCGTTTGATATTCCTTTTCTTCGAAACACTGAAACAAGGGGAAAAAACAGGAACTGGCACTGGGCTCTGGGTCAATACGTTAGTCCCAAAAATCATATAAAAGTGTATAATAAAGCCCATAAACATCCAAAACAGATAATATAATAGCATGGAACAATCAAAAATTATAGATACGTTGGAGACGTATCACATACCTAGATATTCTCATAACTATGCTGAATTCTGTCAATTGCTCAACAGTAATTTGTTTACCCACCGTAATACTTATGCTCTCGAGAGAAGCCACTAGTGAAACCTATGGCCCCCGGGTCTATTTTCCATCATATTAATCTTCCAACACTTAGCTCTTTTCATTGCCTTTTATTTTACTTTGCATCTTTATTATAAAAATACCAAAAATATTATCTTATCATATCTATCAGATCTCACTTTCGTAAGTGACCGTGAAGGGATTGACAACCCCTTTATTGCGTTGGTTGCGAGGATTTTATTTGTTTGTGTAGGTGCGAGGGACTCGTGCGTGGCCTCCTACTGGATTGATACCTTGGTTCTCAAAAACTGAGGGAAATACTAACGCTGCTTTACTGCATCACCCTTTCCTCTTCAAGGAAAAACAAATGCAGTACTCAAGAGGTAGCAGTTATCAATACTCATTATTAGGGGTATCGCCCTTACTACAAAGGTTGGTCAACCCACACTGTGATTCAATGTCACAGGTATCATTAATTTTCATATTTGATTATATTTTTACAGCCTGGGTTATAAACCATGGCTATACATTTGGGTATCATGACCCGTCCGGCGGTAAACCGCAAGGACACTTTCAACTTCTTGTATGCAGGAACAGCTACGGATTATGACCATCATATATCTTAAGCACGGCGGATTAACAAGTGTCATGCAAAAATAAATATGCACGATGGCATAGCAGACCAAGTTTTTTAATGAGCCTATTACAAGGCGTTTCAGTGCCCAAAAGAATAATTGTTTTTCAAGTATTGCAGCACGCGGAAGGATAAATCGGCTTCCGAATCATGATTCGTCTCCAGGTTGACTTGACGGCTGCGGATCATCTTGCACCGGTTCATCATCCTCCTCTCTACCCAGTGGCTGGAAGTCAATGGTTGCCCAGTCGATCCCAGTTAGGGCTTGGAATACGGCTTCATCTCTTATAAGGGTGGACGGTTCAATGTCTAGGGCATAGGTGTGCTTACGGATTGGCGGGATAAGATTTTGAGCCTCAGGAGTTGGTGCAGCGACCCTTTTGTTGTTGACGTAATAACTCGCCTGATAATATGAAAGATCAGCTTCTTCAGTTAGTTGACAAGCCAGTGGACGTACTTCCCAGTTTATGGCTCGGAGGTCATCATTGCCAAACTCTGATCCGTCTTCTTTTAAGCTTGGATAGCCTTTGCCCACATCCACCGGATCAAGATCAGGCACCCATGCTTTTGCCCGGGTTAGTGCGGTCAGAGCACCAGCCCTTGCAGCAGATCTCTTTAGCTCTTCTACCCGGGCAGGCAGCATTGACAACCTTTCTAAGGTATCTTTGATTAAAGTTGGGGGCAGCTTGTTGTGAGAGGCGGTGCAGATGATCCATTGCGCGCCGGTATATAACTGCTCTATAAGAGTATAGGCAGCCTTCAGCTTCTTCTGTATGTCAGAACCCAGATGACTAATGCGAGCTCCTGCATCGTTGAAAACATCAGTAAACCGGCAATGTATGGGATGGTATGTTGGAAAGTTAAAGCCAGGATGTTTACCAAACACAGCAGCAGTCATAGCATGTATTTGCCGCTTTACACCAGTCAGCTCGTCTACCACCGGTTTAAGAGTTGCTTCTGCGTCCTCGGCTCTTTTTTGCAATGCGGATTTTTCTGTCTCCCAATCAGCTCGCTCCTTGTTGAAACTCTCCTTCAGCTTTTCCATAGTAGCTAAGGCACTGGTCAGCTCCTCTTTGGCTTTGGAAGTTTCTGCTTGCTGGGACTTGAGGTTTTCTTGTAGATCAGCGGTTTGAGTTTCCTTTTTGCTCAGCTCAGCCTATAAGAGACAGATATATCATGAGTTGGCAGTACATATTTGAAGTACCAAGCACATAACAAGTTATGCACCTGATACTTGGGGGCTAATGCATATTTTCTCATTATCAGAAATTTCTACAAGTCCCAAGTGCAATGCAAGTATTACTCTTGGCATTTGGGGGCTAATGTATGTTTGCTCAAAGTAACGTTATGGGTATTCTTCTAAAAAGTACCAGTTCATCTTAAAAAGATAACCCGCCCCTTGGAGGCTAAAAGCATGCAAAATTGTGATATTACAAAGTCCCAGTTTAGATGAGTATCATAAACCGGCACTTGGGGGCTACTGGAGTTGATATTTGAAATTGGACACATGAGAGAAGCAGTTATGCAGTTACCTCATATCGCTCCTTCATCAGATTCACTAAACCGGCCTCAGAGTCGCGGCTTGTGTACAGACGGTTTAAAAAACCAGAATTGATGTCTTGGGCATTGAGATGAGCATAGGTTGACAAATCTGTGTTCCATTTGCCTTTGCCCATAGCAGAAAGCTCGTCTTTGGCACTATGCTTCGATAAAGCAACAGGATTGCCAGGAGCAGTGTGGCCAACGCCAGTAATCATAATATCATCTTCTTTATCATCAGCAGCCTTCACGGGAGTCGATGGTTTATCAGTGGCTTTCGCTGGGCTTGCCGGTTTGTCAGTGTCGCGGACTGGGCTTGTCGGTTTATTGGACTGGCCCGTTTGATCAATTTCCACTTGTTCGGCAACAAAGTCATGATCTTGCGGTGGCGGGTCATTAAGCATGGCGTCAATGTTGGTATCTTCCGGGTCTGGAGTTCTTTATGGTTCAACAGCTGCATTATCGTCAGCCGGTTTATTTAGCCGGACCTTCTTACTGGGTCTGGGTTTAGAACTGAGAAGAACAGACATAAAAGATCAGTACAGCATGCAAATATAACACATCAAGGATAAAATCAAACGCATAACTCACCCAGGAACTGTGTTGAGTGTTGGAAGTTGTGTGGCCGTTGATTCGCCAGAGGATGAATTAGGTGTTCCCTGATAAGTTGAGTCAGACGGATTAAGAGGTTGTCGGAAACAACCCGCCTTGGGGTAAGAAGTGTCAAGAGTATAAGAGACCTCTGATCGACGTTTCCGAACCGGAGTGTTCGGTAAACCGGCGGAGGTAACTACCTGGCCGCTGTGCCGGGTTATGCGGCGGGCTTCGTGTTGCTTCTTTTTCAAAAGAAAGTTTGGGTCCAAGTGAGCTAAGGGGTGAGAAAATTTTACTTTCCGGTTTGCTTGACGGATTTTCTGTGTTGGCAGAGGGTCTGAACCGGAAGAAAGGATAATTACCTCTGCATCATCAGCTTGGCTGCCTTCAGCGTCGTCCTGATAACAGTCATTGTCAATGAGGTGTATGAAAAAAGAACCAAGAGAGTCAAGTTCTACCTCTGAATCCGGATTAGCCAGGTCCGCATCAGCATTTGGTTCAGAAGATTCAGTGGTCCTCTTCTTGGCAGGTTTCTTGGTAACCTTGGTCTTCTGGTGAAGTGGCTTTGCCGGTTTATCTTGTGGTTTTGCCGGTTTATCCTGTGACTTCTTCTTCCAGAACGGATCATCGCCCTGTCAAGGATGGACAAAATTCTGAGAGAGTATCTAAAAAAGGAGCAAGTTAAAACAAAAAGGGTTGTGATTCTTACAGTTGGCGGTTTATTGAAGACACAAAAAGGACTTAAACCGGTCTGGCTGCAGACAGCTTTCGATTCATTCAGTATTTTCTTGACAGATTCGGTAACTTCATCCTCTGTTAGCTGAATATCAACATGTCGCTGAGGATCTTTTAAATCCCCTGTGTACTCACACATTAAACCGGGGCGCCAGCTTAAGGGCAAGATGCTCCAGGTTATCCAGCAGCGAGCAAAATCAACACCTGTCAAACCGTTCGCTACAAAGGCTCTGAGCTTTGACAGTTGTGGGGCGTAGTTGGATCTTTCCTTCGTAGTTAATGTCTGCGGAAAGGGATGTGTATTGCTGAGACGATGAGGACGGTAACCCGGCAGAGGATTTTCATCAGTTGGAGATGTATCTTTGCAGTAGAACCAAGTCTGATTCCAGTCCTTAGGGTGACTGTGAAGCTTGGCATGAGGGAAGCTGACATATTTTCTCTTTTGAATCGCCATGCCGCCAAGTTCAGTGTTGGGTCCGTCGGTAAAGTCTGTACGACGGTTTAAGTAGAAGAAATCCCTAAACAGTTCAACCGTGGGCTCCTCTTGAAGATAAGCCTCGCAAAAAACTTGGAAATGACAAACATTGGACACCGAATTTGGGCCAATGTCCCAAGGGTGGAGCTGGAAGCTAGCAAGTACATCTCAGAAGAATTTTGATCCGGGAGGGCTAAAACCTCAGCTCAGGTGATCAACAAACACGACCACTTCTCCATCTTTGGGTTCAGGAGGACTTTCTAGACCGGGGACCCTCCACTGGATAACTTCTTTCTTCGCTAAAGCACCAGTGGCGACACATCCCTCTAGTTGCGCTTCCGTAACCCGGGAAGGAACCCAGTTACAAGCGTAAAATTATTTGGCCATGGAAAACTAGAAAAAAATCAAACCGGTTTAAGATTTATGACGGACAAATATAAAGCGATACAAAGATCAGAAGCAGAAGCAGAGGTATATGCATATTGTTAAACCAGAGTCTGATATTGCTAAACCGGAGTATGGTATTTCTAAACCGAAGTCTGACAATGGAGGAAGTGCAAAGATAAATGAATCGGCGGTTTAAGAGGGGACTAATGATACCTACCGGATTATCACTTTTCAAAAAGCTAAACCGCCTATATTGGTATGAAAGGTACAGATCTAAAGGTAACTCAGTAAGGGGAAAAACAGGTTTCATAGACTGGTATGGTAAATTCAGATCTGCGACATGTCAGAAAATTGAAATATAATTGGACCTAAAATACAGGTGTTTCAATAGTTCATTAGATTCAGACCAGTTTCTTTCTATACGAAGGGGATGCTATAATGAAGAAAAAGGGGACTATGGCTACGGCCGTACGAGAAATATCAGATCTAGACTAGCCGTTTGTGATACTAGGCAGAACAGGGAAGAACGGCGCCGAAGCTTCAATGAACTCCGATGAACACCAGAACCCTAATGTTGGATCTAGAGTAAAGAAAGGAGAAACTTACTGATGCTGGTGGAGCTGCGAAGGAGCGCCGCGTTTCTCTGGTATGATCAGGTTGATGCAGTGGCCAGAGTTGAAGATGAGAGCGAAGCTTGACGACGACGGCTGCGTGTGGCGGTTGGGTCGGCGCAAGGAAGAAGAAAGGCGAAGAGGCAAGGGGGGAAAGTGGAAAGGACCCCCCGGTCTTATTATAAAGGCGAAAGGATAAGAGCCAGGCACGAGAATCGAGGAGACCAAAGGTTGGATGTGTGACAGAGCTGTCGCCTCGATTGACGGAGGCTCATTAATGAAGGTGAGGTATATACCATTTTTAATAACAGGTGACGTCATGGCGGTTTATCATGATACTGGAAGATGACGTCATGGCGGTTTACAAGATTCATGCGAAGGTGCTGAAGGAAGAATTTTCTTTCTCAAGTGTTGAAGATTGACATGAACCAGTTCAAATCAATCTAGGGCCTAATGTTGGGGATATTACTACTGGGTATAAACCGGCCAGGAGAGGCCGGGTTATCCCCATAATGAGTTATTATGTTTCAAGCCCATGAAGACAAAGACGGTGGCGCTTCATGTAGGCCCAAAGCCCAAAGGCGGATTAAGGCGAGTAGACATAAACCGACATTGATATGTAAACTTGTGTTGTAAGATAGAAAAAGTAGAGACCGGGCCGGACACGTTTATGAACCGGCCTCGGGATCCTGTAAACCGACGGGCGTCAACCCATGTATATAAGGGGATGACCCGGCGGCGGTTTAGGGACAACAAACAACAACTCGAGAGCCAGGCATAGCGAATTCGCTCCCTGGTCATCGAAACCCTAGCAATTCCACGACAACTGGACTAGGCCTTTACCTTCACCGCAAGGGGCCGAACCAGTATAAAATCTTTGTGTCCTTTGTCCGCTTTAACCCCTTTAAGCTAACCCGTCGCAATGGCTCCACGACTAAGTCCTTTCCCTAGGACATCTGCCGTGACAAAACCACGACAACTAGTAATGATAATGATGTAGAGATTGAACCTACTGTTGATCTTGATAACCCACAATCAAAGAATCAACGTTATGATAAGAGAGACTTTGTTGCTAGGAAACACGGTAGAGAGAGAGAACCATGGGTTCAGAAACCCAGGCCCTTTCCTCCTAAGCCATCCAAGAAAAAGGATGATGAGGATTTTGAGCGCTTTGCTGAAATGATTAGATCTATCTTTTTGCGTATGCGTTTGACTGATATGTTGCCTCCTTATGCAAAGTATATGAAAGATATTGTTACAAATAAAAGAAACAGAACCTGAAATTTCCACCATGCTTGCTAGTTATACTTTTAAGTGTGGAATACCAAAGAAACTTGGGGATTCAGGAGTACCAACTATACAATGCTCCATTAAAGGAAATTATGCTAAAATTGCTTTATGTGATCTTGGAGCCGGTGTTAGTGTTATGCCTTTCTCTTTATATCCTAGACTTGATTTGAATAAGTTGACACCTACTGAAATCTCTTTGCAAATGACTGATAAATCAACTGCTATACCCATCGGTATTTGTGAGGATGTGCCTGTTGTGGTTGCAAATGTTACTATCTTAACGGACTTTGTTATTCTTGATATTCCCGAGGACGACAGTATGTCGATCATCCTTGGTAGACCCTTTTTGAATATTGTAGGGCTGTTATTGATTGCAACAAAGGCAATGTCACGTTTCATGTTAATGGTAATGAGCATACGGTACACTTTCCGAAGAAACAACCTCAAGTTCATAGTATCAATTCTATTGGAAAATTTTCAACTATTACTATTGGAGGTTTTGAATTTCCTCTTCCTACTGTCAAAAAGAAATATGATATTCTTATCGTTGGGGACATGCATATCCCCGTTGAGGTAACCTAGTGTTATTCGAAAATTCTCCGGTTTCATGTCATTCGAAAGAAGTTCGTTAATAAGACTTGATCAACCTTGTTAATGGATTCCTTTTGATGAGCATGAGATGGATGAATTTAGAAGGCACAACTCTCTGTACGCATCTTCTACTTTCTGTTATTTAGGTTAAATAAAGCAAAAATAGTATTTTCTATCTGTTTTATCCATGAAATAAAAAATGTCCCAAAAATAAGAGTTCTCCAAATGCCTTGAAAATTTAGTATGGTTTGTATAGAATATTTAAGAATTTCTCGCACTGAATACGCACCAGGGGGCCTCACCAGTTGGCCACAAGGGTGGAGGGCGCACCCTACCCCCTGGGCGTGTCCCCCGTCCTTGTGGCCCCACGTGGACCCCTCCACTTATTCCAGCACCTATCCACTTCGTCTTCCTCCAGAAAAAATCACCCCCGTTCTTGCTCATTTTGCTGCCATTTTCGATCTCCTTGCTCAAAGCTCCATTCGCAAAACTACTTTGGGGGATTGTTCTTCGGTATGTGACTCCTTGAATGGTCCAATTAGTTTTTGTTCTAGTGCTTTATTTATTGCAAATTTTTGCTGTTGTGGTGACCTTGTTCTTGAGCTTGCATCTCAAATTTATATGGTCCAAAGTAGTTCTGATGCATGATTTAGCCTCTAAGCACTTGTAGGAGTAGTTGCTATCAATTTTGTTGAGTTTGGTTCACTTTTATTTTGAGTCACTAAAAATTTTAGAAATTTTTCAGGGGAAGAAAAATGTCTAGGGGAATGTACCAAGGTGGTTCTTCGAGGAAGCAAGCACCGAGGCTCGCGATACGTGAACCGGACCTTGAACCACCAAGGGAAGCTCAAGTACGGCCTTGTGAATGGCCCTCGGATGAATTTATGGTTCATGCAGGATTCAAGGATGAGTTCTATACATACGTACAAAATGCAGACCTTGAAGACTTCTTGTCAGACAAGTGCCTACAATATTATTATCTCATCGATTCCTTTGTGTGGAGGTTTGAGTTTTCATCTAAGCGCAATACTCATACTGTCATGTTTGATCTTTATGATGAATCTTATACCATGGACCTAGAAGATTTTTTTGATGCATGCAAAATCCCACAATGGGGTATTCTTAGTGAGCCTCACAAATCTGAATACAATGATTTCCTTGCTAGCATCACCTTGGGGGAAACTAGAAATATCACACAAGCTACCATAGGGAGCATTCACTTTCCTGCTATACATTATTTTGCTCTCTTTATAGGAAGATGCATTAATGGTAAACATGATCATAGCCACCTTTGCGTTCCAGATCTTAGTGTCCTCCAGTGTGCAATGTTAGGTGATAAGCGATATAGATTGGGGGCTATTATTGCGAGGAGGTTACATCTTAATGCTAAAGATGGAGATTTATTTGGTGGGATTTATGCAACTCGTTTAGCTAATTATTTGGGTGTACCCATAAGAGGGTATGATATTGAGTTGCCACCTGCTTTTCTGGATTATGATGCTATGGTACGCTACCAGTTCTTAAGACGAACGAACAGTTCCTCCAATACCGACTAATCTTTGATAGACGGTGCGCCGTCCATGTTACTCTTCCTGCTCTTGCCTTCTTTAACTTTCAGGTAAATGGGAGATATTTTATAACTAGAGAGGAGGCAAACGAGTATGAGAGAACAGCGGAGGCTGCTGGCCTCCATGTTGCAGCTCTTCAGGCAGTAGCTGATGCATCTCAGTACAACCCTGACTACAACTTTGAATATCCACCAGGCCAGTCGTGGCCTTAGACCAACTTAGGCCAAAAGCCTAAGCTTGGGGGAGTACGTATTTCTCACCGACACTACATTCATGTTCACACATTCATTTCAGTTGTCGGTGATCACACTTTTTCATTGTATTATCCATGTAGTTTATTTCTTTTTCCCGCTTTCTTCTTGTGTGTTAGAAAAACCTTAAGAAAAACCAAAAAAAATAGTTGCAGTTAGTTTACTTTCTATGCATGCTTAGTAGTAGTATTAAAACAAAAACTCCAACAACATTTCAGTGTGTTTCTTTGAAATTCTTTTCTTTTCTTCGGGGGTCGAGAGGAGAAGACCACGATGAAAACAAAAACCAAAAGAGCCCATATTACCTTGTCTTCTCCTTTGAATAAATGTTTGCAGATTCTAGCTTAGTTCAATGCACGTGCACTATTATTATTATCCACACCGTTCGGTCATGCAAGTGAAAGGCAATAATGATGATATATGATGAAATGATTGAGATGAGAAAAGCTGGTATGAACTTGACTTATATTGTTTTTGTAAATATGATTAGTCGTTCCTGATTCAACCTATTATGAATGAAACATGTTTGCAATGACAATTAAAGATTATAGTTAATCATGCCATGCTTAATTAGCTAGGAGTTTATAATGGTTTACCTTGTGTGCCAACATGCTTTTAAAATGGTTGTGATGTAGTATGATAGGATGGTATCCTCCTTTGAATGATTCGAGTGGCTTGACTTGGCACTGATACGTCTCCAACGTATCTATAATTTTTGATTGCTTCATGCTATATTATATTCTGTTTTGGATGATTAATGGGCTTTGTTATACACTTTTATATTATTTTTGGGACTAACCTATTAACCGGAGGCCCAACCCAAATTGTTGTTTTTTGCCTACTTCAGAGTTTCGCAGGAAAAGAATATCAAACGGAGTCCAAACGGAATGAAACCTTCGGGAACGTGATTTTCAGAACAAACATCATCCATAGGACTTGGAGTCTACGTAAAGAAATCAACCAGGAGAGCACGAGGCAGGGGGCGCGCCTACCCACTGGGCGCGCCCACCACCCTCGTGGGGCCCATGTTGCTCCACCGACGTACTTCTTCCTCCTATATATACCTACGTACCCCAAACCAACAGAAGCATCCACAAAAACCTAATTCCACCGCCGCAACCTTCTGTACCCATGAGATCCCATCTTGGGGCCTTTTCCGGCGTCCTGCCGGAGGGGGCATTGATCACGGAGGGCTTCTACATCAACACCATAGCCTCTCCGATGATGTGTGAGTAGTTTACCACAGACCTTCGGGTCAATAGTTATTAGCTAGATGGCTTCTTCTCTCTTTTTGGATCTCAATACAAAGTTCTCCACGATTCTAATGGAGATCTATTCGATGTAATCTTCTATTGCGGTGTGTTTGTGAGACCGATGAATTGTGGGTTTATGATCAAGTTTATCTATGAACAATATTTGAATCTCCTCTGAATTCTTTTATGTATGATTGGTTATCTTTGCAAGTCTCTTCGAATCATCAGTTTTGTTTGGCCTACTAGATTGATCTTTCTTGCAATGGGAGAAGTGCTTAGCTTTGGGTTCAATCTTGCGGTGTCCTTTCCCAGTGACAGCAGGGGCAGCAAGGCACGTATTGTATTGTTGCCATCAAGGATAACAAGATGGGGTTTATATCATATTGCATGAGTTTATCCCTCTACATCATGTCATCTTACTTAAAGCGTTACTCTGTTCTTTTGAACTTAATACTCTAGATGCATGCTGGATAGCGGTCGATGTGTCAAGTAATAGTAGTAGATGCAGGCAGGAGTCTGTCTACTTGTCACGGACGTGATGCCTATATACATGATCATACCTAGATATTCTCATAACTATGCTCAATTCTATCAATTGCTCAACAGTAATTTGTTCACCCACCGTAATACTTATGCTCTTGAGAGAAGCCACTAGTGAAACCTATGGCCCCCGGGTCTATTTTCCATCATATTAATCTTCCAACACTTAGCTATTTTATTTCCTTTTATTTTACTTTGCATCTTTATTATAAAAATACCAAAAATATTATCTTATCATATCTATCAGATCTCACTTTCGTAAGTGACCGTGAAGGGATTAACAACCCCTTTATTGCGTTGGTGCGAGGTTTTTATTTGTTTGTGTATGTGCGAGGGACTTGAGCGTGGCCTCCTACTGGATTGATACCTTGGTTCTCAAAAACTGAGGGAAATACTTACGCTACTTTACTGCATCACCCTTTCCTCTTCAAGGGAAAACCAACACAGTGCTCAAGAGGTAGCAAGAAGGATTTCTGGCACCGTTGCCGGGGAGATTCGCGCCAAGTCAAGTCAAGTGAAGTCAAGACATACCAAGTACCCATCACAAAGTCATCCCCCTCGCATTACATTATTTGCCATTTGCCTCTCGTTTTCCTCTCCCCCTATTCACCCTTGCCTTTTTTTCGCCTTTTCTTCGCCCTCTTCCTGTATGTCTTTTTGTTTGTGTTTCCATGTGCCTTCTATTTGCTTCCATCTTTGCTTGCTAAAATTCTATTGATATGGATCCACTTAAAGTGTTCTACTTGGATCATCTTCGATCCTTATGCGCCCATGCTGAAACCCCAACTAGCCTAGTTGATGGGAAATCTTTAGATGAGCATGCTCATTTTGTGCGTCACCGTTTGTCTGAAAAAGGGAGACTCTTATGGAATCAAATAAACAAATTGCTGTGTTATGCTTGGAATCTTTGTGAAATTTGTGATATTACTTGTTGCTCTAAGAACCCTAAAAAACACCTCCCCTACCTATGTGAGTTTAATGAAAATGAAATCTTATCTTCTTATGCAAAGGGTGTTTATAGCTACTATGACATCGAACAAATTGAAGAATTTGTTGCTTTTAAGGGTTCTTTTGAAGTTGCTTCTTTGATTGAAAAGTATGATATTACTCTTTACGAATCTGAAAATTTTGACATACTTGAATACTGCTATGAAAACTATGCTCATAATGTCTATGTCAAAGAATTTATTGAAAGAATGACCGTTGCTTCTAAAGAAAATAATGATATGCACGAATCTATAGATAATTATGATTCCGATGATTTGATTGAAATATCCCTTGATGAACATGATGCTTGCTATCCTTATGGCCGTGATGCCAATATTTATGAAGATGAATTGGCTATAGTTCCTTACGTTAAACATGAGATCGTTGCTATTGCACCCATACCTGGTAGTCCCTTCGATAAAAAGCATGATTGCAATGATTTTACTATAAATTCTCTTGATGTCAATTGTGCTAATAATATGCAAAACCCTAAGCTTGGGGATGCTAGTTTTGCTATGTCTACTACTTGTTGCAATGATCATGATTGGGGAGATTCTTCTTATGATCTTGAAATTTTATTTAAGCCCCGTGATGAATATGAGATTGATAATAATTTTTGCAATAATATTGAAAGTGGGTTTGGAGAGGTCATGACTTTAGTTAATAATAATCCCACTATTTTGGAAGAGGGTCAACTTCGCATGCATGTGGATCGTGTTGAGAATATGTTTTGTGATAGCTATATTGTTGAATTTTCTTATGGTCCTACATGTAATTATTATGAGAGAGGAAAATATGGTTGTAGATATTTTCATGTTACTAAAATACCTCTCGTTATGTTGAGATTGCTATTGTTTCTTTCCGCTTCCTTGCATATGCTAGTTTTTGCTTGCCTTGATAATTTGTTTGCCTATAAGATGCCTATGCATAGGAAGTATGTTAGACTTAGATGTTATTGTCACGTGTTTTATGATGCTCTCTTTGTGCTTCAATTCTTTTCTTTCATGTGATCATCCTTGAAATCTCAATGCCTAGCTAAGGGCGTTAAACGATAGCGCTTGTTGGGAGGCAACCCAATTTTATTTTTAGTTTCTTTTTTGTTTTCTGCTTCTTTTTAGGAATAAATCTTTGATCTAGCCTCTTGTTAGATTTGTTTTTATGTTTTAATTAGTGTTTGTGCCAAGTTAAACCTATAGGATCTTCTTGGATGATAGTTATTTGATCTTGCTGAAAATTCCAGAAACTTTCTGTTCACGAAAACAATTGTTAAAAATCACCAGAACGTGATAAAATACTGATTCCAATTGCTGCTGATCAATAAACAAATTGTCTAGGTCGTCCTATTTTGGTAGATTTTTTTGAGTTCCAGAAGTTTGCGTTAGTTACAGATTACTACAGACTGTTCTGTTTTTGACAGATTCTTTTTTCGTGTGTTCTTTGCTTATTTTGATGAATCTATGGCTAGTAAAATAGTTTATAAACCATAGAGAAGTTGGAATACATTAGGTTTAACACCAATATAAATAAATAATGAGTTCATTACAGTACCTTGAAGTGGTGTTTTGTTTTGTTTCGCTAACGGAGCTCACGAGATTTTTTGTTAAGTTTTGTGTTGTGAAGTTTTCAAGTTTTTGGTAAAAGATTTGATGGATTATGGAACAAGGAGTGGCAAGAGTCTAAGCTTGGGGATGCCCATGGCACCCCAAGATAATCTAAGGACACCAAAAAGCCAAAGCTTGGGGATGCCCCGGAAGGCATCCCCTCTTTCGTCTACTTCCATCGGTAACATTACTTGGAGCTATAATTTTATTCACCACATGATATGTGTTTTGCTTGGAGCGTCTTGTATGATTTGAGTATAGGCTTTTTAGTTTACCACAATCATCTTTGCTGTACACACCTTTTGAGAGAGACACACATGATTCGGAATTTATTAGAATACTCTATGCGCTTCGCTTATATCTTTTGAGCTATATAGTTTTTGCTCTAGTGCTTCACTTATATCTTTTAGAGCACGGCGGTGGTTTTGTTTTATAGAAACTATTATTCTCTCATGATTGATTTATATTATTTTGAGATTCTTAAACAGCATGGTAATTTTCTTAAATAGGAAAATTAATCCTAATATGCTAAGTATTCAAGACTATTAAAAACTTTCTTATGAGTGTGCTGAATACTAAGAGAAGTTTGATGCTTGATGATTGTTTTGAGATATGGAGGTAGTGATATTAAAGTTGTGGTAGTTGAGTAGTTGTGAAATTGAGAAATACTTGTGTTGAAGTTTGCAAGGCCTGTAGCATGCACGTATGGTAAACGTTATGTAACAAATTTGAAACATGAGGTGTTCTTTGATTGTCTTCCTTATGAGTGGCGGTCGGGGACGAGCGGTGGTCTTTTCCTACCAATCTATCCCCCTAGGAGCATGCGTGTAGTGCTTGGTTTTTGATGACTTGTAGATTTTTGCAATAATTATGTGAGTTCTTTATGACTAATGTTGAGTCCATGGATTATACGCACTCTTACTCTTCCATCATTGCTAGCCTCTTCGGTACCGTGCATTGCCCTTTCTCACATTGAGAGTTGGTGCAAACTTCGCCGGTGCATCCAAACCCCGTGATATGATACGCTCTATCACACATAAACCTCCTTATATCTTCCTCAAAACAGCCACCATTCCTACCTATTTTGTCATTTCCATAGCCATTCCGAGATATATTGCCATGCAACTTTCCACCGTTCCGTTTATCATGACACGTTCATCATTGTCATATTGCTTTGCGTGATCATGTAGTTCACACCGTATTTGTGGCAAAGCCACTGTTCATAATTTTTCATACATGTCACTCTTGATTCATTGCCTATCCCGGTATACCGTCGGAGGCATTCATATAGAGTCATACCTTGTTCTAGTATCGAGTTGTAATCATTGAGTTGTAAATAAATAGAAGTGTGATGATCATCATTCATAGAGCATTGTCTCAATAAAAAAAGGCCAAATAAAAAAAAGGGAGGCCCAAAAAAAGGGACAATGCTACTATCCTTTTTTTCCACACTTGTGCTTCAAAGTAGCACCATGATTTTCATGATAGAGAGTCTCTTGTTTTGTCACTTTCATATACTAGTGGGAATTTTTCATTATAGAACTTGGCTTGTATATTCCAACAATGGGCTTCCTCAAATGCCCTAGGTCTTCGTGAGCAAGCAAGCTGGATGCACCACCCACTTAGTTTATTTTGTTGAGCTTTCATGCATTTATAGCTCTAGTGCATCTGTTGCATGGCAATCCCTACTCCTTGCATTAACATCAATCGATGGGCATCTCCATAGCCCGTTGATTAGCTGCGTTGATGTGAGACTTTCTCCTTTTTTTGTCTTCTCCACATAACCCCCATCATTATATTCTATTCCACCCATAGTGCTATATCCCTGGCTCACGCTCATGTATTGCGTGAAGGTTGAAAAAGTTTGAGATTACTAAAGTATGAAACAATTGCTTGGCTTGTCATCGGGGTTGTGCATGATGAGAGCATTCTTGTGTGACGGAAATGGAGCATGACTAAACTATATGATTTTGTAGGGATGAACTTTCTTTGGCCATGTTATTTTGAGAAGACATAATTGCTTAGTTAGTATGCTTGAAGTATTATTGCTTTTATGTCAACATTAAACTTTTATCTTGAATCTTTCGGATCTGAATATTCATACCACAATTAAGAGTGTTACATTAAAAAATTATGCCAAGTAGCATTCCGCATCAAAAATTCTGTTTTTATCATTTACCTACTCGAGGACGAGCAGGAATTAAGATTGGGATGCTTGATACGTCTCCAACGTATCTATAATTTTTTATTGCTTCATGCTATATTATATTCTGTTTTGGATGATTAATGGGCTTTGTTATACACTTCTATATTATTTTTGGGACTAACCTATTAACCGGAGGCCCAGCCCAAATTGTTGTTTTTTGCCTATTTTAGAGTTTTGCAGAAAAAGACTATCAAACGGAGTCCAAACGGAATGAAACCTTCAGCAACGTGATTTTTGGAACAAACGTGATCCAGAGGACTTGGAGTCTACGTCAAGAAATCAACCAGGAGAGCACGAGGCAGGGGGCGCGCCTACCCCCCTGTGCACGCCCTCCACCCTCGTGGGGCCCACGTTGCTCCATCGACGTACTTCTTCCTCCTATATATACCTACGTACCCCCAAACCAACAGAAGCATCCACAAAAACCTAATTCCACCGCCACAACCTTCTGTACCCGTGAGATCCCATCTTGGGGCCTTTTCCGGCGTCCTACCGGAGGGGGCATTGATCACGGAGGGCTTCTACATCAACACCATAGCCTCTCTGATGATGTGTGAGTAGTTTACCACAGACCTTCGGGTCTATAGTTATTAGCTAGATGGCTTCTTCTCTCTTTTTGGATCTCAATACAAAGTTCTCCACGATTCTCGTGGAGATCTATTCGATGTAATATTCTTTTGCGGTGTGTTTGTTGAGACCGGTGAATTGTGGGTTTATGATCAAGTTTATCTATGAACAATATTTGAATCTCCTTTGAATACTTTTATGTATGATTAGTTATCTTTGCAAGTCTCTTCGAATTATCAGTTTGGTTTGGCCTACTAGATTGATCTTTCTTGCAATGGGAGAAGTGCTTAGCTTTGGGTTCAATCTTGCGGTGTCCGTTCCCACTGACAGCAGGGGCAACAAGGCACGTATTGTATTGTAGCCATCGAGGATAACAAGATGGGGTTTATATCATATTGCATGAGTTTATCCCTCTACATCATGTCATCTTACTTAAAGCGTTACTCTGTTCTTATGAACTTAATACTCTAGGTTCATGCTGGATAGCGGTCGATGTGTGGAGTAATAGTAGTAGATGCAGGCAGGAGTCGGTCTACTTGTCACGGACGTGATGCCTATATACATAATCATACCTAGATATTATCATAACTATGCTCAATTGTATCAATTGCTCAACAGTAATTTGTTCACCCACCGTAATACTTATGCTCTTGAGAGAAGCCACTAGTGAAACCTATGGCCCCCGGGTCTATTTTCCATCATATTAATCTTCCAACACTTAGCTATTTTTATTGCCTTTTATTTTACTT
The DNA here is from genome assembly GCF_002575655.3 of Aegilops tauschii subsp. strangulata. Lineage (NCBI taxonomy): Eukaryota > Viridiplantae > Streptophyta > Magnoliopsida > Poales > Poaceae > Aegilops > Aegilops tauschii. Next base: position 226,499,009 of record NC_053035.3, on the reverse strand, counting down.
TGCATCTTTATTATAAAAATACCAAAAATATTATCTTATCATATCTATCAGATCTCACTTTCGTAAGTGACCATGAAGGGATTGACAACCCCTTTATTGCATTGGTTGCGAGGTTTTTATTTGTTTGTGTAGGTGCGAGGGACTTGAGCGTGGCCTCCTACTGGATTGATACCTTGGTTCTCAAAAACTGAGGGAAATACTTACGCTACTTTACTGCATCACCCTTTCCTCTTCAAGGGAAAACCAACGCAGTGCTCAAGAGGTAGCAGGCACGTGTTCACGCATGTAGTTGAAACAAAATCAACATAGCCTCTACGATATTTATATTGATGGTGATTTATATCCTACTCATGCTTGCACTCAATGTTGGTTACTCTTAATGCATGTTTATGACTATTGTCGCTCTCTAGTTGGTCGCTTCCTAGTCTCTTTCTAGCCTTCAGTTGTACTAAGCTGGAATACTGCTTGTGCATCCACTTCCATAAACCCAAAGTTGTTCCATATGTGTCCACCATACCTTCCTATATGCGGTATTTACCTGCCATTCCAAGTAAATTTGCAAGTGCCAAACTCTAAACCCTCAAATGATAATTTGTTTTGTATGCTCGAATCGCTCATGTACCAACTAGGGCTGTCAATATCTTCCATGCTAGGTGGGTTATTCTCACGATGAGTGGACTCCGCTCATCATTCACGAGAAAATGGCCGGTAACCGGGATGCCCAGTCCCATGCTCAAATCAAATCAAAATAATTGCAAACAAAACTTCCCCAGGACTGTTGTTAGTTGGACAGTACCCGTTGTTTCGGAGCAGCCGTGGAGTGTGCTTGTTTGTGGTGGGGGAGTATAAACTTTACCATTCTGTTTGGGAACCGCCTATAATGTATGTAGCATGGAAGATGCCGAGATCTCTTGGTTGTTACGTTGACAATGAAAGCATGCCACTCAAAATATTATTTATCTCTGTTTCAAAAACTCGAGCTCTCGCACCTCTGCAAATCCATGCTTCCCTCTGCGAAGGGCCTATCTATTTACTTTTATTGCTGAGTCATCATCCTCTTATAAAAAGCACCAGTTAGAGAGCACCGCTGTCATTTGTATGCATTGTTATTAATTTATATTGAGTATGACTGTGACTGGATCTCTTTTACCATGAATTACAATGTCTAGTCAGTCCTTGATCTTCAAGGGTGCTCTGCATTTATGTTTTGCGGTCTCAGAAAGTGCTAGCGAGATACCATCTTGTTATATCATATCATGATAGTTTTGAGAAAGTGTTGTCATCCGAGATTTATTATTATTGCTCGCTAGTTGATTATGCCATTGATATGTGTAAATGGGAGACCTAAACATTATTGTGAATATGATTAGTTCATGATTTTTGCTGAAAACTTGAATGCTGGCTTTACATATTTGCAACAACAAGAATAAACAGAGTTTGTAAAAGTTTTTCTTTATCAGTTTCAGTTTGTCAACTGAATTGCTTGAGGACAAGCAATGGGTTAAGCTTGGGGGAGTTGATACGTCTCCATCGTATCTACTTTTCCAAACTCTTTTGCCCTTGTTTTGGACTCTAACTTGCATGATTTGAATGGAACTAACCCTGACTGACGCTGTTTTCAGCAGCATTGCCATGGTGTTATTTTTGTGCAGAAATAAAAGTTCTCAGAATAACCTGAAACTTCACGTAGATAAGTTTTGGAATAAATAAAAAATATTGGCGAAAGAATCAACCGAAGGGGCCCACACCCTGGCCACAAGGGTGGGGGTTGCGCCGTTTGTCCTTGTGGCCCCCCTGGACCTCCACCGACCTCAACTCCAACTCCATATATTCACGTTCGGGGAGAAAAAATCAGAGAGAATGATTCATCATGTTTTATGATACAGAGCCGCCGCCAAGCCCCGTTCTTCCTCGGGAGGGCAGATCTGGAGTCCGTTCTGGGCTCAGGAGAGGGGAAACCGTCGCCATCGTCATCATCAACCATCCTCCATCACCAATTTCATGATGCTCACCGCCGTGCGTGAGTAATCCCATCGTAGGCTTGCTAGATGATGATGGGTTGGATGAGATTTACCATGTAATCGAGTTAGTTTTGTTAGGGTTTGATCCCTAGTATCCACTATGTTCTAAGATTGATGTTGCTATGACTTTGCTATGCTTAATGCTTGTCACTAGAGCTCGAGTGCCATGATTTCAGATCTGATCCTATTATGTTTTCATGAATATATTTGTGTTCTTGATTCTATCTTGCAAGTTATAATCACCTACTACGTGTTATGATCCGGCAACCCTGGAGTGACAATAGTCGGGACACTTCTTGGTGATGACCGTAGTTTGAGGAGTTCATTTATTCACTAAGTGTTAATGCTTTGGTTCGGTACTCTATTAAAAGGATGCCTTAATATCCCTTAGTTTCCAATAGGACCCCGCTGCCACGGGAGGGTAGGACAAAAGATGTCATGCAAGTTCTTTCCCATAAGCACGTATGACTATATTCGGAATACATGCCTACATATGAATTGGAGCTAGTTCTGTGTCACCCTATGTTATAACTGTTGCATGATGAATGCCATCCGACATAATTATCCACCATTGATCCATTGCCTACGAGCACGTTTCATATTGTTCTTTGCTCCGTTACTTTTCCGTTGCCACTGTTACTATTGCTACAAGACTGCTACTGTTACTTTTGCCACCATTACCGCTACTTCCATACTACTTTGCTACTAAATAGTTTGCTGCAGATATTAAGGCTTTCAGGTGTGGTGGAATTAACAACTCAGCTGCTAATACTTGAGAATATTCTTTGGCTCCCCTTGTGTCGAATCAATAAATTTGGGTTGAATACTCTACCCTCGAAAACTATTGCGATCCCTATACTTGTGGGTTATCACGTGTCGACACGGTGGCTTCACACACCTTCGGAGAGCTACGACATGAGTTGGCCCAAGACGAAGAGAGCTATGCGACGGGAGTTCGTGCCTCCCACCTACACGGAATAGCTTCTACGCCAATTGGAGAACACCATCCAAGGATCCAAGTCCATTGATGCGTACTTCAAGGAGATGAAGAATGCCTTGCGACGAGCCGGCGTGGACGACCCCATTTCGATGAAGTTCCACTTCATGATCAGATTGCACAACGACATCTCCAGGACTATCTTCCTCGAGAACTACAAGTCCCTCGACGACAACTACATTGGTGCTCTCAAGGCGGAACAATAACTCATGAAGGCCAAGACTTCTCCACCCCAAGCACACTTCTCGATGACCAAGCTCCACGAAAACAAGCATGAGGATAGTACCACCAAGATGTCCAAGACCAACGAGCTCCAGGACGACGCTCCCAAGTTCGACTCCACCGCCATCCCTCTTCGTGGCATTGATGATGTCGAGTCTACTTCGACACTTTTTCAAAAAGTTGTGGCGATGACTACGACTACGGAGCCATTCGAGGACCAAGCTTTGGAGGCCAACGACATGGTGACGAGCAAGGATGATGCTTCCAACTTAGGAGGCGAGAGTGATGATGTGCCATCTTCGGCCTTCATCCACGGCGACGATGACGAGATGGTTGAGCATGGGATTTTCCCTTCGACCACGGCGACGTCTGATGATGACTTGAGTGACTTGTTGCTACCTCTTGAGCACAGCGTTGGTTTTCCCTTGAAGAGGAAAGGGTGATGCAGCAAAGTAGCGTAAATATTTCCCTCAGTTTTTGAGAACCAAGGTATCAATCCAGTAGGAGGCCACACGCACGAGTCCCTCGCACCTACACAAACAAATAAATCCTTGCAACCAACGTGATAAGGGGTTGTCAATCCCTACACGGTCACTTACGAGAGTGAGATCTGATAGATATGATAGGATAATATTTTTGGTATTTTTATGATAAAGATGCAAAGTAAAATAAAAGCAAAATAAAAGGCAACGGAAATAGCTACGTATTGGAAGATTAATATGATGGAAAATAGACCCGGGGGCCATAGGTTTCACTAGTGGCTTCTCTCAAGAGCATAAGTATTTACGGTGGGTGAACAAATTACTGTTGAGCAATTGATACAATTGAGCATAGTTATGAGAATATCTAGGTATGATCATGTATATAGGCATCACGTTCGAGACAAGTAGACCGACTCCTGCCTGCAACTACTATTATTACTCCACAGATCGACCGGTATCCAGCATGCATCTAGAGTATTAAGTTCATAAGAACAGAGTAACGCCTTAAGCAAGATGACATGATGTAGAGGGATAAACTCATGCAATATGATATAAACCCCATCTTGTTATCCTCGATGGCAACAATACAATACGTGCCTTGCTGCCCCTACTGTCACTGGGAAAGGACACCGCAAGATTGAACCCAAAGCTAAGCACTTCTCCCATTGCAAGAAAGATCAATCTAGTAGGCCGAACCAAACTGATAATTTGAAGAGACTTGCAAAGATAACCAATCATACATAAAAGAATTCAGAAGATTCAAATATTGTTCATAGATAAACTTGATCATAAACCCACAATTCATCGATCTCAACAAACACACCGCAAAAGAAGATTACATCGAATAGATCTCCACGAGAGAGGGGGAGAACATTGTATTGAGATCCAAAAAGAGAGAAGAAGCCATCTAGCTAATAACTATGGACCCAAAGGTCTGAGGTAAACTACTCACACATCATCGGAGAGGGTATGGTGTTGATGTAGAAGCCCTCCATGATCGATGCCCCTTTCGGCGGAGCTCTGGAACAGGCCCCAAGATGGGATCTCACGGGTACAGAAGGTTGCGGTGGTGGAATTAGGTTTTTGGCTCCGTATCTGGTAGTTTGGGGTACGTAGGTATATATAGGAGGAAGGAGTACGTCGGTGGAGCAACAGGGGGCCCACAAGGGTGGAGGGCGTGCCTGGGGGGGTAGGCGCGCCCCCTACCTCGTGGCCTCCTGGTTGAAATCTTGACGTAGGGTCCAAGTCCTCTGGATCACGTTCGTTCCGAAAATCACGTTCCCGAAGGTTTCATTCCGTTTGGACTCCGTTTGATATTCTTTTTCTGCAAAACTCTGAAATAGGCAAAAAACAGCAATTCTGGGCTAGGCCTCTGGTTAATAGGTTAGTCCCAAAAACAATATAAAAGTGTATAATAAATCCCAATAATGTCCAAAACAGAATATAATATAGCATGGAACAATAAAAAATTATAGATACGTTGGAGACGTATCTGGCTTCCCCAAGCTTAATTCCTGCTCGTCCTCGAGTAGGTAAATGATAAAAACAGAATTTTTGATGTGGAATGCTACTTGGCATAATCTCAACATAATCCTTCTTATTGTGGCATGAATGTTCAGATTTGATATGATTCGAGATAAAAGTTTAATGTTGACATAAAAACAATAATACTTCAAGCATACTAACTAAGCAATTATGTCTTATCAAAATAACATAGCCAAAGCAAGTTATCCCTACAAAATCATATAGTCTGGCTATGCTCCATCTTCCCCACACAAAATATTCATATCATGTACGACCCCGGTTTTGGCCAAGCAATTGGTTCACACTTTAACGCGCTTCAGCCTTTTCAACTCTTACGCAATACATGAGCGCAAGCCATGGATATAGCACTTTGGTGGAATAAGGTATGACGGTAGGGGTTATGTGGGAAGACAAAAAGAAGAAAGTCTCACATCAACGAGGCTAATTAACGGGCTATGGAGATGCCCATCAATTGATGTTAATGCGAGGAGTAGGGATTGCCATGCAACGGATGCACTAGAGCTATAAGTGTATGAAAGCTCAAAAAGAAACTAAGTGGGTGTGCATCCAACTTGCTTGCTCACAAAGACCTCGGGCATTTGAGGAAGCCCATCATTGGAATATACAAGCCAAGTTCTATAATGAAATTTCCCACTAGTATATGAAAGTGACAAAAGGAGAGACTCTCTATTATGAAGATCACGGTGCTACTTTGAAGCACAAGTGTGGTAAAAGGATAGTAACATTGTCCCTTCTCTCTTTTTCTCTCATCATTTTTTTATTTGGGCCTTTTCTCTCTCTTTTTTTTGGCCTCTTTTTTTTTAGTCCGGAGTCTCATCCCGACTTGTGGGGGAATCATAGTCTCCATCATCCTTTCCTCACTTGGGACAATGCTCTAATAATGATGATCATCACACTTTTATTTACTTACAACACATGAATTACAACTCAATACTTAGAACAAAATATAACTCAATATGAATGCCTCCGGCAGTGTACCGGGATATGCAATGAATCAAGAGCGACATGTATGAAAGAATTATGAACGGTGGCTTTGCCACAAATAAAATGTCAACTACATGATCATGCAAAGCAATATGACAATGATGGAGTATGTCATGATAAATGAAACGGTGGAAAGTTGCATGGCAATGTATCTCGGAATGGCTATGGAAATGCCATGATAGGTAGGTATGGTGGCTGTTTTGAGGAAGATATAAGGAGGTTTATGTGTGATAGAGCATATCATATCACGGGGTTTGGATGCACCGGCGAAGTTTGCACCAACTCTCAAGGTGAGAAAGGGCAATGCGTGGTACCGAAGAGGCTAGAAAATTGTGGAAAGGTAAGTGTGCGTATAATCCATGGACTCACATTAGTCATAAAGAACTCATATACTTATTGCAAAAAATTATTAGCCCTCGAAGCAAAGTACTACTATGCATGCTCCTAGGGGAAGGGTTGGTAGGAGTTAACCATCGCGCGATCCCTACCGCCACACAAAGGAAGACAATCAACAAATACTTCATGCTCCCACTTTGTTACATAATGGTTCACCATACGTGCATGCTACGGGAATCACAAACTCCAACACATGTATTTTTCAATTCCACAATTACTCAACTAGCACAACTATGATATTACTACCTTTATATCTCAAAACAATTATCAAGAATCAAATTTCTCATGATATTAATTAAAGCAAATTGCCATGCTATTTCAAGACTCTCAAAATAATATAAGTGAAGCATGAGAGATCAATAGTTTCTATAAAACAAATCCACCACCGTAAAGATATAAGTGAAGCACTAGAGCAAAAACTATATAGCTCAAAAAATATAAGTGAAGCACATAGAGTATTCTAATAAATTCCGAATCAAGTGTGACTCTCTCAAAAGGTGTGTTCAGCAAGGATGATTGTGGTAAACTAACAAATAAAGACTCAAATAATACAGGACGCTCCAAGCAAAACACATATCATGTGGTGAATAAAAATATAGCTCCGAGTAAAGTTACCGATGGAAGTAGACGAAAGAGGGGATGCCTTCCGGGGCATCCCCAAGCTTTGGATTTTAGGTGTCCTTAGATTATCTTGGGGTGCCATGGGCATACCCAAGCTTAGGCTCTTGCCACTCCTTGTTCCATAATCCATCAAATCTTTTACCCAAAACTTGATAACTTCACAACACAAAACTCACCAGAAAATCTCGTGAGCTCCGTTAGCGAAAGAAAACAAAATACCACTTCAAGTTACTGTAATGAACTCATTCTTTATTTATATTGGTGTTAAACCTACTGTATTCCAACTTCTCTATGGTTTATAAACTATTTTACTAGCCATAGATTCATCAAAATAAGCAAACAACACACGAAAAACAGAATCTGTCAAAAACAGAACAGTCTGTAGTAATCTGTAACTAACGCAAACTTCTGGAACTTCAAAAATTCAGCCAAAATAGGACGTCCTAGACAATTTGTTTATTGATCAGAAGCAATTGGAATCAATATTTTATCACGTTCTTGTGATTTTTAACAATTATTTTCGTGAATAGAAAGTTTCTGGAATTTTCTGCAAGATCAAATAACTATCATCCAGGAAGATCCTATAGGTTTAACTTGGCACAAACACTAACTAAAACATAAAAACACATCTAACCAGAGGCTAGAACAAATATTTATTGAATAACAGCAAGGAAAAATATTGGGTTGTCTCCCAACAAGCGCTATCGTTTAACGCCTCTAGCTAGGCATAAAAGCAAGGATAGATCTAGGTATTGCCATCTTTGGTAGGCAATCCATAAGTGGCTCTCATAATAGATTAATAAGGTAATTTTATTTTCTTTCTAGGGAAGTGTTCCATGCCTCCTAATAATACCTTCCTTCATATCAATAATTGCACCAATCGTTCTAAGGAAAGGTCTACCAAGAATAATAGGACATGAAGGATTGCAATCTATATCAAGGACAATAAAATCTACGGGCACAAAGTTCCTATTTGAAACAATAAGAACATCATTAATTCTTCCCATAGGTTTCTTAATGGTGGAATCCGCAAGGTGCAAGTTTAAAGAGCAATCATCAAAATCACGGAAACCTAGCAAATCACACAAAGTTTTTGGAATCGTGGAAACACTGGCACCCAAATCATACAAAGCATAGCATTCATGATCTTTAATTTTAATTTTAATAGTAGGTTCACATTCATCATAAAGTTTTCTAGGGATAGAAACTTCCAACTCAAGTTTTTCTTCATAAGATTACATCAAAGCATCAACGATATGTTTGGTAAAAGCTTTATTTTGGCTATAAGCATGAGGAGAATTTAGCACGGATTGCAACAAGGAAATACAATCTATCAAAGAGCAGCTATCATAATTAAATTCCTTGAAATCCAAAATAGTGGGTTCATTAATATCTAATGTTTTGATCTCTTCAATCCCACTTTTATCAATTTTAGCATCAAGATCTAAAAACTCCGCATTTCTAGAACGCCTTCTAGGTAAAGGTGGATCATATTCAGTCCCGTCATTATCAAGATTCATATTGCAAAACAAAGATTTAATAGGAGACACACCAATAAATTTTAGATCTTCATCTTTGTTTTCATACAAATTAGAAGAACACGCTTTTATAAAGCAATCTTTCTTAGCACGCATCCTAGCGGTTCTTTCTTTGCACTCATCAATGGAAATTCTCATGGCCTTGAGAGACTCATTGATATCATGCTTAGGTGGAATAGATCTAAGTTTCAAGGAATCAAGATCAAGAGAAATTCTATCAACGTTCCTAGCCAATTCATCAATTTTAAGCAATTTTTCTTCAAGCAAAGCATTGAAATTCTTTTGCGAATTCATAAATTCCTTAACAATAATCTCAAATTCAGAAGGCGTCTTATTAAAATTTCCATAAGAATTGTTGTAGGAATTACCATAATTATTAGAGGAATTACTAGGATAAGGCCTAGGATTAAAGTTTCCTCTATACGCGTTATTACCAAAATTATTCCTACCAACAAAATTCACATCCAAAGATTCATTATTATTCTCAATCAAAGTAGACAAAGGCATATCATTAGGATCAGAAGAAACACTTTTATTAGCAAATAATTTCATAAGTTCATCCATCTTTCCACTCAAAACATTAATTTCTTCTATCGCATGCACTTTTTTATTAGTAGATCTTTCAGTGTGCCATTGAGAATAATTAACCATAATATTATCTAGGAGTTTAGTAGCTTCTCCTAAAGTGATTTCCATAAAAGGGCCTCCCGCGGCCAAATCTAAAAGATTCTAGAAGCAAAATTCAATCCGGCATAATTTTTTTGTATAATCATCCACAAATTCAAACCATGCGTAGGGCAATTACGTATCATTAATTTCATCCTCTCCCAAGCTTGTGCAACATGTTCATGATCAAGTTGCTTAAAATTCATAATATCGTTTCTAAGAGAGATGATCTTGGCGGGAGGAAAATACTTAGAGATAAGTCTGTCTCTCTCAAAAGGTGTGTACAGCCAGGATGATTGTGGTAAACTAAAAAGCAAAGACTCAAATCATACAAGACGCTCCAAGCAAAACACATATCATGTGGTGAATAAAAATATAGCTCCAAGTAAAGTTACCAATGGAAGTAGACGAAAGAGGGGATGCTTTCCGGGGCATCCCCAAGCTTTGGCTTTTTGGTGTCCTTAGATTATCTTGGGGTGCCATGGGCATCCCCAAGCTTAGGATCTTGCCACTCCTTGTTCCATAATCCATCAAATATTTTACCCAAAACTTGAAAACTTCACAACACAAAACTTAGCAGAAAATCTCGTGAGCTCCGTTAGTGAAAGAAAACAAAACACCACTTCAAGGTACTGTATTGAACTCATTATTTATTTATATTGGTGTTAAACCTACTGTATTCCAACTTCTCTATGGTTTATAAACTCTTTTACTAGCCATAGATTCATCAAAATAAGCAAACAACACACGAAAAACAGAATCTGTCAAAAACAGAACAGTCTGTAGTAATCTGTAACTAACGCAAACTTCTGGAACTCAGAAAAATCTACCAAAATAGGAAAGCCTAGGCAATTTGTTTATTGATCTTCTGAAATTGGAATCAGTATTTCACCACGTTCTGGTGATTTTTAACAATTGTTTTCGTGAACAGAAAGTTTCTGGAATTTTCAGCAAGATCAAATAACTATCATCCAAGAAGATCCTATAGGTTTAACTTGGCACAAACACTAATTAAAACATAAAAACAAATCTAACCAGAGGCTAGATTATTCCTAAACAGAAGCAAAAACTAAAAAACTAAAATAAAATTGAGTTGCCTCCCAACAAGCGCTATCGTTTAACGCCCCTAGCTAGGCATAAAAGCAAGGATAGATCTAGGTATTGCCATCTTTGGTAAGCAATCCATAAGTGGCTCTCATAATAGATTCATAAGGTAATTTTATTTTATTTCTAGGGAAGTGTTCCATGCCTTTCCTTAATGGAAATTGGAATCTAATATTCGGTTCCTTCATATCAATAATTGCACCAATCGTTCTAAGGAAAGGTCTACCAAGAATAATAGGACATGAAGGATTGCAATCTATGTCAAGAACGATGAAATCTACGGGCACAAAGTTCCTATTTGAAACAATAAGAACATCATTAATTCTTCCCATAGGTTTCTTAATGGTGGAATCCGCAAGGTGCAAGTACAAAGAATAATCATCAAATTCACGAAATCCTAGCAAATCACACAAAGTTTTTGGGATCGTGGAAACACTAGCACCCAAATCACACAAAGCATAGCATTCATGATCCTTAATTTTAATTTTAATAGTAGGTTACCACTCATCATAAAGTTTTCTAGGGATAGAAACTTCCAACTCAAGTTTTTCTTCATAAGATTGCATCAAAGCATCAACGATATGTTTAGTAAAAGCTTTATTTTGGCTATAAGCATGAGGAGAATTTAGCACGGATTGCAACAAGGAAATACAATCTATCAAAGAGAAATTATCATAATTAAATTTCTTGAAATCCAAAATAGTGGGTTCATTAATATCTAAAGTTTTGATCTCTTCAATCCCACTTTTACCTATTTTTTCATCAAGATCTAAAAACTCCGAATTTTTGGAACGCCTTCTAGGTAAAGGTGACTCACTCCAGCCCCATCATTATCAAGATTCATATTGCAAAACAAAGATTTAATAGGAGACACATCAATAACTTTTAGATCTTCGTCTTTATCTCACAAAAAAAAATCTGGTTTAGCATCCATCTTATTAACTAAGGTGGCTTGCTTATCCGAAATTTTAGCTATTAATTTTTCGAGATGAGCAATCTGAGATTTCAAACCATAAAATTCCTTAGACATGTCATCGAGCTCTTTATTCATGTATCCCATTAAGTTTTTTTTGTTCCTTAAGCTCGTTTCTAAAGAAATTATTATGCTCAAATTGTAAAGTCATAAAACTTCTAACGTTGCTTTCGATATCTTCTAACCTTTTAAGGTGAAGATCACCAAATCTAGGTAGAGCCATCATGACAAGCAAGCAATCCAACACACTAGCAAACAAGAAGCAAGTGAAAAAGAGGCGAACGGAAAAGAGAGGGCGAGTAAAACGGCAAGGGTGAAGTGGGGGAGAGGAAAACGAGAGGCACATGGCAAATAATGTAATGCGAGGGATAAGGGTTTGTGATGGGTACTTGGTATGTCTTGACTTGTGCGTAGACTCCCCGGCAACGGCGCCAGAAATCTTTCTTGCTACCTCTGGAGCACTGCGTTGGTTTTCCCTTGAAGAGGAAAGGGTGATGCAGTAAAGTAGCGTAAGTATTTCCCTCAGTTTTTTACAACCAAGGTATCAATCCAGTAGGAGACCACGCTCGAGTCCCACGCACCTACACAAACAAATAAGAACCTCGCAACCAACGCGATAAAGGGGTTGTCAATCCCTTCACGGTCACTTACGAGAGTGAGATCTGATAGATATGATAAGATAATATTTTTGGTATTTTTATGATAAAGAGTAAATAAAGATGCAAAGTAAAATAAACGGCAATAGAAATAGCTAGTTGATGGAAGATTAATATGATGGAAAATAGACCCGGGGGCCATAGGTTTCACTGGTGGCTTCTCTCAAGAGCATAAGTATTACGGTGGGTGAACAAATTACTGTCGAGCAATTGATAGAATTGAGCATAGTTATGAGAATATCTAGGTATGATCATGTATATAGGCATCACGTCCGTGACAAGTAGACCGAAACGATTCTGCATCTACTACTATTACTCCACACATCGACCACTATCCACCATGCATCTAGAGTATTAAGTTCATAAGAACAGAGTAATGCTTTAAGTAAGACGACATGATGTAGAGGGATAAACTCATGCAATATGATATAAACCCATCTTGTTATCCTCGATGGCAACAATACAATACGTGCATTGCTGCCCCTGCTGTCACTGGGAAAGGACACCGCAAGATTGAACCCAAAGCTAAGCACTTCTCCCATTGCAAGAAAGATCAATCTAGTAGGCCAAACCAAACTGATAATTCGAAGAGACTTGCAAAGATAACCAATCATACATAAAAGAATTCAGAGAAGATTCAAATATTGTTCATAGATAAACTTGATCATAAACCGACAATTCATCGGTCTCGACAAACACACCGCAAAAGAAGATTACATCAAATAGATCTCCACGAGAATCATGGAGAACTTTGTATTGAGATCCAAAGAGAGAGAAGAAGCCATCTAGCTAATAACTATGGACCCGAAGGTCTGAGGTAAACTACTCACACATCATCGGAGAGGCTATGGTGTTGATGTAGAAGCCTTTCGTGATCAATGCCCCCTCCAGCGGAGCGCCGAAAAAGGCCCCAAGATGGGATCCTCATGGGTACAGAAGGTTGCGGCGGTGGAATTAGGTTTTCGTGGATGCCTCTGATGGTCTGGGGGTACGTAGGTATATATAGGAGGAAGAAGTATGGCAGTGGAGCAACATGGGCCCCACGAGGGTGGAGGGCGCGCCCAGGGGGCTAGGCGCACCCCCCTACCTCGTGCTCTCCTCGTTGCTTTATTTACGTGGACTCCAAGTCCTCTGGATCACGTTTGTTCCGAAAATCACGTTCCCGAAGGTTTCATTCCGTTTGGACTCCGTTTGATATTCTTTTTTTGCGAAACTCAGAAATAGGCAAAAAACACCAATTTGAGCTGGGCCTCCGGTTAATAGGTTAGTCCCAAAAATAATATAAAAGTGTATAATAAAGCCCATTAAACATCCAACACTACAAAAAAATACACTTCCGTGATGATACGTGTTTGTCACAGTAGGTTGTGTTTTTTGTCATGCATGTACATCCATGACGATTTTATGACAGAATCAAGATAGTCATACCTGGCTGTCGTAGAAGTGTTCCATGACACTACCAAAATTATCATCACGGAAGTGTCCACTTCCATGACGATAAATCGCGCGTCACAGAAGTGCTTTCGTCATGGGTGACCGACACGTGGCATCCACCGTAACGGAACGCCGTTAAGCTATCAGGTCGGGTTTTGGATCCGATAAACCGTTAACAGCCCCGACCAATGGGTATTTTCCACGTGTAAAATCATCATTGGCTGGAGGAAACACGTGTCGGCTCACCGTTCGGACAGATGTCATCCACTCATTGGACCGAAGGCGCCTATAATACGGCGACACGTGGCACGGCCCAACAGAGGCCCATTCCTGTGAAAAGGGCGGCCCGTTTGACTTGGTCAAAAGGTGGCGGGCCGGCCCACGGAAAGCCTGTTAACGGCCTGTTCGCATATAGCCCATTTACAGCCCGCTAACCCAGGGCCCGTTACACCCTATCCGAATTAGGCCCAATAGCGTCATCTGGGCCGTCCAATATGATTCAGCCCGTTTTAACTTCCGGCCCATGTGTGGCCCATGACTTCTTTCGGCCCATATGAGGACCTTTGTAACTCTTGGCCCATTAACGGCCCGTGGTGAAACTGGCCCGTAATGAACAGTGTATCACTTTATACCCATTAACGGCCCGTTATTCCATTGGGCCGTTTCCAGCCCAAGTTATCTTTCGGCCTTCTCAGGGCCCATTGATTCTTGGGCTCATTTGCAGAATTCGGTTACATTCGGCCCGTTACTGTCATTTTCTGCTTGTGGGCCAAATTCAGCCCGTCATTACAGTCGGCCCGTTTGCGGACCGTTAATATGTTGGGCCGTTTTCTTGTCAAAAAACCCGTTGGGCTGTTTTCATAGAGTTATCAAATACGGCCTATTAACGGCCTGTTATGGTCCATGAATAGTACGGCCGATGATTGGCGAAATGATGGTACGCCCCGTAGAAGGCCCATGGATCCTACGACCCGTATGAGGCCCATGGATAGTACGGCCCGTAGAAGGCCCATGGATCGTACGGCCCGTAGAAGGCCCATGGACCCTACGGCCCGTAGAAGGCCCATGGACCCTAAGGCCCGTATAGAAGGCCCATGGATCCTACGGCCGGACGAAGGCCCATGGATCATACGGCCTGCAGGAGGCCCATGGTTACAATAGTCCGTGTGTTGCCATGAATATTTTGGCCTAGTTACCAAAAATAGGCTATTGTGGCCACTAGAAAAAAACAGAAAAAGAACTGCAGTGACTACAAGCAAACAACTAAACAAGACAATAAGGAAATAAATAAGCAAGCAATTAACGCTAGCCTGTTACCGCTATTACACATATTACATCCACTGGGCATCAAAGTTCGCCACCAGTGCAAATATAGGGAACAAAGCAGCACATTACATACACTGGCCGTCAAAATTGGCCACCAGTGCAAATAAACGCGGCAGCAAAACAAGAGCATAACTGAAACAACTTCAGAAGAGCTCAAGAAACGTTATCCTGGGTATCCACCATGCTGGCAATAAGCTTAGCAAGCTGATTAGCTTTGTCCTGTTTGGCGCTAAAATCCTCCAATGCTTGTTGTTGCACCAGAAAGTATGCATCTGAATGCTCCACGGACTTCCACAGTCCTTCCGCTTCTTGTCACAGCACAGCTGATCGATGTCTTTTAGCTTGTAGTTGAGACTCAAAAAACCGAACTGATTCAGACAGTGAGTTTGAATAGCTTGTGCAAGCGGTAGTGGCCAGTAACTCGAACACTAAACCAAGACAGGACTTTGGGGTTGTCTCACTGTCTTCAAGATAGTCTTCCTTAGCTGTTTTATCAGCTTTGTTGGAGACCAACAAGGATGTGTCACTATCCTGAACCTTATCTGCATTACTTCCTTTACCATTGCTTAATAAGGCACTCTTCCCCAATATTTTGTCAGCATTCTAAAAGAAGAAACAAGCAGACACATAACAAGTTTAGCATGTACTAGTATATGAAACTCATTTCGGTGAACCAGTTCATTAGTAAGGTGGACAGGATTAAACTACCAAGTCTTCTATTGCCAAGTACTAGTACATAATAAAAGCATCAAACAAACATATATCTATGTCCTATGGTCACTGCATTGTCTTGCCAAATCAAAATAGAGACACGGTTCAAATCATATCAGTTCAAGATGAAGCAGCAGTGAAACAATAAAAAGCGTGGGAAACTACACGGCACAACAAGATTTCAGATGGGTACCACGGGTCTACATGTACAACAACACTATTGGCTCTGTTGTGATGCTAGTAATGTGCATGATATGAAAGTCAACTGTATACACAATTGAAATTGAAATCAACAGAGCTATTGATAAGAGCAAACCTGTTAAAGAAACATGCGTGAACATACCTGCTGTGCCATTGGAGTTTCGATTGGATCCTTCAATTTAAAAATAAGTTTGTATGAGTAAATACAGTGATACAAGAGCAAAGCAATCATAGTTAAAAAAGGCGCGCCTAAGCGAGCGCTTAAGCGCGCCTAGGCTCTAGGCGTTGGCAAAACGCATTGCGCATAACTACACATAATCTATGCATAACTGCGCATAAGCATGCGCTTTGGTCAGTAAAGCGCAAGGCGGTGGCAAAACGCACAATTAACGCCTAGCGCTTTTTTGAACTATGATAGCAATGGAATCTTAAATTAGAACAGTTGTTCTTCAGGTTTAGGCACTTGTTCTACATGAACAGAGTACAGTAAGACGCAAGAATATAATACTTAAAAATAGAAAATGAGCTCATAGACCTTACCACATTCTTGGTTCGGGACCAGTATAGAACAAGGCGTTCCCAGTCATCGTCCAGTAAATGTGTCTCAGGAGAACGTAAGGGAATTTGATGAGTTTCTTTGCCGGTGAAGTACGTTTTCTTCAGGTAATTTCGATACTGCCACCAAGCATTCTTGAAGATAGCAGAGGTATTAGCACAGGTTACCTCATCCTGAGTTTCCAAATCGGTCCTTCTCTATAGAGAAAAATGGGAAAATTTGCTGTATTATAACCATCATGGAGGTAGGATGTATGGGACGAAGCAAAGTAATTGCCATGAATAACATTACTTAGACATAACTCCTGGACAAACACCTGCAACTGGCATTTTCCTTCATCTTCAGTATAATATTTCCAAGATGGGAAGATACGCACTTACGATTTAACAACATCAAATGTGATAGATGCTAAACTACAACTAGCTGGTTGTGCTTCCTCCACAGGAATAGGCGTACTAACTGGTGGAGTTGGGGTTCGCCGTGATAGTACTGGCCCTTTGGGCACTGGAGCTGCCTTACTAACTGCTCTTGTTTCGGAGCTCTGTGGTGGAGATGGTGCTGTGTCAAAAGGAACTGGGTTAGTATCGGGTGGGGTTGGGGTTAGATTGGGTGAAGCTGGTTCTCTGTCCATCGCAGTACGGGTACAATCTGCGAGAGTTTGGGTTATGTGTGGTAGGGCTGGTTCTTGTGCATGTACAACTGGGGTGCTATCTCCACCAAGAGGTAGCACTATTTTATTTGAAGACCATGTTTTTAGTCCGCTAGATACTGGCATCACCCGCTCCAATTCAAATGGCTGATAAACAGGAAACATAGTTGAATGTACAAATATTGTATGAGAGACAGATGCAATAGATAGTGTGGAAAAAAGAGGGCATGAAATAGTTGACATGTATATTGTTTAACTAAAATGGATAGCATGACATAATTTCACATATATGATGTCTATCTAAACTGGATAGCATAGCATAACATAATTCAAAGATATGATGAATAACTAAACAGGGTCGCATGACATAATTCACCTACATGTTATCTAAGTAATCAGGATCGCATCATTTAATTCACATATGTGATTTATATGCTAAACAGAGGGCATTCGATATGATGTCTGAACTAAGAACATGGTGTTGAATATTGTGTATATGATGTCTAAACTATGCAATGCAAGACACCGTATGCATGATATGAGCAGTATAACCGTGCCAAGTTAGAGCATACACCTCAGTGGGGGAATAAGACTGGTCATCTGTCTCTGAATCCATCTCCGAGGAGCTATCGGGATCCAACAAGAGATCTGCTTCGACAGGTAGCACTGTTTGCTCTGAAGGCCTTGTTTTCACTCCAGATTTTTCCATCTCCCACCCAAATGGCTGATTCACAGGAAGAGTAGTTTAATGTAGAAACATTGTCGACAAATGGAAATGTAATGAAGAAAAGGATGGGCAAGATATCATTCAAATATATGATGCCTGGTTAAACAGGATGGCATTGCACATTTCACATATATTATGGCTGGCTAAAAGACATGAGACTGCATAATTCCCATATATGATATAAAACTAAACATGTGGCATTACAGAACATGTCTAAACTAAGCAGATGAGATATATGATGTCAAAAGTAGGCACTGCAAGGCAACATATGCATGATATGACTAACATCATCATGCCAAGGTAGAGCAAACACCTTGGGGGTAAATAGGAGTGCTCAGCGGCGTCTGAATCCGCCTCAGAACAGATATCTTCCTCTGGATTACAATCTGGAGAGGGGTGGGGAGGGTTTGCCATTGAACCCACCATGGAGCGATGTCTGCATGACATTGTATTGCCGCGCAAAACTCTTCTCTTTTTCTCTACATGTTCAGCATGTCTGTGTACAATATCTGACATGCATACGAAAAAAATATGGTGAGATTATGTAAGAAGAGCATGCAGAAATTTAGAGTGATGGTAACAACCAGTGGATCGACGTTTTTCCGTTGAACCAAAATAGCCCTAATGGATCGAAGTGAATGTATAGTAATAAGTGATGCAACAAGTGTACAACCTCTTTGCCGTAGCCGTGTCGACCTCAGCATCATTGGGTTGGCCGCTGAAGCAGTTGAGGCAGAGGTGGCTGTCGGAGGTGTGGAGGAAGATCTGAGGAATATGTAGACGGCGTCCAGGGCACTGCTTTGTTGTGATGGATCGTTCTGTCATTGGAGCAGCTCCGGTGAGCCATAAGACGTCAAGGCTGAAGCAGCACAAGACAGACATCGTCAATCTCAAGTGGGATTCTAATAGCATCTCCAATAGATGATGTAAAATGGATGTAAAATTAACATCACCAAAAACCACCTGACTACAACAGATGAGTTAAAAACTGTTGACTCTGAACTTAACTGTCGAAACTGAAATTTACTGTGGAATCTGAATGCTACTGTCGAAACTGAACGCAATGGTAGCAGAGAGGCACTTGACATGTAGTTTAGGGAGGGCATGCAGTTCATCTTCAACCTGCACCCCCCTGAGCCGCCAGCCACCATCGGCCGAACCGCCGGCCCCAGCGCCGCCTCGCCGCCCGGAAACAACTCGCCACCGCGGCCCCGGCCAGCCCTCTAGACCCTCGCCCCCACCCTGAACCCTAAGATAGATAGCGGGGTACCTCTCCGGCGAGCCCCCGTCCCCGCTGCGGGTGGTTCTTCCTTAACTCCGGCGAGCCCCCCCCCCAACCCCTGAAAATTGACTGACCCAAAAGTCGATTCAGTCGACTGAAGTGTGACTTAATCGGAGCAGAGCAGCAGCACGAGCGAGGGGGAGAGCAGCAGCAGCAGCAGCTGGGCGAGCGAGCGGTCGAGCGAGAGACGGAGCAGCAGCAGCAGCGCGAGCGAGCGAGAGCCGGAGCAGCAGCAGCAGATCCGGCTGGTATGGACGCCGCCGCCGAAGGGGCCTCGCACTGGGGGAGAGCCGCCGTGGAGATGTCGCCTGCGGCGCCGGCTTCAAGGTAGCCGCTCCATGGGGGTGCGGGATGGAGCACCGTCGGCGCCGGGAGGTTGAGTTAAGGAGAAGGTGCGATGCGATGAGTGTACAACCTCTTTGGTGGCACCGAGTAGGCCTCGGCTTCGTCCGAGGAGTCGGTGAGGATGCTGCGGTTCCGGTGGAGCAGGTTAAGGCGGCGCTGTGGGGATGGAGCAGCCGCGATAGACGAGGCAATCGTCGGAGCAGCTCCTTGGAGGTGGAGGACGGGGCGGCTGAACTGGCGGGACGGCGAGATGGACGACGGATCCTCATCCGGGGAGGTGGGCGAGGGACGTCGAGCTGTTGCGGTGGACGACGTCGTCGGGGAAGAGGCTCCAGCTGGGCAGCGGTGACGTGGCGGACGGAGGAGCGTGGGGTTTCGCGGCTAGAGCGGAGAGGTTATGGCAGCCTGGGATTTTGAATGGCGAAAAGGGGGCGATGGGAGGGGGTGAAGCATGACTTAGGGACGCGCTTGTCCAAAATGTAGGGTGTGTTACAAAAGCACCCCCCATCGATTTGAACTAGCGGCCCTTTCGGCTCAGGGTTAGAAGGGGGATTTCGCGTGTCGGGATTTGGCAGCTGGAGGGAGTTTTCGCGCGCGTTGTAATTTCGGGATAGCAAGGCGCAGGTTGTGAAGGCGCCAGTTTTGGGAGCACGATATCTGAATTTTCGGGGTATAACAAGACGCGGGTTGAATTTTAGGGACAAGCCTAACGTGTAGTAATATTGTACTTGTACGTACCAAATCAATTCGCACTTCCCTCAACCAAAAAGAAAATAAAAAAAACTATTCACACCACACAAAGAGAGAGTCTTGCCCCGTTTTACTATACAAATGCTATTCAAAGCTACTCCCTCCTTCCATCTATATAGGGCCTAATGCGTGTTTCGATGCTAACTTTGACCAAATATTAGAGCAATGATATATGACATGCAACTTACACAAAGCACACCGTTAAATTCGTCTGTGAAAGGTTCTTTCAATGATATAATTTTCACATTGTGCATGTCATGTACTATTAATCTTGTCAATAGTCAAAGGCGGTCTTAAAAATCTCATTACGCCCTATATAGATGGAAGGAGGGAGTATGAATCCATGTTATGTCCGATTAAAATTTTTCGCTTGTTTTATAATGCATGTAACCTACTCATACCAACATTTTAGTGCATTCCAAATGTCTATACTACCGCTGCAATTCGAACTAAATTTGAATTCGTTTCTCTATTTCAATAAGAATCTACAATCATGATTGTTGCCAACTTCAACCGTCATAGTTTCCTTGCTATCCGCCAGATATAAATCGGACGGCCTATAATGCAGGATGGCAGGCACACCATCATCAACAACTCCGTTTTTTATAAGAGTAGAGATAAAATATATTAAATGTAGTATAACATGTTCATAACCACACCATGTGTATCACCGTTATATATATTCACACATGCGTCGGTTTGAAACACTATGATAAATTCTTCAAATATCCGAATTCGCTTTTTATAATGAAGTATATATGATCTCTATTTGTCTTTTACACCCACACAACCCTCTTATCTTTGTAGCTAGCGCTAACTTTCTCTTGTGCATGCACACGCCCGCATCCCTCTCACCCTCCTTCAGCATTCTCTAGCTCCATCGCGCAAATTCGTCTTTTCACTTTAGGTCGTTCACCCACGGTGTGTGTAGGCCCCCCAGCTCCTTCTTTACGGCACACATCGATCGATATGCCTCTCTAGCCAGGTGTGCCTAGCACAAACACAAGCTTCCCCTCTTCTCTTGTCACCGTCCATGCCTCACTCCCACCACTCTTTTCATCGTTCTCGTACTCGCACACTCCTCCCCCCTCGATATAGTATGCCTCTCGTACCACCTCCTACATGCATCCCTCTCTCTCTATCCTTCTCCTCGTGCCTCATTTGCTTCTAACACACACATGCATGTATACCGATCGATCTCCCAACATATACCTAGATCGACTTTAACTACCCCTCCCATCGATCGACGTACCTCACAAGTTATGTCTCTCCTTTCTCTAACAAAGGGCGATTGATCTTCCTATGTAGTTACGTCTGCTTACCACAGCCACATCGTCCCCCCTCATCATTCGTGCATGCCTCCTGACCCGTCTCTCACACGCACGTGCACAGACAACAAGCAGCCATCTCCTCTCTTATTGATATTGCGGGCGTGCCCTCCGTTTGTCTAGCAAGCCTATCCCACCATTTGTTAGAAGCAACTCCACTACCACCCCCTCCAACACTCTAGCTCTGTCTCTCTCCCAACCTTATTCCTCTCCTGCACATATGCATGGATGCCGATCGATCTCCCTTAATACATGAGGCAGATCGATCTCCTTAATACATGAGGTAGGCCTCTCTCCTCCTCCACACATATACCAGCCATTGTACCTCTATAGTTAATTGGGCCTCCCTCTTCCCCCACCACACACCGATAGTCGAGCGCTGGAGGTAGGTATCCATGCCACAGAGACAAACTGCACATGTCCCATCTCACGTTCCAGTAGGCCAGCCACTCTATATCTTTGACGTGGGCACACACAAATTCGATGGCACTCTTTATCGATCACGCGCACGCACACACACACACATCATCCCTCTCTTCGATTCTATGGACACCTCAAGCCGATGATACCTCCACTCTCTTCTCGTGGATCGCCCCCTCTATATATATGTTATATCCAGGACTCTATTTCACACACATTGCATATGTTACATTTTTTGATTGACCCCCCCCCACCAAAAAACTCTCAAGAACCCACACACTATATCTCTCTAGGTTTGTATCTCTCTCACACAACCCCACGTAGGTGGTGTACGTATACAAGAAGAGAATAGGTGCACCGTGCACGTACTCACGCTTCGTGCCCAGCCACACCCACGCGGGTACACGGTGGAGCTCATTTCTTTACGAAATGGCAGCCCACGTGCTAATTTGAACGCCTGTAGCAGTTGTTTACCTAGGGAGGTCGTGTACCACGCGTGCACGAAACAAAGTTCGACTTGACGCGTTGTCGCGTTATTTTTAAATAAATTTATAGCGCTCAATGGCACGTACACAGAATATAAAATGATTTTTATGGAGAAAAAGGTAGTCCGCTCACTATATACAATGGAGCCTGCCTGCCTGGTTTGTCGCTCTTCAGAGTATCTCACACAAGGCTGCGGTGGCCTCTCTCTCTCTCACTGTTGGTCACTGATCCGGCCGCATCCCGTCCGCCGGGGGAAAGGGAGTGCGGTGGCCTCTCTCTCTCTCACCGTTGGTCACTGATCCGGCCACATCCCCTCCGCCGGGGGAAGGGAGGAAGTGCATCGTTTCTCCGTTTGACGGCGCCGAGGCAGCACGTCCCGATCTGCGGTACACGCCGTTCTCTCTGACCAAGCTCCGGCGCGGCAGGGCCTACGCCACCTACTCGCAGATTCCGCCCGCCGCCGCTCACCTAGTTACATCCCGACGACCTCCAGGTATCCCCTCCGGCCTTGCTCCACTGCCCCTCTTCCCACGTCGCTGCATGTGGATCTTCCATAGTTCTTTGCCCAAAACGTAGCTCATCCGGCGTACTTTCCATATTGCATTCTCGTCCTCACACCGTTTTAGACAAACACAACCGTGTTGTTATCTTCCCTTAGGACAAGGAATATGCTTCTTTTTGTCGTCGCATGTGTCATCAACTGTTATTGGCCAGTAATTGTTTCCTTTCTACTCGTTGCTATTGCGACCTTTTGGTGAACTGCACAAATCACTTTTTTCTTAAGAGTGTTTTGTGCAGTTGTACTAAAATGTCACACGGGCAACGTCTCTACATTTCAGTGCGACTGCACAAAGGGACATTGGTTTTGCTCTATCCTCCTCATCCAACTCCGAGCCTAATCTTCTCCAACTAGTTAGTCTTAAGAGAGACTGCAAAGGTGACCGGCTTCTATTTGTGTGTTTATTGTTTCATCAGCAGTCCTCTATTATCGTAATCACACTTAATATCTTTGGAACAGGGACGCTCAGCTCTATTTTAGTGGAACTGCACAAAATGATCGGAATGTTGCATGCTCCAGACAGCTACTTTTTTCCCAACATGCCTTGTTGATTTAGACAGAGCTGGGGGGACGTTGCTGCCAATGAAAGCATGGATCAATTTTAATTTAACACCTTCTCACAACTCTGTCTTCAGTTGTGATGTAATTATTAGCTCTGATCTGCTAATAATTGACATGCATTAGCAAGGAAGTTAGTTTTTTATTGTTTCCGAAAGAGCATCGATGGCAAGACACGCGAAACAAAAGCTGAAAGCTCACACCATTGTACAATTTCATGTCGCTGGAAAATTATTTGTATAGTACGTCAATTATGTAAACAAATGATGGAAGCTTGATAGCATTGCGAGAAGCCTCTTCATCATCCGGGTCCATGTGCCATGCACAAAATTATACTCCTTCGTTCCTAAATATTTGTCCTTTTACAAATTTCAAACGGGCATATTTTAGAGTGTAGATTCACTCATTTTGCTTCGTATGTGTACTCCCTCCGTTCCTAAATATTATATTCGTCTTTCTAGAGATTTCAACAAGTGACTACATACGGAGCAAAATGAGTGAATCTACACTCTAAAATATGTCTATATACATCCGTATGTGCCATTCCATTTGAAATCTCTAAAAAGACAAATATTTGAGTAGTCACTCGTTGAAATCTCTAGAAAGACAAATACTCCGGAGTATATTTAAGAACCGAGGGGGTAGTGCACAACCGCATGGGAGACTCAGCCTGGTCGTTGCGCCACATTAATAGTGAGTAATGAGCAGTCAAATCATAAGCCCCACCTTTCCCACTGTAAGTTGCTCTGAAGAAGCAACCATCAATACGCTATTCTTTGAATCCGCTCATACTACTCCATCCGTCACTGTTTATACAACGCGCTTTAGAAAAAAACATCTGTGGGACCAAGGCGACTAGCGATCTGCCTGAAAAATAGCATTGGTAGTTATAGCACGGCGTCTATTACTAGAGGGAATAATGCGTACACACATGCATGCAGTGCTTCCACCCCGGGTACACATATGCATGCACTTACTCCACTCCGTAGTAGTACAGTACATGGAGAGAAAATTGTGGACTTGATTGCGGTTACCATGCCCTAATTAATTGAGCATTAAACCAAACGCGTCTAAAGTCTCTCTGGTGGTGGAAATGCATTGAGAGAAATGCATCATAATGAAGCGCGCCCTGTAAACTGTGGCGGAGGGAGGATTAGTATGAAGGTGCAAAACCAAGTACGTGTATGGCCAGTCGGTCAACGCACCTCCTCTTGGCATATCACTGACATGTGGGACAGGAGTGTGAGCAAACCGATCTCAATTGATGGCAAAGAGCCAACCCGCCGTTCCTTGAGAGAGACGAGGAGCGAGAACACACAGACGGGCTCGCACGGAGGCCAAGATATACTCGAGCATGGTTGGTTGATCGATATCATTCATTACATGTTGGGCTTCCGTTTTCCGCCCTTCTCCGGAATAAACGTGTACTTTATCAAAGATAAAAAAAAGAGTACAGACGCTCCACCATGCGGTTCTAGTAGTAGTACTACTCGTACTACTGCGCTTGGCTCTTCGCCTCTTTGTGAAGTCGAACAATGATGGTACTCCGCATGTTGGGTACTACAGTGTATGCCTCTGACAATCTAACACCGAATGGACTGATGCATGTCCACCGATGGTAGGTTGCATTAGTCAAAAGGCGTAAGCGAGCTTCACCTTGTCCTGCAAGCTTCTCCTCGTTCTGCGAGTTGACGGGACACACCAAAAAGTAGTGCTAGTCCATACTCCCTCCTTTCCGGTTAATATGGCTTAATCTTTTTTGCGGGTAAATGAGAGAGCTTTATTCATATATAAGCATTCTTAGGACGATCAGCCAAGACACTGGTCACTAGGAAGCGAGGTACCCCGCAAAAAAAGAAGTAGGAAGCGAGGTGTTTCATCAAGCCAGCTCTCGGCCACATTCAAAGTGCAGCAAGCACGGTTCGCACGAAGATGCGCCGCAAGGTTTGCTGACCTGTTTACATGCTGAATAACAAAAAACAGGAAATATTACCGAGCGCTACTATTTGTAACAAGATATGAGCCAGAATTAAGCGAGAATTGTGGCGAGTGTTCCATGCAATCAACTTCCATTATCACATGCGAGAACCCTCGAAGAGAACCAAATGTGTTGAAGATTGCTTTATCACATTTTAAAATTATAATAAGAGTGCAGACGCTCCTCCATCCGGTTCCTAGTACTAGTATAGTACGTACCTTTATAGACTATAGTAGTAGTACTAGTAAACTTTGCGCTTGGTTGTTCGCCTATTCGTGAAGTCGAACAATAATAGCACTAGTAGTATACTGTATGCTTCTGGCAATATGACACCGAATTAACTAATGCACGTCCACCGCCTGAGCGAGGGAGAGCTTGCATTAGTCAAAAGTTTCTCCTTGTCCTGCGAGCCACCGCGCGCAAGCTTCTCCCGTCCTGCAACCTTCTCCTCGTTCGGCAAGTTGACGGGACACAGCAAAGTAATGCTAGTCCATACTGCCTCCTCTCCGGTTAATATGGCTTAATTTCAAACGAGATAAATACACTGTCTATCACTGTATATTTGTAAAAATATGGTCAGTGGACTTCATAATACGCTCATTGCACTCAATATATATATTTTCCAGTGTTTATACAGTCACTAGCTCACCCTGACCAAGTATGTGTGTGCATGCACGTGTAGGTTGAGCACTTGAGCGTGACCGTGTGTGTTCCGTCGTGTGCTCGGACATGCATGCATTAGGGCGTCGCGCGCGTTTTTGCGTCCATGTGTATGTGTGACTGTTGCATATACACGTAGGGGGAGTACGTGTAGGGGCCACTAAGGAGCAGTCAAATCACACAGTAAGTTAGTCGGAAGAAGCAACCATCATTTCACTCTTGAATGACACGTACGCAATATAAAATGGTTGATATGGAGAGAAAAAGAAAACCACTATATATACACTAGCAGGAGCCTAAGCTACAAGCCTGCTTGCTTAGGTTGCTCTCTTCACAAGCATAGAACGACGGCCTGATCCCGCAGCTGGGGGAAGGGAACAATGTTCTGCGTAGACGCGGTCGACATCGGCGAGGGAGAAAACTCACAGTCGGTGCGTCCCAATCGGGGGTCACCGCGGTATGGGCCGATGTCGCGTCCCAACTGCCCTTCTAGCTACAGCCCGACGTCCCAGGTAGTCCATCTTCCTTTTGGAGCCGGCTTGCTCCACTGTCGTAGCTCCATCTCCATGTGGATCTTTCTCTACTTCTACCGGCTTCTACTTGTGATGAGTTTATGTCTCATGAACTAGTGCCGGTACTATTATTCTAATCACACTTCTTCAATATCTTTGCCATCAGGGATGCTCAGGTCGATTTTAGTGGAACTGCAAAAAAGCATCGTATGATCCGAGGGTGCCAGCCGTCTTTCCTTCGACAGGTTCTACCTGGCCAGGAAATTAAATCATGTTTAGGGTTTAGGGTTTAAGTCGTAGTGACCCCATCAGTAGTTTTTTCTTTCATACACGCTCTCACAACTTTTTTCTTTAGTTGTGAAGTAAATATTTGCTATGATCTGTGAATCATTGAGATGCATCAGCATGCGTGTTAGTTTTCCTTTGTATTTGATGGAATGTTGTAACGGGGCAACCTTGGAATAGGAATGAAAATGGAGTGGAAAGTTTCCGTTTTTCTTTTCCGGAGAAAAAATGGAAACGGAGAGAAACCAACGTTTCGTTTCGTTGGATCGCGCCATCGAGCAAAACCAACGTTTAAATCACGTCTGTTGTGTTCGTGTCTCACCCTCCTCCATGGCTCGACCCCACACGGTCGCTCGGCATGCCACTCACCGCAAACTGAGTATACGATAACTTTCCCGCCTGCTTGTCGATGGATCGCGCCATGGAGTACTAGCACTACTGGAAGATATTGACGAGTTGGGGGAGGACAGCTAGCTGTAGCACGGACTCCCAAGAACTTTTTACATGCATGTTGTAGCCGGCTATTGCGACCTTTGAATGCGGAGCAGGCGCGTGCACCCGAAAGCGGCGCGGGCGACACTCTCTCGGCCGGCGCGCCGCTTCAATGCAGGCGCCAGTGAGAGGTCGCGTCCGCTCTGGCCAGGCATGAATGCGGCACAGACCGTTTCGGGCGGGAAGCACGCGCGGGTGATGAAGAGGGTTTGGGTTGGTCAGGACCGGCCGTGGCAGCGGTCCGGACGTGCGCAAACAAGAGATGTTGTACGTTAATATTGCTGCGTATATAATTAACAACGTAAATAATATGCCAGTTGGACAAATATGATTGGAGATGGAGATGGAAATGGAATTTTACGTAAACACGGATATGCATGTCTATGTCTATGTGTGTGTGCGTGACGACTCTCGCGACCTGGAAGCGGGGGCGTGTTTTTGATCGAGTTTTCTTTCTTGGTATGTTAGAAAATCAGTTTGTCTAATTCACATCTAGATGTTATTTAAGGATATCACATCTAAGCTCCCACAAGTATATAATGTAGCAACAAGAAACAAAAAAAAGGAAAAAAAATACACCACAAACAGAGTGGACATCAACTTAGATGTGTCCTAGACAGACCCTTAAAAAATTGTCCGCCAGTTTTCGTTTCTTTTTTTCGGGAACGCGCGTATTCTATTTAAAACCACTGCTATGGAGAGATTTTTTTACTCCATTATAGCCTCTTGTTTGATAGAGTTTCTCGCGTCTCGCTCTCTCACCCTCTCCATATATGTTACACGTTGGAGGCTCAGCGTTCATTTGCTAGGGTTTGCTATATTCACAGTCTCTCACCCTCTCTTCACCAGATCTAAACAAGACTGCGTTGGCCTCTTGTATCTCTCTCCCCCCTCACAGCTGGTGAAGGAGGCGTCCATATCCCGTCGCACCGGGAAGGGGAGGAGGTGCAGCGTTCACTCTATCGCCTTCGGCGAGGGAGGCAATCCACTGCCGGCTGCGCTGTTCTCTTTCACCCAGCGCCTGTGCGGGAGGGCCACCGACCCCTTCTTCCTCGCTGCCGTACGTAGTGTGGGCAGATCCGGCCTCCCGCCGCACGCCTTGCCACATCCCGACGACCCTAAGGTATAAGTTTCTTTGAAACCGTCGTTGCTCTAGCTGCATGTGGATCTTTTTTGATCTGTAGTCGAATCTAGGTCTTGGTTCAAAGAGGAAAGAAGGGTGCGGTGGGCTAGAGCAAGAATCTAGGACGTGGTTCAATGAGGAAAGGAGGGGCGGAAAGTAGTATAGACTGGCTATCCAGCCGCTTTGTAGGTCGAAAAGGGAAAAAGGGGGTAACCCAGTACACACATCTGTAAGGAACCGATCTCTTTGTTGAAAAGGGAAAGAAACTAGGAGGTCGGGTAGTTTATGCAGGACTAGATTTGCTGCCCTCACATAGGAAGAAGGTTCAAAGAGAACAAATATGGGACCAGTGCATATATGCTGCTTGGCTACATACTCTGCATCACCCATTTATACGTGTGGACGCACATGGTGCTGGCATGTCCCATACAGCTATTTTGCTGTTGTTAATGTAAGAATGCCGCCGGAAAATTGAAGCAATGCCACTGTTAAAAGTAAATTACATTTTTTAACGAATGTTGTTTCAAGACAATGTCTCTGTTAATATGAATCAATGCAACCATTTTAGAAATGCTACTGTCCTACTTTGTTTTCCATCCAAGATAAGTTAGATGCTTCTTTCTGTCACCGTTTGTTTCATCCTCCTTTATCGGCAAGTAATTGTTTCCTTTTTTGCCTCTGTTAAAACAGGGCTATCGATTCAACTTGTTGCTATTGCGACATTTTGTTTCGCTACTCGAAACACTTATGTTTTAAGAGTGTTTTGTGCAGTTCAACTTGAATGTCACACCTGTGACTTTGCTTAATTTTGGTGGAACTGCACAAAAGGAGATCGAGATTTGTTTCCAGTCTTCGTGGCGAGTTGTTTCAAATCTTGGTCTCAACCACATGATGTGCAGTGTGCTTTGAGATGTTGTGCTACTTGTTTTGGTACTGTTTTAAATAAATGTTGAATTGAAGCTATTGTATTGCTGTCTTTTCCCATTAAGTAGTGAACAAAAATGGGACCAACCCAGACATGATGCTTGTTGCTTTGTTACAACAAATTCAGCATCACCCCCTTTATAAGCCAGTAATTGATGCCACTCTCAGAATTAACTACTGAATCTTATTTCAAAACTGCAACACTTGTTAGGGATTGGCGGGATTACCATTTTTGTGGCCGCATGTTTCATCCTCCTTTATTAGCCAGTAATTGATTCCTTTTTTGCCTCTGTTTAAACAGGGATATCTATTCAACTTGTTGCTATTGCGACATTTTGCTTCGCTACGCGAAACACTTTGCTTGATTTCAATGCAACTGCACAAAACGAGATTGGATTTCCTATTCGTGTTGGCAGATTCGTATTTTATCTTGTCCGTCTCATGAAAGGTCAGTACAGGCCTTCATCCACATGATTGTGCAGTGTGCTTTGAGATGTTGTGCTACTTGTATTGGTACTGTTTTAAATAAATGTTGAATTGAAGCTATTGTATTGCGGTCTTTTCCCATTAAGTAGTGAACAAAAATGGGACCAACCCAGACATGATGCTTGTTGCTTTGTTACAACAAACTCTGCATCACCCCCTTTATAAGTAGATGGAAGCACATACTGTTGTTGCGCCCACTCTCCCCTGGAACTGTTTATGCTTTTCGTTAATCTAATGCCGCTGCTAAAATTAAGCAATGCCACTCTCAGAATTAATTAACTACTGAATCTTAGTTCAAAACTGCAACACTTGTTAGGAATGGTACTATCCTGCTTTGTAGTTCTTTCTACATGTTTAACCAAGGTATTGTTAAGATAATCTCTGTTAAAATGAATCAGTTGCATTGTTTTAGGAATCGTACTTTTCTGCTTTGTCATTCTTTATACATGTTGAAACAAGGCATTGTTAAGATAATGTCTCAGTCAATATGAATGAATCACACTGATGGAGAATTACTACTCTCCTGCTTTGTTTCCCATTAAGATAAAGTAGATCAGTAGATGCTTTTCTTCTGGGAGTACAAGTCATCAACCGTTATTTCTCAGTAATTGTTTCCCTTACACCTATTGTTGCTTACAGGATATCAAAATTAAAGCTCGGTTTTATTCCGACTTTGATTTTAGTTGAACTGCACAAAAGGAGCCAATGTGTCCAAGGCAAACTGCTGCATTACTGGGTCCAGTTGGTCGTTCCACTTTGCAGAAAGAAGTAGTCACTGTTTGCGCTACATTACAGAAGGAATGACCGAGAAGCTTTACAGAGTATTATTAGACACTGGTGACATGACTAGTCTGCAGAGACCATTGGCAATTTAACAACACGTGGAGTGCCTTGGGCAAAAAGTGCCCAAACAAGTACAAGAAGCTACGACAGGACTCCACGATCATAGGCATTACATATTTTGAATGGGAAAAGCTTGTCAAAGTTTAATCATTGATGTTAGCAAGAAGACGTTAGTTTAATATATTGGAATTGGAAAACCTTGTCAAAATTTGCTCATTGATGTTAGCCAGAAGACATGCATTTGATATTTTTGAGTGGGACGCCCTTGCTGTGAGCAGCGTCGAGTGTTTTTTCCTATTCCTGTGTTCAGTCTAGAAGTAAATAGTTACTCTGCTGAGATATTCCTGTGTTAAGAGTTTGTTCTGAATATTGTCTATGTAATGCCAGGCCTTGTGTTTGATTGCAAAGTTGAGCTTGGAATGTTGTGGCATGCGGCATCACGAGCTGTTCACCGTGCCTCCTGAGAATAATGATTCGTATTGTTTTGCATGTCGATCTAATGCCAGTGATTTGCTTGTTAAGAAGATCATCCTCTTCTGTTGTTTCCGTGCTTAAGAAGTTCATCATCTGATGTTTCATTCATAGCCTATACGACAAGTCGGGTAGGTTAGACGTGAAACCATATGATCTTCCGACCAACTCATGATATTAGGCCGTGATTAGATCGTCCTTTTCCAACCAAAACCGCTTGTAAAATTGACGCTTGCAAATTAAAGCAGATGGTCTCGGGCGAAGGCGCTTGGTTGGTCAATTTCGACTAGTAAAATATCGGAAGTACTTCACACACGATAAAAACACTGAACGACACTCGGACGATTGCTAATCCAGCCGTTAGCCGCTGTTTGAGCCTTGCCCATGGATGGCATGATACGCACGTCATGCATGTATCGTCTGGTAATGTCTTCCATATAGCAGTGCTCGTAAAATATACATGGGTCTCTCAAATTACACGCGTAACCCGCCAGTTTTACTTACAGACCTCGGGCCCTCGGTTTCATTACGCCTGTATTTTATGCGTTGTTTCCGATGACGAGTAAATTACACTTGTATGTTAATACAGGTTTGAAATAAACCAGAGCTCCCAAGCGCGGCCTTACCGTTTCATGCCGTCTCAGTTTCTCGAAGGTGCTCATAGGTGTCCGATGATCCTGGCTTCCTGAATGAGCAGCGGGCGATGTATCAGACCATCCGTAGGGCCCGCGAGGCCCTCTCCGTTGTCCTTCGAGTTGTTGCGCTCGCCGTGGCGCCGAGCATTGTTAACATCGTCAACGAACATGAGGATTCAGGAGATGACTTTATTTTGACTGGATGACACTAGGGACCCACTAGGGCCATAGCCGTACGTACGCAAGTGCCTCCTTATTATGTACAACTATTTTTTTTTGCTTGCTCCTAGTTTCCTGACATCACGGTCCCACACCATTGTCAACCTATGTAGTCAATAGAAACGAGAGAATTGCACAAGGTGCGGCCGACAGCTGGGACCAAGCAGCTCGAGTAGTATTTGTGTTTTTGAGGCGTGAGCACTGCAGAGTTTTTCTTGGCGATGATTTCGTTGTTGTTCAGAGGAGAGCAGGGTATTAACTGGGTGGGCTGTGGCCCATCTAGCCCAGGCCAGATATCCAGCCCAGATACTAATTTTTTCAAGATGAAAATGGCTAGCCCAGCTATACGTCTTTTTGAGGAATACCCAGGCAAGGTCAACTTGTTATTCCCCGCCCCGCTGGGCTGCAAATCTTTCCTAGGAGGGATGCATTAGGCTTAACAGGAAAATGGGCTTTAAGAAATAATAAATGGGATGTAATTATAAAAACTGGGCAGTAACTATAAAAAAATGCACCAAACACGAAATTAGTTTATAAAATATTATTTATGGATTTTGAAAATCTTAAATTTTCATTGTTGCGCGTGCAATGTTTCGTTGGATTTTTACGTAATACAAATTTATATTTAATCTGACTAGAAATTTTGGGATAAAAATATTTCGGATCCCATCAAAATGTGGGAAATTTTATTGAATTCCGTCTTCAACGGTTGGTTGAAATTATTAATTGTTGTCCTAGCTAGAAAATGGGCTGTACTTTTAACAAACTGTAAATGGGCTGTTGTAAATTCCATTAGAATTCAAAAATGGGCTATACATTCTTACAAAACGCAAATGGGCTATAAGTTCTCTGCCACACACTTGTGGGCCTACTAAGTGACGCGTCCCCTAAAAAAATAAGTTGACGCGTATGCAAGGCTTTGTCAACTTATTATAGTCAACACACGGTTCTAGCAGCAGTGGCCGTTGGATGTCTATCCAACGGATGTCGTGCTTCTTCTTCAATCTCGGATATTCTTAGCTTCGGCCGCCCAAAAAATGATTCCTCCCCCTGACATCTGGGGCGCACCGTTTCGGAGGCTGACCTGTGGGCCTACTAAGTTGGAGCGTACCTAGGGCTTTGTCAACTTAGTCAATATAAACGATTCTAGCTTCAGTGACCGTTGGATGGGTAGTGCTTCTTCAACCTCTGGTCTTCTTGGTCCAGCCGCCCAAAGCAGCGCCGGTCGTGCCGCCTGCTCCTGCCTCCTGTGGCCGGCTGTGCTATCGCGGAGGCCTCACCACCCGCATACTACTCCCACCGCTGGCCAGGCCATCCCTCCACTCACCCACACCCCCTGTTATTCTGCGGCAACGGCAGCCTCACACCGCAGCCGAACCAGTGAACCCTCGTACTCCTCTCCGCGCGGGCTTCCACTGCTGCGTCTTCCCCGGCTCCGCGTCGTCCCCTTCCTAGGCCTCGCCGTCGTCCACCGCCCTGGTGCTCTCGGCGCGGCGTGGTCAACGTGGTCAACGACCGACTTCCATCGGAAGAGTACTGTACGTGGAGAGGCTGACAGCTGGGTCCACGGCGGCCGCAAGGAAGTGCCTCCTTATTACGCGGAAAATAATGATTCCTCCACCTGACAGCAAGGACACACCAGACGGGCCACCGTATTTCGTGAAAAAACGTTTCCCCCCTGACTGCTGGGACCCACCAGCTACACCTTCGCACGCAAGGAAGTGCGTCCGGGCAAAAAAACGATTCGCCCCCCTGACTGTTGGGACCCACCAGCTACATCTTCGCACGCAAGGAAGTGCATCCGGGCAAAAAAAAACCAAAACGATTCGCCCCCCTGACTGCTGGGACCCACCAGCTACATCTTCGCAAGCAAGGAAATGCCTGACAGTCGGGACCCACCTGGTCGAAGCGTACGTAGTGTTGTCATTCTGGTCGCGAACGTGTACGCACATATATACTGGTCGATGTAGAGGCGCGCACGTGTCGTAGTAGAGGCGCGTACGTGTCGTAGTAGAGGCGCGCACATAGCATGTACACGTACGTACAGCGGCCAGGGTGCAAGAAAGAAAATACGGCCACGTACGTACATACGGGCAGGGTCTCGAACGCCTACTCACGCATACGTACGGCGAGGGCTCGTGTACATGGCTGGGTCGGAACGGAGAAACAGCGTCGTCGTCGTGTTCATGGGGAGCCAACGGAATGCGTCGTGTTCATGGGGAGGTAACGGAATGCGTCGTGTTCATGGGGAGGGGTGTGGCGTACCGCAAAACGGAGGAAACGGACCTCCTACGGTCGAAACGGGGGTCCTGTTGATCGGGAGGAGTGTGGCGTACCGCAAAACGGAGGAAACGGAGCTCCTACGGTCGAAACGGGGGTCCTGTTGATCAGGAGGGGTGTGGCGTACCGCAAAACGGAGGAAACGGACCTCCTACGTTCGGAACGGGGGTCCTGTTGATCAGGAGGGGTGTGGCGTACCGCAAAACGGACAAAACGGACCTCCTACGGTCGAAACGGGGGTCCTGTTGTGTTGGGGAACGTAGTAATTTCAAAAAAAATTCCTACGCACACGCAAGATCATGGTGATGTATAGCAACGAGAGGGGAGAGTGTTGTCCATGTACCCTCGTAGACCGAAAGCGGAAGCATTAACACAACGCGGTTGATGTAGTCGTACGTCTTCACGATCCGACCGATCAAGTACCGAACGCACGGCACCTCCGAGTTCAGCACACGTTCAGCTCGATGACGTCCCTCGAACTCCGATCCAGCCGAGTGTTGAGGGAGAGTTTCGTCAGCACGACGGTGTGGTGAAGATGATGATGTTCTACCGATGCAGGGCTTCGCCTAAGCACCGCTATGATATTATCGAGGTGTAATATGGTGGAGGGGGGCACCGCACACGGCTAAGAGATCAATGATCAATTGTGTGTCTAGAGGTGCCCCCCTGCCCCCGTATATAAAGGTGCAAGGGGGGGTTCGGCCGGCCTAGAGGAGAGGCGCGCCAGGAGGAGTCCTACTCCTACCGGGAGTAGGACTCCCCACCTTTTTCCATGTTGGACTAGGAGAGAGAGGGGGAAGAGGTGGAGGGGAGGAAGGAAGGGGGGGCCGCCGCCCCCCTCTCCTTGTCCTATTCGGACTGGGGGTGGGGCGCACGGCCCTGCCCTGGCCTCCTCTCCTCTCTTCCACCTAGGCCCACTAAGGCCCATTAAGTTACCGGGGGGTTCCGGTAACCTCCCGGTACTCCGGAAAAATCCCGATTTCACCCGGAACACTTCCGATGTCCAAACATAGGCTTCCAATATATCAATCTTTATGTCTCGACCATTTCGAGACTCCTCGTCATGTCTGTGATCACATCCGGGACTCCGAACAACCTTCGGTACATCAAAACATATAAACTCATAATATAACTGTCATCGTAACGTTAAGCGTGCGGACCCTACGGGTTCGAGAACTATGTAGACATGACCGAGACACCTCTCCGGTCAATAACCAATAGCGGAACCTGGATGCTCATATTGGTTCCCGCATATTCTACGAAGATCTTTATCGGTCAGACCGCATAACAACATACGTTGTTCCTTTTGTCATCGGTATGTTACTTGCCCGAGATTCGATCGTCGGTATCTCGATACCTAGTTCAATCTCGTTACCGGCAAGTCTCTTTACTCGTTCCGTAATACATCATCCCGCAACTAACTCATTAGTCACAATGCTTGCAAGGCTTATAGTGATGTGTATTACTGAGTGGGCCCAGAGATACCTCTCCGGCAATCGGAGTGACAAATCCTAATCTCGAAATACGCCAACCCAACAAGTACCTTTGGAGACACCTGTAGAGCACCTTTATAATCACCCAGTTACGTCATGACGTTTGGTAGCACACAAAGTGTTCCTCCGGTAAACGGGAGTTGCATAATCTCATAGTCATAGGAACATGTATAAGTCATGAAGAAAGCAATAGCAACATACTAAACGATCGAGTGCTAAGCTAACGGAATGGGTCAAGTCAATCACATCATTCTCCTAATGATTTGATCCCGTTAATCAAATGACAACTCATGTCTATGGCTAGGAAACATAACCATCTTTGATCAACGAGCTACTCAAGTAGATGCATACTAGTGACACTCTATTTGTCTATGTATTCACACATGTATTATGTTTCCGGTTAATACAATTCTAGCATCAATAATAAACATTTATCATGATATAAGGAAATAAATAATAACTTTATTATTGCCTCTAGGGCATATTTCCTTCAGTCTCCCACTTGCACTAGAGTCAATAATCTAGATTACACAGTAATGATTCTTACACCCATGGAGTCTTGGTGCTGATCATGTTTTGCTCGTGGAAGAGGCTTAGTCAACGGATCTACAACATTCAGATCCGTATGTATCTTGCAAATTTCTATGTCTCCCACTTGGACTAAATCCTGGATGGAATTGAAGCGTCTTTTGATGTGCTTGGTTCTCTTGTGAAATCAGGATTCCTTTGCTAAGGCAATTGCACCAGTATTGTCACAAAAGATTTTCATTGGTCCCGATGCACTAGGTATGACACCTAGATCGGATATGAACTCCTTCATCTAGACTCCTTCATTTGCTACTTCCGAAGCAGCTATGTACTCCGCTTCACACGTAGATCCCGCCACGACACTTTGCTTAGAACTGCACCAACTGACAGCTCCACCGTTCAATGTAAACACGTATCCGGTTTGCGAT
The DNA here is from genome assembly GCF_002575655.3 of Aegilops tauschii subsp. strangulata. NCBI lineage: Eukaryota > Viridiplantae > Streptophyta > Magnoliopsida > Poales > Poaceae > Aegilops > Aegilops tauschii. The sequence goes on along the minus strand of NC_053035.3, from coordinate 226,462,115 downwards.
TTAGAATCGTCTGGATCAGTGTCAAAGCTTGCATCAACGTAACCATTTACGATGAGCTCTTTGTCACCTCCATAAACGAGAAACATATCCTTAGTCCTTTTCAGGTATTTCAGGATGTTCTTGACCGCTGTCCAGTGATCCACTCCTGGATTACTTTGGTACCTCCCTGCTAAACTTATAGCAAGGCACACATCAGGTCTGGTACACAGCATTGCATACATGATAGAGCCTATGGCTGAAGCATAGGGAACATCTTTCATCTTCTCTCTATCTTCTCCAGTGGTCGGGCATTGAGTCTTACTCAATCTCACACCTTGTAGTACAGGCAAGAACCCTTTCTTTGCTTGATCCATTTTGAACTTCTTCAAAACTTTGTCAAGGTATGTGCTTTGTGAAAGTCCAATTAAGCATCCTGATCTATCTCTATAGATCTTGATGCCCAATATATATGCAGCTTCGCCGAGGTCTTTCATTGAAAAACTCTTATTCAAGTATCCCTATATGCTATCCAGAAATTCTATATCATTTCCAATTAGCAATATGTCATCCACATATAATATCAGAAATGCTACTGAGCTCCCACTCACTTTCTTGTAAATACAGGCTTCTCCAAAAGTCTGTATAAAACCAAATGCTTTGATCACACTATCAAAGCGTTTATTCCAACTCCGAGAGGCTTGCACCAGTCCATAAATGGATCGCTGGAGCTTGCACACTTTGTTAGATCGGATCGACAAAACCTTCCGGTTGCATCATATATAACTCTTCTTCCAGAAATCCATTCAGGAATGCAGTTTTGACATCCATTTGCCAAATTTCATAATCATAAAATGCGGCAATTGCTAACATGATTCGGACAGACTTAAGCATCGCTACGGGTGAGAAGGTCTCATCGTAGTCAATCCCTTGAACTTGTCGAAAACCTTTCGCAACAAGTCGAGCTTTATAGACAGTAACATTACCGTCAGCGTCAGTCTTCTTCTTGAAGATCCATTTATTTTCAATGGCTTGCCGATCATCGGGCAAGTCAACCAAAGTCCATACTTTGTTCTCATACATGGATCCCATCTCGGATTTCATGGCCTCAAGCCATTTTGCGGAATCTGGGCTCACCATCGCTTCTTCATAGTTCGTAGGTTCGTCATGGTCTAGCAACATAACCTCCAGAACAGGATTACCGTACCACTCTGGTGCGGATCTTAATCTGGTTGACCTACGAGGTTCAGTAATAACTTGATCTGAAGTTTCATGATCATTATCATTAACTTCCTCACTAATTGGTGTAGGTGTCGCAGAAACTGGTTTCTGTGATGATCTACTTTCCAATAAGGGAGCAGGTACAGTTACCTCATCAAGTTCTACTTTCCTCCCACTCACTTCTTTCAAGAGAAACTCCTTCTCTAGAAAGGATCCATTCTTAGCAACGAATGTCTTGCCTTCGGATCTGTGATAGAAGGTGTACCCAACAGTCTCCTTTGGGTATCCTATGAAGACACATTTCTCCGATTTAGGTTCGAGCTTATCAGGTTGAAGTTTCTTCACATAAGCATTGCAACCCCAAACTTTAAGATACGACAACTTTGGTTTCTTGCCAAACCATAGTTCATAAGGCGTCGTCTCAACGGATTTCGATGGTGTCCTATTTAGAGTGAATGCAGCCATCTCTAAATCATAACCCCAAAACGATAGCGGTAAATCAGTAAGAGACATCATAGATCGCACCATATCTAGTAATACGATTACGACGTTCGGACACACCATTACGTTGTGGTGTTCCGGGTGGCGTGAGTTGCGAAACTATTCCGCATTGTTTCAAATGTAGGCCAAACTCGTAACTCAAATATCCTCCTCCATGATCTGATCATAGAAACTTTATTTCCTTGTTACGATGATTTTCAACTTCGCTCTAAAATTCTTTGAACTTTTCAAATGTTTCAGACTTATGTTTCATTAAGTAGATATACCCATATCTGCTCAAATCATCTGTGAAGGTGAGAAAATAACGATATCCGCTACGAGCCTCAATATTCATCGGACCACATACATCTGTATGTATGATTTCCAACAAATCAGTTGCTCTCTCCATAGTACCGGAGAACGGTGTTTTAGTCATCTTGCCCATGAGACACGGTTCACAAGTACCAAGTGATTCATAATCAAGTGATTCCAAAAGTCCATCATTATGGAGTTTCTTCATGCGCTTTACACCGATATGACCTAAACGACAGTGCCACAAATAAGTTGCACTATCATTATCAACTCTGCATCTTTTGGCTTCAATATTATGAATATGTGTGTCACTACTATCGAGATTCATTAAAAATAGACCACTCTTCAAGGGTGCATGACCATGAAAGATATTATTCATATAAATAGAACAACCATTATTCTCTGATTTAAATGAATAACCGTCTCGCATCAAACAAGATCCAGATATAATGTTCATGCTTAACGCTGGCACCAAATAACAATTATTTAGGTCTAAAACTAATCCCGAAGGTAGATGTAGAGGTAGCGTGCCGACCGCGATCACATCGACTTTGGAACCATTTCCCACGCGCATCGTCACCTCGTCCTTAGCCAATCTTTGCTTAATCCGTAGCCCCTGTTTCGAGTTGCAAATATTAGCAACAGAACCAGTATCAAATACCCAGGTGCTACTGCAAGCATTAGTAAGGTACACATCAATAACATGTATATCACATATACCTTTGTTAACCTTGCCATCTTTCTTATCCGCCAAATACTTGGGGCAGTTCCGCTTCCAGTGACCAGTCTGCTTGCAGTAGAAGCACTCAGTTTCAGGCTTAGGTCCAGACTTGGGTTTCTTCTCCTGAACAGCAACTTGCTTGCTGTTCTTCTTGAAGTTCCCCTTCTTCTTCCCTTTGCCCTTTTTCTTGAAACTAGTGGTCTTATTGACCATCAACACTTGATGCTCCTTTTTGATTTCTACCTCCGCTGCCTTTAGCATTGCGAAGAGCTCGGGAATTGTCTTATTCATCCCTTGCATGTTATAGTTCATCACGAAGCTCTTGTAGCTTGGTGGCAATGATTGAAGAATTCTGTCAATGACGCTATCATCCGGAAGATTAACTCCCAGTTGAATCAAGTGATTATTATACCCAGACATTTTGAGTATATGCTCACTGACAGAACTATTCTCTTCCATCTTGCAGCTGTAGAACTTATTGGAGACTTCATATCTCTCAATCCGGGCATTTGCTTGAAATATTAACTTCAACTCCTGGAACATCTCATATGCTCCATGACGTTCAAAACGTCGTTGAAGACCCGGTTCTAAGCCGTAAAGCATGGCACACTGAACTATCGAGTAGTCATCAGCTTTGCTCTGCCAGACGTTCATAACTTCTGGTGTTGCCCTTGCAGGAGGCCTGGCACCTAGCGGTGCTTCCAGGACGTAATTCTTCTGTGCAGCAATGAGGATAATCCTCAAGTTATGAACCCAGTCCGTGTAATTGCTACCATCATCTTTCAACTTTGCTTTCTCAAGGAACGCATTAAAATTCAACGGAACAACAACACGGGCCATTTCTCTACAATTAACATAGACAAGCAAGATACTATCAGGTACTAAGTTCATGATAAATTCAGGTTCAATTAATCATATTACTTCAGAACTCCCACTTAGATAGTCATCCCTCTAATCCTCTAAGTGATCAGGTGATCCATATCAACTAAACCATGTCCGATCATCACGTGAGATGGAGTAGTTTCAATGGTGAACATCACTATGTTGATCATATCTACTATATGATTCACGCTCGACCTTTCGGTCTCCGTGTTCCGAGGCCATATCTGCATGTGCTAGGCTCGTCAAGTTTAACCTGAGTATTCCGCGTGTGCAACTGTTTTGCACCCGTTGTATTTGAACGTAGAGCCTATCACACCCGATCATCACGTGGTGTCTCAGCACGAAGAACTTTCGCAACGGTGCATACTCAGGGAGAACACTTTTATCTTGAAATTTTAGTGAGAGATCATCTTATAATGCTACCGTCAATCAAAGCAAGATAAGATGCATAAAAGATAAACGTCACATGCAATCAATATAAGTGATATGATATGGCCATCATCATCTTGTGCTTGTGATCTCCATCTCCAAAGCACCGTCATGATCACCATCGTCACCGGCGCGACACCTTGATCTCCATCGTAGCATCGTTGTCGTCTCGCCAACTATTGCTTTTACGACTATCGCTACCGCTTAGTGATAAAGTAAAACAATTACATGGCGATTGCATTTCATACAATAAAGCGACAACCATATGGCTCCTGCCAGTTGCCGATAACTCGGTTACGAAACATGATCATCTCATACAATAAAATATCGCATCATGTCTTGACCATATCACATCACAACATGCCCTGCAAAAACAAGTTAGACGTCCTCTACTTTGTTGTTGCAAGTTTTACGTGGCTGCTACGGGCTTAGCAAGAACCGTTCTTACCTACGCATCAAAACCACAACGATAGTTTGTCAAGTTGGTGCTGTTTTAACCTTCGCAAGGACCGGGCGTAGCCGCACTCGGTTCAACTAAAGTGAGAGAGACAGACACCCGCCAGTCACCTTTAAGCATCGAGTGCTCACAACGATGAAACCAGTCTCGCGTAAACGTACGCGTAATGTCGGTCCGGGCCGCTTCATCTCACAATACCGCTGAACCAAAGTATGACATGCTGGTAAGCAGTATGACTTATATCGCCCACAACTCACTTGTGTTCTACTCGTGCATAACATCAACGCATAAAACCAGGCTCTGATACCACTGTTGGGGAACGTAGTAATTTCAAAAAAAAATCTACGCACACGCAAGATCATGGTGATGTATAGCAACGAGAGGGGAGAGTGTTGTCCACGTACCCTCGTAGACCGAAAGCGGAAGCGTTAACACAACACGGTTGATGTAGTCGTACGTCTTCACGATCCGACCGATCAAGTACCAAACGCACGGCACCTCCGAGTTCAGCACACGTTCAGCTCGATGACGTCCCTCGAACTCCGATCCAGCCGAGTGTTGAGGGGGAGTTTCGTCAGCACGACGGCGTGGTGACGATGATGATGTTCTACCGACGCAGGGCTTCGCCTAAGCACCGCTACGATATTATCGAGGTGTAATATGGTGGAGGGGGCACCGCACACGGCTAAGAGATCAATGATCAATTGTGTGTCTAGAGGTGCCCCCCTGCCCCTGTATATAAAGGTGCAAGGGGGGGGTTCGGCCGGCCTAGAGGAGAGGCGCGCCAGGAGGAGTCCTACTCCTACCGGGAGTAGGACTCCCCCCTATTTCCATGGACTAGGAGAGAGAGGGGGAAGAGGTGGAGGGGAGGAAGGGGGGGCGCCGCCCCCCTCTCCTTGTCCTCCGGACTGGGGGGGAGGGGCGCGCGGCCCTGCCCTGGCCTCCTCTCCTCTCTTCCACCTAGGCCCACTAAGGCCCATTAAGTTACCGGGGGGTTCCGGTAACCTCCCGGTACTCCGGAAAAATCCCGATTTCACCCGGAACACTTCCGATGTCCAAACATAGGCTTCCAATATATCAATCTTTATGTCTCGACCATTTCGAGACTCCTCGTCATGTCCGTGATCACATCCGGGACTCCGAACAACCTTCGGTACATCAAAACATATAAACTCATAATATAACTGTCATCGTAACGTTAAGCGTGCGGACCCTACGGGTTCGAGAACTATGTAGACATGACCGAGACACCTCTCCGGTCAATAACCAATAATGGAACCTAGATGCTCATATTGGTTCCCACATATTCTACAAAGATCTTTATCGGTCAGACCGCATAACAACATACGTTGTTCCTTTTGTCATCGGTATGTTACTTGCCCGCGATTCGAGCGTCGGTATCTCGATACCTAGTTCAATCTCGTTACCGGCAAGTCTCTTTACTCGTTCCGTAATACATCATCCCGCAACTAACTCATTAGTCACAATGCTTGCAAGGCTTATAGTGATGTGTATTACTGAGTGGGCCCAGAGATACCTCTCCGACAATCGGAGTGACAAATCCTAATCTCGAAATACGCCAACCCAACAAGTACCTTTGGAGACACCTGTAGAGCACCTTTATAATCACCCAGTTACGTCATGACGTTTGGTAGCACACAAAGTGTTCCTCCGATAAACGGGAGTTGCATAATCTCATAGTCATAGGAACATGTATAAGTCATGAAGAAAGCAATAGCAACATACTAAACGATCGAGTGCTAAGCTAACGGAATGGGTCAAGTCAATCACATCATTCTCCTAATGATGTGATCCCGTTAATCAAATGACAACTCATGTCTATGGCTAGGAAACATAACCATCTTTGATCAACGAGCTAGTCAAGTAGAGGCATACTAGTGACACTCTGTTTGTCTATGTATTCACACATGTATTATGTTTCCGATTAATACAATTCTAGCATGAATAATAAACATTTATCATGATATAAGGAAATAAATAATAACTTTATTATTGCCTCTAGGGCATATTTCCTTCATGTTGATCGGGAGGGGTGTGGCGTACCGCAAAACGGACAAAACGGACCTCCTACGGTCGAAACGGGGGTCCTGTTCATCGGGAGGGGTGTGGCGTATCGCAAAACGGGACTCCACGGGATACTGTTCATCTCCACCGTCGACCTCCTCCAGCCTCCACGGGCTACCGTCGACCTCCTCCAGCCTCCACCGCGCGCTACTCCACCGGCTACTGTTCAACCATCCCTCCACGGGCACCCCGCCACCGTCTACTGTTCATCCAGCCCTCTACACCACGGGGTCCTGTTCAACCAACCCTCCACCGTCTACTGTTCATCCGGCCCTCCACCACACCACGGGGTCCTGTTCATCCAGAGGCAACGCCACTGCTCACTGTTCATCCAACCCCCCCCCCCCGGCGCAACACTCACTATTCATCCAATCGATCGGCTTCAGTTAGCAGCAGTAGCGAAGGAATCGCTCGATCAGGTTCAGTTAACAGCCATCGATCGATCGCTCGGGTTCAGTAACGCGTAGCCTGCAGTGCAATCGCTCGGGTTCAGTTAGAGCCCAACGCCTTGCTCGGGTTCAGTTAGAGCCAACGCCTCGCACACACGCGCGTACGTGTACGAGAGAAACGCGCATCGCTCGGCCCCCGACCTCCCACCGTAATCGGGAACTCCCCAAAATTTTCCTCCCCATCGCTTCTACCACGGTTTTTTCCGTCATGGACGGCCCAAAGAATGTCATGCAGCTGCGTCTCCGGCCCGCCCAGGACGAAAAGCCCATTTTCTGTCATGATTTTTTGTCATAGAAGTAGGAGCCCACCACATCTATGATGATACCGGGTTTTGTCACAATTATCGTCATAGAAGTGTCATATGTATGACAGAAAAAAAATTCGTTCGGCCCAAAATCACGGATGTGTCTTTTTTTTGTAGTGCAAAACAGAATATAATATTGCATGGAACAATAAAAAATTATAGATACGTTGGAGACGTATCAACATGTTAGAGATCTTGCTTCGACTTGCCTTTTTCACATTTCCATGCATCATGATATATATGCCTTGTGTGTTGCGTGCGACTTGTGCATTACTTGCGCCTATCAGATGGTTGGTTGCACCAATATCATTATTTCACATATGCCATGTCCCATTGCTTGTCACATGATTGACTTGATTGCCTCACACATGACGAACAATTGCTCTTTCTATTGTGTTGAGCGCCATACTACTTTCACTACACCCTATGCATGTTATGCTTGGATTGTCTTGCACTTGAGCATGTGCTTAGACACTCCATTTTATTTGGTGTTGTGAATGATTCCTATGCCTACCATAGACCTTTCATTGAGCGATTTGTGAATGCTCGCTATGACCTTGGGGTAGATGCTTATTCTCTTGTCACACATATGTGCATCTCTACCTCACATTTACATGCTTGTTTCCATGATGTCCTTGATTGTGCTCAATTTATGTGCTTACATGCCATGTCACAATCCTTTGTTACACCACATGATATGCTTGATGACGACACTTGTTGGGTGAATCACCACTTGAATGCTTGGTTTTGTACTAATGCTAACCACATTTGTTTTTCCAAGTGTTTGTTCTTCTTGCTCCTTTTGAAGGAATCACTGGACGGTGCGACATTGGAGAGTGTCCATTTCGAGCTTCAAGATGACGAGTACTTGGTGATCGTCCACTTCTACACGGCGACGCCATCTCTTTCCCATGGTGATTTGTTTTTTGATCCGAGGTCGGATTTTTCCCAAGGGGGGGGGGGTGATGCGGAGCATCCTACGGACATCACCATGTCAAGAGTCCGTTTGGTAAGTTACACGTGTGACATCTACTTCACATACACAAAGGTGAATCATCTCCTTTACACGTTGTTCACTTGACCCTTTGGAGGATAGTATACTACTTGACACTTCTCCCTGTGTGCCTGCATAGGTATTGTCAGAGCTTCATGGATGTCGAGGAGGAGTGCGAGCACAAGTGTACATCTACACCATCCGCGAGGGAGGCATGGAAGAGAAGACGGAAGAAAGGATAAGAAGAAGACGGAACGGCCACTGGAGCCAGGCCGGACGTCCGGACCCCCCGTCTGGATCATCCGGGCTCAGCCGGGTCATCCGGACCGTCCCCCGGATCATCCGGGACTGCGCCGAAGACACCCGAAGGCTTCACTTGAAACCGGATCATCCGGGACTCCGTCCGGATCCCCGATGCCTGGATCCGCCGGGCCCCCGCCCGGATCGCAAGTCAGAGAGCCCGTGATACCTCTACGTGAAGCCGGACCATCCGGACGAAGACCCGGATCATCCGGACGAAGACCCGGATCATCCGGACATGCCCGGATCATCCGGCCTTGCCTGCGCGCATGACTCGGGCTGAGGCCCATGTACCCATTCCGCCCCCTCACTTACCCCTTCGTGGCTTAGACTATAAATAGACCTCCTCCTCCCCATTTTTAGGGTTAGCATAGGTTTAGCTCATTTTAGATATAGAGCTTTGCTCATCCATGTGGTTCTCCTCCATCGAGAGACCGCGGCCTCTACGGAGAAGATCCACGCTTGGATTCAAGACCCCTCATGGGAAGATTCCTCGCGGACTCAAGGCCTCCTCACGGAGATGAACTAGTTATCGTTTGTATTGCCCTTTGTTGACTTTGGATCGTGTATCTCTCTTTCTGTTCATGGATCTAGCACATGTGTGATCGTTTCTTGTCAATTTGAGTGTTTCCTCTCGTTTCCCCTCGTGATTTCCCTCGTGTTTCTCCTCGTGTTCTTCATGTTCTTCGCGGGATCCCCTCCATTTCGTGAAAGATCGGGCAGGGTTCTACCCTACATCATCTTGGTATCATGAGCCACGTTGATCACGAGGGGAACCTAGGGCTCCACTGCTTGCTGCTAGAATTGCTGCTCTTCTGCCATGCTAAGACAAGTGGTATGTGGTGTTCCGAGGGAGGGTTCGAGGGGTTTATAGTTCATGGGAAGTGTGACGCCCGGATGATTAAGCTACAGTAATTCCCTGCTAATGGTGCCACGTCACCACGGTTACTGTTGTTAAACTCACGTTGGTTCGAAACCGACTCAAATTCGAATTCAAAATCAAGTCACAATAAAGCTTTTCAAATATTAAAACTATAATGTTCGGGATGTGCCAAATAATTCATAAGTAATATTGGTGAATAAACCAAGTCTTTATAAAAGGTTTAAATGCACTAAACTAAACAAAACAGTAGCAAATACAATTATTTAAATGATTTTAAAATAGTAAACAAATGTTAAACTAGTTTATTTAGTCACCAAACTTTTTAGGACGGTGGGTTATTCTGAGACATTAATTTAGGAGCTATTGTCATATTTTACTAAACTGAAAGTAAAGTATAACTAAAATAAAACAGAAAAGGATAAATAAAAGGAAAAGAACAAATAAAAAAAAGACAAAAGAAATTAAAAGCCCCCCTCCCTTGCTGGGCCTCGGCCCAGTTCGCCACTGGGCTAGCCAGGCCGGCCCAGCCGGCGCCCCACTCCCCACCTTCATAACCCCACTCCGGGGGAACCCTAACCCGTAACCCCCACTCAACCCCCCACTCCCTCGTCTCTCCCTCTCCCACTCGATCCTGATCGGATCGAGGCTGGCCTCGTGGCCGTCGCGCGGGGCCGGCGAGGCCGTCCTCGTGCCACCGCCCCCTCTCACTCGACGGCGCCCCTCGCCGCGGCGACCGCACCCTCGACGCTGCTGCACCATGTCGCCGTCGCCTGGAACGCCGCCTCGACCTCGCCTCCCTCGCCGGACTGCCTCCCCTGCGTGCGTCGTCCCCGTCCCCCACCTCGAGCACCACTACCTTGTCCCCTACGACCCGTCGTGAGGACCCCTCCTCTCCTCCTTTCCCTTTGTCGCCGGCGCCATTCGCGATGCCTCGGCCTCCTCTACTGCGCGCACGCACGCGCCACGCCCGTCGCGGCCCTCTGCTCGTCGCGCCGCTCGGAGCCGCGGCCCACACCTCGCCCTCCCCCCATCTCCGTCGCGCTCCAGCGCCCGCCCGTGGCTCGCCGGGCATCCCCTGTCCCCGCGCCGTTCGCGCCTCCCCTGCTCGCCATGCTCGATGCGCCACCGCGCGCACACGCGCCCGCCGACAGCCCCTTCGCCGCAGATGCCCGCGCCCTGCGCCCCGTGCACCCTCTTCTCCACCCTGCCGCACGCCCCGCGCGCGCACGCCCCTGGTCCCTCTACCCGCGCCTCTGCTGCCCGCCTCTGCGCCCGCTGCGTCGCGCCCGGACTCGCCAGCCCCTTGTGCACGCGCCCGTGCCACCGCGCGCTCACCATGGCCACGTCGCGCCTCCCGCCTCTTCCCCCGCACGTTGATCCCTCGCCGCGCCGCCGGCGTCGAGCCGCGCGCCCGTCCCTTCGCTCGCTGGCCGAAGCGCCCGCTCGGGTGCCCAGCCAGGTTTCGCCCGTTAACCTGGGGCCCGACACCCAGCGCCCACACCCGTCTGCCCACTCGCCCATTAAGGCCCCCTCTGGGTCAATGACCAGTGGGGCCCCGCTCCTGAGAACGTTAAAAAAAAGAAGAAAAAAGGAATTAAAATAAATAAATAAATTAACTTAATTAATCTGTTTAGATTAACCTAATCATTAGGTAAACTAATTAACTCTGTTTAGTTAACCTCCTAATTAAACAACCTATGACATGCGGACCCCACCTGTCAGTTTGACTCAGTCAACTGACTGCTTGACTGCTGACGTCATGCTGACATCATGCTGATGTCATAATTACATTATTCTAATTAAATTAATTATGTTAAATTCTAAAATGAATTAAATCTTTAAAAATTAATATAAAATTATCTGTAACTCGGATGGAAAAACTTTGTACATGAAAGTTGCTCAGAACGACAAGGCGAATCTGGATACACAGCCCATTCGTCCGCCACACACCCCTAGCATATCGAACACGCAACTTTCCCCCTCTGGTACATTTGTCCGAAAACGCGAAACACCGGGGATACTTTCCCGGATGTTTCCCTCCTTCGCCGGTATCACCTCTTACCGTGTTAGGGCACACCTAACACCGCTGTTTGCTTTGTCATGCATCGTTATGCATTTGTTTGCATTGTATTCATTGTTTCTTCCCCCTCTCCTCTCCGGTAGACTACGAGACCGACGCCGCTGCTGGTGCCCCGTCCGACTACGCTGTTGACGACCCCTCCTTGCCAGAGCAACCAGGCAAGCCCCCCCCCCCTTGATCACCAAATATCGCCTATTCTTCTCTATACTGCTTGCATTAGAATAGTGTAGCATGTTACCACTTTCCGTTAATCCTATTCTGCTGCATAGCCTGCCTTTGTCACTACTATTGATACCTTTACCTGCAACCCTACATGCTTAGTATAGGATGCTAGTATTCCATCTACGGCCCTACATTCTTGTCCGTCTGCTGTGCTATATTATCGGGCCGTGATCACTTGGGAGGTGATCACGGGTTTATACTATATACTTTATACATGATACGTGTGGTGACTAAAGTCGGGTCGGCTCGTGGAGCACCCGCGAGTGATTCACGGATTGGGGGCTGAAAGGACCTTTGTCCCGACGGCCCTCTGGGTGGATCTTTGTGGCGGAGCGACAGGGCAGGTTGAGACCGCCTAGGTGAGAGGTGGGCCTGGCCCTGGCCAGTGTCCGCAGTTACATCAATTAACACGCTTAACGAGATCTTGGTATTTGATCTGAGTCTGGCCATTTGGTCTATACGCACCAACCAACTACGTGGGAAAGATATGGGCACTCGACGTCGTGGTATCAGCCGAAGCCTTCGTGACGTCAGCGACTGAGCGGCGCGCGCCGGATTGGACTGGAACGCCTGCTAGGTTAGGTCTGCTTCCAGCCGCCTCGCAACGTGCAGGTGTGCAATGGGCGATGGGCCTAGACCCCTGCGCCATAGGATTTAGACCGGCGTGCTGACCTCTCTGTTGTGCCTAGGTGGGGCTGCGACGTGTTGATCTTCCGAGGCCGGGCATGACCCAGGAAAGTGTGTCTGGCCAAATAGGATCGGGCGTGTTGGGTAATGTGGTGCACCCCTGCAGGGAAGTTTATCTATTCGAATAGCCGTGATCTTCGGTGACAGGACGACTTGGAGTTGTACCTTGACCATATGACAACTAGAACCGGATACTTAATAAAACACACCCTTCCAAGTGCCAGATACAACCCGGTGATCGCTCTCTAATAGGGCGACGAGGAGGGGATCGCCGGGTAGGATTATGCTATGCGATGCTACTTGGTGAACTTACCATCTACTCTCTTCTACATGCTGCAAGATGGACGTGGCCTGAAGCGTAGTCTTTGATAGGATTAGCTATCCCCCTCTTATTCTGGCATTCTGCAGTTCAGCCACCGATATAGCCCCTTTACACATATACCCATGCATATGTAGTGTAGATCCTTGCTTGCGAGTACTTTGGATGAGTACTCACGGTTGCTTTTCTCCCTCTTTTCCCCCTTTCCATTCTACCTGGTTGTCGCAACCAGATGTTGGAGCCCAGGAGCCAGACGCCACCGTCGACGATGACTCCTACTACACCGGAGGTGCCTACTACTACGTGCAGGCCGCTGACGACGACCAGGAGTAGTTTAGGAGGATCCCAGGCAGGAGGCCTGCGCCTCTTTCGATCTGTATCCCAGTTTGTGCTAGCTATCTTATGGCAACTTGTTTAACTTATGTCTGTACTCAGATATTGTTGCTTCCTCTGACTCGTCTATGATCGAGCACTTGTATTCGAGCCCTCGAGGCCCCTGGCTTGTATTATGATGCTTGTATGACTTCTTTTTTTTAGAGTTGTGTTGTGATATCTTCCCGTGAGTCCCTGATATTGATCGTACACATTTGCTTGTATGATTAGTGTACGATTGAATCGGGGGCGTCACAGGAAGCATGCGGTGAACAAGTGGCGAGTTACAAAAATAGCCGCCACAGAGGGTTTAAGAGTAAGCAGGCAGCAACTGATGCTTACTCCAAGGTCGTGCTCAAGTAGGCATGTAGTGTTGAACTTGGCAAGTCGGATCGACAATTTGGGTTGAAGAACTTCATCGCCATCATTCAGTTTATCATGATTGCAGTGTTGTTCTACTGGTGTGACCGTGTGTAAGAGGTAGTTGGAAAGCTCATCGGGTAGGGTACAAGGTAGCTAGACCTTGATGTCTGTATGCAACCAAACAACGTGCAGTAGTATGAGCCCAGCCAATGCGAGCAAGCAAAACACAGTGCGTAGAGTCGTTGCTACGATGCAGGGTAAAGGGATGCAGGCAAAAAATCAACATGCAAATGTTGGTTTATTGCCTGCGCTAGCTCAACTAGGCTCACTTGGAACAAGTATGCAAAGTGACAAAAAACGATGCGAGTAACCAAATGCATCAATAGTGAATGATATGGCTGGTTGTTTGAACAGTGTTGAAAAAGTTTGGAAATCTCTATGAAACAAAAAGTCCTACCCAAAATTCAGGTCTTTTGGCGGTGAGTTATTGAAAGTGCATTTAATCCCTAGTGGTATTTTGATGTGATGACATGTGGTTAGTGAGACTAGCTAATGATGATTATTAAAGTTTATCTATGTTCATTGGCCTTTTGAATGTTTTATATGGAGATGGTTGACCACCCCACTTTTCAAAATGGGAAAAGGCGTGGTTATCCCAAGACCCGGGAGTTTTGTTTTGGTTTCTTTTGAGTCACATGACAACCGTACTATTAAGAAAGGGTGAGTACTAAGAACGTTGTGTTTTGCTCGTGAGGTCTGGCACTCCACCCTCTCCCATTGTGGCATTACCCACTTCACCCCGAGCCCGGCCTGCGTTCTCATCTAGTGGTGGGCCACATCCCGCTCGTTGGTTCCTTGACATGCACAAAAAGGTTTTGACCGTCATCGTCCTCACCGTGTGGATGCTTTGGAAGGAAAGGAACAAGATTGCTTGCAAGGTGTGCCATCAGATTGCCTTTGAGGTTGAGTTGTTTCGATGCGGGCTGTGCCACATTTAGAGATAGGCTTTTAGTATTTGTTTTGCATCGGAGATGTCCTGTAGTTAATGCAGCGCCCTGTAACCAGTGATGATCACGGAGGCCTGGCTCTGATCCCTCGGGCCTGGCACCTATTGATTTTGTCTTTCTTGACTCTTGAGTAGGTCACATTGGAGGCCGAAAAATTTTAAAATTCAAACTTTGCAATTTTAAAAATTTCTAAAAATTATACACATATACGAGGATGTAATGTATATTCATGTATTTCATGATGAAATACGTGAGCCACAAAATAAAGGAGTTTGAAAATGAACAGTGTATGTGTTGAAAAGCCACATTTTTTGTAGCTCTCATTTTAACGTATTTCATCATGAAAATTTACACACATATACATTAGGGTGTATGTGTGTTAAAAAAGATTTTAAAATGCAAAAGTACGAATTTCAAAATTTTCAAATTCGGCCTCCATGGTGCTCATCTTCCATTCAGCATTTTCGGTCTTTCTTGTACTGTTTGGTTACTTTCTTCTAATATATCATAAACCGTGTCGATTGGGAACAGAAGTTTCCTTTAGTAACAGTCCAGGCCTTATCCCGTGGTATTTCCGACCACACGCCGCTTTTTGTGGACTCTGGTCAACCCGCCCACGTGGGGAACAGGAATGTGTTCTCCTTTGAGATGGCTTGGTTTGAACGTGAAGGCTTCTTGGATCTTGTGGCTAGAGAGTGGGCTAAGGATTCAGGAGGAAAGACTGCGCTTCAGCGATGGCAGAATAAGATCAGGCACTTGAGGAGTGTCCTGCGTGGATGGGCTAAGCATCTTAGCGGGATTTATAAGGTTGAAAAAGAAAGGCTTCTTTCCCTTATTCAGTCTCTAGATGTGAAGGCCGAAACCACGCTTCTGCCAGTCGCGGAGCTTCAAGCCAAGTTAGATGCGGAATTGAGGCTGAAGGAACTCCTTAGGGAAGAAGAGTTGAAGTGGGCGTTGCGGGCCAAGGTCCAGAGAGTAGTTCAGGGGGACGCGAACACTGAATTTTTTCATATGATTGCTAATGGTAAGCATCGAAAGAAGAGGATTTTCCAGCTTGAGCAAGATGAGGGTACAATTGTAGGACAGGAGAACCTAAAATTGTACATTACTGAATTTTATAAGCAGTTGTTTGGTCCTTCAGACAATAACTGTGTGTCTCTGGATGAGTCCAGGGTTGAGGATGTTCCTCAGCTCACAGTTGTGGAGAATGATGTTCTGATGGCTCCTTTTACCGAGAAAGAGGTATTTGATGCCGTCTCACAAATGGAAACTAACAAAGCGCCTGGCCCAGATGGATTTCCAGCGGAGTTCTATAAGAAATGCTGGTTTATCATTAAAGGAGATTTGTTGCCTTTGTTCAATGATCTGTTTGCTGGGCAGCTTCATCTTTTCCAGCTAAACTTTGGAACGATCACCCTTCTCCCTAAGAAAACAGAGGCTGTGAGAATTGAGCAATTCAGGCCAATCTGTCTTCTTAATGTTAGCTTCAAAATTTTCACCAAGGTCGGGACCAATAGGCTCTCACAGATCGCGCATGCTGTTGTGCAGCCTACCCAAACGGCCTTCATGCCGGACAGGAGTATTCTCGAGGGTGTTGTGGTCCTACATGAAACGCTCCATGAAATCCACACGAAAAAGCTGGATGGGGTGGTTTTCAGTGGATTTCAAAAAAGCGTATGACAAAGTCAAATGGCCTCTCCTTCAACAGGCTTTACGTATGAAGGGTTTTGATGAGGCCTGGCGACGCCAGGTAGAATCCTTTACGCAAAAAGGTAGTGTTGGAATTAAAGTCAATGATGATATAGGTCATTATTTTCAGACACACAAAGGCCTGAGGCAAGGAGATCCAATGTCCCCTATTTTGTTCAACATTGTAGTCGATATGTTGGCCATTCTTATAGGTAGGGCAAAGAACGCCGGTCAAGTAGGTGGCTTGGTGCCCAACCTAGTTGATGGGGGTGTGTCCATTTTGCAGTACGCTGATGATACAATCATTTTTATGGAGCATGACTTGGCAAAAGCGAGAAACATGAAGCTGGTGTTGTGTTTATTTGAACAATTGTCCGGTTTAAAGATTAACTTTCATAAAAGCGAGTTGTTCTGCTTTGGTAGAGCCAAGGAGGAACAAGAGGCTTATAGGCAATTGTTTGGTTGTGAATTAGGGGCTTTACCTTTTACTTACCTAGGTATCCCATACATCATCGTAAGCTCACGAACAGAGAGTGGAAATGTATCGAAGACCGGTTCGAAAAGAAACTTAGTTGCTGGAAGGGCAAACTTCTGTCTTATGGAGGCCGGTTGATTCTTATTAATTCGGTGCTTACAAGTTTGCCGATGTTCCTACTATCTTTCTTTGAGGTTCCAGTTGGGGTTAGGAAAAGGCTGGACTTTTATCGGTCAAGATTTTTTTGGCAGAGTGATGATCTAAAAAGAAAGTATAGACTCGCAAAGTGGGATATTATTTGTCGTCCCAAGGATCAGGGGGGGTTGGGTATCGAGAATCTTGAGGTAAAGAACAGATGCCTGCTTAGTAAGTGGCTAAATAAGTTATCAGACGGGACTGATGCGACTTGGGCACAGATACTTCGTAACAAGTATTTGCAATCCAAAACTTTGTCACAGGTGACAATGAGACCAACTGATTCGCCATTTTGGAAGGGGCTTATGAGAGTTAAGACAGCCTTCTTTAATAGAACAAAGTTCATAGTCGGCGATGGTAACGATACTCGCTTCTGGGAGGACACCTGGCTTGGTGAGACTCCTTTGGCACTACAATACCCAACTCTGTATCGTATTGTGCATAGACGTGATGCGCTTGTGGCAACGGTTATGCAGGCCACCCCCCTTAATATTCAGTTTAGGAGGGTGCTTGTTGGTAATAGATGGGAAGCTTGGCTTCATCTGGTGCGTAGACTGATGGAGGTTCAGCTACGACATCAGCCCGATCAGTTATGTTGGAAGCTTACTAGGTCTGGACATTTTACCGTTAAATCGATGTACATCGATGTTATTAACTCGAGTGTCATTCCTAAATCCAAACATGTTTGGAAAGTCAAAGTTCCTTTGAAAATCAAAGTGTTTATGTGGTTTGTCCATAAACAGGTCATTCTAACAAAGGACAACTTGGTTAAGCGCAATTGGACAGGATCTACTAGGTGTAGCTTCTGTGATCGGGATGAAACCATTAAGCATCTATTCTTTGAGTGCCCGTTGGCAAGAATTTTGTGGCGCTCAGTGCAAATTGCTTTTAACATTACTCCTCCGAGTTCGGTCGGGTCGTTATTTGGAACGTGGCTGGATGGGATAGAGTCCGGTACAGCTAGACACATTCGTGTAGGAGTTTGTGCGTTGTTATGGGCAATTTGGAACTGCAGAAATGATTTGGTTTTTAACAGAATAACTACTATTCATTTTTTGCAGGTTGTATTCCGTGCTACGGCGTTGATCCGTATGTGGTCCCTACTCACTCCGACGGAGGCCGGGGAGCGTTTGGTTACTGGATCTGCCCGGTGGGAGATGGTAGCGCGAGATATATTCAACCGGTTTGGATGGCGGTCATGTAATAGGATAGGCAATTAGTTTCCATACCTATTTTTCTGCCAGCCGGTTGTGGCTATATGGCCTTTTTTTGTGACGAGGTCTTTGTGAGCTCGACGTAGTTTCTTTTACGATGAAAGACACAAAACGAACCATAGCGTAGGGGTAATGGGTTTAGAGAAACACCCACACCTCTCGATTCAATGCTCAGTCTGTCTACCAAAGTTGTGCACACTGCTATAGTACATGTTGTTGTCAATGGACTCACAACCTTGAAAAACTAACATTATATTGACTGATACCAGCAGCAGCAGTAGTACTAATTAAGCAGGCAGAGATGGACGCCGATGCTCTAATAGGGACCTTGAAACCGGTCAGGTTTTACAATATCCTTGAGCTGTCCCCGATGGAAGCACAACATATACAAAACGCACGCACGCTCGCATAATTTGCTAGTTGCTACTACAACAACAATCAAACAACGGAAACCCCTTCATCAATCATGAACTCCAAATCCGCATCATCATCATCATCAGAGTTAAACACATGCATGCATGGCAACCGGCTGGCCGGCGTCGCCCTTGGCTGCAGCCACAACGTCCTGGTCAGTACCCTAGGTGCCCTATCTCCGCCGCTATGTCCCAGTTGAGCTTCGACGCCACCCTGTCGTGGTAAGGCACGTAGTCCTGAGCAGAAACAAGCAGTCTCATTGGTCAGATGCAGAGTTTTACACGCGCGAGTTCAGGTTCAGGTTCAGGGTCAGAAAATATGTATGTACCTCGAGCTTCTCCATGAGCTCCTCCGCCGTGGGGGCGAGCACGATGATGCGGCGCGCGCTGGTGTTGATGAACCCTTCCTCCACGGCCTTGTCGATGAAGGTCAGCAGCGAGTTGTAGTACCCGTCCACGTTCAGCAGCCCAACCTGAAGCAAGCAAGGAGCATTGCGTTCGTTCAGACATTTTTCAATTTCAATCTGAAGGAAGGATAGACAAAAAGGACAGTGGCAGCCCGTACCGGCTTGTGATGGATGCCGAGCTGCGCCCATGTAATCACTTCGAGCAGCTCCTCCAGGGTACCATATCCTCCTGCATTGACACAACTCACATGAATAATCTGCTACTGGTTCGTTGTACATCGCACAACACGACGTGCAACACGAGCAGCTCTCAGCAACTCGGTGGGGGTGATGCTACTACTAGAACGTCTGCACCAATTATTGGGAATTTACACCTGCTAGCTGGACCCAGATTCATGCATGGGATCTGGAGCTAGCTTTCATTTCTTAGATAGACATGTGAAAAACGCCAAGTTACAGCCGGATCTACCACTTGACTATAACCTGCCATTGATTTCTGCAGAGCAATGAATGTTCTATGTATTCACCTGATCCTGATCCAGGCGAGGTAAAGATGCAGGCTAATATGGTTACATGTGTGTGCTGAGTTTGTCTGACTCACCAGGCAGGGCTATGAAGGCGTCAGAGTGCCTTGCCATCTCTGCCTTCCTCTGATGCATGTCCGCCACTGCCCTCACCTCCCCCACCGTCTCACCGCTTATCTGAAACAGAGAGAGACAGAGAAAACATTAAGATTGTTTTTCAGCTCACCTCCTGACCTGATCAGCCATGCTATGCTGCAAAGGGAACACGAGAAATGAGGCTCTGTCGTGCCATGATGCTTGGTCTCTTTGTGTTTGGTGATAGTACACTATATTACGTACCCCCTCCGTTCCAAATTACTCGTCGCTGAAATGAATATATCTAGAACTAAAATACATCTACTAGTATCACATTCCCAAGATGGGCATGATTGTGCTCGAAGGGGACCAAAAATGCCATTAGATGGATGGTTCAAATATCAACTCTCCTTTTACCTCCTTGGGCAAGGGTGAAAGGACAAGCAGGAAGCGGAGGACCACAGCCAGCACAAAAGAAAAATGCCTCTGGATATGCATGAACATGAGAGTCCTCTGAACCACGATTTAATTGTTTGTGAGTAACCATCTACTGTACCAGTGATGTGACATAGTAGTAGTACAGGATAGACCACAATACGGCAACCCTAGTGCGTATCATGGAAACGCATTATTCTGAAGAAAACATGAGGGCCGGGCAGCCAAAGAAGGCAATATCTCTTTTCCCCTAGCAGGCAGATTAGAAAGGAGATGATGCCAATAACCCAGTATGCTGCCATGGCAAGGCTTTTGGTGGCAAGAGATTGCTCTACTGTACAGCTGCGCCTTTTTGCACTGCCAGTAGTAGTTTATCCTCACGCCGAGATCTGGATTTGTGCCAAAAGCATACTAGCTCTTGATCCCAACTGCTCCTCCTCCAGGTAGGAGTAGTAGTAGAGGGTATTCTTTTCTTTTGCACAACCAAGTGCCATGTCCCCTGGGACTGCAGCACCGGCAGGAGTGCTTCAAACTCCCAAGCCCATTTGATTATTACTAGTGGCTCTACGCCCTAACACTAACAGCGGCGACATAAACAACTCCCGAACGTGAGCACGTTGCCATGATTGGCTCCAACAGAAGCAAGCGTTTGCAAGCTGCAGGTCAGGGACCCAACTGTCATGGCATGTCCAAGATCTTTCGGACGAGCCACGGCAGGCCATGGACGGCGGAGAATGTCGGTCTGTTTGGTACGCGTGGGAAGTTCCTAGTAGTACATGCTGCTGCTGGTTTCCGCACTGTCCAATTTTGTCTGATTATCTCGAAAAGAAAATCAAGTTTCAGCTTCAAAATTGTCGAGATACTACTACGTTCTTTCAGGTTTTTTTAGCGAATCTCCAGTTAATTAATTTATTTATTTAAAAGCATGCATCTACACAGGATATTCCCTCCTAGTAGTTGTAGACATGCATGAGTAGCGGACATACCTCTGGGGTCATGAGGGTCTTGGGAATGACACTGCGCATGGACAAGAAGATGACAAAACAAGTGATCAGCACATGCATCCACCAGGCGGGCTAGCTAGCAAAATGAGAAAAAGAAGAAGAGCTAAGCTGAGATTGTTACGTACCCTATGACGTGCCTGCCGCCGTCGTGCACCGCCTGGGACACCATGCCCATGAGCCCGATGCTTCCCCCGCCGTACACCAGGTCCACGCCCCTCGCAACCTGCGACAACAACGTGCCAACGCCAACGCCAGTCACCACCCAGTAAATAAATTCAAATAAACCGGGCGGTTAAACTCCTCCCCAACGGCCGGTACATTATGAAACATGCTTCTTGAACGCGATCGATCAAGAGGACGTACGGGGACAGAACAGAGCTAGTATAGCTATAATTCAATTTTCGATTTAACGGAGACGTGAATTCGGTGGGGCCGGCGATGTTTGACGAGCACAGGGGAGGAATGACTTTTGTGGAATTGCGGTGGAGGAAGGAAACCGGGCGAATTTTGACAAAAGTTGTGCAGCAAATGGCTCAAAGTAAATTGCAAGTTCATATTGGTGTGAGTGACTACCCGGCCCGGCCGGTTCAAAAATATGGTGTGACTACGCACGCGCATGATGTGTCCACGAAGCCGCGGGCAGAATAACCAAGGTAGGTAGAGTGACTGTGGCTAGTAAAGCATTGTTACCAGCTCGTTGCCGAGCTCAATGGCGGCGTCATGGTAGCTCCTCTTCTTGCCCTGGCTACTGCCGCAGAAGACGCAGATCCTCTTGAACCTCGACTGCCTCATCGCTTTCTATCTCCTCTCACTAGCTAGATAGCTGCCTGGGTAGGTGGTGCTTGACTCTAGCAAGCAAGCACGCAGGAGTCGCGCTTGTGATTGTCGTGGTGGTGTGAGGTGCGTGCTCTGCTAGCACAAACACAAGGAAGGAAGGAAGGCCTTGTCGTTGGAGGGAGGGAGTGCGCCACCCATGGCTATATAATAGTGGGGAGGGGAGAGAGAAGATAGAATGGGGAGCTGAAAGGGACGGATGCTACGGAAGGGAAGCAAAATAAATGCGCGCACATGGAGGAAAAACACTCCATCCATCCACGGATCCACCCAGCGTAGCGACGATGGCAAGGGCTTTTCCGTGAAATGTGCCCTGGGACTGCAGCACCGGCAGGAGTGCTTCAAACTCCCAAGCCCATTTGATTATTACTAGTGGCTCTACGCCCTAACACTAACAGCGGCGACATAAACAACTCCCGAACGTGAGCACGTTGCCATGATTGGCTCCAACAGAAGCAAGCGTTTGCAAGCTGCAGGTCAGGGACCCAACTGTCATGGCATGTCCAAGATCTTTCGGACGAGCCACGGCAGGCCATGGACGGCGGAGAATGTCGGTCTGTTTGGTACGCGTGGGAAGTTCCTAGTAGTACATGCTGCTGCTGGTTTCCGCACTGTCCAATTTTGTCTGATTATCTCGAAAAGCAAATCAAGTTTCAGCTTCAAAATTGTCGAGATACTACTACGTTCTTTCAGGTTTTTTTAGCGAATCTCCAGTTAATTAATTTATTTATTTAAAAGCATGCATCTACACAGGATATTCCCTCCTAGTAGTTGTAGACATGCATGAGTAGCGGACATACCTCTGGGGTCATGAGGGTCTTGGGAATGACACTGCGCATGGACAAGAAGATGACAAAACAAGTGATCAGCACATGCATCCACCAGGCGGGCTAGCTAGCAAAATGAGAAAAAGAAGAAGAGCTAAGCTGAGATTGTTAGAGCATCTCTAGTGGATGGTGTAAATTTGGACGTGTATATCTTCATATACACGTCCATATACACCTTGCTAAAATATACACCTCTCAGTTTTTCAGTGGAACGTGTAAATTTGGACGTGTATATTCCAACGGCTATATTTTCAAACGGCTATATTTTCAACGGCTATATTTTCAACGGTCGTATTTCTAGTCTATATAAACCACCCCTACCATCTTTCTTCTAGCACTTCTATCTGTGACTTCTCTTCTCGCCTAGATTTCTCTATCGTCTCTCACGCAACACAATGAACACATCCACTTTGGACATGAGTTCTTCGTCATCTTCATCTGGCGACGATGAACTCATACTTGCAGCATTCGCCGAGCGCGAGGAGGAAGAGAGGATGAACGCTCGACGCCATGGCGGTTCCAAGCATGGACGTCAAACAATCAATCGAGGAAGAGATGCCGGATTTGTTCTTCTGTGGGACGACTACTTCAAAGAAGTTCCTCGCTATCCCGAACATTTGTTTCGACGAAGGTTCGTAATTACTACACTTCTCTGCTTTAGCCCTTTTTTCATTTCCCTGTCTCATTTACTTTTTATGCACAGATTTAGGATGTCCCGTAATTTGTTCAAACGCATAGCCGATGGTATACTTGAGCATGATTATGATGGTTATTTTACTCAAAAAAGAAGTGCTTCTGGAGCTCTTGGGTTACATCCTCTGCAAAAGATGACCGCGGCAATGCGGATGCTAACATATGGAATAGCAGCTGATGGTGCTGATGAGTACATCCGGTCCGCCGAGGCTACTAATTTAGAGTCTTGCAAGAAATTTGTGATCAAAGTTTGTGAAGTTTTTGGGGAAACGTACCTGAGATCTCCAAATGAAGAAGACATTGCTAGGTTACTTGCAATAGGGGATGAAAGAGGATTTCCTAGTATGTTAGGGAGCATAGATTGCATGCACTGGGGTTGGAAAAATTGCCCCAAAAAATGGCATGGCATGTTTAAAGGCCATGTCAGCGAGCCCACTATGATCTTGGAAGCAGTTGCTTCACAAGATCTTTGGATTTGGCATGCTTATTTTGGTTTACCAGGGTCTCTGAATGATATAAATGTTCTTCAACGTTCTCCTGTTTTTACAAAGCTAGCTGAAGGCCAAACTCCTCCAGTGAATTATAGCATCAATGGCCATCAGTACACAATGGGGTATTATCTTGCAGATGGTATCTATCCACGGTGGGCAACATTTGTGAAGAGCATACCAGCTCCAGATACCAGAAAACATAAAACTTTTGCCAAGAGGCAAGAGGGGGCTAGGAAAGATGTGGAACGAGCCTTTGGAGTTCTTCAATCCCGTTTTGCCATTGTTCGTGGACCTGCTAAAGGATGGAAACGTAAAGAAATCGGTGATGTCATGAAAGCTTGTGTCATCATGCACAATATGATAGTTGAAGAGGAGCGACAAACTGGTCGGCAAAGCTGCACTTTTGAGGCAATGGGAGAAAGAGTCACGGTCTCTCGTACTCATGCGGAACAACTGAGCTCTTTTATTCAGATGACTCACCGGATTAGAAATCAAGGTGAACATGATCAGCTTAAACTTGATCTAATTGACCATGTGTGGCAAAAGTTTGGAAACGAGTGATGTCCTAGTTATAAGTCTGTAATCCATTTCTTTTCATCTAGTTTTAATTTATGCAATGAGTGATGTAATCCATGAATTTATAGCTATCAATAAAATATTTATGCAATGAGTGATGTTATCAAATAGTTCATACAGCAACTAGCGGAAAGCAGTAAATAGTTCATATAGCTCACATATCAAATAGCTCGCATTACTCTAGGCCTCGAGCAAGGATCTCATTCTGCTTAGCTTGGTAGAACTGCTTTTGCACATCAGTCATACCACTAGTGTCGATCAGCATGACCCTCTCATCTAATTCAAACTGTCTCCGTGCATCCTCCCTCTCGTTTCGTGCATCCTCCTTCTTTCTGAGTGCAATCTCCTCTTTTCACAATTCAAATTGCTGTGCATAGCGAGCATTTCTTGCCGCTTCTTTGATCACATCCTTCTCTTGCTTTGCTGCCCACACAGTTTTTAATGACAGCTTGCAAGCATTCTCATCAGCTTTACCTCTCTTGTCCTTCTTAACACCATCAGGTCTTTTCTCATGTTCAAGAGCATCAGTGTGTATCGAGGTTGCATCAATGCGTACCGAGGATGCATCGGACGGATCATTGGTGGCTGTGCCTGGACTTCCATCAATGGTTTTCTTTTGTTTCTTAAGAGAAGTTTTAAGTTCTTTTGTCTGCCACTTTGGATACTTTGCAAACTCTATATAGCAAGGCATCAATGTGAAAGGCCGTTTTTTTAACATCCATTTCCTTGAACAGAATGTGTGCATCGTTTGTCTGCACATATAAATATATTGTTAACAAATGCACAACACATATAGAATATTGCACATCACATATTGCACAGCACATATAGAAGTAGAATATTGCGCATACCTTTTCTGCTATAGTCCTTCCACTTTCTTCCTTATTTAAAATCTGCTGAAGGCAACCACAAAATTTGGAGGTCTCTCTGTTAATCAATGTGTAACGGCAATTGATTGCATTAGGATTACGCTCCGACCATGACGATTCCTTGTGTGTGTTGTAGTACTCTGAAATTCTAGCCCAATAAGCATCTCGGTTTTGATCTGTCCCAACAATATCCAAACTTGTATTTGCCCATGCTGCTATGAGAACCTTGTCCTCATCACTACACCAATTTTTTCGTTTGTTGGATTTTCCTTTCTCTATTATTGCAGAACGATGTTGAGTTGATGGAGTTGCCTGCTCTCCAATTGGACTATCTGGTTGTGTTTGTGTGTAACCAAAACCAATGGTGTCCAAGAAGTTTTGGTCACCATCCATCTGCAAGCAACCAATGCATAGCTATTTTAGACCACAATCTGACATCAAATTGACATGGCCAAGCAACAATTTGCAATAGACAAATACCAAATATCAACACCAGATGGAGAAAGCATTGCAATTTCCTGCTTTTCCCCACCCAAGCAACGTTGCCTCTCCCCTGCCCGTTGACCTCACTGCTCTCCCAAGGCCGCAGGCCGCCGGCCTCCCCAGCCCGCCCGTCGACCTCCTACCTCTCCCCAGGCCACAGCTAGCGCCGCCCGCACTCCGCACTCCGCCGCCCGCATCCCGCACCCCGCCGCCCGCACAGCGCCGCCCGCATCCCGCACCCCGCCGCCCGCACAGCGCCACCCGCCGCCCGCATCTCGCGCCACGCCGCCCGCATCTTGCACCACGCCGCCCGCAGCTAGCGTCGCCCGCAGCTAGCGACGCCCGCCGCCCGCACAGCCACCCCACGCGGCCGACCTCCCGCCACCGCCAGATCTAGCTGCAGGGCGTGCGCCCCCCCGTCCCCGCCCTCCCGCTCGTGAGCAAGGCCGGAGAGGAAGAAATTGTTACCTTGGGCGACGGCCGGAGAAGAAACGTGACGGCGACCTGGGGGCGAGCTCCTTCGATCCTTCCTCCGGGCGGGCACGGGACGAAGCAGCGGTCTCCTTTTCGCGAGCTCACGAGCGTGGCTTGCTCGTGTATATTTCCACGCCTCGTACCGTCGTGGCCTGGGCGTGGATGTTTACACGCCCTTTTACACGAGTCGCTGGGAGCTGTTTTTCAGCTCGCATCGTGTATATTTGCTATACACGTCCATATAGATGATCCACTAGAGATGCTCTTACGTACCCTATGACGTGCCTGCCGCCGTCGTGCACCGCCTGGGACACCATGCCCATGAGCCCGATGCTTCCCCCGCCGTACACCAGGTCCAAGCCCCTCGCAACCTGCGACAACAACGTGCCAACGCCAACGCCAGTCACCACCCAGTAAATAAATTCAAATAAACCGCGCGGTTAAACTCCTCCTCAACGGCCGGTACATTATGAAATATGCTTCTTGAACGCGATCGATCAAGAGGACGTACGGGGACAGAACAGAGCTAGTATAGCTATAATTCAATTTTCGATTTAACGGAGACGTGAATGCGGTGGGGCCGGCGATGTTTGACGAGCACAGGGGAGGAATGACTTTTGTGGAATTGCGGTGGAGGAAGGAAACCGGGCGAATTTTGACAAAAGTTGTGCAGCAAATGGCTCAAAGTAAATTGCAAGTTCATATTGGTGTGAGTGACTACCCGGCCCGGCCGGTTCAGAAATATGGTGTGACTACGCACGCGCATGATGTGTCCACGAAGCCGCGGACAGAATAACCAAGGTAGGTAGAGTGACTGTGGCTAGTAAAGCATTGTTACCAGCTCGTTGCCGAGCTCAATGGCGGCGTCATGGTAGCTCCTCTTCTTGCCCTGGCTATGTGGCATCCTCTTGAACCTCGACTGCCTCATCGCTTTCTATCTCCTCTCACTAGCTAGATAGCTGCCTGGGTAGGTGGTGCTTGACTCTAGCAAGCAAGCACGCAGGAGTCGCGCTTGTGATTGTCGTGGTGGTGTGAGGTGCGTGCTCTGCTAGCACAAACACAAGGAAGGAAGGAAGCCTTGTCGTTGGAGGGAGGGAGTGCGCCACCCATGGCTATATAATAGTGGGGAGGGGAGAGAGAAGATAGAATGGGGAGCTGAAAGGGACGGATGCTACGGAAGGGAAGCAAAATAAATGCGCGCACGTGGAGGAACAACACTCCATCCATCCACGGATCCACCCAGCGTAGCGACGATGGCAAGGGCTTTTCCGTGAAATGGACAGGATGGGCTGTCTGCCTATTGATGCAATGCATGGGTAACTCGCCTTATCAGTTTTGCCGCGTCAAAGCGGAACGGGGATTATCCTCCTTGGGTCGTTTAGGCTCGCATACGAAGGGGAGTAGAAATAGAATCGTATGACCAATTGACAGATAAATTTTCAAGCTTCCACCCAAAATATAATAATTTAAATGTCGGCTGAAGAGCTACCAAATCCATTGGTCAGAAATGAGTATCACAGAAACACTCACAAAGGAGGAATGCACCGTAAAAAGACGAGCGCCAAAAAGAAGAGAAAAAAGGACTAGTCGGTTTATCAAGGAAAACCGGGCGAAAACATAAACAACACCTAGCCAGACTAGGTCTAAAGCACCATAAACATACAAAACGCCGGAAAGGTCAACACCCTAGAACATACCCAGCCGGGCACTCGAGCTTCTTCGTTGCTACCAGAGTGCGCAACAAAAACTGTCGTATTAGTCCGGGTTGCCACAAGCATATCTGCAACCTCGACGACATCGAAGAGGAACGATATGTCCGATAGAGCAAAACATGTGCCGCTCCGATCCCAAGAGGATGGCTAACATAACTCACCTGGCGCCCCTTGCATGTGAACGGTGCTCCTGCAGTCCACCACCGCCGGCCAAGCAACAAGTCCTAGCGGGATGCACCACCATCGACTCCACGCTCACCAAATCGATGCCCGCTCATGACCAAACACATCACCACTAACCCGAGGCCCAGTCCAAGACTTGACTCCAACACGATGCTTCCAACAAAGTAACAACGCCACGGGCGCCACCATCATCGATCCAATCAAGCGAATCACAGTTTTCATCACGAGGGAGATCTTGAGGATGGAAGAGGTGGTGGATCCCTTTGATGACGCCCCCAACAAGGACAACCATACCCAAAGGCATCATTCGCTACCAGCCCCGACCAAGGTCGAACAAGACTTTCATCGAGAGAGACGAACACCTATGTGAGGGAATGAAGTCCCCAACACACCTATAGGATCGAAAGTATGTCTAGAGCGGGGGGGGGGGGGTGATTAGACTACTTGACCAAATTATCAGTTTCCCAATTTTAGTTGTGGGTAGATTTTAGCAATTATGACAAGTCAAGCAATCAACCTACACATGCAATTTTAAGAGTATAGCAGTGGAAAGTAAAACATTGCACATGAAGGTAAAGGGAAGGGTTTAGAGAAGGCAAACGCAATGGAGACACAGAGATTTTTGGTGTGGTTCCGATAGGTGGTGCTATCGTATGTCCACGTTGATGGAGACTTCAACGCAGGAAGGGTTACGGCTGCGCGAGTCCACGGAGGGCTCCACCCACGAAGGGTCCATGAAGAAGCAACTGTGTCTATCCCACCATAGCCATCACCCACGAAGGACATGCCTCACTCGGGTAGATCTTCATGAAGTAGGCGATCTCCTTGCCCTTACAAACTTCTTGGTTCAACTCCACATCTCGTCAGAGGCTCCCAAGCGACACCTAACCAATCTAGGAGACACCACTCTCCAAAAGGTAATAGACAGTGTGTTAATGATTAACTCCTTGCTCTTGTGCTTCAAATGACAGTCTCACCAACACTCATCTCTCTCTCACACACACACACAGATTTGCCTATGGTGGAAGAAGGATTTGAGTGGAAAGCAACTTGGGGAAGGCTAGAAATCAAGGTTCAAATGGTAGGAATGGAATCTATTGATCTCAACACATGAGTAGGTCTCTCTCAGAAAATGAATGGTGGAAGTGTAAGCACGTTCTGATGGCTCTCTCTACTAATGAAGAAGGGGTGGAGGGGTATATATAGCCTCCAAAGAAAATCCAACTGTTACACACTTTTGACCAATCTCGGTGGCACGTTTGTGAACTCGGTGGTACTGATCTGTGCAAAAATATGGACGTTGGGAATCTCGATGGGACCGGCTGGATCAACTCGGTGGGACCGATGTGCTAGGGCTTAGGGCAAACTTCATCTCGGTGGCACTGATTGCATCATCTCAGTGAGACCGAAGTGAATGCAATGAGCAACAGAGAATCAGTCAAGCCATCTCGGTGAGACCGATTACAATTCTCCGTGAGACCGAAATAATTGCAAAAAGCAACAGAGAGTTGGCACGGTCATCTCGATTGGACCGAGATCCGTATCGGTGTGACCGAATCGTTAGGGTTTTTGGCAGTGGTTATGTTAAGATGAACTAGGTGGCTCTGGATGGGAATTATCGGTGGGGCCGAATTGGAGTTTAGTTTTTGGACATATTTGGATAGAGAAAGTGGCTGAGGGTTTTGGAGCAATATCACTAAGCATTTGAGCAAGTAGACCATTAAGCAACACATCATCCACTTTTAATAGTATTGGCTTTCCTATGGACTCAATGTGATCTTGGAACACTTAAACAAAGAAGAGTCTTGAGCTTTTGCCAATCCTTGTCCTCAGCATTTTGAAGGGTCCACATCTCTAGTTCATGCCATGCCATCATTGAACATCCTGAAATATTTATCTTGAATGGATATTAGTTCAATGAGCTATATGTTGTTATGAATTACCAAAACCACCCGGGGATTGGTTGCATTTTCAATCTCCCCCTTTTTGGTAACTGATGACAACATATAGATCAATGCTTCGACAAATGATTAAATGAATGAAATACATCGACACTTTGAGAAATATGTGATAACGCACAAGTATAGGGGATCGTTTGTAGCCTTCTTAGATAAATAAGAGTGTCGAACCCAACGAGGAGCTAAAGGTAGAACAATTATTCCCTCAAGTTCTATCGACCACCGATACAACTCTACGCACACTTGACGTTTGCTTTACCTAGAACAAGAATAAAACTAGAAGTACTTTGCTAGAATAAAACTACGAATAAATGTTGAGGTAATAAAAGTAGATAGCTTTTGTCAACAAGAAAGTCATTTGTCCCTAGGCAATCGATAACAAGTACCGGTAATCATTCTTGCAAATTTATATGAGGGAGAGGCATGATCTAACATACTTTCTCTACTTGGATCGTATGCACTTATGATTGGACCCCTAGCAAGCATCCGCAACTACAAAAGATCATTAAGGTCGTGAAACCCAACCATAGCATTAAGTATCCAGTCCTCTTTACTCCCATACGCCATAACCCACTTATCTGCGTTTAGACTGCTGTCATCCCCCGCAACACTGACAATAAGCAAACCATGAACATATTGCAACACCCTACAACGGGGGCCCCTCACGTTTGCGCGAGACAGAGGGCACCGTAGGACAGCACCATAAATAAAATATACAATCATACCAACCAAGATCACGATTAACCCACAGGACAAAATGGATCTACTCAAACATCATAGGATAACCATAGATCATTGGGAAATAATATATGGAGTTGAGCACCATGTTTAAGTAGAGATTACAGCGGGGAGAAGGGAGGTTACACCGCTGCATAGAGGGGGAGAGAGTTGGTGTTGACGGTAGCAATATTGTTGATGTAGATCGATGTCACGATCCTAGACCCGGCGGCACTCCGACGCCATCGGGAGAGAGGGGAAGAGAGCCCCCCTCCTTCTTCTTCTTCATTGGCCTCCCCCTAGATGGGAGGAGAGTTCCCCCTCTGGTCCATAGCCTCCACGGTGGCGGAGGGGTGGGAGCCCCTCCGAGATTGGATCTCCCTCTCTGTTCTCTTCTGTTTCGTGTTTCCCAAATCTGGCCCTTCACGATTTCTTAAATTCCCGGAGATTCGTAACTCCGATTGCGCTGAAACTTTTACACGATTTTTTTCCATAAATTATCTTTCTTGCCCCAGAAGAAGGGCCCGAACCGACCTTCGAGGAGG
Source organism: Aegilops tauschii subsp. strangulata (assembly GCF_002575655.3). Classification (NCBI taxonomy): domain Eukaryota; kingdom Viridiplantae; phylum Streptophyta; class Magnoliopsida; order Poales; family Poaceae; genus Aegilops; species Aegilops tauschii. The sequence continues at coordinate 226,430,778 of NC_053035.3, read as the reverse complement.
GCATAAGCTACATGGGCGCGCCAGGGGGTGCCCGGCGCGCCCTGATGGGTTGTGCTCGCTATGGGCCCCCGTTTCCGTTGATTCCACCTCCCAAAATCATAAATATTGTAAAATAATTCTCCGTAAACTTTTATTGCGTTTGGACTTCGTTTGATATGGATTTTCTGCGAAATAAAAAACATGCAACAAACAGGAACTGGCACTGGGCACGGGATCAATAGGTTAGTCCAATAAATCATATAAAAAGTTGCCAAAAATATGTGAAAGTTGTATAATATTGGCATGAAACAATAAAAAATTATAGATACGACAGAGGCGTATCAGTATCCCAAGCTTAATTCCTGCTCGTCATCAAGTAGGTAAATGATAAAAAAGATAATTTTTTATGTGGAATGCTACCTAGCATAAACTTGATCATATATCTAATCATGGCACGAATATTAAGACATAAGTGATTCAAAACAATAGTCTATAATTTGACATAAAGACATCAATACTCAGGCATCCCAACAAACAATCGTGTCTTTCAAAATATCAACGCTAAAGAAAGCCATCCCTACAAAATCATATAGTCTTTTCATGCTTTGTCTTCTTAACACAAAGTATTTATCATGCACAACCACCGATGACAAGCCGAGCAATTGGTTCATACTTTTTAACGCGCTTCAGCTTTTTCAACCCTCACGCAATACATCAGCGCGAGCCATGGATATAGCACTACGGGTGGAATAGAGTATGATGATAGGGGTAAATATAGAGAAGACAAAAAACGTAAGAAAGCCTCACATCGACGCGGGTAACCAACGGGCTATGGAGATGCCCATCCATTGATATCAATGCGAGGAGTAGGGATTCCTATGCAACAGATGCACTAAGAGCTATAAGTGTATGAAAGCTCAATATGGAAACTAAGTGGGTGTGCATCCAACTTGCTTGCTCATGAAGACCTCGGGCATTTGAGGAAGCCCATCATCGGAATATACAAGCCAAGTTCTATAATGAAAAATTACCACTAGTGTATGAAAAGCAATATGTGGGATTTCGTGACTAACCATGCAATTGACCAATTCCTGTTGACTCTCTAAATGGATATAAGTGAAACATGAGAGTTTAATTCTTTCTACAAAAGACCATGCTCTAACAAATATAAGTGAAGCAAAATAGCATTCTACAAATAACGGTTTTCTATGAAGAGAAACAGGCAATCCAAACTTCAAATGATATAAGTGAAGCACATGAAGCATTCTATAAAGCCATACTCAAAAGATATAAGTGAAGTGCAATGAGCATTCTATAAATCAACCATTGACTATCTCATACCAGCATGGTGCATAAAAGAAAAGGTAAAAACACAAAAAGACGCTCCAAGATTTACACATATCACATGAACGAAACAAAGACGAAAACATACCGATACATGTTGAAGAAAGATTGGATGCCTTCCGGGGCATCCCCAAGCTTAGATGCTTGAGTCTCCTTGGATATTTACTGGTGGTGCCTTGGGCATCCCCAAGCTTGAACTCTTACCTCTCCTCCTTCTCCTTATATCGAGACCTCCTCGATATTTAATCACTTCATCCACACAAAACTCAACAGAAAGCTCGGTAAGATCCTGTAAGGGCATTTTTATCCCTTAGTTGGTTTTGGCGATTGATGACAATACTTTTGCGGACTAATCATGTGCATCGAATATTTTGGATATATATTGACTAGGCACAAGATGATTTGGTTCCCCTCGAAGGCTATGGAAGACGGCGTTTCTCTACATTTCTTTTCGGTGGTATTGAGTCGTAGGGAAGCTGTACTATTAAGAGGGGGTCCGCGTTGGAAAGGTTGGGTGGATTCATCACGTACACATCTTCCTTTGCACCTCCTTTTCTTCTAGCCTTTGGAGCATCCTATGTTTTCCTTGTCTATGCAAATATTGCTCGTGCTTGCTGAACTAGGGTGTGCGGTAGTACTGCTCCATAGAGCGGTAGTATCGCAGGCCCTTGCGGTAGTACCGCCCGCTGGCGCGGTAGTACCGCAAGTGCCCACGGTAGTACCGCTTCTAGGAAGCGGTAGTACTGTGGCCGTAGTCCAGATGTTGTCACCCTCTTCCTAGTGGGTGCCACCCATCACGGTAGTACCGCGCACAGGGCGCGGTAGTACCGTGGTATCTGACTTAGTTCCGCAAGTACGCGGCAGTAAGGGGCAGATGTAATTTTTTTACATCCGCGCCTCGCGCGGTAGTACCGCCGCTGGTTTACAGTACTACCGCGTCGGGTTTTTGCATCGACTCCAACTCTGCGGAAGTAGCCACGGATGTATTTTTTTATATCCGTGCCTTCCCATCTCTGGACAGCCCCTGCCTTGTGGTAGTACCGCAAGGGGGCGCGGTAGTACCGCACCAGCAGTACTACCGTCCTCTGCTTTAGTGCATTTTGGGTTGTTCTGGTCTCTGCTGCGTGGGCGGTAGTACCGCGGGGCCCTGCGGTAGTACCGCGCCTCAGGTACGGTAGTACCGCGTTACGCAGGCTGAGTTGGTGGATAACGGTTGGATTTGTTCTTCCACTATATAAGGGGTGTCTTCTTCCTCTAGTTGACTACCTCTTCCACCTCCAAGCTCCATTGTTGCTCCAAGCTCCATTTTCGCCCGATCTCTCTCCCTAGCCAATCAAACTTGTTGATTCTCTAGGGATTGGTTGAGAAGGCCCCGATCTACACTTCCACCAAGAGAAATTTGAATCCCCCACTAATCCTTTGTGGATCTTGTTACTCTTGGGTGTTTGAGCACCCTAGACGGTTGAGGTCACCGCGGAGCCATAGTCATTGTGGTGAAGCTTCGTGGTGTTGTTGGGAGCCTCCAATTAAGTTGTGGAGATTGCCCCAACCTTGTTTGTAAAGGTTCGGCCGCCGCCTCCAAGGGCACCAATAGTGGATTCACGGCTTCTCGCATTGTGTGAGGGCGTGAGGAGAATATGGTGGCCCTAGTGGCTTCATGGGGAGCATTGTGCCTCCACACCGCTCCAACGGAGACGTACTTCCCCTCAAAGGGAAGGAACTTCGGTAACACATCCTCGTCTTCACCGGCTCCACTCTTGGTTATCTCGTGCCTTTACTTGTGCAAGCTTATTTGTGTTATATCTCTTGCTTGCATGTGTGCTTGTTGTTGTTGCATCATATAGGTTGCTCACCTAGTTGCATATCTAGACAACCTACTTTGATGCAAAGTTTAAATTGGTAAAGAAAAGCTAAAAATTGTTAGTTGCCTATTCACCCCCCTCTAGTCAACTATATCGATCCTTTCAATTGGCATCAAAGCCTCGTCTCTTGATTAAGGACTTTACCGTCCGAAGAGTATGGTTGACGTTGTAGACGGTGTGGAGGAGCACTCCGGTGCGAATCCGGTCTCGTCTACGGGAGATGGGGGAACCGCGGTCTCTCGTGAGGAATTCAATGTGGCGTTGGACACATTGAGAACCTCCATGACGACCGAGGTCGAAAGCATGTTTAATAAATTCATAGAAGGGCTTAAACATTCCACCGCACCGTTGAAAGTGGGTGATCCCGCTAACAAGGTGACGGATGCTACCTCCGACAAGGGGGAAGCTACTAGCTAGAAAGCTCCTTCTTCTAGTGGTAAAAATGGCACCGGCATCTTTGCCCATGTGGAACCTCCACTTGTCTTCTGTGGACCGCTTCCTTCCACTCATTTGAATCATGCCGGCCCGGCCCCTAAGATTGAGAAGAATGTGGAATTTGATTCTTGGGTCTATCGTTTTAAGCGTCATTTAAACCATGTGAACACTAACCTTTGGAGAATCATTGAAGAAGGTTTCTATCCGCATGACCAAAGCAACTTCACTCCTAGAGAAGCCGTGGATAATCAATTCAATGAGAATGCTCTCTTCATTATCCAAGAAGCAATCCCACCCGAAGATCTTCCTCATCTCCGGCCCTACTCCATGGCCAAAGATGCTTGGCACCAAGTGGTTTCCCTCTATCGGGGAAGCGCAAGCATTCAACGCTCCAACTATGAAGTGGTGCAAGATGAAGCCGATGAGTTTGCAATGAAAGAAGATGAAGAACCTCGTGAGCTTTATCGGAGGGTAACCAAACTCGCGGTTTCTCTCTGAGATCATGGAAGTAAGGACACGGATGACAATTGGATCAAGCGCAAATTCCTCAAGGCAATGATGCCCTACCACAAAGCCATGTCCTCCGTCATTCGTCAAAGGCCGGGCTTCCACACCTTGTCCTCAAGTGAAGTGTTGGATCAGTTTGTTGCTATGAGCATCTTGGACAAGACCGCCGACAATGCGGTACTTCGCTCTCAAAGAGTAAAGAAGCCCAACCTTGCACTAAAGGCCAAGGTTAGTATGGAGGAAGAGGATGAAGAGGAAGAAGAGGAGAGCAACCTTGAAGATACGAAGTATGCCTATCATGAGCACATGGCTCTTGCTTCAAGGCAATTTTGGAGCAAGAAGAACTCAAGGCCCAACTTCAACAAGAACAATTCAAGTGGCGCAAAGGGCAAGCAATGAGTGAGGACTTGCTTTAATTGTGGCAATGTGAGCCACTTTGTTGCGGAGTGCCCTTATGAGAAGAGGGAAGACAATGGTGGCAAGCTCATCCGAAAGGACAAGGCCAAGTCTTTCCCCAACAAGAGCAACTTCACCAAGAAGACTCCTCCCAAGGCATTGGTGGTACAAGAAGAGTACAACGAGGATGATGAAGATGGTGAGTCGGTTGCCATGGCCTCCATTGCCATTGTGACGACTCCACGGGTGTCTCTCTTCGACTCACCCAATGAGAGCATCACCGCCAAGTGCCTCATGGATAAAGCCACCAACAAGGTAACCCCCAACATCAAAACTACCATCATTAATCATCCTTCTTTGACGGATGGCATTGATGAACATGAGGGAACTAATGTGGAGGAGAATGAGTTTGAGACCTTTATGGGAAAACTCAAGGGTAAATCTAAGAAGCACTTCGTTGCTCTCTTGGAACAACTTGGTGAAGCCAATGACATGATCGAGGCTCACGAAGATACCATCTCTAAGATGGAGGGGCATAGTCGTGACTATGCCGATGAGATTTCGGATCTTTCTAATGCTCTTGAGGAAGAGTGTGGTCTTCGTTTGGCTCTTGAGGAGTCACACAACGATGATCATGCTAAGTTAAAGAAAGATCTTGATCATGCTCTTGTTGTTTCTCGTGTGCTAAACTCCGAGAAGGCCAAGCTTGGGTTTGATCTTGCTAGACTCAAAGAGGAGTTTGACATTCTCCACAAGGCTCACAAAGTCTTGAAGGGTGCTCATGCTAGCCTCAAGGAGTCTCATGATCAACTTCAAGTAAAGCTAACCAAGGAGAAAGCCACATTTCCTCATATGGTGTTAATTGATAATGCAAATGCTACTAACCCATGTTGTGAGCATGTGCATCTTGTTGAGGAGAATGCTAAGTTAAAGGAGCAGCTTGAGAAGGGTCTTGTGTCTTGCATACAAGGCGAGAAGAACCTCAACGACCTTTTGAGCAATCAAAAGGAAGTTGTGGTCAAGGAAGGGATTGGGTACGCACCCAAGTCCAAGATTAAGAAGAAGAATAACAAGACCAAACGACCTCCCCCTCTCAAGCAAACCTTTGTGAAGGAAGGAGAGGGTGCTACTAAGGAGAAGAAGAAGAACACTGTGAAGGGTGATGATGCCAAGATGGGCAACACTTCCCTTCCCAACAAAGCCGGCGACTTTAACCCTTCTTATGTGTTGTGCCGAGCTACTGATGGACATGTTTATGCCAAATTTGTTGGTTCTCCTTATGAGTACATTGAATGGTCTATTTGGGTCCCTAAGACCCTTGTCAGTAACATCAAAGGACCCATTACAAAATGGGCACCTAAAACCAAGCATTGATCTCTTGTAGGTGTTTGTTTCCGGTGGGGGATCATGGTTGCTCGACAGTGGAGCTACAAATCATATGACCGAAAGCAAGGACTTGGTGGTGGACGTGCAAAAAATTCCATCTATGCCCACCAATGTCGAGTGGGGTGATGCCTCGTCTTCTAAGGTATTGGGACTTGGCAAGGTTGTCATTTCTCATGATCTCACGATCGAGAAGGTCATGCTTGTTGAGCCCCTTGCATACAATTTACTTTCCGTTCATCAACTTGCAATCATGGGCTTTGCCACTTTCTTTGATATTGATACCGCGGCCCTCTTGTGGAGCAAGACTCTTAAAGTAGCCTTTGTTGGGCATGTCGAGAACGATCCATATGTGATTAACTTTTTGGAGCGACCCACTAAGACCGCGACATGCCTAATGGCTAAAGTTGACGTGGGATGGCTTTGGCATCGCTGTTTAGCCCATGTCAATATGAGATCTTTGCAAAGTCTTCTCAAGGGGGACCATGTTCGTGGACTAGCAAATGTTAGTTTTGCTAAAGATCGTGCTTGCAGTGCTTGTATCGAAGGAAAGCTACATGAGAAGGCTCACCCTCCCACGACTATCATTTACTCGAAGAGGCCTTTGGAGCTCCTTCACTTGGATCTCTTTGGGCCTCCATCCTTTGATAGTCTTGGGGGTAGAAAGTATTGCTTGGTGATTGTGGATGACTACTCAAGATACACATGGGTATATTTCTTCAAGAGGAAGAGCGAGACCCAACAAACCGTCATTGACTTTGCAAATGAAGCCCAACGTCAATACAATGCAAAGATCTTGACTATAAGAAGCGACAACGGCACCGAGTTCAAGAACTACACCTTGGATGAGTTTCTTAGTGATGAGGGGATAAAGTATCAATATTCCGCACCATACACCCCTCAACAAAATGGTGTAGTGGAGAGGAAGAACCGGACGTTGATGGATGCGGCAAGGACCATGATGGCGGAGTTCAAGTCTCCATACAACTTTTGGGCCGAAGCCATCAACACCGCGTGTCATGCATCCAATCGGCTCTACCTCCGCAAGGGCTTGAACAAGACTCCATATGAGATACTCACCGGTAACAAGCCCAACCTCAAGTACTTTCGGGTGTTCGGGTGTAAGTGTTTCATTCTCAAGAAAGGTGTTCGTTTGTCTAAGTTTGAGGGTAGAGCTTATGAGGGCATATTTGTTGGTTATGCTACAAACTCTCATGCTTACCGTGTCCTCAATAAATCCACGGGACTTATTGAGGAGACGTGTAACATGGAGTTTGATGAGAATAACAGCTCCCAAGTGGAGCAAAGTGGCACTTGTGATGTAGGTGATGAAATTCCTCCTCAAGCCATAAGAAGAATGGGTGTTGGTTTTATCCTACCCATTGAGGAACCCCTTGTGGCCGAAGGAGAAGGACAATGCTCCACTCAAGTGGAGCCATCTCCAACCCAAGGCCCACACGCTTCCGAAGAACAAAGTGAACGCCCTCAACCTCATGAACAAGACCAAGGGCAAGATCATGCTCAAGACGGTGTTGACACACCAAGTGATGCCCAAGGTCAAGTTCTCTCCTCCGAGCAAGTGCAAGATCAAGAACAAGCTCAAGACGGCGCTCAAGATGATCAAGTGATCGCTCCTCAACTCACCACCGAGGAGGAATTGGAGCGTCGTGCCGCCAAGATTGCATCCAAGCTCTCCACCAAGGGTCATCTCATGAAAAATGTGCTTGGAAGCATTCAAAAGGGGGTAAGCACTCATAGACAATTGGCAAACTATTGTGAACATCACGTGTTTTTCTCTTGTGTTGAACCCCAAAAGGTATATGAAGCACTCGAAGATCCGGATTGGCTTAATGCTATGCATGAAGAACTCAACAACTTCGAGTACAAGAAGGTGTGGAGATTGGTGCCAAGGCCAACCGGGAACCACAATGTCATTGGAACCAAGTGGATATTCAAGAACAAGCAAGATGCTCATGGGACCATCGTCCGCAACAAGGCAAGATTGGTGGCACAAGGCTACTCCCAAGTCGAGGGTATCGACTACGGTGAAACCTTTGCTCCTGTTGCTCGCCTTGCATACATTCGTTTGTTGATTGTGTATGCTTCTCATCACAACTTTAAGTTGCAACAAATGGATGTGAAGAGTGCTTTTCTTAATGGTCCCATTAATGAGTTGGTATATGTCAAGCAACCCCCCGGGTTCGAGGATCCCTACTTTCCCGATCATGTGTATCAACTCGATAAGGCACTCTATGGCCTTAAACAAGCCCCACGTGCGTGGTATGACCACCTTACCGAGTTGTTACAAGACCGTGGATTTGAAGTTGGGCTAATCGACCCCACTCTTTTTACTAAGAAGGTCAAAGGGGAGTTGTTTGTGTGCCAACTATATGCTGATGATATTATCTTTGGTTCCCCTAACAAAGCTCTCAATGAGGAATTTGCCGCTCTCATGACCTCAAAGTTCAAGATGTCTTCCATGGGAGAGTTGAAGTTCTTTCTCGGGTTCGAAGTGAAGCAAAGAAAAGAAGGAACCTTCATCAACCAAGCCAAATACACTCAAGACATGTTCAGGAGATTCAAGCTAAGTGATGTCAAGCCGGCTTCCACTCCAATGCCCACCAAGTGCCAACTTGACATTGATCCTAATGGTAAAGCGGTGGATCAAAAGGTATATCGCTCCATGATTGGCTCCTTGCTTTACCTTTGTGCATCTAGACCGGATATCATGTTGAGTGTGGGAATTTGTGCACGGTTTCAAGCCGCACCTAAGGAAAGCCACTTTGTGGCGGTCAAGTGAATCTTTCGATATTTGGCTCATACCCCAAACTTTGGCTTATGGTACCCAAGGGGAGCAAACTTCAAGCTTGTAGGATATTCGGACTCCGATTGGGCGGGAGACAAAGTGGATAGGAAGTCCACTTCCGGAGGGTGGCAATTTCTTGGTTGCTCTTTGGTGAGTTGGTCCTCCAAGAAGCAAAGTTGTGTGTCTCTCTTGTCCACCGAAGCGGAGTATGTGGCGGCCGGTAGTTGTTGTGCACAACTCTTATGGATGAGGCAAACTTTAAAGGATTACAGTGTCATTTGTGACAAAGTGCCTCTTTGGTGTGACAATGAAAGTGCCATCAAGATTTCTCTCAACCCGGTGCAACACTTCAAGACGAAGCATATTGAGATTCGGTATCACTTCATCCGGGATCACATTAGGCGAGGGGAGATCGAGCTCAACTACGTCAACACCCATGATAACCTTGCAGATATTTTCACGAAGCCTTTGGATGAAGCAAGATTTCGCGAGTTAAGGCATGAGCTAAATATCATTGATTCGAGCAATGTTGCTTGAACCCTTGCACACCCCACCTCACTCAACTTGTTGTCTAATCTAGGTGTAGGCATGGACATAGGGGGAGGGTTGTTCTCTCAATGAACTCTCCCTCCCCCCATTATGCATAAAGTGATCAACTCTTTCACATTAGCCATTTTTTATGGTACTTGTGCTTCAAAGACGAGTTTTGGTCATGGGCCCAAGGATAATTCTTCGCGGTGCCATACCAATTGACTCAAACATAGGTGGCTCCGGCCACCGCCCTCTCCTTGGAGAGATTGTGTCTCGTTTTTTGTCTTTGTTGTCTCTTGCCTCTCTTCCTTCGTGCCGAGCTTGTGCTTGTGGTGTCCAGTGTGTTAGCTCTTTGGTGTGGTCTTTCGCTTCAAGGTTCCGTGCTTCGGTGTTCTCTCGTTTGGTTGAAACTGCTTTTTCTTGAGCTCACGGTACTACCGCGGCCTGCCACGGTACTACCGCGTGGGGAGGCAGTAATCTTTTACTACCGCCTGGTGGAGCGTTACTAAAGCCACGGTGCGGTACTTCCGCCCGGGGCGGTACTACCGCGATGACGTGTGGTACTACCATGCGGTCGAGGGCGCGTGGGGGGTTAAACACGGGCAGGGGGAGTTCTAACTCCCCCATACCCATTCGTCTCTCTCCCCACTTTGTCTCTCTCTCTCTCTCTCGCTCAAGAACGGCACCGGAGGTCCTCGCCGGATCTCCGTCTCCGGCCGCCTCCTCGGATTCCGATCGGTGGGATCGTTCCCCACCACTCCCTCTTGCCATGGAACAAGGTTTCTCCCCCAATCCCTCCCTTTTTCGTGTTCGTCTTGTTGTTTTTAGGTTTTTGGGAAGATGCAAGTTGTTCTTGAGATTTTAGGCCAAATCCTTGCAAGAGTAGGATGTAGGAGAGTAGTTTTGTGTAGTGATGGTACTTGCTATAGTTGTCCCGTGATGGATTTGATTGACCGTAGTACCGCGTGTTGCCACGGTTGTCCTCAGATCTCCGTGGCTGTTTTGGATCTGCAACCGTGCGGTACTACCGCTCTTCAGGTATGGTACTACCGCGCATCCGGTACTACCGCCCTACTGGTGCAGTACTACCGCGTCTCTGGTACTACCGCACGTGGCGTAACACACGACACTACCGTTGTCTCAAATCCCTCTTGTGGCACTTCTCACGTGCTATGTCTACTTGTTTCACCAGCTTTGCTGTGGTCTTTGGATTGATCCTTCTCGTGTTTCGTGTGTGTTTGTTTTGTGGTGTGTGTTTTAGGTGGTGGCTCAGGTGCTCCGGCTCGCCGCTCCAATCCAAGTCGTGACACAGGATCCAAGCGTATGCGCAACACAGAGGCAGCAGAGGGCTCTAATGCCCCCCAACGTAGAACCAAGACCACTGCCACCAAAGAGAAGGAACCCACCATGAGTTTGGATGAGATGCCACTTGCTGAGTTCATCTCTCGGAGGAAGATCAATCCATATGGAAACCCTCGTGCCAACTTTCGAGGAAATGAGCTATTCTGGACCAAGCAGTAGAATCTCATTTATCTGGATGTCATCAAGGCCAAGCAAAACACCTATGTGGAGGTGAAGTGGATCAACATGCATCACATGAGGCAAGAGAAGCACCGAGACTACTTTGGTGAGGCTTTAGACCTAGTGGAGCAATTTGGCATTGAGCATATCATCTCATTCCACAAAGACTATGATCCTGAGATCCTTGCTCAGTTCTTTGCCTTAGTGCATTTTCATCCCAATGAGGAAAGGACCATGACTTGGATGACCAATGGTCGGCAGCTTACTGCTACTTGGAAGGAATTCATGACTTTGCTTGGGGTTCCGGATGAGGGGCTCACCACACCCCAAGGTGTTCGCCCTCATGCCAATTCCGAGTCTGCCAACAAGAACAGGCTTATGCCCTTCTATGTGGAGAAGAAGCCTCCAATGGCAAGTCAACTTGGGTACTCAACTCTTTTCTTGACATCATGCACCAAATCTTCCGCAACACTCTCTTCCCACGCATTGGGGACAAGGACAAGGTGCATGCCTATCTTGTGGATATGATGCTCCTGTGTGAAGACGCTCGCAACTCTCAGACACTACCACTTGATGTCTCACATATCATGTGGCATGAGCTTCGGTTTGCGGTCTACAACCGCAAGGTCCCCATCTATGGATCTTATCTGTTTCCGTTGATCTCGGCAACTTGGGAGAAGCTCTACCCTCGGGATGAGTTTGAGGCCCCTAGTTGGATCCGGCATGAGCCCATCAACCTCCGTATCAAGCCTCAGTGGGCCAACACTACCTCTCGTGCTGATACCGCGGCTGCCATGGACGTGGATGCCGATGAGGATGAGGAGGAGGCAGCAGACGAGGACAGCTCTGAGGGTTACATCCCTCCCACCTCTGAGCCATCTTGGGCTAAGCGACTGAAGAACAAGATGAAGGTTTTGTTCTGTATGCAGGCAAAGGGGCAGTACAAGACCCATGTGGCTTCCAAGGAGACTCGCCGCCGCGACAAGCGGATTTTCAGGACCTTTGGCGAGAACATATCCAGCGGGTCAGAGGAGCACATCACCCCAGAGGCAGAATGGATCGCCAAGCAGGGTTATCAGTGGACTGAGTCTGAGGAGGAGTCCGTCCCAGCTGCAGAGTCTGACGGGGAGCGTGCGAGTGACTACTCAGCTTGAGCCACCACTATTGTTGTAGGTGTCCTCTCTGCCTTTTCGGCGTCTCGATGCCAAAGGGGGAGAGAGCGTAGGATTCGCGAGTTGTGTCGTGTTTTGGTCAGTTGAACTTCGTTTATTTCGCTTGCTTTGGTTTGCTTTGGTTTGTGCTTGTGAGACTTTCTATTATATGGTGTAAGACATATGCACTCTATCGTACCGTAGTGAGCTTATTCTATCTTGTGCTTATTACATTATGCTCTTTTCTATCTTGCTTAGTTTTAGCCTTATTGCAAGATATGCCATGTCTATAAAATATAGAGGGAGCGTTGATCCTAGTATGTGTACCATGCAGTCCAAAGCACTTATCAAGATAGCACACATCTAGGGGGAGCCCGTCTATATTTTAGAGACTTGGGGTTTGCCCTTGCTCTTTGCATTATACCCTTGTGCAAATCCCGTGTTGTCATCAATCCACCAAAAAGGGGGAGATTGTAAGGGCATTTTTATCCCTTAGTTGGTTTTGGTGATTGATGACAATACTTTTGCGGACTAATCATGTGCATCGAATATTTCAGATATATATTGACTAGGCACAAGATGATTTGGTTCCCCTCGAAGGCTATGGAAGACGGCGTTTCTCTACGTTTCTTTTCGGTGGTATTGAGTCGTAGGGAAGCCGTACTATTAAGAGGGAGTCCGCGTTGGAAAGGTTGGGTGGATTCATCACGTACACATCTTCCTTTGCACCTCCTTTTCTTCTAGCCTTTGGAGCATCCTATGTTTTCCTTGTCTATGCAAATATTGCTCGTGCTTGCTGAACTAGGGCGAGCGGCAGTACTGCTCCATAGAGCGGTAGTACCGCCCACTGGCGCGGTAGTACCACAAGTGCCCACGGTAGTACCGCTTCTAGGAAGCGGTAGTACTGTGGCCGTAGTCCAGATGTTGTCACCCTCTTCCTAGTGGGTGGCACCCATCACGGTAGTACCGCGCACAGGGAGCGGTAGTACCGTGGTATCTGGCTTAGTTCCGCAAGTACGCGGCAGTAAGGGGCGGATGTAATTTTTTTACATCCGCGCCTCGCGCGGTAGTACCGCTGCTGGCTTACGGTACTACCGCGTCGGGTTTTTGCATCGACTCCAACTCTGCGGAAGTAGCCACGTATTTAATTTTTTTTTATCCGTGCCTTCCCATCTCTGGACAGCCCCTGCCTTGCGGTAGTACCGCAAGGGGGCGCGGTAGTACCGCGCCAGCAGTACTACCGTCCTCTGCTTTAGTGCATTTTGGGCTGTTCTGGTCTCTGCTGCGTGGGCGGTAGTACCGCGGGGCCCTGCGGTAGTACCGCGCCTCAGGTACGGTAGTACCGCGTTGCGCACGCTGAGTTGGTGGATAACAGTTGGATTTGTTCTTCCACTATATAAGGGGTGTCTTCTTCCTCTAGTTGACTACCTCTTCCACCTCCAAGCACCATTGTTGCTCCAAGCTCCATTTTTGCCTGATCTCTCTCCCTAGCCAATCAAACTTGTTGATTCTCTAGGGATTGGTTGAGAAGGCCTCGATCTACACTTCCACCAAGAGAAATTTGAATCCCCCACTAATCCCTTGTGGATCTTGTTACTCTTGGGTGTTTGAGCACCCTAGACGGTTGAGGTCACCGCGGAGCCATAGTCATTGTGGTGAAGCTTCGTGGTGTTGTTGGGAGCCTCCAATTAAGTTGTGGAGATTGCCCCAACCTTGTTTGTAAAGGTTCGGCCGCCGCCTCCAAGGGCACCAATAGTGGATTCACGGCTTCTCGCATTGTGTGAGGGCGTGAGGAGAATATGGTGGCCCTAGTGGCTTCATGGGGAGCATTGTGCCTCCACACCGCTCCAACGGAGGCGTACTTCCCCTCAAAGGGAAGGAACTTCGGTAACAAATCCTCGTCTTCACCGGCTCCACTCTTGGTTATCTCGTGCCTTTACTTGTGCAAGCTTATTTGTGTTATATCTCTTGCTTGCATGTGTGCTTGTTGTTGTTGCATCATATAGGTTGCTCACCTAGTTGCATATCTAGACAACCTACTTTGATGCAAAGTTTAAATTGGTAAAGAAAGCTAAAAAATGTTAGTTGCCTATTCATCCCCCCTCTAGTCAACTATATTGATCCTTTCAATTGGTATCAGAGCCTCGTCTCTTGATTAAGGACTTTACCATCCGGAGAGTATGGTTGACGTCGTAGCTTTCACTGTCACTTTCACTTCCCTTTTTGTGAAGTTTAAATGCTCGTCTCTCTCACTTTCACTTTCCTTTTTGTGAAGTTTTAAGTTCCCCTCTATATTTTTTTTGTTTTTAAACTTTATAATAGCACTCAATAGAAATAAAATGACTCTCCTACAACTTCCGGGTTGTCTCCCTCGGAGCGCTTTCTTTAAAGCCATTAAGCTAGGCATAAAGTGCTCAAGTAATGAATCCACCCGGATCCCAAGGTATATCAAAGCCAATTTTAATTAACAATGATTTATAATTTAGTAGTGAGCACAAAGCAACATATATCAAGCAATGATGAAGTCTAACTCTCTTCCTATGCATCGGCATGTCATACAAGAACAATTCATGCACATCAAGTAAAGGCCAATACATAGCATAAGCAGTTTCTTGCAATTTTATCGTGTTGGAAACATAAAGAGGTGGAGATGTAGTTCCTCTCTCATAATAATGGCAACTAGGAGCAGCAAGCACATGCATATTATATTCATCAAAATTATCATGTGCAGCGGTAAAAGGCAACCCATCAATGTAATCCTTAATAAGTGCAAACTTCTTTGATATAGTGTAGTTTGGAGAATTCAAAAAGATAATAGGACTATCATGTGTGGGTGCAATCACTAGTACGTGTCGGTCCTAAACAAATGGTTTTAACCCCTTTTCGCGACGGCATTTGGAACCGTCGCCAAGTGAGTGTCGGCGATAGGGGGTCCTTCCCACATGACCCAGAAACCGTTGGGGATATGCCCTCCTAGCACACACGCTCGGCAATATGAGGTCGTGTGCGACCGACGAGCGCTCAAATACGAAAATACGTACAATAGAGCTAAAAATACAATTATACGACAAAATTGTTTCCGGTCGCAAGTACATCCCACACAGTCAGTCCCCGCTACACGTTTCTGTTCATATGTACATCCCACACAGTCGCTCCAAGGAAAATGTTTCCGTTCACAGGTACATCACACACAATTTTTCCCGTTAAATCGTTTGTGATAGCATTGCCATTGCACACGATATTAATAATTTTATCGTTTGCGTTATTGAATGCATCACACACGGTGCGTAGAAGAAACTGTGTGGCAAAGGCTGTCCATCACACACACTTTTTATGTGGTAAACATTTGCGTAAGGTGGCCTAATGCAAACAGTTTTCAAGAGAAAGTCATGTGTGCAGTGGAGATTGATCGCACACGTACTGGATCCTAGAAACGTTTCTGATCTCCACATATATCGCATGCGTTTCACTTTCGCAAACCGTGTGCAGTGTAATCCCTAATTAATCCAATTAATCCCTAATTTAAAAATCACATGTTTTGAATTTGAAAGTAGGCAATCACTTATTTCATATCCAACCATGTTTATTGCAAATATAGGTTCAACCACGAATCCGTAATTCGATGCATAGGTACATATACGGAAGAACTACAAAAGCACCAAGTAAAGAATGATGAACCCCAGTTGTACTAAAGACTGTAAAGAGAGAGGCGAAAGACATTCTGGTTGCTGGAGAAGGTGAAGAGGAATGCTCATATTCTGCCCTCCTCCATGCGTAATGCGCTCACGACTCTAGGCCAACCCCTTGTGATGGCTGCCCGTACATCCTTCAATGTCTTCATTAGGACTTCTCGATGCTCATTGTAGTCTGGATGAAATACTTTAACCTTCATTGCGTGTCCACCAATCATGTACTTTGCGAGGTAATCTTGAGTGAACTGCTTCGGGAACCATTGGGAACGAAAAAGATTCAGACATTGTTGTCTAACAGCTCATTATGGGCAGTAAAAAGAGAAGGTTGCAGAGTTTGTAGTTACCATCCTACAGCTCACTGTTGTGTTGGATAGAGCATAAACAAATAATTTTCTTGCCACCATTCGTATCTTTTTGCTAATAATCCTTATCAGTTTTCTCACTTGATGCTTGTTCATCAATATCTCATTGCCCCATACGCAAAAAGGGTCGATGTGTGGATCCTTGCCAAGGGCATATGTACCTACAAGCAACAAGTCAATATTAGAAGCTAACTAGTGTCCAAGCCTGGGTCCATATGCAGTACATTATGGAACGACGGGGGGAGTACAAGCCGAGGGATGAAGCTAACCTCGGCGGAAAATAGTGGCCACTCCCGTTGTTGTCCTGCATAAGTAGTGGAAAGGCATGATAAGTACAACAATCTTAACATCAAACAAATATAGCGAAGGTAAAAAACATCATCTCCAAATGATAGCTTGAATGTGTTGGTTTTAGCATGCTGTTAAAGCAGATATACAATGGAAGGCAATGTTACCGACAGCAGGCTTAACAGCCATCAAATATTGCAATTCAAACTGGTATTGTTGAAAATGAATAGAATGTAGGTAATGCTTAAGCATCACACTGGATAAATGTGTAAAACTAAAATAAAGGGCATGTGTTAACTACACCAGGAATAACTGGAACCAAATATAGCCGTTCAAACTGGTATTGATGTAGTCGAGCGACACAGTTTCGACTTGCACATAATGAACAACACATTGTGAATGACTGAAATAAGCAAGGCATAAATGACCAGTATAACAACCAAATATAGCCATTGAAAACTGGACAGAGTCTCACTGCAACCAACCTAGCAAGCAAATACAGATAAACAAGGCATATGCTTGAAAACTGCACAAATGCTCACTGCAACCAACCTAACAAGCAGATAAAGATAAACAAGGCATCTGCTTGATAACTGGACAAATGCTAAAAAAAGCAACCTAACAACCAAATACAGATAAGCATGGCATCTGCTTGATAACTAGACAAATGCTAAAAAAGCAACCTGACAACCAAATACAGATAAACAAGGCATCTGCTGGATAACTGGACAAATACTCACTGCAACCAAACTAAGAACCAAATACAGATAAACAAGGCATCTGCTCGATAACTGAAAAAAATGCTCACTCCAACCAACCTAACAACCAAATACAGATAAACAAGGCATCTACTCACTATAAACAACCAAATATCGCCATTCGTGAAACTAAAGTGGACAATTCATACTTAAACATCACATAGACCTATTGAACAATACATTTTTGCATAACTGAAATAATTAAACACGGCACAGTTAAAGCACCGCACGGCAAATGCTACTACAACAAAGGGTACGGGTTGGCAAGCTAGAAAAGGTAAGATTTGCTGATAGAATGTTGCCTGACATTTCATGGACGGGATCCTTCTAGTTGGAAGAGCACTGGCCCATGGTGCGCTCTCTGATGTCACAGATGAGCTGTTTCACCTTGGAAGAACCTTCGTGGGTACCCTCCTCGTGGTCGTGGTCGATGAGATCTGACTTGGCAATTGAGGATCCCAAGCCGCCGCCGTACAACGTGTCCTTCAGAAGTGAGAAAATGGGCTCGGTGGCGTATAAAGCTCGCAAATCCTTGACCGCTTGGCGGAGGAGATCAGCGGCAGGGCCGTCGAAGAGATCGACGGTGGTTGAACCAGAGGGAATGGGGATGGACCACTTAACCTGTGACATGGCCCACGTGAAGCCATCGGTGTGGACGAGCTTGATGTCGTAGCCAGCTTTCCCGAGATACAGTAATACGCTAGCCCGCTGACATGAGGCCTTTGGCATGGCAACGTAGTCAACGTCTTCGTCGGCTTCCGCGGCGACGTGTTGCTCCGGGATCGACAGGTCGGGGCGAACGGCGGCCACCTCGCCAACGTCCGCTGGAGAGGCCATGATAAACCTCTTCTTAGCCGAACGCTCGTTGGGCTCCCCAGGATACGTGGTCGAGCTTAGGCTACGATATTCTGGAGCAGGGGATGTGGATCTTGCGGGGAGGGACACTGCAGGCTTCATCTAAAAACTCAGGGGAGTGGGGCGACGGTATGGGAATCGCTGGGTAACGTGAACTTTAGGAGGAACGGGCAGACCGGCAGGGTTGGCGGCAGCACCGGCAGCGGCCGCGAGCTAGGGTTCGAGGGGGGAGGGGCGGGTGGGGGATTGTGGAGGGGGGTGGTGTTTGAGGATATGCCGCGGCTACTGAAAATTTTAGTAATGGTGGGTGGAGATGGTGGTGGACGAGGGAGGGCGACGGTTCAAATGCCTCGGCTACTGCAATTTTACTATAAGGTCGGTGCTGGAGGAGTGTGGGCGACGGTTGAAGTACGGCGGCTACTAAAATTTGGGTCAAGGAATTGATCCGGGGCGGGAGTGCCCAAGATCGCGCACGGTCCAATAACAATATGCATGTATGATAATAAGGAAAAGTGGCGCGGCTCCGCCGATTTTTGCAACGCTCAAGGCGGGTAGTTTGCTTTTTATATTTCTAGCTAGCTAGTTTATCGCACACGGTTCGTCCTAATTTCCAAATAAACTTGCCCACCTTTAGCTTGCACAGGTGGTGCTTTTACAGCACACTTGCATCGCACACGGTTAAGCCAGTACCTCCACCCTTTGCTCGCGCTTGCGCGGACGTGGTGATTTCAGCGCACTTGCATCGCACACGGTTGAGCCAATACCTCCACCTTAATTTGCTCGCGCTTGCACGGTCATGGTGATTTCAGCGCACTTGCATCGCACACGGTTGAGCCAGTACCTCCACCTTAATTTGCTTCCGCTTGCGCGGTCGTGGTGATTCACATCGCACTTGTATCGCACACTGTTAAGATATTATACCCCGTGTCCGTTGAGGGTCATCAGAGTCTTTGCAGCAAAAAATAACGTTAGAGAGGGTCAAAAGACAGCCACACCCGCATGTGGCCCAAATATATATGAGTGAAAAGGGTGGTCTGTGATGTTGAAAATTCCAATGCACAACTTTGACCCCCCGAGCCCACGGTTGGGCGCGTCGTTGAAGATCGATAAGAGGGGCCAGAAGTCAAGAACCACCTGGAAGTGGCCAAATATATGTACGAATATTGGGGATGTTTAAAACTTTAAATACACAATGCATAACTTTGGTGGCACCTGCCTCGCAAACCCGAAAGCACCCTAACAACCACCTAGCTAGGATATACTCCCTCCGTCCGGAAATACTTGTCATCAAAATGGATAAAAAGGAATGTATCTAGACATAATGTCGAACCTAGCTAGGATGCTTGGGCCACCACCTCCCACTTCGTGTCAGCGGGGCGGATGCACGTAATGATCGATACGTTGGTCATACATGCATGTCGCCATGACCTACCATAAGACGGACCAATGAATCTTTCGTTTGGTCAAATGACAGTTGTTGTTGTCGATAAACCGCTTGGGCCAATAGATTGAACCATCATAAAAATAACACGAGAGGGACCACAAAACCGGCACCTCTTGCATGCGGCCCAAAATGATGTATGTTGGGAAGGGGTGATGTGTGTTTTTCAGTATAGAATAATGTACATTTCAGATGCGGTGCCTACCTCTCGATATAGACAACAACCATGAAGGCAAGGTAGTTAAGGACAAGATACGTATGCAGGCTTTGATGTAGGTCAAACCCAGCAATCCGAGCATCTGGGAGGGAATCCTGACAATGTATGAGCTCGAGCTTTGGTTGACCGACATTTGACAGTGACCGACCCTAACACGAACTAGGAGGAATCCATTCATGGCCAACACATACCCCTCATTATCGGTAAAAGGGATGATATATATACACTCGGGGAGCCCACAGATATCCGTGGCATCACAAAAAATCGCACAAGGGAGACGTGGTCGATCAGAAGACCCCGTGTACACTGCATGCGGCCCGAAAATATGTATGGCTACGATGGTGTATGATGTGTTTAAATCCCAAATGCACAACTTCGATGGGCCACGCCAACTACATTACAAACCGAACACCGTACCCGACTCCAAGCCTGGTTCAATACCTATGATGTCAGTTTCCCAACTTCGAGGCGGCGGCCGGGGGGGGGGGGGTCGTCCCACGCATGTGCTCAAACTTTATTTTGTCTACCATGGGACACATCTATATATATATCTATACATCTATACACATATATAGTGTGCGAATAACTTTGAAATTTGCTCGTTGGATGAAGCCAATCCGATGGTGCAGAGATGGCAAATCCGAGCACTACTGGCTGTTGGATATCGTCTACATTCCACCAGATTCTGCCACATGTACAATCTAGAAGACTCCATGGTTGAACTTAAGCATAATGCACAAACCTCAAAACACAAGCACTTCTCCTTTGTTTTCTAGAATCTTCCATATCTTAATTGCCCAAACCTTTTTTTTCTAAATGAACTGTCACTTTTTGTTTTTACCTTTACAATGCACAATTCCATGAATCTTAAAATAGTTTTTTTATAAAACTAATTGATTTTTTATGAGATGAACTATAAGAATTAAACGAACATCTACATCATGCATATCTGGGAGAAGAGGCGGGAAACCGATGAGAGGAGTGGCGAGAGACGGTAGCCTGTTTTGAATGAAAACCTAGTAGAGAAGGAAGCGTGAGCTACACGACGCATGCGCACAGTGCTTACCCATGCACTACATGTGCTGTCGAAAGGGCTCAGGGTTGCCATTCGATCTGGGAGCATCCAACGGTGCACACGTACGATCCGTGGGGTTTGGGTTCTAGCCAGTTAGAACGCACGACTCAGATCGCGCGCGCAGCGGGGGGGGGATATCATACGAAAACCAACATTCGGTGGAAACCGGTGAAAACCACGAGAAAAAGATGTTTTGAAGTTTCAAAAAAAATTCAAAAAATGCGGGATGTTAAGAGGATGATGTTTTATTGCCACACAAAATTTCAAGTTGAAACACATTACGAGATGTGAGCTATGAAAAAGACAAAATCAGTGTTGAATAGTGTCTAATAGTAATGTCACTATTCAGGGCAGAATTTGTCTTTTTCATAGCTCACATCTCGTAATGTTTTTCAACTTGAAATTTTGTGTCGCAATAAAACATCACCTTCTTAACATCCCACAGTTTTTTTCAGATTTTTAAGAAACTTTAAAATATGGTTTCCATGAAGTTTTCATTGAATATCGGCTTTCGTGAGTGAACCTTGTGCTATTTGAAAACATTTTGTGATTAGAATCTCGGTTTTTAAATCCCCGTAAATCCAAAACTAAGCTGAAAATCGTGAAACCTGCCATGGTGTCATGACATCGCACTTATATGTCGAGGAATTTTTTCGTCCATTGTGGCACAAGTTTTATTACAAGCCTCTTACAAACCGGAGCTTCTCTCAAAGAAGCCTCGTGGTTCCGATAGGGAAACGTGTCCCCCTTGTGGGCGAAACGTAATCACTGCCTCTTTTTGCCTTGTATTTTCTTCTACGAGCAACATGGAACGACAGGATATCCGTGCTGAAATTTAAACTTATTCAGGGTTCGTTTGGCCTTTTATACACTAATTGAGTTTCCTAGGCATTATTGTCCATAATTCAAATCTGAACTACAAATACATGCTCTAGTTCACTAAAATGGCTAGAAAAATTATACATGTGTCCTTGAGTGCATGTTTAGGTCCCATGCCAGGAATGGGAATGAATTACAACCGTACCGGTGTCATGGCTCGTCCTCAAACATTTCGAATCTCGGTTTTTAAGTCCCCATAAATCCTAAACTCACCAGAAACTCATCAAAGGTGGCATGGTGTCACGTCATGGCACATATATATCATGGTAAAAACATTGTCCAATTTGGGCCAAGCTTTATTACAAACCTCTTACAAAAACTACAGCTTCTCTCAAAGAAGCCTCGTGGTTCTGATAGGGAAATGTGTTCCCCTTGTGGGTGAAACGCAATCACTGCCTCTTGTCGCCTTGTATTTTCTTCCATGGGCAACATGGAACGAGAGGATATTCGTGCTGAAATTTAAACTTATTCAGGGTTCGTTTGGCCTTTTTATACACTAATTGAGTTTCCTAGGCATTTAATGTCCATATTTCAAATCTGAACTACAAATACATGCTCCAGTTCACCAAAATGGCTAGAAAAATTATACATGTGTCCTTGGGTGGATGTTTAGGTCTCATGCCAGGAATGGGAACGAATTACAACCGCACCAGTGTCCTGGCTCGTCCTCAAACATTTCGAATCTCGGTTTTTAAGTCCCCATAAATCCTAAACTCACCAGAAAGTCATCAAAGGTGGCATGCTGTCACGTCATGGCACATATGTCGTGGTAAAAACATTGCCAATTTGGGCCAAGATTTATTACAAACCTCTTACAAACCGGAGCCTGTCGCAAGAACCCTCGTGGTTTCGATAGGGAAATGTGTCCCCTTGTGGGCCAAACGATAATCTCTCCCTCTTCTAGCCTTGTATTTTCTTCTACACGTGACACGGAACAACTGGAGATTCGCGCTGAACTTTGAAATTATTCAGGGTTCGTTTGACCTTTTTTATTCATTAATTGAGTTTTCTAGGCATTTAATGTCCATCATTCAAATCCGAACTACAAATACATGCTCCAGTGCACCAAAATGGCTAGAAGAAACGTACATGTTTCCTTGGGGTGCATGTTTAGGTCCCATGGAACAAATGGGAACGAATTCAACCGTCTCGCCGTCCTGGCTTGGCCACAAACATTGCGAATCTCGGTTTTTAAATGTCTATAAATCCAAAACTCACCAGGAAATCATGAAACCTGGCATGGTGTCACTACATGGTACACATAATTGTCCAATTTGGGCGAAGCTATATTACAAGCCTTTTACAAACCGGAGCCTGTCGCAACCCTCGTGGTTCCGGTAGTGAAACATGCCCGTCTTGTGGGTGAAACAATAATCGCTGCCTCTTCTCACCTTGAACATTCTTTTCTACAGGCAACATAGAATAACAGGAGTGTCGGGCTGAAATTTGAAACTGTTCAGGGTTCATTTGGCCATTGTATATATATTACTAATTACTAAACTTTCTATGCATTTAATGTAGTCCATAATTCAAATTTGAACTATAACCACATGCTCTAGTGACGCAAAATGGGTGGGAAATCGTACAAGTGTCATTGGGTGCATGTTTAAGTCTCGTTTAAGGAATGAGAATGAATTACAAACTTGTCGTCGTCTTGAAACAATGAGAATCTCGGTTTTTAAATCCCAGTAAATCAGAAAGTCACCCAAAAAACATGAAACTTGGCATGGTTTCATGACATGGCACATATATGCCGTGGTAAAAAAATCGTCCAGTTTGAGAAGAGGCGCACACATTAGTAGCCAACGAAGTCCTTTTTGAAACAAAGAGCTGACACGTTAATATCGCAAACGGTTGTATTATATTTACCGTGTCGAAATTTAACCATACTCGATGGCGTGCGTGCAGCTGTTTGATTAGACGGGACGAGCGCGAGAAGTCCGCCATGCAGGCTCGACGTGACACTGATACGTCTCCAATGTATCTACTTTTCCAAACACTTTTGCCCTTGTTTTGGACTCCAACTTGCATGATTTGAATGGAACTAACCCGGACTGATGTTGTTTTCAGCAGAATTGCCATGGTGTTATTTTTGTGCAGAAATAAAAGTTCTCGGAATGACCTGAAAATCCACGGAGACACGTTTTGGAAATAATAAAAAATACTGGCAAAAGAATCAACATCAGGGGGCCCACACCCTGTCCACGAGGGTGCAGGGCGCGCCCACCCCTGGGGAGCGCCCCCCTGCCTCGTGGCCCCCCTGAGACTCCACCGACCTCAACTCCAACTCCATATATTCACGTTCGGGGAGAAAAAAATCAGAGAGAAGGATTCATCGCGTTTTACGATACGGAGCCGCCGCCAAGCCCTAATCTCTCTCGGGAGGGCTGATCTGGAGTCCGTTCGGGGCTCCAGAGAGGGGAATCCGTCGCCGTCGTCATCATCAACCATCCTCCATCACCAATTTCATGATGCTCACTGCCGTGTGTGAGTAATCCCATCGTAGGATTGCTGGACGGTGATGGGTTGGATGAGATTTATCATGTAATCGAGTTAGTTTTGTTAGGGTTTGATCCCTAGTATCCATTATGTTCTGAGATTGATGTTGCTATGACTTTGCTATGCTTAATGCTTGTCACTAGGGCCCGAGTGCCATGATTTCAGATCTGAACCTATTATGTTTTCATGAATATATGTGAGTTCTTGATCCTATCTTGCAAGTCAATAGTCACCTACTATGTGTTATGATCCGGCAACCCCGAAGTGACAATAATCAGGACCACTCCCGGTGATGATCGTAGTTTGAGGAGTTCATGTATTCACTAAGTGTTAATGCTTTGATCCGGTACTCTATTAAAAGGAGGCCTTAATATCCCTTAGTTTCCAATAGGACCCCGCTGCCACGGGAGGGTAGGACAAAAGATGTCATGCAAGTTCTTTTCCATAAGCATGTATGACTATATTCGGAATACATGCCTACATTACATCGATGAACTGGAGCAGCCTATGTTATAACTGTTGCATGAGGAATCGCATCCAACATAATTATCCATCACTGATCCATTGCCTACGAGCTTTTCACATATTGATCTTTGCTGAGTTACTTTTCCGTTGCCACTGTTACAATTACTACAAAAACTGCTACTGTTACTTTTGCCACCGTTACCGTTGCTTCCATATTACTTTGCTACTAAATACTTTGCTACAGATATTAAATCTTCCAGGTGTGGTTGAATTGACAACTCTGCTGCTAATACTTGAGAATATTCTTTGGCTCCCCTTGTGTCGAATCAATAAATTTGGGTTGAATACTCTACCCTCGAAAACTGTTGCGATCCCCTATACTTGTGGGTTATCAAACACGTGCGAGCAGTCCATCGCGCAGGCTCGACGGGACGCGTGCATCATGTCCACCTCGCAGGCTCGACGGGACACGTGCGAGCAACAAGACCGCCCATGCTCACCGGGAAGCGAGCTCTTTGACCTCCATGCACCAGCCGCCGCCCGCCTCGCTCACAACTTCTCCATTAATGGGTTAATTAAAGCACCTGGACGGAGGGTGTTTGCTTGTGATCCCATGGCAGCGTTTGCTTTGTTCGTGTTTTAAACTCGTATTCCGCCCGAATTTAAATTGCCACATAGGGCAACCGATAATACGACCACAAATAAAATGTCAACGGATAATACGACGACAAATATCCAATGGCGGAGATAATGATTGTCTTACATATTCCGGATAATTTAATATGCCACATGCGGCAAAGCCCAGAAGACACGGGGGCAAGAGAAGAAGGAAATTGCAGACAACGATCTGGGTCGCTACTGTCTCTACTCGTCGACGGATCGCCGGGCGGTGAAATCCTCCAGCTCCTTCTTCAATTCCTCATGACTTTGCTTGAAAGCAGCCACGGATTCCTCCACCTCCTGCTCGCGCTCGATCTGGAGCTTCCTCATGCCAGCCATCAATTCCTCGACGACCTCTTTTAGCGTCATCTCCGAGGCACTGCTCTGCTCATGCAGCATCTTCCAGCCGGCGGCCTCCTCCTCCTTCTCGGCGACCAACTTGAGGAGCTTCGCATTGTCACCCATGAGTTGCTCGACGAGGCCGGTCGCCTTGTCAACCGAGGCATCGCTGATCTTGAGTAGCTTCATCAAGCCGTCAACCAACTCCTGCTGCGTAGTGACGCAGCGAGAACGTCGTCATCACCGGCGAAGGACTTCAGGAACGCCGGCTCGTCGCAATGGCCGACTCCGCGAATGCGCTTGTGAGAGCCCTCGCGTTCCCGTGAGAGCTCGTTCGAGGGCTCCGCGGCGCACCGGGACATCTCTGTTGCGGCTGCGGCTTCGCGGCGAGACCTCTCTAGTACTTCCGCGGCCTTGGTCTTTGCTGCCTGGTTATATGTCCACCCTAAACTCCTGCTACCGGTCATGGCGGAATGACTTGACAGAAAAAACCAGTTTTGTGGGTGACGAGGAGAGGAACTGTGAAGTAATTTTCGAGTGGGTAGTTTTTATAGCCCGGTGCTAAGCGTGAACACATATTAGTTTGATATGTGTGAATAGATTTCCAATTACTTATTGCGTTGTAATCAGCAATGTGACGAGAAACAAGGTCAAAATTTATTGATGGCAGAAGGTTGACCACGTGGTTGCTCGCCGTTGAGGCGGCCGCGGCGCGCTCCGCTCTGGCGTCCCTGCGCACGCTCTGCTCGCTGTTGAGGCAAAGTTACAATGGCAACGGTTAATAATTCTTAATAATTGTCTTACATATTCAGGATAATTGAAAATACCAAATGCGGCAAGGCCCAGAACACTCACGACCTACATATGCATACATTTATAATAAAATATAAGCTAAAAGACTGAGCTGGTGGCCTTCCGACGATGGTCTTCTCGGACTCCATGATCAGCATAGCACCCTTGCGCCCGTTCACTCCGAGTGTCCCTACCCGCCTCCACCTACGGAGCTGCTGGCGCTGGGAGGCTCTTGGGGCTGCTGGGCCTCTTCCAGAAGAGCTTGACAGCGTGCAATCGCGCGCGTGACAACTCCGCGGAACCGCTCCATTTCCATGTCTCTGGCCTGGTAGCAAATTCCGTCGATCACCTACATCCTCAAGATATCACATTGGCGATGTTCTACTTCTTCGGGGATGTCAACTCTGCCAAGGATGCGCTCGAGCCTAGCCACCACATCATCGGGATCGAGGTTGACACGGTCGCCGCGGGCAATGATGAAGCCGCAGGCTGCCTTTGTCCTGACTGAATCACAGAGGTCCTCTGCCCATTCCTTGCGGGGCATCAGGCTCTCGATGAGCACTGGTGACGGCGGTTCTTCAGGTGGGTCATTGATACGTCTCCGTCGTATCTACTTTTCCAAACACTTTTGCTCTTGTTTTGGACTCTAACTTGCATGATTTGAATGGAACTAACCCGGACTGACACTGTTTTCAGCAGACTTTCCATGGTGTTATTTATGTGCAGAAACAAAAGTTCTCGGAAAGACCTGAAACTCCACGGAACATCTTTTTGGAAAATATTAAAAATACTGGAAGAAAAATCCACGTCAGGGGGCCCACACCCTGTCCACGAGGGTGGGGGGCGCGCCTGCCCCCCTGGGCGCGCCCCCTGCCTCGTGGGCCCCCTGACGCTCCACCGACCTCAACTCCAACTCCATATATTCACTTTCGGGGAGAGAAAAATCAGAGAGAAGGATTCATCGTGTTTTACGATATGGAGCCGCCGCCAAGCCCTAAAACCTCTCGGGATGGCTGATCTGGAGTCCGTTCGGGGCTCCGGAGAGGGGAATCCGTCGCCGTCGTCATCATCAACCATCCTCCATCACCAATTTCATGATGCTCGCCGCCGTGCATGAGTAATTCCATCGTAGGCTTGCTAGACGGTGATGGGTTGGATGAGATCTATCATGTAATTGAGTTAGTTTTGTTAGGGTTTGATCCCTAGTATCCATTATGTTCTGAGATTGATGTTGCTATGACTTTGCTATGCTTAATGCTTGTCACTAGGGCCCGAGTGCCATGATTTCAGATATGAACCTATTATCTTTTCATGAATATATGTGAGTTCTTGATCCTATCTTGCAAGTCTATAGTCACCTACTATGTGTTATGATCCGGCAACCCCGAAGTGACAATAATCGGGACCACTCCCGGTGATGACCATAGTTTGAGGAGTTCATGTATTCAGTATGTGTTAATGCTTTGGTCCGGTACTCTTTAAAAGGAGGCCTTAATATCCCTTAGTTTCCATTAGGACCCCGCTGCCACGGGAGGGTAGGACAAAAGATGTCATGCAAGTTCTTTTCCATAAGCACGTATGACTATATTCGGAATACATGCCTACATTACATTGATGAATTGGAGCTAGTTCTGTGTCACCCTATGTTATGACTGTTACATGATGAACCGCATTCGGCATAATTCTCCATCACCAATCCAATGCCTACGAGCTTTTCATATATTGTTCTTCGCTTATTTACTTTTCCTTTGCTACTGTTACAATCACTACAAAACCCAAAATTATTACTTTTGCTATCGTTACCGTTACTTCCATATTACTTTGCAACTAAATACTTTGCTGCAGATATTAAGTTATCCAGGTGTGGTTGAATTGACAACTCAACTGCTAATACTTGAGAATATTCTTTGGCTCCCTTTGTGTCGAATCAATAAATTTGGGTTGAATACTCTACCCTCGAAAACTGTTGCGATCCCCTATACTTGTGGGTTATCAAGACTATTTTCTAGCGCCGTTGGCGGGGAGCATAGCTCTATTCTTTGAGTCACTTGGGATTTATATCTGCTGGTTACTATGAAGAACTTGAAAGACGCTAAGACAAAAATTTATCCCTCAACTACGAGGGGAGGTAAGGAACTGCCATCTAGCTCTGCACTTGATTCACCTTCTGTTTTGAGTAAGCTTGCGACACCTAAACCTGCTTCTGCTATTCATTCTGATATGTCGCATGTTATTGATGATGCCACTTCTGCTATGCATGATACTTATGATGAAACTACTTCTATGCTTGATACTACTGTGCCACTTGGTGAATTTCTTGATGAACAACTTGCTAGGGCTAGAGAGAATGAAATTATTGAAACTGATAATATTGAAGATAGTGATGATGAAGACTCTCCCCCTAATAAATATGAATTGCCTGTTGTGCCTGAGGGTGATGTTCTGGATGAAGAATCTGCTAGAGATATTCTTGCTTGTAATGATAGAAGTGATATAAAGAGGTTATTAGCTAAATGGAAGCAGCGATCTCTTAATGCTAGAATGAAACCTGACCCTGCTTTTGCTACTTCACCTATCTGTGTTACTGATAAGGATTATGAATTATCTGTTGATCCTGATATAATTACTTTGGTTGAATCTGATCCTTTTTATGGCTATGAATCTGAAACTGTTGTGGCACATCTAACTAAATTAAATGATATAGCCACCATGTTCACTAATGATGAGAAATCTGCTACCTTTATATCCTTAAAATATTTCCATTCTCATTAAAGGGTGATGCTAAGATATGGTTTAATTCTCTTGAGCCTGGTTGTGTGCGTAGTCCCTAGGATATGATTTATTACTTCTGTGCTAAATATTTCCCTGCTCATAAGAAACAAGCTGCTTTAAGGGATATATATAATTTTGTGCAAATTGAAGAAGAGAGTCTCCCACAAGCTTGGGGGAGGCTTCTCCAATTACTTGATGCTTTGCCTGATCATCCTCTTAAGAAAAATGAAATACTTGATATCTTTTATAATGGACTAACCAATGCTTCCAGAGATTACTTGGATAGTTGTGTTGGTTCTGTTTTCAGGGAAAGAACACCGGATGAAGCTGAGATTCTATTGAATAATATGTTGACAAATGAAAATAATTGGACACTTCCTGAGCCAATTCCTGAGCCTATTCCTAAACCAACTCTGAAGAAGAGGGGTGTTCTATTTCTCAGCCCTGAAGATATGCAAGAGGCAAAGAAATCTATGAAAGAAAAAGGTATTAAAGCTGAAGATGTTAAGAATTTACCTCCTATTGAAGAAATAAATGGTCTTAATTTACCGCCTGTTCAAGAAACATATGATCTTAATCCATCACCTATTGACGAAACTCATTGTCTTGATAACCCGACACAGGTAGTAAAGGTAAATTTTCTCTATATATTTGATGAAGGTGATATTCCTCACTATAAGTCTGCTAGACAATGCTTAGAAGAGTTTGATAATTTTATTTTCAAACAAGAAAACTTCAATACTTATTTGGGTAGACAATTGAAATACAATTCCGATATGCTTGAACACTTGGGTATTATATGTCTAGAGTTAAAGGTGAACTTAAACTCATTAGCAAACATGCTTCTATGGTTACCACTCAAGTAGAACAAGTACTTAAAGCTCAAAATGATTTGCTCAGTGAATTAAATAGTAAGAATAATGATTATGCTGTTAGAGTGGCTACTAGAACTGGTAAAATGACTCAGGAACCTTTGTATCCTGAAGGCCATCCTAAGAGAATTGAGCAAGATTCTCAGAGAAATAATATAGATGCACCTAGTCATTGTAAAAAGAAGAAAAAGAAAAATGATAGGACTTTGCATGCTTCTAGTGAACCTATTGCTGAACCACCTGAGAATCCAAATGATATTTTTATTTCTGATGCTGAAACACAATCTGGTAATGAACATGAACCTAGTGATAATGTTAATGGTGATGTTCATGATGATGCTCAACCTAGCAATGATAATGATGTAGAAATTGAACCTACTGTTGATCTTGATAACCCACAATCAAAGAATCAACGTTATGACTAGAGAGATTTTGTTGCTAGGAAGCATGGTAAGGAAAGAGAACCATGGGTTCAGAAACTCATGCCTTTTCCTCCGAAACCATCCAAGAAAAAGGATGATGAGGATTTTGAGCGCTTTGCTGAAATGATTAGACCTATCTTTTTACGTATGCGATTAACTGATATGCTCAAAATGAATCCCTATGCTAAGTATATGAAAGATATTGTTACTAATAAAAGAAAGATACCGGAAGCTGAAATTTCCACCATGCTTGCTAATTACACTTTTAAGGGTGGAATACCAAAGAAACTTGGAGATCCAGGGGTACCAACTATACCATGCTCCATTGAAAGAAATTATGTTAAAACTGCTTTACGTGATCTTGGAGCCGGTGTTAGTGTTATGCCTCTCTCTTTATATCATAGACTTGATTTGAATAAGTTGACACCTACTAAAATATCTTTGCAAATGGCTGATAAATCAACTGCTATGCCTGTCGGTATTTGTGAGGATGTGCCTGTTGTGGTTGCAAATGTTACTATTTTAACGGACTTTGTTATTCTTGATATTCCCGAGGACGATAGTATGTCTATTATTCTTGGAAGACCCTTTTTGAATACTGTAGGGGCTGTTATTGATTGCAACAAAGGCAATGTCACTTTTCATGTTAATGGTAATGAGCATACGGTACACTTTCCGAGGAAACAACCTCAGGTCCATAGTACAGTTCTAGTGGAAAAATTCCATCGATTATTTTTGGAGGTTTTGAATTTCCTCTACCTAATGTCAAGAAGAAATATGATCTTATTATTGGGGATGTGCATATCCCCGTTGAGGTAACATAGTGTTATTCGAAATTTCTCCGGTTCCATGTTATTCGGAATGAGTTTGTTAACAAGACCTGATCAACCTTGTTAGTGGATTCCTTTTGATGAGCATGAGATGGATGAAACTATAAGCCACAACCTTCTGTACCCTCCTTCTATTTTCTGTTATTTAGTTGAAATAAAGTAAAAATAGCATTTTCTGTCTGTTTTCTGAATTATCCGTGCAATATAAAAATACCCCGAAAATAAAAGTTCTCCAAATGCCCTGAAAATGGAATATGATTTTTTCTGGAATATTTGAGAATATCTAGCACTGAGAACACAATAGGGGGAGCAAGCACCTGGCCACAAGGGTCCAGGGCGCGCCCACCGCCCCTGGGCGCGCCCCCCTGCCTCATGGGCCCATGGTGGCCCCCTCCACTTATTCATGCACCCACACACTTCTTCTTCCTCCCAAAAAAATCACCATCCAGCTCAAGCACGAGTTCTAGCTCATTTTGCAGTGATTTTCGATCTCCTTACTCAAAGCACCTCTCACAAAACTGCTTGGGGGATTGTTCCTTCGTATGTGACTCCTCCATTGGTCCAATTAGTTTTTGTTCTAGTGCTCTATTCATTGCAAATTTGTGCTGCCTAGGTGACCATGTTCTTGAGCTTGCATGTCAAATTTATATGGTTCCAAGTGGTTCTAATGCATGATATAGTCTCTAGGCACTTGTAGGAGTAGTTGCTATCAATTTTGTTGAGCTTGGTTCACTTTTGTTTGAAGTTACTAAAAATTTCAGAAATTTTTCAGAGGAAGAAATATGCTTAGGAAAATGTACCAAGGTGGTTCTTCAAGGAAGCAAGGACCCAGGCTTGAATGCGTGATGCTGACGATGAGCCACCAAGCGACGCTCCAGTGCGGCCTTGTGAATGGCCTTCAGAAAACTTTGTGGATCGAGCGGGAATCAAGGAAGAATTTAACGCATATTTGCGTAATGCTGATCTTGTGAGCTTCGAGGAAGAAAAGTGCCGCCAGTACCACTATCTCACTAGTTCCTTTGTGAGGAGGTTTGAATTTTCATCTTCACGTAATTCTCCAACTGTCCTGTTTGATCTTTATGAAAAATCTTATACGATGGACTTAGAGGATTTTACCACTGCTTGCAAACTTCCACAATGGGGTAGTGCTAGTGAACCTCGCAAATCTGAATTTAGAAATTTTCTTGCTAGTATAACTGTGGGGGAATCTAGAGATATAGCACAAGCTACCATAGGGAGCATTCATTTTCCTGCTATACATTATTTTGCTCTCTTCATAGGTAGGTGCATAAATGGTAAAGATGAAGCATGTCATATGTGTGTCCCCGACCTCAGTATTCTTAGGAGTGATGTGTTAGGAGACAAATCTTATAATTTGGGAGCCATTGTTGCACGTAGGTTGCATCATAATAGATTTAATGGAGATTTCTTCGGTGGAATTTATGCAACCCGCTTAGCTGATTTTCTTGGTGTAACCATACGTAATGATGATATTGAATTGCCTCCTACTTATTTAGACTTTAATGTTATGGTTCACCACCAGTTTGTCGAGAGGAATGAATCACCTCTCCGATATCGCTTAATCTTTGACAGACGCCGTGCTGTCCGTATTACTCTCCCTGCTCCTGCCTTCTTTGATTATCAGGCAAAAGGAAGACATTTCATTACGAGAGAGGAGGCAGATGAGTACGAGAGGAGGGCGGAGGCAGCTCGCCGCCACGCTGTAGCCCAGGAGGCAATAACTGCCGCATCGCAGTACGACCCTAGCTACAACTATGGATATCCGCCAGGCCATCCGTGGCAAAAAACCAACTTAGGCCAAAAGCCTAAGCTTGGGAGAGTACGTATTTCTCACCGACATTACATTTATGTTCACACACACTCATTGCTAGATGTCGGTGCTCATACTTTTTCACTATATTATCCATGCTAGTTTATTCTCTTTTTCTTGCTTTCTTCTTGTGTGTTTGATAAACCTTAAGAAAAAACAAAAAAATAGTGTAGCTTTTATCTAGTTTACTTTTCTTGCTGTAGTAGTAATAATTAAAAAGAAAACCCGAAAAGATTTCCTATTCTTCTTTTGCTTGTTGGGAGCTTTCCCGTGTAAATAGTTTTATTTCTTTTCTTTTCTTTGGGGGTCGATAGGAGAAGACCATGATTAAATTGTTGAAGTGGCTCTTATATGCATTATTGTTGATTTAACCAAGAGCCCATATTGCCTTGTCTTCTCCTGCTTATTGAATGCTCGCAGATTCCAGCTTAGTCCAATGCACGTGCACTCTTATTATTTTCACATCGTTCGGTCGTGCAAGTGAAAGGCAATTATGACGATATATGATGGACTGATTGAGATGAGAGAAGCTGGTATGAACTCGACTTCTCTTGTTTTTGTAAATATGATTAGTTCATCGTTCCTGATTCAGCCTATTATGAATAAACATGTTTGTAATGACAATTAGAGATGATAGTTGCTCGTGCCATGCTTGATTATCTATGAGTTATAATGGTTTACCTTGCATGCCAACATGCTATTAAAATTGTTGTGATGTGGTATAGTGGGGTGGTATCCTCCTTTGAATGATTTAAGTGACTCGTCTTGGCACATGTTCACACATGTAGTTAAAACAAAATCAACATAGCCTTCACGATATTTATGTTCATGGTGGATTATATCCTACTCATGCTCGTACTCAATGTCTATTAATTTTAATGCATGTTCATGACTGTTGTCGCTCTCTAGTTGGTCGCTTCCCAGTCTTTTGCTAGCCTTCACTTGTACTAAGCGGGAATACTGCTTGTGCATCCAATCCCTTAAACCCCAAAGTTAATCCATATGAGTCCACTATACCTTCCTATATGCAGTATCTACCTGCCGTTCCAAGTAAATTTGTATGTGCCAAACTCTAAACCTTCAAATGAAATTCCGTTTTGTATGCTCGAATAGCTCATGTATCAACTAGGGATGTCCATATCTTCCATGCTAGGCGGGTTATTCTCAAGAGGAGTGGACTCCGCTCCTCATTCACAAGAAAATGGCTGGTCACCGGGATGCCCAGTCCCATGCTTTATGCAAACTAAATCAAAATAATTGCAAACAAAACTCCCCCTAGGACTGTTGCTAGTTGGAGGCACTCGTTGTTTCGAGCAAGCCATGGATTGATGCTTGTTGGTGGAGGGGGAGTATAAACTTTACCATTCTGTTTGGGAACCGCCTATAATGTGTGTAGCATGGAAGATATCGCCATCTCTTGGTTGTTATGTTGACAATGAAAGTATGCCGCTCAAAATATTATTTATCTCTGTTTCAAAATCGAGCTCTGGCACCTCTACAAATCCCTGCTTCCCTCTGTGAAGGGCCTATCTATTTACTTTTATGTTGAGTCATCACCCTCTTATCATAAGCACCAGCTGGAGAGCACTGCTGTCATTTGCATCCATTACTATTAATTCATATTGGGTATGACTATGATTGGATCTCTTTTACCATGAATTACAATGTCTAGTCAGTCCTTGATCTTTAAAGGTGCTCTGCATTTATGTTTTGCGGAATCAGAAAGGTCTAGCGAGATACCATCCTGTTATATTATATCATGATTGTTTTGAGAAAGTGTTGTCATCCGAGATTTATTATTATCGCTCGCTAGTTGATTATGCCATTGACATGAGTAAACATGAGACCTAAGAGTTATTGCGAATGTGGTTAATCATAATCTTTGTTGAAAACTTGAATGGTGGCTTTACATATTTACAAAAACAAGAGCAAATAGAGTTTGTAAAAGTTTTTCTTTATCACTTTCAGTTTATCAACTGAATTGCTTGAGGACAAGCAAAGGTTTAAGCTTGGGGGAGTTGATACGTCCCCGTCGTATCTACTTTTCCAAACACTTTTGCTCTTGTTTTGGACGCTAACTTGCATGATTTGAATGGAACTAACCCGGACGGACGCTGTTTTCAGCAGACTTTCCATGGTGTTATTTATGTGCAGAAACAAAAGTTCTCGGAATGACCTGAAACTCCACGGAACATCTTTTTGGAAAATATTAAAAATACTGGAAGAAAAATCCACGTCAGGGGGCCCACAACCTGTCCACGAGGGTGGGGGCGCGCCCCCTGCCTCGTGGGCCCCCTGATGCTCCACCGACCTCAACTCCAACTCCATATATTCACTTTCGGGGAGAAAAAAATCAGAGAGAAGGATTCATCGCGTTTTACGATACGGAGCCGCCGCCAAGCCCTAAAACCTCTCGCGAGGGCTGATCTGGAGTCCGTTCGGGGCTCCGGAGAGGGGAATCCGTCGCCGTCGTCATCATCAACCATCCTCCATCACCAATTTCATGATGCTCACCGCCGTGCGTGAGTAATTCCATCGTAGGCTTGCTGGACGGTGATGGGTTGGATGAGATCTATCATGTAATCGAGTTAGTTTTGTTAGGGTTTGATCCCTAGTATCCATTATGTTCTGAGATTGATGTTGCTATGACTTTGCTATGCTTAATGCTTGTCACTAGGGCCCGAGTGCCATGATTTCAGATCTGAACCTATTATGTTTTCATGAATATATGTGAGTTCTTGATCCTATCTTGCAAGTCAATAGTCACCTACTATGTGTTATGATCCGGCAACCCCGAAGTGACAATAATCGGGACCACTCCCGGTGATGACAGTAGTTTGAGGAGTTCATGTATTCACTAAGTGTTAATGCTTTGGTCCGGTACTCTATTAAAAGGAGGCCTTAATATCCCTTAGTTTCCAATAGGACCCCGCTGCCACAGGAGGGTAGGACAAAGATGTCATGCAAGTTCTTTTCCATAAGCACGTATGAATATATTCGAAATACATGCCTACATTACATCGATGAACTGGATCTAGTTCTGTGTCACCCTATGTTATAACTGTTGCATGAGGAATCGCATCCGACATAATTATCCATCATTGATCCATTGCCTACGAGCTTTTCACATATTGATCTTTGCTGAGTTACTTTTCCGTTGCCACTGTTACAATTACTACAAAAACTGCTACTGTTACTTTTGCCACCGTTACCGTTGCTTCCATATTACTTTGCTACTAAATACTTTGCTGCAGATATTAAGTTATCCTGGTGTGGTTGAGTTGACAACTCAACTGCTAATACTTGAGAATATTCTTTGGCTCCTCTTGTGTCGAATCAATAAATTTGGGTTGAATACTCTACCCTCGAAAACTGTTGCGATCCCCTATACTTGTGGGTTATCAATCGTCCATCAAGCCGCCGAGCAGCTCTCGATCTTTTGCACGGTGGATGGCAAACTGCTCATCACACCTCCTCTGCAATATGTTGACTGTACTCCCAAGGACTGTGACGCCGATATCGCTGCCGATGGGCCATGGTGCCTGCACTGGCCGATGAAGCTCTTGCTCCCCGACCTGCTCCGGCTCATTCTCCTCGTCGAAGATGTAACGCAGGTAGGCGTCGACGTCGAAGCTTTGGTCGTTGCGTGGCATGCTTGGAATAACTAATGGTAGATGGGTGAGGACTAGATCTTCGCAGAGTGTCGCGGCGGTGCATTGCCGCCTGGGTTATATGCAGCAAGCCGTTAGCTGGTGGCGGGAAACCGGTGAGGGAATAGGCATGGATTTTACAATTCACCCATGTGGAGCGCGGGAAGCATTCGCTGGAGCACGGGAAGACTTAGTGGAGCACACACACAACCCGAATACCGTATCTGGTGCCACATGTTATTTATCACACAAGTGTTAACATAAGGAAATGCATGTGTAACTTACTAATCATCGCACATGAGTACTCGCAGACGCATCGTGTGCGATACTCCTAGCCACCGCAAGCAACTAGTTTGCATTTTTCAAAGTTTTTTGTACACACAGAATCACACACGAACTAACTGTATTAACCGTCTGTGTTGTAAATTCTCATCGCAAATAGTTCATCCGAGTCGGTTGTTTGCCATGTATCACACACATCTTGTTAAGTTGAACCGTTTCTGTTGTGTTCGCTAATCGAAAATAGGTCGTCCGAGTGAACCGCATGCCCTATATCACACTAACCTTGATCTGGCTAACCGTTTATGTTGCACTCCCTAATAGCAAACGGTTCATCGGAGCAAACTATATGCCGTATATCACACACACATTGATATGGCTGCCCGTTTCTGTTGTTCTGCCTCATCGCAAACAGTTTGGATGGGTTAAACGTGTGCCCTGCATTGCACACGCAACTAAAATCTGAACCGTGTTTGATGAATCCTCCGTTGCAAACATTTTGCACCTTTTTGACGGGTTTTTTACATCCCGTTTGTGATTAATGCATCGCACGCAGTTTCGTGAAGGGGTCTCTGATCGTAGTGTCGCGTTAGCAGCATCCTGCAGTAGTGAATAGCAACAATTTCATTCTTAACATAAGGAACCATAGCAAGTTCATCTCCAAAAGCACAATTCATATTGGCATCATGGCCACAAGGATAGCAAGCATCACGTTCATCAAAAAGAGATATTTCAAACGAATCAATGGGATCATAGCATTATCATAGCAATCATCCTTCGGTAAGCACGAAGGGAAATTAAACAATGTATGAGTTGAAGAGTTACTCTCATTAGAAGGTGGGCACGGTAGCTAATCCGCTCTTCCTCCTTTTGTTCTTCACTCTCCTCACCATCTTTTTCATCCAATGGGCTCACAATATCATCAATTTCTTATTCCATAGACTCCTGCAAAATATTAGTCTCTCTTGGACAGCGGAGACTTTCTCAATAAATACATCAATATCATAATTGTATTTATAATTATCACAGCAATATTTAAGGATAGCAAAATTTTCAGGTCTATAACCAGCATCATCATCATCTTCATACTTTCAAAACAGAGATTCAATTTCATAAGCACCCTTAAAAGCAACAAATTCTTCTATTCGTTCCACATCATAGTAATCATATATACCTCTAGCATAAGAAGCCAAGGTTTCATTATCATTGAATTCACATGAAAAGGGAAGGTGTGGAGCCTTCATCCTAGAGCAACAAGTAATATCGTATCTCAAGCATAGATTCCAAGCATACCAATGCAACATATGAATTTGATCCCATAATAATTCCCCTTTGTGAGTCAAGCGATAATCCCTAAAGTATTCACGTTGATCCAACGTTACTCCCATTATCAAGTTGAATGGGGTTTTCTCAAGATTATCAAAGTAGTGCACAATATTTTTCACATAACGAGCATCGAGGGTTCTAGGAGGTTCCCCATCTCCATGAGTAGCAAGTACACCTAATTTTTTTGGTATTTCGTGTTCCATATCCATAACTAAAGATAGAGAACAACTTAGAACAGAAAATAAAAACTACTTAGTGATAAAGCCAACAAGCACACACGAGAATATTCACCCCACGCTATTGCTCCCTGTCAACGGCGCCAGAAAAAGGTCTTGATAACCCACAAGTATAGGGGATCATTTGTAGCCTTCTTCAATAAATAAGAGTGTCGAACCCAACAAGGAGCTAAAGGTAGAACAAATATTCCCTCAAGTTCTATGGACCACCGATACAACTCTACGCACACCTGACGTTTGCTTTACCTAGAACAAGAATAAAACTAGAAGTACTTTGTGAGAATAAAACTATGAATAAATTGTGAGGTAATAAAAGTAGATAGCTTTTGTCAACAAGGAACTTATTTGTCCCTAGGCAATCGATAAGAAGTACCGGTAAT
Source organism: Aegilops tauschii subsp. strangulata (assembly GCF_002575655.3). Taxonomy (NCBI): domain Eukaryota; kingdom Viridiplantae; phylum Streptophyta; class Magnoliopsida; order Poales; family Poaceae; genus Aegilops; species Aegilops tauschii. Next base: position 226,391,943 of record NC_053035.3, on the reverse strand, counting down.
CATTCTTGCAATTTTATATGAGGGAGAGGCATGAGCTAACATACTTTCTCTACTTGGATCATATGCACTTATGATTGGACCCCTAGCAAGCATTCGCAACTACTAAAGATCATTAAGGTCGTGAAACCCAACCATAGCATTAAGTATCAAGTCCTCTTTACTCCCATACGCCATAACACACTTATCCGAGTTTAGGCTACTGTCATCCCCCGCAACACTGACAATAAGCAAACCATGAACATATTGCAACACCCTACAGCGGGAGCCCCTCATGTTTGCGCGAGAAGGAGGGCACCATAGGATAGCACCATAAATAAAATATACAATCATACCAACCAAGATCACGATTAACCCACATGACAAAACGGATCTACTCAAACATCATAGGGTAACCATAGATCATTGGGAAATAATATATGGAGTTGAGCACCATGTTTAAGTAGAGATTACAGCAGGGAGAAGGGAGGTTACACCACTGCATAGATGGGGAGATAGTTTGTGTTGACATTAGCAAGATTGTTGATGTAGATTGCCGTCATGATCCTAGCCCCGGTGGCACTCCGGCGCCACCGGGAGAGAGGGGGAGAGAGAGCCCCCTCCTTCTTCTTCTTCTTCCTTGGCCTCCCCCCTAGATGGGAGGAGAGTTTCCCCTCTGGTCCATAGCCTCCATGGCGGCGGAGGGACGGGAGCCCCTCCGAAATTGGATCTCCCTCTCTGTTCTCTTCTGTTTCACGTTTCCTAGATCTGGCCCTTCACGGGTTCTCAAATTCCTGGAGATTCGTAACTCCGATTGCGCTAAAAAATTTACATGATTTTTTCCATAAATTATCTTTCTTGCACCAGAAGAAGGGCCCCGACCGACCTTCGAGGAGGCCATAAGATACCTGGACGCGCCAGGGGGTGCCCAGCGTGCCCTGGTGGGTTGTGCTCAGTGTGGGCCCCTGTTTGCGTTGATTCCACCTCCCAAAAATCATAAATATTCCAAAATAATTCTCCGTAAATTTTTATCGCGTTAGGACTTTGTTTGATATGGATTTTCTGCGAAACAAAAAACATGCAACAAATAGGAACTGGCACTGGGCACTGGATGAATTGGTTAGTCCAATAAATCATATAAAAAGTTTCCAAAAATATGTGAAAGTTGTATAATATTGGCATGAAACAATCAAAAAATATAGATACGACGGAGACGTATCAATATGTGATAAGCAAGAGCTCTCCCTAAATTTGTGCATTATTAAAAATTTGCATTTGAATGCAAATGCACAATCGATTAGGATCATGGGTCACTCTTCCATGTCACATACATCTTGGTGGAGCGCACAAAATGACATGAGTGAAAATAACATGCACGCATCACCAAAGACTAAAGTGAATGATCATACACAAATGATTGTAGAGATAAGCATTAAGCACACATTAAGCAAAGTATGATCAACCACACACGATAAACTTAGTATCTCACAAGCATCAAAGAATCAAGTAGCACGAATCAAACGAACATAGTAGCAAAAACGCGAGAAAACCAAAGAGCAAAAGCGAGACTCTCTCTCTCTCTCTTAGCCTAATGATCTATGCAATTTCTCCCCCTTTGGCAACAAGTACCAAAAAGCTCAAAAAGGTATAGAGCTATGCGTCTCTCTAGGCACGATCCTCCGGAGCTCCTGAAGGTGACTTCTGGCTGGTGGCTCCTGTGTGCGTAGATGGCGTTGAGAGAACTGCGTCTGCAAATGCTTCTGATGATGTCTGCTGGACTGGTGGAGTAGACATTGGAGGTGGCACTGTGGCAGTAGCGATAGGTGCAGAGTGAGTGGTCATCTTGTCTGCAACTGGCACGGCTGAAGATCTGGCTGCCCTGGGTACCATCTAAAATCTCTCAATAGTGGGTCTCTCATCTCCACTATCCTCGGCTGCGGCTCTGGCAAGATCAACATTTGCCTGCAACTTCTCCACAACTGACTGAACCTCTGTGATCTTCACATCAAGATCATGAATCTTTGTCTCGACAATCCGCTTTAGACTCTCCTGGTTCTTGGAGATGTTGGCCAGACTCCTCTCAATCCTCAGGGTGGCCTCTAGAAGATATGTCATCTGATCATTCTTTTACTTGAGGTTTGCTATGGGTGCATTGGGAGCTGCGGCTTCTTTTGGTGCTGTTGTTGCTGCCTGGATCTTCTCTGGAGCCTCAACAGATGTGGGGTGTGAGGGATCCATCACCACCACATTATCCTCGAACTCTGGCTGAAGAGGGAGATGCTCACGATCTAGTAGATATGTGCTTGTTCCAACTTTGGAGTTGATGAGCATCTGAATATGTGGAGCATATCCACAAGATCTTTTCTGGTCAGCAGCTGTCCTCTTGACCGTCTCAACAATCAAACTCATAACCTTGAACTTCTGGGGGTTATCAAACAAATGAAGCAAGTTTATAGAGTGGCCACGTATCATCTTGTCATCTGCATACTTGGGCAAGAGAGTATGCCTCATGATAGTGTTGGTTGTGGCCAACCTAGCTAGCAAGTGCTTGACAGACCCAAGCTTGTGGCTCTCAACATCCTTTGGAGGGATTTTCTTGTACATATTGGCCATTGTGTTGTGGTCCATCATGGGCTTCCCGTACACATCAACATCATTTTCCTCTTCCTCAGGGGAACCAAGGAGTTCAGCCCACTCAGAGATGGTTGACTGGTACTTGTGTCCCTCAGTCATCCATACAATCTTCCCATCTGGATAGAAATGAGCTGTAGAGTAGAATTGCATGATAATCTCGTCGTTCCACTTGGTGAGCTTCTGACCAACAAACTTGTCAACACCTGCAAGCCTAAAACTCTCATGAACGTGGGGGAAATAATCTTCATTGGCATCAATGTATTTCCAGTCCACCCACGTCATGTCACTGACAATGGGCTTCTTATCAAGCAAAATTGTCTCATAGAAATCTTGTTGTCCCCTTGTGTGAAAGCGGTAATCATAAGTAGTCCTCCTTCTGCCAGAGTAGGGATCAACTTTCCTCCACTCTCTCAATCCCTTATCCTTCCTGAGCATCATGTTTTCTGCAACAGGATGAGCATTATTATGATCTGGGATCTCGGGCTTGAGTTTCCTGAGCACTAGTGGCTCATCACCACTTTCAACTTCAGGCATTGGGACCTTGTTCTTCTCAGCAACTGGGATGTTTTTGGTAGGCCTCTTGGGTGGAGACACCTTGGGCTTTGACTTGGGCTTGGAGAGAGCAGCTATTTTTATTGCACCAGACATGAGTTTCTGTGTCTTTGCTAGAGGTGCTTCAGCTTCTTCCTCCTCCTCCTCCTCCTCATCAACCATCATAGAGGGTCTTCCAATGACACGAGCGATTGTCTTCTTCACCCTCTGTTTCCTTTTCTTCTTCCCTGGAGCAACCTCTGCATCACTTTGCTATCAAGTGTGCAAGTCATAGTTTCTTGCGGAACTGAGGACTTGTCAGCCTTTGACTGAGGCATGATACGTCTCCAACGTATCTATATTTTTTGATTGTTCCATGCTGTTATATTATCATTCTTGGATGTTTTACAATCATTTTACAGTCATTTTATATCATTTTTTGTTACTAACCTATTGACATAGTGCCCAGTGCCAGTTGCTGTTTTCTGCATGTTTTTTACATCGTAGGAAATCAATATCAAACGGAGTCCAAATGCAGCGAAACTTTTTTTGGATTTTTTGGACCATAAGACATCTAGTGTGCCAAAGAAGTACCGAAGAGGGAGCCCGAGGTGAGCACAAGACACGAGGGTGCGCTTGGAGGCCCAGGTGTGCCCTGGTGGGTTGTGCCCACCTCGGTGGCCTCCCGCACCACCTCTTTGCTCTATAAATACCCCAATATTCCAGAAACCCTAGGGGAGTCGACGAAAATCAATTCCAGATGCTGCAAGTTCCAGAACCACCAGATCCAATCTAGACACCATCACGGAGGGGTTCATCATGTCCATTGGTGCCTCTCCGATGATGCGTGAGTAGTTCTTTGTAGACCTACGGGTCCGTAGTTAGTAGCTAGATGGCTCCTCTCTCTCTCTCTCTCTTTTGATTCTCAATACAATGGTCTCTTGGAGATCCATATGATGTAACTCTTTTTGCGGTGTGTTTGTTGGGATCTGATGAACTTTGAGTATATGATCATATCTATCTTTTTATGCATGAAAGTTATTTGCGTCTTCTTTGATCTCTTATATGCATGATTGCTTATAGCCTCGTATTTCTTCTCTGATATTTTGGTTTTGTTTGGCCAACTTGATCTATTTATCTTGTAATGGGAAGAGGTGCTTTGTGATGGGTTCGATCTTACGGTGCTTGATCCCACTGACAGAAGGGGAACCGACACGTATGTATCATTGCCATTAAGGATAACAAGATGGGGTCTATGTTTACATAAATAGATCTTGCCTACATCATGTCATCGTTCTTATTGCATTACTCCGTTTTTTCATGAACTTAATACACTAGATGCATGCTAGATAGCGGTCGATGTGTGGAGTAATAGTAGTAGATGCAGGCAGGAGTCAGTCTACTAATCTTGTACGTGATGCCTATATATTGATCATTGCCTAGATATTGTCATGAATATTGGAAGTTCTATCAATTGCCCAACAGTAATTTGTTCACCCACCGTATGCTATTTTTCTCGAGAGAAGCCACTAGTGAAATCTACGGCCCCCGGGTCTCTTCTTTATTATATTTGCCTTTGCGATCTATTTTTATTTGCTTTTATTTTCAGATCTAATAAACCAAAAATACAAAAATACCATGCTGCACTTTGTTTTATTTGGCGATCTATCTATCAATTTATTACAACTTTCTCACGTCCATTTGCCAATTTCTGACGCCGTTGCCCGAAAGGGATTGATAACCCCTTTAATACATCCGGTTGCGAGTATTTGTTATTTGTGTGCAGGTGTCGTTCACGTAGTGTTGCGTGGTTCTCCTACTGGCTCGATAACCTTGGCCGCATCATTGAGGGGAATACCTACCGTTGATGTGCTGCATCATCCCTTCCTCTTTGGGGAAATACCGACGTAGTTCTAGCAGACATCAAGGCACTTTCTTGACAACTATCCTTTCCTTGGCTTTTGACCTAGTACTAGCAGAAGAACCATACTCCTTCCTCAAAACTGCTTTTTTCTTGGATGTGGCCTCATCTGCCACAAAGTCTTCATCCTCACTGTCAAAGGTTCTCTTCTTCTTAGTTCTAGTGGCAGCCTTTGGCAAGTTGCTGGGGGTGCTTCTACTGACTTCATCATAGCTCTCATTGGGACTAGAGCCCTCACTGAGATCAACATTCTATTCTGACACATTCTGACTGTCCCTTGAACTTGCTATCTTCCAAAGCTGACCCCTAACTCGATGGAGATCCTCTACGGCGGCAACAACGGAGCAGATTCCGTTGACGGCGGCGGATTCCTACGACGAAGGTGCACAAGAGACAATGGCGACGATCCGAAGATCAAGGGGGCGGCAGCAATGGGGTGCGGACTCGTGACGTTTGAAGTAATTTTCAACCGTATGGGCGGCTAGATATATATACCCATGTGGTGTCGGTGGCACCGAGTGGAACAAATCGGTGGCACCGAGATGTGCAAGTTCGTGCAGTTACGGCAAATCGGTGGGACCGAGTTGGTCTAATCGGTAGCAAAGAGATGAAAACCTAGATCAATCTAAATGCTTTCGGTGTGACCGAGTCTGGGTGTTTTAGTCTGATCGAAATGCAATAGAAGGTTTTGAAAAGCAGCACTTGACAGATCGACGACTCCGAGTGCTCCTCACCCGGAGGGTCCGAAAGAGACTTGTTCAATTTTTGTGATATAGCATGAAAATAATTTGAGACAAGAAGAGCATAGATAGCTAGAGAAGGTTCTTAGGAATTCTTATACATCCACTTGGCCAATAAAAACCAAGACAATCAAAACAACAAATAGATGTACTCGAATGGAGAAATATGCAAACCAACATGCTCACACAATAAGATAGCAAATGAAATATGGCGATGACTTGGTCATTTATGTATGAGTATATTGACTCAGGAGTCAAATGAAAACATTTATCGTACGTCATACTCATCGTTTAAGAACAAGTGGGTTTACCACTTTTACATAAAGCATTAATGTGTTCACACCATTAGAGTTGCTTTAGCTCAACTTTTAGAGCAAAGCTCCCCCTAGATGTGATATCCCCCCTAAGAGGGATGAACTAACCTTGGGTTTTGTCGATTCTGACTTCATGTAGATAGTGAAGATGTGGATGCTCAATATTGATGTAGATCGTTTGGAGCAATCCTTTGGAGTGTTGCACTTTCAATACCTATATGGGTTAGTCCCACAAGGAACATACAAGGATATCCATGGACATAGAGTGAGCTGCACATATGATGATGTCCATGAAAGCATTAGGTTACCTTGTCCCTTGTCTTACCAACAAGAGGGTTTGTGACTCCATGAACTAGTGCAAGATATGAAAGTTGATTGCACAAGTCCTTGGCCAAAATGAATATGAGTGAAGTATATTGGAGGAGTCACCCTCAAGAACACTCTAGTTCTTCTTCTTTGGGATCCACATCAACTTGATGGGAATCCTTGGAGTTGTAGTTGAACTTGATGAAGTAGAGCTTGAGATAATCTTGGGAACCCACTTGACCATGGCCTTAGGAGCTTCTTCAAATGATGCAATCTCTTCTTGAAGCTTGTCCTCGCCTTTTAGCTTGTGGTCTTGTGGTGGAAGATCATCTTGAGCTTGTGTTCCCTCAAAAGAAGTGGGGTCATACTTGTCTTGTTGAGGAACAAACTTCATCTTGGGGTATTGATCTTCGTCCCATTCAACTCCCTTGGCATTGAACTTTCATTCAAAACCAACACCTTGATTCTTCCGGTGCCTTCCTTACTTGCGTACAATTTCCTCAAATTGCTTACTCGCGGCAAGACTGTTGTAAACACCTTTCTTTATAATTCCCTTCAATAAGCTATTTTCTTGCTCAAGTGTAACTTGGCTAAGAGAATCATTAGTGGAATCAAGAGAATTACTAGAAGCAACAATATTGGATTTAGCACGGTTATTGTTACTACTAGAAGAACAATCTTTCTTGCCCTTGCTGCTAGACTCTACTTGTGGCATATAAGTAGACAAGAGGAGACGTTTGGCAATGTAATAAGAACTCTTCTTTCGAAGATCATCATTGATAGCTTTTAGAAACTCATGATCTTGCTCTAAATTTATCTTCTCGAAGTGTAGCTTCCCATGAGTTCTTAGAAGCTCTCTATGATCCTCTTGAGTTGTTTCATGAGCTAACTTAAGAGTGTTTAGTTCTTTAGTTAGACACTTAATCTCCTCCTTATCATTAACATTCGTTTCTTCTTGATTAGCACGATTACTAGCAAGTTCATTATAGTTCACATCACTAGTTTTATCAACAAGTAAACCATCATCACCTAGCAAATCATCTTCATCACTATCAAAATCAAGATACTCGGGGTGTGATAACTTGGGGTCTTTATCCATGAAGCATCTTCCAATTCCTTTATTTAGTGAATCAAATATGTCGTGGGAGTTGGATGACAATAGATCAAGTCCAGCAACACCTTCATCTTGAGTATATTCGGAGTCGGAGTGATAGATTCTCTCGGAGTAGCTGTTGAAGTCAGAACCAAAAACCCATTCACCAACGTGAGCTTGATATCTTCGTCTTGTGTAGCTCTTCGATGACTTGTCTTTCCTTTCTGAATCCTTGCTTCTTCGAGAGGGACTTCGTTCGTAACGATCATCTCTACTCCTTCTGTCTCTTGGAGGTGATTCATACCTTCTACTTCTCCTTTTTGGTGAGTCTTCTCTTTTCTTGTAGGGAGTCATACACTCATTGGAATAGTGTCCGGGTCTTCCACAATTGTAGCAATTACGATCATGACTAGAAGATCTTTTGTCATCGTAGGACCTTGACTTGAAGCTTCTCTCTTTGCTTCTACTCTTGTAGAATTTGTTGAAGTTCTTCACCATTAAGCTCAATTATTCATTGGAGACCTGCTTTTCACTTGATGTAGTAGTAGCATGCTTGAAGCTTTGTAAGCACCACTTGACTTATTGTGATCTTCCTTATCCTTGAGTGACATCACATGAGCAACAATTCTACCAATGACTTCCGTGGGCTTGAGATCTTTGTAATTGGGCATCATTTGGATCAATGTGCACACGGTATCATATTTTCCATCCAAGGCTCTAAGGATCTTCTTGAAGATAAATTTGTCGGTCATCTCGTCACTTCCTAAGCCGGCAATCTCATTTGTGATGTGAGCAAGCCTAGAGTACATTTCGGCAACTCCTTCACCATCGTTCATCTTGAACTTGTCAAGTTGACTTTGAAGCACATACAACTTGGATTCCTTGACGGACTCGGTACCTTCGTGCATATCAACCAAAGTATCCCAAATTTCCTTTGCATTCTCAAGGCAGCTGAATTTGTTGAATTCCTCAGGGTACAATCCATTGAAGAGCATATCACAATCTTGAGCATTGTATTGCAACATCCTCAATTCATCTGCGGGTGCTTCTCGATCCGTTTCTCTACCATCTTCAAAATATTCACCTTCCAAGCCAATACGAACAACAACCCAAACTGTGGGGTTATGACTAACGATATGCATTTCATCTTATGCTTCTAACTAGCAAAATTTGTACCATCAAATTAAGGACCTCTACGGTGATAGTTACCCTCTCTAGACACCATACTCTCCTAGGTTGTGAAACCAAGGCTATGATCACCAAATCTATGGAAATCAAGGATAATGGAGACCAAAACTCTAATACCACTTGTAGGATAGAAAGTATGTCTAGAGGGGGTGATTAGACTACTTGACTAAATAAATATATATCCTTTCCCAATTTTAGTTGTGGGCAGATTTTAGCAATTATGACAAGTCAAGCAATCAACCTACACATGAAATTTTAAGAGTATAACAGTGGAAAGTAAAATATTTCACATGACGGTAAAGGGAGGGGTTTGGAGAAGGCAAACACAATGGAGACACAGAGATTTTTGGTGTGGTTCCGATAGGTGGTGCTATCATACGTCCATGTTGATGGAGACTTCAACCCACCATGGGTAACGGCACGCGAGTACACGGAGGGCTCCACCCACGAAGGGTCCATGAAGAAGCAACCTTGTCTATCCCACCATGGCCATCACCCACGAAGGACTTGCCTCACTCGGGTAGATCTTCACGAAGTAGGCGATCTCCTTGCCCTTGCAAACTTCTTGGTTCAACTCCACATCTCGTCGGAGGCTCCCAAGCGACACCTAACCAATCTAGGAGACACCACTCTCTAAGTAATAGACGGTGTGTTGATGATGAACTCCTTGCTCTTGTGCTTCAAATGATAGTCTCCCCAACATGCAACTCTCTCACACAGATTTGGCTATGGTGGAACAAGGATTTGAGTGGAAAGCAACTTGGGGAAGGCTAGAAATCAAGGTTCAAATGGTAGGAATGGAATCTCTTGATCTCAACACATGAGTAGGTGGTTCTCTCTCAGAAAATGAATGATGGAAGTGTGGGCATGTTCTGATGGCTCTCCCACTAATGAAGAAGGGGTGGAGGGGTATATATTGCCTCCACAAGAAATCCAACCATTACACACTTTTTACCAATCTCGGTGGCACCGATTTGTGAACTCGGTGGTACCGATCTGTGCAAAAATATGAATGTTAGGAATCTCGATGGGACCGACTGGAACAACTCGGTGGGACCGATGTGCTAGGGCTTAGGGCAAACTTCATCTCAGTGAGACCGAAGTGAATGCAATGAGCAATAGAGAATCAGTTGAGCCATCTCAATGAGACTGATTACAATTCTCGGTGAGACCAAAATAATTGCAACAAGCAACAGAGAGTTGGCAGGGCCATCTTGATGGGACCGAGATCCGTATCGGCGTGACCGTATCGTTAGGGTTTCTAGTAGTGGCTATGTCAAGATGAACTCGGTGGCTCCGGATGGGAATTATCGGTGGGGCCGAATTGGAGTTTAGGTTTTGGACATATTTGGATAGAGAAAGTGGCTGAGGGTTTTGGAGCAATATCACTAAGCATTTGAGCAAGTAGACCATTAAGCAACACCTCATCCCCTTTTAATAGTATTGGCTTTCCTATGGACTCAATGTGATCTTGGATCATTTAAACAAAAGTGAAGAGTCTTGAGCTTTTGCGAATCCTTGTCCTTAGCATTTTGAAGGGTCCACATCTCTAGTCCATGCTATGCCAATCATTGAACATCATGAAATATTTATCTTGAATGGATATTAGTTCAATGAGCTATATGTTATTATGAATTACCAAAACCACCCGGGGAGTAGTTGCACTTTCAACACCACCACCAAATCAGAACCAACGGATGCCACATGCTGCCCCGAATAGATCTTGCCGGATTACCACCAGTGGTGCGAGCCCGGAGCACACCAAAGGCCCAGAACGGCACCACCGCAGACTGCCAGCCCATCGAGGATTCACCATGCATACCGTGGAAACAAGTCACCGACCAAGCCTCTTCATAGCTTGTGGTTGCCAGAGCACCAAACTTGGTCGGAAAGCCCTCCAGGACCCATTGCATGAGCCAGAGGCCGCCAAACGGGGGAGCTGCAGAAGCAGCGCATCCCCAGTGTCGCACACCGCAACCAACTTGCACCACAGACCCCTACTACCGCGGCCGAGCAGGCCCCGAGTCACCAGATCATCCGATCTAGGCGACACCTAGTCAGATCGATCCGCTCAATTAGAAATTGTGACCCTACTAAGATCTCATGAGCAATATGCATCTGAAGCAAAACTATTCCTGCATAGGTTACCTGTGGGACGAAGGAGAAGAACTCATGTCATGAAAACAGAGGCAAAAGTAAGAGCGGGTACATGGGCCGATCGCATTCCAGAGGGAAGAAAATAGTGTTAAATATATTCCAAGAGAGACGGGAACGACATCTCAGAGTGTTTCAAGTTGCAGAACAAGGAAAAGAGGAATGGCACATATAAACCAGAAGGTAACAAAGAAGGTGACAATTCTGCTAATGTTACTTGTGATGATAGTTCCGATGATGCTCTTGTGGTTATTGCTGGATGCGCTAAGACCAATAGTGAGCGGGTACTTGATACTGCATGTACTTTTCATATGTGCCCACATAGAGATTGGTTTAGTAGTTTTGATTCCACCACCGTTTTTGGTTTCATTTTTTTATAATTCACCATGCAAGATTGAAGGCATAGGTTCCATTCGAATCAAGATGTTGATGACACATTCAGAACTTTGACGGATGTTTGGTATATTCCGAAGATGAAGAGAAATCTTATCTCTTTGAGTACCCTTGATCCAAAGGGATACAAATATTCAGGTGGAGATAGCATTTTGAAAGTCACCAAAGGTTCTCTTATTATGATGGAAGGTGAGTTAAGTTTGACCAACGATCTTTACTACCTTCGAGGTTCTACGGTTTCAGGTAACACTATTCCAGCTATTTCAAAGAATTTTGATTGGGATACTACTAACCTTTGGCATATGCGTCTTGGACATATAGAGAATTTGGTTTGGCGGAGTTAAATAAGAGATGTCTTCATGATGGATATGAAATTGTAAAATTTAAAAAAATCTGAGCATTGTATCTTCGGCAAGCACAAGAGGGTGAAGTTTAACACTTCGGCTCATACAATTGAAGGTATTCTTGATCATGTGCATTCTAACCTATGGGGACCGTCTCACAGAAACTCACTAGGTGGTGCTAGTTACATGTTGACTACTATTAATGATTACTCAAGAAACGTTTGGCCTTATTTCTTGAAGAATAAATACAAAGCATTCTCAACATTTAAGGAGTGGAATATTAAAATTAAAAGACAAACTGAAAAGAAGATAAAAAATACTTCGCACTTATAATGGTATGGAATTATGTTCTAAGCTATTTGTGAATTATTGCAAGTCTGGAGGTATTGCCAAACACTAGACTGTTCCTTATACTCCTCAACAAAAAGGTGTTGCTGGGCGTATGAATAGGACATTATTTCCAAGGCCTGTTGCATGTTGACCAATGCAGGTTTGCATATGCGTTTTTGGGCCGATGCCACTTCCACTGCTTGTCATCTTATTAATCGCTCACCATCGATTGCTCTTAATAAGAAAAGTCCAATTGAGGCATGGCCTGATTCTCCTAATTATTCACAACTAAGAGTTTTTGGTTGCACTGCTTATGCTCATGTTGATAATGGAAAGTTGGACCCTAGGGATGTTAAGTGCATCTTTCTTGGTTATAAAGCTGGTGTTAAAGGTTTTAAATTGTGGAATCCTAAAACACAGAAGGTTGTTCTTAGCAGAAATGTTATATTTAATGAATCTGCTATGTTACATGATGTTCCATCTACTAATGTTTCTGTTGCGAGTGAGCAACAGCCTACTGATCAGGTGGAGCATGTTAATAATTTACATGATACATCCGGGAAGTAAAATGTTGATGAACATGATGAACCTGTTGTTGATGATGAACATGCCACTCCAAATCATCCTATTGTTCCATCCAGTTGGAATCTCGCATGTGATAGAGTTAGGCGTGTTGTTTCTATACTACACTATATACATCAGAAGGGGTACATGGCATGGAACATGTGTTGAATACTGTGCCGCAGTAGGTGACTGAGGCGATGAATGAGATGTTGATAGCAGCTTTTATTGGGGACGAGATAAAGAAATCACGTGTCCAAATGTTCCCTACAAAGGCACCGGGTGCTGAGGATTTCTGGTGCATTTTTTCCAACATCATTGGGATTTGTGTGGTGTGGAGGTCTATCTTGAGGATATTCAATGGTACGGAGTCGGCATAATGCATTAATGACACCATTCTTGTCTTGATACCCAAGGTGAATAATATAAATCTTCTAACTCGATTTCGTCCTATTAGCCTTTGCAACATTTTGTACAAGATTGCTTCCAACGTCATAGTCAACCTTTTGAAACAAATTTTACCTGAGATCATCTCTGAGGAGCAGTCAGCCTTTGTACCGGGCCGCCTCACCACGGGCAATATAGTTTTAACTTACGAGTGTCTACATTTTATGAAGAGAAATAAAGCCAAGAAAAATCAACATTGTGCATTGAAGCTTTTGATATGATGAAAGCCTATGATAGGGTGGTATGGGAGTACCTGAGGGCAATAATGTTGAAACTTGGCTTTTCTCATGGATGGGTGAATATTGTTATGAGCTTGGTTTCATCGGTGAAATTTTCAGTTCTATTTAATGGGAGAAAGTTACAGGAGTTTAAGCCATCAAGAGGGATCCGACAAGGGGACCCAATCTCTCCATACCTTTTCTTGTTAGCAGCGGAGGGCCTTTCATGCCTTTTAAAATCAAGAGTTGATTCATCTAATTTGTGTGGTTTGCAGGTGGCGCCCCTAGCACCGCATGTCAATCGTCATTTATTTGCAGATCATAGCCTATTGTTTTTCAAGGAAAATGGTGATGGGGCCAGGAAGATGCACCAAGTGTTGGATATTTATTATCAACGTTCAGGCCAACGAATAAAAAATGACAAATCTTCTATTTTCTTCAGCAAGGATGTCCAGGGAATATTCATGATGAGATAAAATGGCGTACTCCACGTGAATAATGAGGCTTTGAATGCTAAATATGTTGGGATGCCAACCCAAGTGGGTGTGTCAAAAAATGGATCCTTCAAATATCTCATGGATTGTTTATGGAACAAAGTGCAAGGGTGGATTGAAAGAACTATGTCTATGGCCAAGAAGAGTTTTGGTTAGGCGGTTGCCCAAGTGGCCAGTATATTCTATATCATGCTTTAAACTTCCCCATGGCCTTTTTGAGCATCTCAGTTTGTTCATCCAAAAATTCTGGTGGGGCTGTAAGGACGGCCAACGCAAGCCGAATTGGGTTTCTTGGGAGGTAATGACAATGCCAAAAGGTATGGGTGGGTTGGGTTTTACAGATTTTTGAACTCTTTAACCTTTCTCTATTGGCTCGACAGTCTTGGCGTATATCAAAAAACCCAGAAACTTTGAGTGCAAGAATTCTGAAAGTAGTCCACTTCCCCACAACAACAATATTCTGAAAGCGAAAGTTGGTAGTCACCCCTCCCAGATATGGAGATCAATAATAGAAGACTGAGATATATTCAAACAGGGAACCATCAAACATATTGGTAATGGTGAGTCAACGAAAATCTAGAATCATAAGAGCATCTCCAGCCTTGGAAAATCGCCGCCTGGGGGCGAACCGGCGCTAAAATCGACTTGGGGGCGATTGGGTTCCTAGCCGCTGCCCCCAGGTCGCCCCCAGGCACCGATATCGGCCCATTATGGCACAAATTTGCCCGCTTTTCAGCCCATTATCGACGCAAAATTGGCCCGCTATCGGCCCATATTCGCCGTGCTTCGGCGCAAATTCAATAGAAGTTATTTTTTACCACATAGTTCATCACAGAAAATCAATAAAAATCAAATAGTTCAACAACAAATAGTTCAATACAAATTAAAGAGTTCAACAACAAATAGTATCAATACAAATTATATAGTTCAACAAATAAAAACTCATATTTCATCACACGTCGAGCTAGGCGTTTCCCTTGAGCCTCCATAGGTGCTCCACCAGATCCTGTTGCAGTTGTTGATGCACCCGTGGGTCTCGGATCTCCTGACACATATTGAGGAATGCCATCCAAGTTGCCGGTAGCTGGTGATCAACTTGGGCTAGAGGACCCTGCCTGTAATATGGTTCAGTGTCAAACACTGGCTCTTCCTGCTCGCTCTCAATGATCATGTTGTGCAAGATGACATGGCAAGTCATGATCTCCCACATTTGATCTTTCGACCAGGTCTGACGGGGTACCGGACAACAGCATATCGAGATTGGAGCACACCAAATGCCCGCTCGACATCCTTCCTGCAAGCCTCCTGAACCTTCGCTAAGTGGGAGTTCTTGTGGCACTGGGTTTGAGATAGTCTTCACAAATGTAAACCATCTCGGATAGATGCCATTTGCTAGGTAGTATCCCTTGTTGTAGTGACGCCCATTGACCTCGAAGTTCACCGGAGGAGAATGACCTTCAACAAGCTTGGCAAAGACAGGGAGCACTGCAGCACGTTGATGTCATTGTGAGTTCCTGGCATACCAAAGAAGGAGTGCCAAATCCAGAGATCCTGTGTGGCCACTACCTCAAGTACCACACTGCAACCGCCTTTGGCGCCTTTGTACATCCCCCGCCAAGCAAATGGACAGTTTTTCCATTTCCAATGCATGCAGTCGATGCTTCCAAGCATCCCAGGAAATCCTCTTGCTGCATTCTGTACTAGGATCCAAGCAGTCTCTTCAGCATTGGGTAATCGCAAGTATTGCGGTCCAAACACTGCCACCACTGCCCTGCAGAACTTGTAGAAACACTCAATGGCCGTGGACTTGGCCATGCGCCCATAGTCATCAAGTGAATCACTGGGAGCTCTGTACGCAAGCATCCTAATAGCTGTCGTGCAATTCTGGATTGAGGTGAATCCAAGTTTGCGGGTGCAATCCTTCTTGCACTTGAAGTAGTTGTCGAACTCCCGGATGGAATTCACAATCCTGAGGAAAAGCTTTTGGCTCATCCGAAAATGGGACCGAAATACTTTGTCGCTGTGTAGTGGAGGGTCCACGAAGTAGTCGGAGTAGAGCATGCAATAACCTTCCAGACGATGCCGGTTCTTTGCTTTCAGCCGCCCCGGCGCCGAGCCACCTCGCCGCGGTTTTTCATTGCTCGCGAGCAGGCCGGCCAGGGCGGCGAGGACCATGAGATGCTCCTCGTCCTGGACGTCGGCATCGACTTCCTCCTCCAGCAGCGCCGCGAGCACCTCCTTGTCGTCCGAGTCCATCTCCGAGCAGACAAATCGCCGAACACCTGGCGGGCATGGTGGGCGCACAGCCACCGGTATCCTGCCCTGCGCGGCCGGAGCGCCAGAAAACTTGCCCAAGAAGGCGGTGGAGAGGTTGCCGCGACGAAACCTTCTCTCTTTTCCGGCGGGGAATGGCCTATCTAGCGGTGGTGGGCGGTGGGCGGCGCCGGGATCGGGAGGGTGGCGGCAGGGCGCATGGGGGTGGGGGGCGAATCTGGACGATTGTCTTGACTTTTCGCCTGACAGTGCGGCCCAGGCGTGGTTTTCCCTTCCGCTGGAGCCCCCGAGCACCCCCAGTGCGCTGGGTTCAGCATGGGATCGCCGGGCCCAAAAACGGGCCGAGCCGGCGGATTTCGGCGTCTTGGGGGCACGACTGGGTTTTTTTTCGCGGCCGGCATGAAAAAAGTCGCCCCCGGGGGCCTGTTGGGGGCGCGGCTGGAGATGCCCTAATTGGCTGCCGAGAATAGAGATGATGAAATCGTATGGATGTATATCGACCAACCCTCCTCTTACGGTGGCTGAGTTGATTGATCAACTTAGAGTAAACTGGAAAAAAACACCACAATTGGGGACCTAATTCAGAAAACTGCCACCATTCGATTTTTTTTTCAAAAAACCACCAACATTGTGGTGACCATTTTCAAAAAACACTGATCACCGAATTGGAGACGTTTGACAAAAAAACTGACATTTGGTGTGAAGCCCGGATAATTAGGCTACAGTAATCCCACGTTAATGTTGCCACGTTACCTCCGTTACTGTTGGCAGTCTCGCGTTAGTTCAAAAAGATACAAATTCAAATTCAAAATTGAGGAAAACATCAAAAGCTTTCAAATATTAAAACATAAATGTTCGGGTTATGCCAAATAATGCATAGGTAGTTAGGGTGGAGAAACCACACTTTTTAAAAATGCTTAAATGCTCTAAAAGTGGTTAAAACAGTAGTTGAAACAATTAAATAAATGTCTTTGATATTTTACAAAATACTAATCTATTTTGTTTTGGGTAAAGCTTTTTGTGGTAGTGGGTGTTGATGAGACAGTAATTTAGGAATTCACTTTGTGACGTATAAAACAAAATTAGATCAAGAAATAAAAGAAAATAACCAAAAGATAAAAGGAAAGCGAACAAAAATAAAAGAGAACCCCCCCCCCCCCGCTGGGCCCCGGCCCAGCTGGCCTCAGGCCCAACAAGGCCGCCCCCCCCCCCCCCCCCCCCCCGCACCTCCCTGGCCTATATGGCCCCTGTCCCCCGAAACCTTAAACCGCTACCCACCCCACTTTCCCCACTCCCCTCGCCCCTCCCTCTTCTCCCGATCTAGGATGGACGCCCGCGGCACCCCCGACGCTGGCCCCGACTACGCCCCCCCCCCCCCCCGCTCGATCTGGACGCCGCCTGGCGCTGCTCGACGCCGTCTCCCTCGCCGCCTCGCCTTCCCCGATTCCTCCCCATCGGTCTCCTGCGAACCTCGCCATCCGACGCCGCGCCGCTGCGCCCCGAGGTCGTCGCCGTCACGTCCTCGCCGGAACGCCGTCCTGCCTCGCCGGAGCTTCTCCGAGCCTCGGCAGCGTACCCTTGCAACGGGGGTGAGCAGTTCCCGCTCCTCTCTCTCCCACGTCCTCGCGCTCACCACGGCTGCCCCGATGCCTGTGCGCGTCCACTACCGCCGCTCCCGTCGGGCCCCCGCCTCCGCCCGTGCCGCCCGGCCGTGTTGCCTGCCGCTGGCCCCGCCCGCGACGGCTCCAGCCGCCGCTGCTCTCGTAGCTTCCCGGAGCCCCTCCGCCGTGGTTCCCCGGAGCCGATCCGCCGTGGCCGTAGGCCACGTTCGCCAACCGCCGGCGCCCCGCCTCTGGGTGTGCTCGTGCGTGAGCAGCACGTGCCACCGACACGCGGGCCCCAGCAGATTAGATTAGGAACTAATCTAATTAGTCAAACTAGCTAACCTCTAATAGACACTAACAGCAGGGCCCCACCTACTAATTAGGATAAATTAAATTAAAACAAGACCCTGTTAAAAGATAGGAGTCAATGACATGTGGGCCCCGCTGACCCTGTTGACCAGTCAACGTTGACTGGTCAATTGTTGACTGTACATGCTGACTCAGCCCCCGGGCCCCACCAGTCAGCCTCTGCCGACTGGGCAGTTGACCCAGTCAACTGGGCCCCCCTTGTCAGCCACACATGGACATCTCTGGGTACACTTCTGTGTACCCATAGCATTTAGCGTTTAATTTATTTTCGAATTAATTTAATTCTAGGAATTTCAGAAAATGTTTAAAAACTTTGAAAAATCATATAAAATAATCTATAAGTCGGATGAAAATACTTTGTACATGAAAGTTGCTCAGAACGACGAGACGAATCCGAATACGTAGCCCGTTCGTCCGCCACACATCCCTAGCATGGCGAACACGCAACTTTCCCCTCCGGTTCATCTGTCCGAAAACGTGAAACACCGGGGATACTTTCCCGGATGTTTCCCCCCTTCGCCGGTATCACCTCCTACCGCGTTAGGGCACACCTAGCATCGCGTATTAGCTCGTTATGTTTTGTCATGCTTTGTTTGCTCCATATTTACTATTTCTTCCCCCTCTTATTCTCCGGTAGACCCCGAGACCGTTGCTGATGCCACTGAGTACGACTACGGTGATGACGACCCCTTCTTGCCAGAGCAACCAGGCAAGCCCCCCCTTGATCACCAGATATCGCCTATTCTTCTCTATACTGCTTGCATTAGAGTAGTGTAGCATGTTACTGATTTCGGTTAATCCTATTATGTTGCATAGTCTGTCATTGTTGCTACAGTTGTTACCCTTACCTGCTATCCTACTGCTTAGTATACGATGCTAGTGTTCCATCAGTGGACCTACACTCTTGTCCGTCTGCCATGCTATACTACTGGGCCGTGATCACTTCGGGAGGTGATCACGGGTATATACTATATACTTTATATACATGACACATGTGGTGACTAAAGTCGGGTCGGCTCGTTGAGTACCCGCAAGTGATTCTGATGAGGGGGCTGAAAGGACAGGTGGCTCCATCCCGGTAGAGGTGGGCCTGGGTTCCTGACGGCCCCCGACTGTTACCTTATGGCGGAGCGACAGGGCAGGTTGAGACCACCTAGGAGAGAGGTGGGCCTGGCCCTGGTCGGCGTTCGCGGATACTTAACACGCTTAATGAGATCTTGGTATTTGATCCGAGTCTGGCCATTTGGTCTATACGCACTAACCAACTACGCGGGAACAGTTATGGGCACTCGTTGTCATGGTATCAGCCGAAGCTCTTTTTGACGTCAGCGACTGAGTGGCGCGCGCCGCATTGGACCGTAAGCTCGCGCTTGTATTAAGGGGGCTAGGTCTGCTTCCGGCCGCGTACGCAATGTGCAGGTGTGCAATGGGCGATGGGCCCAGACCCCTGCACCATAGGATTTAGACCGGCGTGCTGACCTCTCTGTTGAGCCTAGGTGGGGCTGCGACGTGTTGATCTTCCGAGGCCGGGCATGACCCAGGAAAGTGTGTCCGGCCAAATGGGATCAAGCGTGTTGGGTCATGTGGTGCACCCCTGCAGGGAAGTTTATCTATTCGAATAGTTGTGTCCCTCGGTAAAAGGACGAGCCGGAGTTGTACCTTGACCTTATGACAACTAGAACCGGATACTTAATAAAACACACCCTTCCAAGTGCCAGATACAACCCGGTGATCTCTCTCTAACAGGGCGTCGAGGAGGGGATCGCCGGGTAGGATTATGCTATGCGATCCTACTTGGTGAACTTACCATCTACTCTCTTCTACATGCTGCAAGATAGAGGTGGCCAGAAGCGTAGTCTTCGACAGGATTAGCTATCCCCCTCTTATTCTGGCATTCTACAGTTCAGTCCACCGATATGGCCCTTTACACATATACCCATGCATATGTAGTGCAGCTCCTTGCTTGCGAGTACTTTGGATGAGTACTCATGGTTGCTTTTCTCCCCTCTTTTCCCCTTTCTATACCTGGTTGTCGCAACCAGATGCTGGAGTCCAGGAGCTAGAGATCCCGAGGATGATTCTACGTGGAGTTCGGCTTCGAGGAGTAGTTAGGAGGTCCCAGGCAGGAGGCCTTGCCTTTTCAATCGTTGCTACTTTTGTGCTAGCCTTCTTAAGGCAATCTCGTTTAACTTATGTCTGTACTCAGATATTATTGCTTCCGCTGACTCTTGTGTTTTCGAGCTTATGTATTCGAGCCTTCGAGGCCCCTGGCTTGTAATATAAAGCTTGTTTTATTTTAATTTGTGTCTAGAGTTGTGTTGTGATATCTTCCCGTGAGTCCCTGATCTTGATCGTACACATTTGCGTGCATGATTAGTGTACGATTGAATCGGGGGCGTCACATTTGGGTCCCACAGTCAGGTGACACGTGGCCAGGACTGAGATAACAACGTTACTAAGAGCATCTCCAGCCGTTCGGCCCACCCCCACCTCACGCATCTCTCCCACCCCTCGACTCAGAGCATGTCCACTCGTTCGGCCCCCCAGCGCACCGACCGACGCTATTTTGGCCCTTCGGCCGGCGCTTTTCGGCCCTGGGGGCGATCTAGTTCCCATCCACGCCCCCAAGGTGTCGGCCCCAAGACGTTATAAATTCAAACTTGACATTTCCCGCTACCCAAAAAAATGCCACAAGTCTGGCGATCAGCGGCTACCACATAGTTCGGCCATCACCATGCCAAAGTTCGGCGATCAATCACTCGAAAGTTCGGCGTTCGAAAGGAAGGACGCGTAGGCAATTGATACGTCTCCAACGTATCTATAATTTATGAAGTATTCATGCTATTATATTATCCATCTTAGATGTTTTATATGCATTTATATGCTATTTTATATGATTTTTGGGACTAACCTATTAACCTAGAGCCCAGTGCCAGTTTTGGTTTTTTCCTTGTTTTTTAGTTTTTCGGAAAAGGAATACCAAACGGAGTCCAATTGACGTGCCAATTTTTGCTGATTTTTTATGGACAAAAAGAAGCCCCTCGAGCAAAAGAGTTGGGCCAGAAGAGTCCCGGGCTGTCCACGAGGGTCGGGGGCGCGCCCACCCCCTTGGGCATGGGCCCCTGCCTCGTGGACGACTCGGAGACCCCCCCTGACGTGAAACCAACACCAAAAATTCCTATAAATACAGAATCCCCCAGAAAATAACCTAGATCGGAAGTTCCGCCGCCGCAAGCCTCTGTAGCCACGAGAAATCAATCTAGGCCCTCTCTGGCACCCTGCCGGAGGGGGCCATCATCACCGGAGGCCATGGAGGAGGATCCCGGAGGGGCCATCATCGCCATGAAGGCCAAGGACCAGAGGGAGAACCTCTCCCCATTTAGGGGGGAGGCCATGGAGGAGGAAGCACAAGGGGGAGAACCTCTCCTCCTCTCTCTCGGTGGCGCCGGAGTGCCATCGGGAGGGGAATCATCGCCGTGGTGATCGTCTTCATCAACATCACCATCATCATCACCATCCTCATCTATTTTACACGATCCACTCTCCCGCACCCCGCTGTAATCCCTACTTGAACATGGTGCTTTATGCCACATATTATGATCCAATGATGTGTTGCCATCCTATGATGTTTTGAGTAGATATCCCTTGTCTTTGGGTTGATTGATGATCTAGATTGGTACGAGTTGTATGTTTTATTTTGGTGCTGTCCTATGGTGCCCTCCGTGTCGTGCAAGCGTGAGGGACTCCCGTTGTAGGGTGTTGCAATACTTTCATGATTCGCTTATAGTGGGTTGGTGAGTGACTGAAACACAAACCCGAGTAAGGGGGTTGTTGCGTATGGGAATAAAGAGGACTTGATGCTTTAATGCTATGGTTGGGTTTTACCTTAATGATCTTTAGTAGTTGCGGATTCTTGCTAGAGTTCCAATCATAAGTGCATATGATCCAAGTAGAGAAAGTATGTTAGCTTATGCCTCTCCCTCATATGAAATTGCAATGACGACTACCGGTCTTGTTAACGATTGCCTAGGACAATTCCGCACACCGATCCATCATTATTCCACACTCGCTATTTATAATATTTAGTAATATATTCTAACTTTATGATAACAACACCTACTTTTATATTTTAGCTCTCCGATATCATGCAAAGTTATCCTCTTCATACCCACAACGTAGTTTTATTTCTCGTTTCTAGTTGGAAGCAAACGTTCGGTGCACGTAGAGTCGTATCAGTGGCAGATAGGGCTTGAGAGAATATTGATCTTACCTTTAGCTCCTTGTGGGTTCGACACTCCATACTTATCACTTCCACCTTTGGAAATTGCTACGATGATTCCCTGCACTTGGGGATTATTAGCAATGCATCAAACGGCGGCATTGTCCTCCGACATCAGACTGGCGGGGGTCGGCGTGCACGGGCTGGTCGGCATCGGCGCGGCTTCTGTGCTAGGCGTCGTGGATGCATCATCGCTCGGGCTTGGCGGCGGCGTTGGGGTCAGCGTGCGAGTTGGCGCAGTCGTCGACGACATCTGGTTCAGGATGAGGCCGTGCTCTGCTAGGTACCACGCCTTGACCTGCTCGTCCATTGTCGACATGTCCGCCCCCATCAGTAATGCCAGGTCAGTGTTCCTCTTCTTTGTAGCGACGTTGGTCCGGAGTAGGTCGAGCTTGACGGCGTTGTTCGTCATCAACACCGACCACCGTGCCTCGGATTTCTCTTCCTCTGGACGGCGTGGTTCTTGGCGTCGGTGATGCACTGCTCAATGGACGCTTGCAGCCGCGCGGCAGCCGAGGCGGCGTACTTCGCCGTCTTGGCTCGTTTGTTGTCGTCTAGGTGCCCATCAGACGCGCCCGGGGTCGGCGCGTCCGGCTTGTACGTCTCCTTGGCCTTGGCGAGGGTGCGCCGGACGTCCGCCCAGTTATCGCACTTCTCGATCTGGGAGAACACGTGGAGGTACTTGAACTCTTGGTCGGTGCTGCTGTCCTAGCGGTACATGGCGAACATCCGAACCATCTGTGCCGAAGAACAAGTGTCGTCGGTGACACGCACGGCAAAAAGGAGCAAGAACCAGCGTCGGTGCATACCTGACCCTCAACGTTGGCGCCTCTTTCCGAGCGAGCCACGACCTCCTCGACGATCCCATACCATTTGTTGCACGCCGTTTGGATGAGCGCCCAATGGTTCGCCATGGCCTTCGAGTCGTGCTGCATGTGGATGCCGGTGAAGTATAGGGGTCGACCAACTTGCGCTCATCGAACTCCGACTTGATGTGCTCCCAGTACGTGTCGGCGTTCTGGTTCGTGCCGGTAATCGGGTCAAGGCAGTCGGTCTTCCATGCTTCGACGAGGCACTCGTCTTCTTTGGACGCCCACTTGACGCGCGGCTCGCTGTTCCTAGCCGCCCGCTCCTTCTTTTTCCCTTTCCTCGCCGGAGCAGGCGCCGGCTCCTCCTCCTCCTCCTCGTCCTCGTCGTCCTCCTCCTCCTCGCCGTAGTCGAGCTCATCGTCCATGTCGCCGGCAAGGTCCATCGTATCATCTTGCGCATGGAACCCGGGGGAGGCGGCGGCGGCCGAGCCGCTCGTGATGATGTCGTCCATGTCGGCTTTCGTCGCGTCGGGGTTGCCGAAATGCGACGATGAGGCTTGCGAGAAGTGCAGGGCGCCACGCCGCAGCGGCGGCGTCGGGGAGGCGGCGTGAGCCGGCGGCGAGTAGGTGTACGGGGGGTACTGGACGCTCGCGAACGCAGGTGAGGGCGTGCGCTGGGCGGGGTGACCATGCAAAAAGGTGATGTTGGGGTTGAACCCGCCGTCGGCGTAGCCAGGCGAGGGTGGGCACCCCGAGGGCTGTGGCGACCCGACGCTCTGCTGGCTCCTGGCTTGCGGGTCGTGGCCGCCGGGTGGATTCATCATCCCCCGGCAAGACGCCTCTGCCTGCTCCCCCGCAGCCGCCGCCGACGCGACCGCGTCCCAGGCCTTCTTCGCGTTGAGCCTGTTCCGCCGGTCGGGGGTGACAACCTCCCGGCGCTGAACCTCTGCCTTCCAGTCGGCGTTCGACATGCCTGGTGGTTTTGCCAGCGGCACCCTCAGCTTCCTCTGCTTCGGCTGGGTGGCGTCGGTGCCGACAGTGGCACGAGGGGCCGTATACTTCTTCAGCGGCATGGCGGCCGGATGGAGGGGAGATGGAGGAGAATGGCGGGAGAAGAGGGGCAGAAGGGAAGAATGGAGGGAAAGGGAGGGGGAAGCGGGGGATCGGCGGGAAAAAGGGTCGTCTCTCCCCGACAGAGCGGACCCACGCGCCTTTTCGCTTTGGCCTGCGCCCCCAAGCAACCCGCGAGGGCTTGGGTTTGGCTCGGGTTCGCCTACTGTTATTTCGGCCCAAACCGGCGAGAAACAAGGCCCTGGGGCACGACTGGGCCGATTTTTTGGCGCCGGCGCCAAAAAAGGGCCTTGGAGGGCATGTTGGGGGCGCGAGTGGAGATGCTCTCAACACCCGATGCCGCCCAGCATCCCATCGCCGGCGGGGGTCATCAGAGACATACCCGCATAGCCACAGGAGCCACCCCGTCGACCGCTAGCTACCGCGGCCTGGCGCCGCGCCGCCCAGGGAGCGATCTCCCGCACAACAACTCCCCTGTCGCTCCACGACCACCGCCAATTTCCACATCTCACCGACGGATTCGAGCACCGCAGGCTTTCATGCGTCGCCCAACGAGGGATCCAAGCGGCTCTGGCCCCTCGCGCCGCCCAGGGAGCAATCTCCCGCGCCGCAACTCCCCCTGTGCTAACGGGTATGCCACCCACCGGATCCAGCCCCTTCAGTTCGTGATCTCGTCAGTGTCATGGGGTAGCTCCTTGGCATGAGGAGATCCAACCCGGCGTCACTCCGATGGGCATGACTGGAAGCGGCGGCTGGCGCCGTCGGGGGACGGTGATGGGAGCAGTTGTGCACAACTCCACGCGCACCCACCGCGCCCTGCCACACCGCGTCGCCCGGCTCGGCCATGACCAACCACTTCGGCGGTTGTGTCAGCCACCTCCTGCTTCCTTTGCTTGCCGCCGTCCGCTGGTCTCCTGAACATGCCTCCTTCCTGCTTCGGCGAGCTCACGAACTGCTCGGTGGAATGTCAGAGAAAGGGATGAAGAGAGATAGGAGATGCTGACAAGTGGGCTCACATCAAATTATCGGTCCATGCGGACGGCGTCAATTTTTCTTGCCATGTCATCACTTGCAGGTGGGACCCAGCTATCAGTTTTTTTGTCAAACGTCTCTAATTCAGTGATCAGTGCTTTCTGAAAACTGTCACCACAATGTTGGTGTTTTTTGAAAAAAACTGAATGGTGGCAGTTTTTCGAATTAGGGTCCCCAATTATGGTAGTTTTTTGCAGTTTACTCATCAAATTACAACATCATGGGACATTCAGCTGTTCAGGAGGTTTTCATCCCAGTGGACGTCTCAATTATATTGAATATTCCTTTATGGTTGCGTGCAGGGAGGCATTGTCGCTGGTTGAGGATTTGCTTTTGCACAACATTGTGGTGGTCTGTGACTCCAAACAAGTCGTGAATGACATCCAGAAGGGACGAAGTGGCGTATATGGGCAAATCATCGAGGAGATCAAGCTGAGAGCTTTGAATTTTAATTATATTTTTGTTTTGAGAGTAACTTTGAGGCTGACTTGTTAGACAAGCATTCGAATTATTTAAATCGGGGACGCCATATATGGTTGGGCCAACCCCGATCCAATTTGTATCCTATCTTTTATGGACTTTGAGTAATAAAGATAGGTGTTTCTAAAAAACGTAAGGATAATTTGAGAAGTCTGGTTGGACAAATTTTTTATGATCGATTAGTGACCGAGCCATCCACGATAAAAATTCTTTGTCTTGAAATGCGCTATGTTACTAGCTAAGTTACTCTCACTATGACTAGCCTAAGAATCCGACTTGGTTCATGCCCCCTCCGGCGCCGTCGCCGCCTCCTCCATTCCTGACGCCGACGCCTATAGCACAGTATCACGGTAATAAGCATAACCGTGTGTCATCGCCGCATCGGCATTGTTAAATTGTGATCCAAATAATATTGTGTTGGACTAGACGTAGTACAACTGGTGTGGGCCTTTGTGTTGGTACCGACGCGTACGAGTACAACTCGTTTACTTGTCCTCCAAGGACTCTCATATATTGCCCTCATATATACCCCATGTAGTCGCACCTCGGACGGTCTGTCGTCTCGTGCTTGTAATACTCCTCCTCACAGTGATTACGCCTTCGTGCGTCCGTGGTTTTCTCCGCAAGGGTTTCCACGTAAAAATCCGTGTCTCTCTGTCTCGTTTATTTCTCGTTATTATCTAACAAGTGGTATACAAAGCTATGGTTCAGATACAAGATTTGAGACGGAAGGATTAGGGTTCCCGTGTGCGCCGCCGCACGTGTCTGGCGATCCGTTATTCCGAAGCTGGGTCGATTTCCGCTGCTACGAAGCCGAGACCGACAAGAAGATTCGCTTTGCACCACTGCAAATATCCACCGAAGCCTAGTCTCATTTTCGGGATCGGAGGCAAACCACGCTGCAGCCGCCAGTCGCCAAGTCGTCGCGTTCGTGTTGCTTCTGCTCCCCGTGAAGGTTCAAGTCGCAAGGAGATTGGATCGATCGTTGCTGCTACAACTACTACTCAGGCGAAGCAACTTTCGGTCAATTACTAGTTGACTGCTTGCTCACGGCTACAGGAGTACTAGTAGTAGTTGGCTGATTGTCGTGAATTGCTTTGTCCTTTGTTTGCTACGTCCACTGCCCAATATCTACCAGGTGCTATTTATCCTATTTTGTTTGGTACGCATATTAATTCTGTCAAGAATTATTTCTTTCGACTTGTACTACTTTGTGCACAGATTGTATCGACTCATGGCATCCATGAAGTACGCTCTTCCACTGCTGGATCATGACACAAGGTTTACCCTATGGCAAGTCAAGATGCGGGCGTTGTTGGCACAGTCTGACTATGATGAAGCACTGGATAGTTTTGGGAAACAAAGGATTCAGGACTGGACTGATGAGGAGAAAATAATTGATTGTAAGGCTTTGTCACAAATTCAACTCCATTTGCATAATAATATTTTGCAGGAAGTTTTGAGCGAGAAAACTGTCGCCGCTCTATGGTTAAAGCTGGAAGGGATTTGCATGACTAAAGATCTCACCAGCAAGATGCATCTGAAGCAAAAATTATTCCTGCACAGGTTACCCGAGGGAGGTAATGTTTTGAATCATATTTCAGAATTTAAAGAGATCATATCTGATCTAGCTGCAATGGAGGTTAAGTATGAAGAGGAAGATACTGCTTTAATGTCACTTTGTTCACTGTCAAGTTCTTATACCAATTTTAGAGACACCATATTATACAGTCGTGATACTCTCACACTTAATGAAGTTTATGAAGCTTTGAACTCTAAGGAGAAGATGAAATTAATGGTGCCTCATGATGGTTCAAGTTCATCCCAAGCCGAGGGATTATCTATTCGTGGCAGGACAAAGGAGAAGAATTCCAATAATGGAAATAGAGGCAAAAGTAAAAGCGGCTATAGGGGTCGGTCGCAATCCAGAGACAAGAAATATTACAGATATTGCAAGAGAAACGGGCATGACATCTCAAAGTGTTTCAAGTTGCAGAACAAGGAAAAGAGAAAAGGTAACAAACAAGGTGAAAATTCTGCTAACGTTGCTCGTGATGATAGTTCCGATGATGCTC
Source organism: Aegilops tauschii subsp. strangulata (assembly GCF_002575655.3). NCBI lineage: Eukaryota > Viridiplantae > Streptophyta > Magnoliopsida > Poales > Poaceae > Aegilops > Aegilops tauschii. The sequence goes on along the minus strand of NC_053035.3, from coordinate 226,364,306 downwards.
TTGTCGTTATTGCTGGATGTGCTGAGACCAATGATGAGTGGGTACTTGATACTGCATGTACTTTTCATATGTGCCCGCATAGAGATTGGTTTAATACTTTTGATTCCACTACTGTTACTGGTTCCGTTTTGGGTTTTGATAATTCACCATGCAAGATTGAAGGCATAGGTTCCGTTCGAATCAAGATGTTTGATGGCACAATCAGAACTTTGACAGATGTTCGGTATATTCCAAAGATGAAGAGAAATCTTATCTCTGTTAGTGCCCTTGATGCAAAGGGGTACAAGTATTCAGGTGGAGATAGTGTTTTGAAGGTCACCAAAGGTTCCCTTGTTGTGATGAAAGGTGACTTAAGTTCGACCAATGGTCTTTATTACCTTCGAGGTTCTACCGTTTCAGGTAACGCTACTCCAGTTATTAAAAAGAATTCTGATTGTGATGGTGCTAACCTTTGGCATATGCGTCTTGGACATATGAGTGAACTTGGTTTTGTAGAGTTAAATAAGAGAGGTCTTCTTGATGGATATGAACCTGGTAAATTGAAATTTTGTGAGCATTGTATCTTCGGCAAGCACAAGAGGGTGAAGTTCAACACTTCGACTCATACAACTGAAGGTATTCTTGATTATGTACATTCTGATTTATGGGGACCATCTCGCAGAAAGTCACTAGGTGGTGCTAGTTACATGCTGACAATTATTGATGATTATTCGAGAAAAGTTTGGCCTTATTTCTTGAAGCATAAATATGAAGCATTCTCAACATTTAAGGAGTGGAAGATTATGATTGAGAGGCAAACTGAAAGGAAGGTAAAAATACTTCGCACTGATAATGGTATGGAATTCTGTTCTAAGCAATTTAAGAATTATTGCAAGTCTGAAGGCATTGTCAGACATTACACCGTTCCTTATACTCCTCAACAAAACGGTGTTGTTGAGCGTATGAACCGGACCATTATTTCCAGAGCCCGTTGGATGTTGTCCAATGCAGGTTCGCATAGGCGTTTTTGGGCTGAGGCCGCTTCCACTGCTTGTTATCTTATTAACCGTTCACCATCTATTGCTCTTAATAAGAAAACTCCAATTGAGGTATGGTCTGGTTCACCTGCTGATTATTCACAGTTGGGAGTTTTTGGTTGCACTGCTTATGCTCATGTTGATAATGGAAAATTGGAGCCTAGGGCTGTTAAGTGCATCTTTCTTGGTTATAAGTCTGGTGTTAAAGGTTATAAAATGTGGAATCCTGAAACCCAGAAGGTTGTTATTAGCAGAAATGTTATCTTTAATGAATCTGCTGTGTTACATGATGTTTCATCTACTAATGTTCCCATTGAGAGTGAACAGCAGCCTATTGTTCAGGAGCCTACTGTTCAGGTGGAGCATGTTATTGATTCAGGTGATACATCTGGTAATGAAATTGTTGATGCACATGATGAACCCGTCGTTAATGATGATCATGTCACCCCCCCTCCAAATCAGCCTATTGTTCCGCCAAGTTGGAATCTTGCACGTGACAGAGTTAGGCGGGGTATTAATAAACCTGACAGGTTAATTGAAGAGTGCAATATTGTTTCTTTTGCTTTATCTATTACAGAAGAAATTGAAGGTAATGCTGAGCCTTCTTCATATTCCGAGGCTATTATTTCTGGTGATAGTAATAAGTGGATGACCGCTATGCATGATGAGATGGAATCACTTGAAAAGAATGACTCTTGGGATTTAGTAAAATTACCTAGAGAGAAGAAACCTATTCGTTGCAAGTGGGTTTTTAAGAGGAAAGAAGGTGTTTCTCCTAATGATGAGACAAGATATAAAGCAAGGTTAGTTGCTAAAGGTTACAGTCAGATTCCAGGTATTGACTATAACGAAGTCTTTTCTTCTGTTGTGAAGCATAGCTCTATTCGCACTTTACTCAGTATTGTTGCCATGCATGATTTTGAGCTTGAACAATTGGATGTTAAAACTGCATTCTTACATGGAGAATTAGAAGAGGATATTTATATGGAACAACCTGAAGGTTTTGTTATTCCTGGAAAAGAAAAGCTTGTCTGTAAGTTAAAGAAATCTCTTTATGGATTGAAGCAATCCCCTCGACAGTGGTACAAGAGATTTGACACCTTTATGCTCCCTCAAGGTTTCAAAAGGTCTAATTATGATAGTTGTGTTTATTTGAAAACTGTCAATGGTTCAACTATTTATTTGCTTCTTTATGTTGATGATATGCTTATTGCTGCAAAGAGTATGTCAGAGATTAATGAACTAAAGAAGCAATTGAGTAATGAATTTGAGATGAAGGATTTGGGTGCAGCAAAGAAAATACTTGGCATGGAAATATCCAGAGATAGACCATCTGGAAAAGTATATCTAAGTCAGAAGGGATATATTGATAAAGTTCTTCGTCGTTTTAATATGCATAATGCCAAGCCAGTAAGTACTCCGTTAGCTGCACACTTCAAATTATCATCAGCTTTATGTCCTAAGTCAGATGCAGATATTGAGTACATGTCTAGAGTTCCCTATTCGAGTGCAGTTGGTTCACTTATGTATGCCATGGTTTGTTCTCGTCCGGATTTATCTTATGCATTGAGTGTTGTCAGTAGATACATGGCTAATCCTGGAAAAGAGCATTGGAGAGCAGTTCAGTGGATTTTCAGATACCTGCGAGGTACTTCTAATGCTTATTTACGGTTTGGAAAAACTAGAGTTGAACTTGTTGGTTTTGTTGATTCTGATTTTGCCGGTGATTTGGATAAAAGAAGATCGCTCACAGGTTATGTTTTCATCATTGGTGGATGTGCTGTGAGTTGGAGAGCAACTTTGCAGTCTAATGTGGCTTGTTCCACTACTGATGCCGAGTATATGGCTATTTCTGAGGCATGCAAAGAAGCTATCTGGTTGAGAGGTTTGTACACTAAGCTTTGTGGAGATTCATCTTGCCCTACCATATTTTCTGACAGTCAAAGTGCTATATATCTTATAAAGAATCCAATGTGTCATGAGAGAACAAAGCACATTGATGTCAGATTTCATTATATTCGAGATGTTGTTGCTGAAGGCGATTTGAAGGTATGCAAGATAAGTACTCATGATAATCCTGCTGATATGATGACAAAGCCAGTTCCGACCAATAAGTTTGTGCTTTGCTCAAGCTTGGTTGGTATTTCTCACTAGTCCTATGGACTCTGATGCACAAGGTGTTTATGTTGATTTGGATGGAATTATTCACTTTCTTCGACTACTGGAGGAAATTTGGATCAAGGTGGAGATTGTTAAATTGTGATCCAAATTATACTGTGTTGGACTAGACGTAGTATAACTGGTGTGGGCCTTTGCATTGGTACCGACGTGTAGGAGTACAACTCGTTTACTTGTCCTCCAATAACTCTCATGTATTGCCCTCATATATACCCATGTAGTCGCACCTCAGACGGTCTGTCGTCTCGTGCTTGTAATACTCCTTCTCATAATGATTACGTCTTCGTGTGTTCGTGTTTTTCTTCCTCAAGAATTTTCATGTAAAAATTTGTGTCTCTCTGTCTCGTTTATTTCTAATAATAACAGGCATGGCTGCACCGCGAGCCTGCGAGGATGACTCGCGTGGCGGCACACGGACCGATGCCGTACTCCTGCGAACCCCCTGCGCCGAGAGAGTTGCGCCCCCGCGGCACGTACAGGTACAACCGGCACCGCAGGATGGGGGAGTAGAATTCCGTGCCGCGCTCGAGTTCGCGCCCGCCCGCTACCACCAGAGTACTCGTGCTACTATACCTAGCTAGTCTGTGCTTCTGGGGATTTGAAGCCTTGGCGTTTGGACTCGTGCGCGCGTGCCCGCTCCGTTGGTTGCTTGTCGCGCGCCCTCTGCGCCGGTAGCTCTCTCCTCCCGCCGCGCGTGCGCGCCCGCCCGTGGCATCCTAGGCACCCACCCCGGCACGCCGAGCCCCCGCCCTCACCCTCAGAGCTCGCGCTCCGACAGATGGTCGCGTTACGTGCGGGTGAAACGTAGTGCAGACCGGCCGGGCTTCTGGCCTGGCGGAACGACGCCGCGTTGCCACGGCGCCCACCGCCCAGCGCCGCATCCCGTGGACCCAACGCGGGCCGCCGCATCATCAAGAAATTAATCGGGGCGATCCATCGGCAAACAACCTCGGCCGCTTTGTTGCCTCATATGGCCGCTGCAGGATCTGATCTACTCGTAATAATCAGCCGAAAAGAAGTAGATAAATAAACAGAGGTGGGATATCAGATACTACACCGGAAAAAGCCAGACACGATTTCGCCGAGCTTTAACCATGCAAACGCCCACGCTCCCAATTCCCTGTCCACTTAATTATTCCCATGCTTAGCAGCGGAAGACACTTGAGTTGATCAGCCTCACTGTTGCTGTGTTGCACTCGCACCAGACACACGCATCGATCAAGTGCGCCTTTACATTAACAATACCAGCACAACGAGTTCCAAAACAAACATTAGTTAGTATTTAACAGTACGACGACATGTTATAATATCTACTCTGCTCTGTAAAAAGCAAAATTAGCAATGAGCGCATCCGAATATCTGCGACACGGCAGCTGCGCGCATTCTGACACCAGGGTTAATTGACTGCCATTTGACCTGCCGGCTCCTAAACACACAGGCACTTCACCTCTCTCAAAAGAAAAAAAACATAGTACTACTACTATCGCGCTGCAACTGCATGCCTACGGAGCAGCCACTCGCACTGGCCGATCCATCCGTAAGGAAGAAGTTACGTTTGGCCCTGCCACTGCATCTGCATGCCACAAGGTGCCAAAACTGCCCCAGCGCTAGATAACTTAAACTTTCTCTTTTCTAATGACCGCTCTGCTCTGTCTGTGTACTCTGTACGTACGCCTCCGGTCGATGGCTGCCTGCGACAGCCATCTGAGAAAGGGAGGAAAGGCGAATGATCTGGTCGATCCAACATGGAGAGATGGCCAGGGAAACGTCGGCCCTCCAATGATCAAGGAGGAGAGGCCATCCATCCAGCCAGCCATGTCCCATGCCGTGCGTCCACCCAACCACACCGAGGGACGGGGACGGAGAGGCCCATCGCACGCCATGCCCAAGGAGGAAGAAGGCGAGACGATCCTCCCTCCACTACGCAATGATCATGATGGCCATGCATGCGCTGGCTATGGCTCATTGGCTAGTCTTACAAAATGGGACGGTCATCCTGCTGCCCCCCTCGTGCCCAGGGGATAGGAGACAGAGGCCTTTTGGGTAATGCCGCGAGGTCGCCCACTCACTTGCTTGGCCACGCACACTCCACTCTGCACTGCCATCTCCATCGCCATGGCTGCTGGCCGGGCAGACCAAGCATGCGCGCGCACGGCTGCCCTACGCCCTACGCCGCTGCTGCCCTCGGCCGGCTCATCTCGTGTGGGCGTGCAAGGCCACTTGCGACTGTGCCGGCATCATGCGTGCGCCCAGCCCATGCGTCCCTGCAGGTCTCTCCCACACACCTGATCGCGGCCCCCAACACTCAGCAGAGGCTGATGGGCACCTGTGTCTGCGTGATCTTGAGCATTCAGCTGCCATCAACATTCCTCTCTTGACAGAATTTTTCTTTACGGAAGCCCCACTTGCTAGTACAGGATTCTATACCGCATAGAGTCCCGCAAAACCACACGCAAGACAACATTAAGTGTAATTAATTACTACATCCATCCCGGTATGTAATTATATGTGTACTATGCTATGCCATCAAAAGTAGTACTGTATATGTGTAGTACTATGCCATCAAAAGTAGGACGAGTATATGTTTAGAGAAATTATTTGACGACGGATCTAATATTTATAGTGATATATAACACATGTTTAGCTAGTCAAAATGAAGGTCTAAAAGTATGAAACTACTACCCAACTTGTAAACCCAAATAGAAGAGTGGAAGGGCCATCTATTTCTGTGTCGTGTGGTTTTTAAAAACTTTGGGCACCTTTTTAATGGTTTTTTGGATAACCTTTCAAGTTCCAACCACCCTAATTTTTGTAAACAAAAATACCAATTGAACCTAGCTCTAGGTCCACCCACATTGTTTTTTTTTTTAAAGAAAAAAGTCAAAACATTCTGAAACTTTTTTGTAACAAGTATGATCTAGTGTTATACTCACGTGTAAAGTTTTGTGAAGGAATGACTTCCGGTCTTGTGTGAAAAAAATGGATCTACATAAAAGATACTCCCTCCGTCCCATAATGTAAGACGTTTTTTGACACTACACTAGAGTCAAAAAGTGTCTTACATTATGGGACGGAGGGAGTACTATTCAAGGTTTTTGAAGTTGTGTTTTCCTTTTTTCTTCTTTTTGCCAAAAACAACACGGGAGTCATTTTCTTCGCCAAACTTCATATGTGAGTAGAGCACTCAATCATGTTCAATAAAAAAGTGATAGAATTTCTTATAAATTTTTTAAAATTACATTTTTTTTAGTGGGGTGCGCCTAGACCTAGCTTCCAAAGCAATGATCAATTTCTATTGGCTTATGACCGAGCAATGGATTTGAACGTTCCTCCAAGTTCCAACATCTACACCAGCTTGAGATGATTTGCCCCCTTGTGTGCTCGGCACTATTATATTGTGAAATCATAGCAGTACTGTATAGGATCCAAGAATTTCCAAGCATCCAGGTTCCCTCGTTCTTCTCTCTGTCAAAGCTTTTCCGTCTCTTTTTGTCTTACTTTCCCTCAAATGATTATTACACAAAAAAATTCCTGTGAGGATGCACCGACAGTTCAACTGTCGCTGTTACGGTGGGTTATGCATGACATGTAACAGCATTCCGGATATACGTATATCCTTGAAATAAAGAGGGGAAGCTCGTAACAGGATATGGCACCGTGAAATGATTTGACTTTGCAAAGTGCATGCCACTACAAAAGTCGAGCTGCTTTCCTAATGAAGTCCATTGGGTCTGGAAAATGACGATGCACCATTCGTCAAGAACAGCCACTTAAATTTTTTGTGATGTGTGCAAGATAGTTAGCGAGTGAATTGACTATGCCACAAAACTAGGAAGGAGATTTGTTAGGGGCGAAGGCATGTGGATCGTGTACCGCCGATTTGCGTCAAGGTTCAAAAAATGGTTTATGTATATGTAGATTGGTCACTCTTCATTATTATGTGTTATGCAAATTGAGACGGCCGGTAACGCCTGTCCATAATGTGTGGTGAAGCTCCATGTGTAATGTCTCCATGTTGTGGACCGTTGGCTTGCCGATAGGACCGACTGGGTTCCGAAACCTGAAGGACCCGGCTGATGTTTATACCCTGACTGGTACCCATTATGACCAAGCATCAGAGCAATGCTACACCTACGTAAGGTTGTTACGTAACCTATGTAAACTTCCTTTTCCACTAACTAAACATCTCCACCCCTGATTTTTAGGGTGAGCCCAAGCCCCACTAAAGCCGAGTTAAAGACTGCCAAATCATCCTATACGTAAGGCACGTAAGAATCTCTTCGTAGATGTAGCATTGCTCCCAAACATCACCCCCCATATTGTTGTTATTTAGACCATAACTCTAACGGACCTAGGCCTTATGTTGTCGTGGGTCTAGCAGGTGGGGGATTCCACTGTCATTTAATTAATTAGTGAATATCATTTAATATTATTAAATCTTTTTATTAGTGTTGTCAAGGACTGCGCCGAATTGAAGTTGGTGCAATCTAAAGATATGGAGCGATCGAGGTATGCGAACCAGGTTAATTAGATCAGAAGAATTCTGGCTCATGAAAGAAATATCAGTCTAGCTAAAATTAGCGGTATGCAAATGCAGCAAGTCACAACCTTGCTTGTATGGGGCGCTCGCAACGGCGCAGTGCTTGTTGGCTTCAAAAAATAGCTAGCATCCTCATCTCTGAGTGTAATCACCATGGTTGTTGAATGAAAAGATTCTTTCCCGCAAAATAAAGATGGGCCACTGAACAGGTGATGCGATTAGATTTGAAAGATGAGAATAGTGGATGGAGATACATATAAGACATGATTAATGTTGGACAATTAGAACATGTATGCCGCTGCAATGCACGAACAGTCTTTTTCGAGAAAAGGAATATATTAATATTGTAAAGATACCAATTACACCCGGACTCTGTACCAATAAGATGTGCGAAGATGGTGGCTTCTCGTTTGAAGGTTTTCTGCCAGATATTATCAGCCCTACTCAAAGTGCCTTCGTGCCTGGCAGACTGATCACGGATATATTTTAGTAGCTTATGAATGTTTTCACACAATTAAGAATAAGAGAGAAGGCAGGAAAGGCTTGTGAGCTATAAAACTTGATATGCACAAAGCTTATAATAGAGTAGAGTGGCCTTTCCCGAAAGAAAATATGTTGAGACTGGGCTCCGTCAAGAATGGGTGAATTTTATTATGCGATGTGTCTCAACGGTTGAATACAGAGTTAGGATTAATGCGAAAAAAGTGAGAGTTTCAAGCCTACAAAGGGCTTGAGACAAGGAGACCCGTTGTCACCATACCTTTTCTTGTTATGTACTGAAGGTTTGAATGCTACTTACACATGTGGAGGAAAATGAAAACATATCAGATGTAAGAGTATGTAGAGACGCCCTACCTATAACAAACCTTCTCTTTGCGGATGATTCATTGATTCTCATGAAAGCCAACAAACAAAGTGCAGAAGCTCTGAAAGTTGCGCTAGATCTATATTGTGAGGCATCAGGACAATTAGT